>NW_027362774.1:9767500-10460000 GCF_046119375.1 Phyllobates terribilis
CGTGAAAGAGGAAGATTTAACAACTGTTATGATCAATCCCCTACCTCACCACAGCTGGGCCGAGACCCAAGATAGTGACCCTGCAGTCCACCTGGTGAAAGACCTGCTGACCCAGGAAGATGCCCGCTTAGGTCCGGATGTTCCAGAGGAAGCCAAGCAGCTATGGAAAGAGAAGAGCAAGCTGTTCCTCTATGAAGGCAAGCTGTGCAGACGACTTGTCAACCACCGGACACACGAGCTGACCTGGCAAGTCGTGGTCCCAAGGCGGGATGCAGCTATGGTCCTGGGGGCTTACCATGACAGAGCGGGGCACTTCGGTTGGAAGAAACTGGAGTTCCTGCTAAGAGGACGGTTCTTTTGGGTCGGCATGACAGGGGCTGTAGAGAAGTGGTGCAGGGACTGTGGCCCTTGTAACTTTAGGAGAAAAGACCGCACCAGCCAGAAGGCACCCTTGAAGCCCATCGTCACCCAGCAGCCTCTTGAGCTGGTAGCTCTGGACCACGTCAAATTGGCTCCAAGCCGGTCAGGATACATCTACGCCCTGACAATCGTGGACCACTATTCCCGTTTTCTAGTGGTGGTCCCGGTGAAAGACTTCACAGCCCAAACGGCGGCCAGAGCCTTCCAGCAATACTTCTGCCGTCCACACGGGTATCCGGAACAGGTCCTGACAGACCAGGGTCCAGCATTTGAAGCCGAAATCTTCCAAGAGTTCTGCAACCTCTATGGCTGTAAGAAGATTCGTACAACGCCTTACCACCCACAAACCAACGGGACGTGTGAGAAAATGAACAATATAGTCATTCATCTCCTGAAGACGTTGCCCCTGGAGGAACGCAGCCTGTGGCCAGAAAAACTGCCGGACCTGATAGACTTATACAACCATATCCCGGTGAATGCTACAAACTGCACCCCGGCTTACCTGATGCGAGCCAGACCAGGTAAGCTGCCCATGGACCTGGGGATGGGAGTCCTAACACCTGAGGACACCTCCCCGGATGCGGACTGGGATACAGAAAGGCGACTGCAGTACAAGAAGGTACAGGAGAGTGTGGAGAAGAGCCTGGCCCAGGTGAGAGAAAGGCAAGAAAGACTCTTCAACCAACACGCCCCTGCTGTTCCCCTAGAACCTGGTGAGCAGGTCCTGAAGCAAAAGAGAAGGCTACATAAGTTGGACGACCAGTGGGAAAGGGAACCCTACACCGTACTGCAGTCTGACCATGACAACTCGAAGGTGTGCGTGATCACCAGGGATGGAGGAGAAACCACTAGTACCGTCTCCAGAGACCACCTAAAAAGGTGCCCCGAGCAACTCCGTAGTGCAGAAGAGGATCAAAGTGACCTTGAACCCGCAGAGGACAAGGAAGAAATGATCAGCACCGTTCTCGGAGAGTTTCCTCAGTCCTGGACTCGAATAAACGATGCCATAGTGGTACCCGTCCTGCATTTCCTGCAACCAGCTCAGCAACAACCTACACCAGAGCCGGAAGGTGAAGAAGAGCAAGCAGTTCCAGAGGCGGAAGAGCCTGTACCAGCAGCCCAGGAGAATCAACCCTCTGCTGACAGTGAGCCTGCCATGCCTGCGGTAAGCCCAAGGACCCACAGACAGCTGCCTGCCCTACCTGTACACCAAGCTGGTAGTTGTACCCCTAACGGTAGTGGGGAAAGCCAGGTCGGTCCACCACCAGACAGTGGATTAAGGAGGTCAACCAGGAGCACAAAGGGGCAGATACCCGCTCGCTGGAGAATATAGGGTGCACTAAAACTGTAAATAACCCTGTTGCCAAGTGTTGAAATGTTTGCAAAGTTACATGCATGATTGGTAATTGTGTGTTTCAGTTTCTTACAGTTACCGTACGGACTCAAAGATTATGGACTTTTCATAACCGGGACTTTGTATGGACTGCGTTCGGAGCCTGACCAAGGAATGAACTAAGACTGTAAAGGACTTGGGGCTAGGACAGACCCCCACCTGGTTAAGGCTCCCCGCTGTGTTGGTGATATGGACACCCGGTCACAGACCACACTGTGACCTTAAGAACTCAACCTGTGCGTCGTTTGTCTACTAATGTTTTATGGTCATGCATATTATTCTTGTTTCTTGTTTAGTCCCGGAGTACTAAATTTTACTAGGGGGGAATGTGTCACCCTGGCCTGGATGCCACAAATATAATAAAACTGTGTATGAGAGCAAGGGGGAGGTCCTCTAGTCAAGGACCATTAGCATGCAGCACCTCCTGTCCCAGGCCAGTAGGGGGAGCAGGCTGCCCCTATAAAAGCTGGAGCTGGGGGCAGGGTTAGGGAGAACTGGACAACCTGTCTCTGGATAGAGAAGTGTCCCAGAGCAGGAACAGACAGTTGTGTTGCAGCCTAAGAGGACGCGTGGTAGTAGGAGAGCCACGAGCCAGGGACAAGAGGCGAAGTGCGCCTGTCCTGGCAGACGAAGAGACTAATCTACCAGACTTTGGTGTCTGAGGCTGTGAGGATTCCACGTCCTACAGCAGATAACCAGTCCGCAGGGAACTGTATGTTCCTTGGCCTAAGAAGCCCGGAGGCTCCGCCACAGCAGAAGGGACCAGCAAAGCCGTACCAGGCCGGGAGTAGAAAGGGACCCAAGTTGCAAGCCATACGGGCGAGAGGACACGGTGAGCTCGGGAACGTGGGCTGTTACACTACAAGGAGGGAAATAGCCATTAGGAGCACAGAGAGCACGGTAGGCCTACACCCTCACCCTGACCAGGGCCAGCCTCCCACTTGCTCTCAGACATCCAGGCCCCCTCCTAGCCGGGCCTGTTTCTGGGTCATATTACCTGTTCTAATAAAGACCCTGAACTGTTTAAGAGGCCTCCGTTTCCTGGCTATCGCGGTCGGAATCATCCCCTCCATCATCCATTATATATTCTGCCCTGGGGCCATACTCCTCCCATGGGGAGTTGAACTATTCAGTGCTGCACATTTATATCAGCCCCAGCGGTCTGCACTGCAGCGGCGGTTAGCCCTGACCGCAATCCACGGGTGGCGTAGTCGGACATTACCTACAGCACATAGCAGACTACCACTGGTCTGACCACCCTGAGCCACGGAACTGGGTCGCCACTACTACTCCCAGCATTGCCCTGAAGTTCGGTTCCGAGTTCCCCACGGCCCAGGGGGCGAGTCATATATATACTCTCTCCCCCAGTCCATGTGTATATACTCCCTCCCCAGTCCATGTATATATTCTCCTTCCCCCAGTCCATGTATATATGCTCCCCCCCAGTCCATTTATATATACTCCCTCCCCAGTCCATGTATATATTCTCCCTCTCCCAGTCCATGTATATATTCTCCCTCTCCCAGTCCATGTATATATGCTCCCCCCAGCCTGCTAGCGCCGCTGTTCATCGCATATTAAAAAAAAAAACATAATAAACACTCATACTCACCTTCCTTCCCCTCCCACGCAGCGTCCTCTCCTGTAACCAGCAGCTGACTGCAGCGTCCTAGCGACGGGGGCGTATGATGTCACTGCCATCCGCCCAGTCGCTTGTACGCTGACGTCAGCTGCTAGCTGCTGGCCTCTGATTGGCCAGCAGCATGTATTGCGGTGCACGGGTCTGGCAAGTTTGTGCGCTGCAATACACTTCAGCTAGATGTGCGTCTGAGAACGCACATCTAGCTGAAGTAGCGCTCGGACGCACATCTAGCTGAAGTAGCGGTACTGGCGTCGGCACTCGGCGGGCTCAGAGTTCTCACCCGCCGGGCCCGATTCAGTAGCGCTAGTGCTGCGGCAATGGCGCGCGTGCCCACCGGGAGGGCTCTGCGTGCCCCCATCTGGCACGCGTGCCATAGGTTTGCCAGCACTGGCCTAGAGGATTCTCATAAATACATTTATGTGCTATGTCCATACATGTGGCAGTGCATTGTGCATAGATGCCCTACAATGTACTGTACAGTAGCTTGTTAAACTATTCACCTCCCTTGGAATTTTTGAGTGTTTGCTACTTCACAACCTGGAATTTCATTGGTTTCTTTGAGGGATTTCATCAGTTCGTGTAAAGAACATGCCTACAACTGTGAACATTTGATTTTCTTTTTTTGTGTGAAACAAACAACAAATAGGACAAAATAACTGAAAACTTCAGTGTGCATAACTATTCACCCCCCTAAAGTCAGTGCTTTGTAGAGCCTCCTTTTGCGGCAATTACAGCTGTTTAAGTTGCTTTGGATAAGTCTCTATGAGCTTTCCATATCTTGCCACTGGGATTTTTGCCAATTCCTCAAGACAAAACTGCTGCAGCTCCAACAAGTTAGATGGTTTCCTCTGGTGAACATTAATAATCAAGTCTGACCACAGATTCTCAATTGGATTAAGGTCTAGGCTTTGACTAGGCCACTACAAAACATTTAGGGTATGTGTCCACGATGCAGATTTGAAGCAGAAATTTCCTGAGCATTTTTGTCTCTCCCTGGCAGAAAAAAACGCATGCGGCTTTACATGCGTTTTTTACTCATTTTTTACATGCGTTTTTTTGAAGCGTTTTTGAGTATCAATGAATGATTTTTGGAGCTAACTAAAGAGGGTGGGACATTGCTTAAGCCCTTGGATTACCATAAGAGCTGGGGTGAGTATATATTGGTTCATTTAAATGATTAAGGAACGTCTGTTGTATTTCAAATAAAGTGTTTACACTGTGTCTGTCTGTTTCTTTACTTTGGTCATGAAAGGTCTGATTGACACCTTGATATCACCAAACAAAAGAGCTGGGTGTCAGCTAGTCCCATTCACCCAATCTTCATTAGCATTTCTATTCACGTAATTAATGCATCTACTGTGAGCTGTTTTTTTAAGCCTGAGAAGGTGTCATTAGGCAAACATTTCCCTGGCCATAATTAACATCTCACAGCTGGTTCTTTAGCCCCTACGTCCCCTGATCAGCACTCAGCAGCGCTTTGGACACAACGTATTTATATTGCATCCAAAACGCGGTGTTCTAATGCCGCACTTTTGTTGCCATTACATGTGAATCCACCACATATAATGACACTTCAATCGGTCAAAATCTGCAGCGGAGACTAGCGTGTCCGCTACAGAAATTGATACGCTGCGGGTGAGTTTGGGTACATGGCCACGGTCAGGAGCTGCTGCAGGTTTGACGCTGCGTGTATATACAGCGTCAAACTCACAGCATCCAGATGTTACAGCATAGTGGATGGGATCTCTAGAAATCCCATGTCTGCTATGCGTGCATCAGAGGCTGCAAATCACCCGTGGACACTGACATGCGGTGTGTCTTTCAGGACCGCAGCATGTCAATTTCTCTTGTGGAGTCGCTAGTCTCCACAACAGAAATTTGACCACTAGAAAGTATTGAATGTGGTAAATCCACATGGTTCAGTGAACACATATGGATTTACCTGCGTTGAATAGACTGCAACGTTTTAGACGCAGCAAAAATTTGCGTCCAAAGCGCTGCTACATCTGAATTATGGGCACAAAGCCTAAGATTAAAAAAAAATGACGTGGGCTCCCGCGTCATTTTTATAACCAGCAGAGGGAAAGCCGACTGCTGGGGGCTGATATTAGTAGCCGCGGAAGGGACCATTAGCCAACAATGTTCCCTGGCTATTAATATCAGCCCACAGCTGTTTGTTTAGCATTTACTGGCTAGATTACTGGGGGACCCCAGAAAAAAATTGACGTGGGCTCCCCCTATAAAATATAGCCAGCAAAGGCTAAACTAGACAGCTGGGGGCTGATATTAATAGCCAAGGAAGGGGCCATGAATACTAGACCCCTCCCTGGCTATTAATATCACCCCTCAGCATTCCCAGAAATGGAGCATCCATAAGATGCGCCAAATCTGGCGCTTAGCCTCGCTCTTCCACGCTGCCCTATAGCGGTGGCAGGGGGTAATGGGGTTGGGGTTCACGTCAGCCTTGTATTGGCGGCTTACGTGAAGCCCAGGTTAGTAATGGAGGGTGTCTATAAGACGCCACTATTACTAACCGCGTAGTAAAATGGTCAGCGCATTTTCAATAAAAGACACGGCCAGAGTAAAGAATTTTAATGAAACAGAACAGACACGGTTCTACAATTTTTGTTATTACCCATTTCCGCGAAGCCCTCGATCTGCTAAAAAAAAAAAAAAAACTATATTCCTCACCTGTCCGCCGTCAACGACGTAATCCACGTAACGCCAAGGTCCCACGACGATCTGGATCATTTCTACAGCTGTGACATCAGCAATCACTGATGTCACAGCTGGTGAATACAGCACTGTATACTGACAGGGGTGTAAAATCACCGCTATCAGTATACAGTGCTGCAGGAGAGGTCACTGGGGTTCATCAGCTGAAGATCAGCTGATGAGCCCCAGTGAGCTTGAGAGCGTGGGAAAATTCTTGTGAATCTTTCCATGCTCAGCATCAGCTGATCGGTCATGAGACATGCAGTGTACAGCGCGCCGCCGACGGGCCAGCATCGCCCAGGGGGACACTGGGGGCCGCCGGAGAGGTGAGTATGAAGGTTTATTTTTACTTTTTGATTCTTTTTTGTACAATGCCGCTGGCACGCGGGCTGGGAGATGCAGGCTGCTGCTTCTCCCATCCACGCTGCTCTCACTGTTATCAGCCAGAGCAGCGGTCAGATGAGAAAAGTAGCAGCCTCCTCTGCCGACCCGGGTACCTGCCGCGGCACGTTTTTGCGCCTATTGTTTTACATTGAAAAGCAGCAAATCTGCATGTATAGATATTATACATGCGGCTTTGCAGCGATTCAATGCAAGTCAATTGGCACGAAATCATGCCTAAATTGGTTGTGCTGCGGTTTGTGCCGCAATGATAATCCGCAGTGGAAATTTCAGCAATTATCACTGCTGTACATGGCAGACCTCTTACCAAGCGGTTTTAATGCATTTTTGCGGCAGAAAAAACGCCGCGGAAACGTATTAAAACTGCATCGTGTGAACTCAGCCTTACTCGTTTCCCCTTTCGCCACTTGAGTGTTTCTTTTGCAGTATGCTTTGGGTCATTGTCTTGTTGGAAGGTGAACCTCCTTCCCAGTCTCAAATCACTGACAGACTGAAACAGGTTTGGCTCATGAATATCCCTGTATTTTGCACCATCCATCGTCCCAACTCGGACCATATTCCCTGTCCCAGCTGCCCAAAAAAAATCCCACAGCACGATCCTGCCACCACCATGTTTCACTGCTGTGTCTTTGTGTGATGTTTTCAACTGAACAAGTTTTTATCAAGAACCTGCTGTTTTGGTGCCTCGTTCCTGAACTTTTATATTTTCATTGTGGGGATGGTGTTCTTGGGGTATTGAGCTGTGTTGGTGTGGCATCAGATATAGCGTTTATCTTGGTTGTCCAAAAAGTTCAATTTTGGTCTCATTTGACAACAGCACCTTTCTTCATACATTTGGGGAGTGTCTCACATGTCTTTTGGCATACTCAAATTGAGTCTTACAATTTTTGTGTGCAAGTAAAGGCTTTTTTCTGCCCACTCTTCCAGAAAGGCTTATTGTGGTTGTATGAACACTTACTCCAGTCTGCTTGGGAACTCTGCAGCTCCATCAGGACTCCGTGCTGCCTCTCTGATTAATGCCCTCCTTGCCTGGGCTGAGAGTTTTGGTGGGCGCCC
Source organism: Phyllobates terribilis (assembly GCF_046119375.1). NCBI lineage: Eukaryota > Metazoa > Chordata > Amphibia > Anura > Dendrobatidae > Phyllobates > Phyllobates terribilis. Next base: position 9,775,129 of record NW_027362774.1, read on the forward strand.
TCTCTTGGCAGGTTTGTTGTGGCACACCAGAGTTTTTCCATTTGATGATAATGGAGTTGATTGTGTTTCGGGGAATCATCAGATTGGGATATTTTTTTATCCCAGCCCTGACTTGTACTTCTCAACAAATTTGTCCCTGACTTGTTTGGCGATATCCTTCATCTTCATGGTGTTGTTTGGAGATCTCCTTGGTCTTTGTTGTGTTGTTTGGAGATCTCCTTGGTCTTCGTGGTGTTGTTTGGCGATCTCCTTAGTCTTCGTGGTGTTGTTTAGAGAATTCCTTGGTCTTCATGGTGTCGTTTGGAGATCTCCTTCATCTTCATGGTGTTGTTTGGAGATCTCCTTCATCTTCATGGTGTTGTTTGGAGATCTCCTTGGTCTTCGTGGTGTTGTTCGGAGATCTCCTTGGTCTTCGTGGTGTTCAGTTAGTGATACCTCTTGCTTAATGGTGTTGCAGCCTCTGTGGCTTTCCAGAAAAGGTAAAGTGTATATACTGACAGACATGTGACACTTATATTGCACACATGGGGGGGACTTCCTTTCACTAAGCATGTTACTTATAAAAGGTAATTGCTTGCACCACAAATTTTTATGGGGCTTCATAGAAAATGGGGTGAATACATATGCCAATTTTTAGTTATTTGATCCCAGAAATTTAATTTGTGCCAATATTTTTCTCACTTCACCAACTTAGACTATCCAGTGCTGATGCATCACACACAAATCAGGTTACAAAAATATTTAAACACAGGTTGTAATGTAACAAAATAGGTAAAAAGCCAAGGGGGGGTGGGAGGTGAGTGAATACTTTCGCAAACCAGTGTATAACTAAAGAATAAATCCATAAACAAAAAAAACCCTGTGAATATTTCTTGGTTTCTGAGGTCATTAGACCAGGGAGGCCATTGGAAGATTTGGAGAGCAAAAGTCAATAATTCTATTATGCTATAACTATGCCGATTATAGTTTCTTGTTTTGGGTGGTAATGATATCACGTGAAGCAAGTCTTGTCTCTCTCTTCTTCACTTTATCACAAAGTGTAATCGATTCTCTGACAATTTCTGCCTAAATGCTTCATCGGCTCTCACTTCCCAATTACACGTTTTAATCCTGTGACTCGGCTGACCTAAAGGAGTGTGGATACTGCACGTCATTTCATGTGTCCATCCTTCTGTATAGATCTATTATTTATTGTGTAGTGTTATACATATACACATAGTGCGCATTATGTATTCCATAATGAAAGTTTGACTGTCTTTGTGTTTTTTTGGGGGTCTAAAGTGACGAGTTCACAATCAAATATAGTGGCTGAAGCCAACGAAGGGACAAGAAATACATTTCCAATTTAGTCATCCCTAATAAAAAAGAAACTGCAAAATACTAGACAGGATTAGAGCTGGTTGTATTTTGTGTGAGGCGATGGCACCCACCATGTGATTGCATTCACCATTATATAATGACACTCCTCAATATTGAAATTGCTACACCAAAAAGGAAAGTTGTGGAATTATGAAGGATTGACCTGTGTAATACTCCCTTGCGAATGTCTCTTCATTGGTCTCACAGCCATCGCGCTCAAAGATTATCATGGTGCAGATCAAGACAGCAATATACGGCTGAAACGGAGGTCAGTCCCCTTCAGCGATGGACACAATGATACCTAGAGATTGGTGTGGAGAACATGTAGGTAACGCCATGTAAAAGCCTTCACGAGGGGAAGTACTGGTGTCATCAGTGTTTTGGACTAGTGTTTTTCTGGTATGGCTAAGAAAAAGGAAGGAATTGCAAAGCTTCCGTTTGCTGCACGTACTTTACACAGACCCATAGATTTGTATCGGTCCTTGCCATCCGTGCTGCCGGTAAAAAATGGACATGTCTCCATGTGGTTTACACGCACACACGGTTCACAGCATTACGGGTTATAATGGGTACGTGTAGCATCTGTGAAAAAAACAGATTTCACATGTACTGCAAAGACTGATATGTGAAGGGGGCCTTACATTGATTTGGTAGTGGAACCAATGACACAGATATTTCTCCAAAAGTGTCCCAGCAGTCGCTTTTCAACACTACGCCAGTCCGCATGTTGCTCCTGGGACCGGCCTGCGTGGCCTAAATGTGCTACCACCGCTTTCAGTGTCTTTAGACTTGTCTCCATCATGCTCATGGGGGACGTCATTGGTCGGTGATTACCCAGGAGCTGCCAGCAACGGATTTGCCCAAATGCATTCAGCGGCAGAACCTTCCTAGACACTCATTAATAACCTCATTGATAGCAGCCAGGGCTGTATGTGCCAGGATTTCTGCATGTCGCTCGTACTCCATACCTAATAAATAGAGAGGTTTTGAAAATTTTGCTTCCATTTTTCCCATGATTTGTATATTTTTGATAAGTCTTACCATCCCGTAATTTTCTTAATTTCACGACTTTTCCTACTGGGTGTTGCAGTTTTAATGTTGAGGATTGTATTAACAGAACAGTTGCAATCGAAGTTATTCAACCACATTGCAAATTAGGTGTATCAGCAAAATTTACAAACTTTCTGCTGTTTGAAATAAACCCAACAAGAACAATCTAAATAGCTCAAGACAACTAATATAACATGTGGTTTCTCCAAATGCAACACAAAATGTTCTTTTTTTTTTAAATTGAATGATGCAGTCTCAGAATTAATTCAACCCCCTTCATGGACAAGCATCTTAAGTACTTAGTAGGTTCTCTTTGTATGCTGAAAACGTGATGTCACCAACTTCTAGCAGCGTTCCTGAGGAAACAGCCCAACCACTCGTTGGCAATGGCCTCCGGGTCACTAATAAATTTGGGTTTGCATACTGCAACTACCTTCTTCATATCCCATTAAAGGTTTTCTATAGGTTGAAGTCAGGTGACTGTGATGGCCACTCCAGAATTTTCCACGGCTTCTTAACCCCTTCAACCCCAAGTGATTTTCCATTTTCTCCTCCCCTTCTTCCGAGAGCCATAACTTTTTTATTTTTCCAGCCATATGGCCGTATGAAGGCTTGTTTTTTTTGCGGGATGAGTTGTACTTTTGAAAGACACCATTCATTCTGCTACATAGTGTACAGGGAAAAATTCCAAGCGCAGTGAAATTGCAAAAAAAAGTGAAATTTCACAATGTTTTTTTTTTATTTACAATGTTTAATATATGGTAAAACTGACCTGGCAATATGATTCTCCAGGTCAGGTCGAATATGCAGATACCAAACATGTATAGTTTTGTTTTTTTGTATTGAAGTGGTGAAAAAAAAATCAGAAATTTGTCCAAAAAATTTTTTGCAATTGTCGCCATTTTCCAAGACCCGTAATGTTCTAATTTTTTGGAATGTAGGGATGTGTGAGGACTTATTTTTTAAGCCGTAAGCTGATGTTTCTACTGATACCATTTTGGGGTAAATACAATGTTTTGATGGTCTTTTATTGCAATGTTGCGGATACCAAAAAAACCCCGTAATTCTGGCGTTTTGATTTTTTTCTCATTACGCCATTTACCAATCAAATTTATTTATTTATATTTTAATAGATCGGGCATTTCTGAGTGCGGCGATACCAAATATGTGTATTTTTTTTTATTGTTTTATTTTTAATGGGCCAAATGTGGGGGTGATTTGCACTTGTGTTTTTATCTTTTTTTAAACTTTTTTTACTGTATTTAATCTTCCCCATAGGAGACTTGAACCTGCGATCGTCTGATCACCTGTACTACATATAACAGTGCTACAGCCATGGGTCAGCGTACACAGGAGGATCGTGATGACAGGCAAAGGGGTCTTCAGAAGATCCCTGTATGTCAACACAACCCATCAGCGCCCTGCAATCACGTGACCGTTCCGCCGATGGGCGGGATCAATGACACACTTCCTGTCTGCGCGTGTTAAATGCCGGTGATTGACAGCAGCATTTAACTGGTTAACAGCCGCGGGCCTGCAGCTGTTAGAGGCACTTGATGGCTGATTAAATCAGCCATCAAGTACGGGGAAAGATGCAGGCTCAACGTGTGAGCTCGCATCAAAGGCCGGGACACGGCCAATGACGAAAAAATCTGTCATCAGTCGTGAAGGGGTTAAACCAAGTCTTGTTGGACTTTGAGGTATCGCTGGGAATGATCCTAAGCATACGTCAAAGACCTCTAAGTCTTTTGAAAGGTACTATGACACCCAAGTGTCAGCTTCTTCACACATTATTATTATAGCACCATTTATTCCATGTCGCTTTACATGTGAATATGACGTTTTCTCGTGGAATTCTGATACTTAATTGAATCCATCTGGACCTACTCACGATTTTCAGTGCCAGGGGAAGCAGATCAGCCCCAGAGCATCACAGAGACACTTACATTCGTCATTGTAGGCATCAACGAGCCACCACCTTAATTCACTGTAAGTAGGGTGTTTTTTCAGTGTATTATTTATCTTCCAGGCATACCACTGATCCACAGGCATGCAAAGATCCAATTTTGTTTCATCACTCCACAAAACAAAATCCCCAAACTTCTGTGGCTTATTTATATGGTTTTGAGCATATTGAATCAGACTTTTTTTGTGCTTTTGGGTCAATAGAGATGCATGTCTTGGAGTTTGGGCATTGAGACTTTTGGTGTTTAGCATGCACCTGTGAAAATGGAATGTTGCCAGCAAATATTGCAGCAGGTCTTCTGCAGTCACATAAGGGTTTTTGATCTCCTGTCTCCTTAGAAATCTGGTGGCAGTAGGTGATGGTGTCCCTTGTCTGACACATTCCAGGTAGTTTGGCGACTGTTCACTTAACTTTGAACTTGTGTTCTAGCTGTATCTCTAGGAACATTCAAAGCCCATCTTTTTACATCCCCTTTCCTTGCTTGTACAAGGCAATGATCTCTTAAAGGAGTATTCTCATGTTATGAAATTGGTATAGTTACTTGGACAGCATTAAAATAAGAGCAAGTTAGCAATTGACTTGGTTTTGCTATCTGCTCTCATTATCCCATTATCAGAGCTTTTATCTTGCATTGTGAACAAATGGTTTTCAAGAAGATCGACCCCCAGAGCCTGGCTGCGTATGTGTAGTAGCTACATTTCAGGCTGAGGCCTGGGATCCACAATCATTTCTATACAACAGTTAGCTGCTCACCTCCCGCTTCTTGTAAGCTCATGACTGAGCTGCTGTTATCAGTCCTGCAAAATCACCCACCCAATGACTCTCATCATCAGCTGTTTCCAATTTATTGCTCACTTCAAGTTTGTTTAAATGTCCGGTTATCTCTGTAAGCAAATATAGTGATAAAAGTGCAGACTTCAGAACAAGCACTGACAGACCTCAGGCCAAAGCTGCTAAAACAGAATGGTCATTCAAGGGGAAGTGCTTGTCTCTCAAGCAACAAGGAAGTAAAGAGACTGGAAAGCTGTGTGCTGCTGAAGACACAACTTGAGAATAACCCTGTAACTTTTTAGACCACTCTCTTGACTACTCAAGTATATTAATGTCCTACAGGCCCATGAGGAATGGATTAAGATTCCTCAGAAACACTGCCAGAAGGAGTTGTCGCACTATGCCTCACATTTACAGATGGTTATAACAGCCAAAGTGGCTCTACTATGTAATAAAGTGACATTTAGTGTTGAATTTGGAAAAACCACTTGTTATAATAGTTGTATTGAGCTATTTATATTGCTTTGTTTGATTGCTTTATAGCAGAAAGTTTGTAAATTTTGCTAATAAATCTACTTTGCAATGGAGGTTGAATAATTTAAACTGCTATTGTAAATATAAGGATTTTCTGTTTTCTTCATCCCAGTTTGTTCGGTAAATCTGTTTATTTGTGGCCACAAATAACTTTTAACTATACATGACACATCGACGGATATATATCCCATGCTCTGCTGCCAGTGTAGAACTATGATTCTATATGAAGATAAGATGCAACACTTTACATCAGTGGGACATTAATATCACATTATATACTGTATATATGGATGAAGCTTCCAAGAACCATTGTTGGCCCTGTGTATGACCTCAGGGCAATTTTGCTTTAATAGACACAGTGCCACTCTTGTCCATGCACAGTGAGATTTATTGCAGCTCCAAGTGATATAACATAGAAAAATAACCTATTTAGATGAGGAGGGACAGCTTACCGCATATGAATTTTTACAAAACTACAAATCCGTCTTTACAATTTTATATATTCTCCATTTGGTTAATGTATGAATCATATCACTGTGTGAAAGGAGGACCTGGAGCTTTGTATCAGAAAATTAGAGACCCAACTGCTATCAGGCTGTGTGCCCACTATGCGTTTTTTAAGCGTTTCTGCAGCGGCAATTCTGCCGCAGAAATGCTTAAAAACCGCTTGTTAGTAGGTCTGCTATGTTCCCCAATGATAATCCGCGTGTGCTGTGCACATGCTGCGGCAATTTCCGCTGCGGATTATCATTGCAGAAAAATCCGCAGCACTACCAATTATTTTGCGTAATCGCGGCGTTTTCGCCGTCATTGCCTTGCATTGAATCGCTTAATATCCGCATGACTACATGTGCACATGCGGATATTAAGCGATTCAATGTGCGGATGGTACCCGGGTCTGGAGAAGAGGAGACTCTTCTCCAGACCCCGGTACCATAGTACCTGTTAAAAAAAAGAATTTAAAATAAAAAAAACACATTATATTCACCTTCTGATGTCCCCCAGTCTTCTATCCGGTACGTCGTGGCTCGCGATGGATTAAAAGGACCTTCCATGACTTCATTCAGTCATGTGACAGGTCACGCGACCGCTGACGTCGGCGGTCGCGTGACCTGTTACATGACTAAATGACATCATGGAAGGTCCTTTTACACCACCGCGAGACATCGGGAAGACCGGACGCATCGGAGAAGGAGACCGGGGGCCATCGGAAGGTGAGTATATGTTTTTTTTTTTTCATTTTTTACCATTTTTATTCTTTGTTTTAACTAACTTGGTCACACTACATAAAATCCATGCCGGTTGCATGGATTTATATAGTGTGACTAGGTTGTCAAGCACTTTTCCAAGTGATGCTTGGAAAGCGCTTGACAACCCGCATGCGAAATTACATGTGCAAAACGCGTGAAAAACGGTTGTCCCTGGCTGAAAAAACGCATGCACAATCCGCATGTACAATCCGCATGCGTTTTTTCTGCCAGGGAGATGCAGAAACGCTCAGGAAAAATCCGGAGTGTTTCTGCATCGTGGGCACATAGCCTAAAAGGTATGTGAGGAGATCTACACATTTTTTTATCTAATAATAAAGTTGAGGAAAAAGATTTGCAGGATCCTGATCCACTGGCCACATCCATTAGTCTGCTGGACCAGACACCTGTGAAACAACTACCTGCTGACTTTGAAAGTGCATCTTCTGACTTTTAGGGCTGTAAATCTTTTTGCTCAACTAACAATGGAGGTGCCCTTTAAGTGGCAAGTAGAAAATATACAATGGCTTGAGAAAGTATTCATCCCCTTGGCTTTTTACCTATTTTCATACATTACAATCTGTATTTAAATGTTTGTAATCCAATTTGTGTGTGATGCATCAGCATTAAATAGTCTAAGTTGGTGAAGTGAAGTGAGAAAAATATAGGCATATATTAAATTTATGGAATCAAATAACTAAAAATTGGCATGTGCATATGTATTCACCCCTTTTGCGATGAAGCCCCTAAAAATTTTCGGTGCAAGCAATTACCTTCATAAGTCCCATGCTTAGTGAAAGGAAGTCCCCATGTACGCAATTCTATGTGTCACATGGTCTGTCAATATATATTTAACCTTTTCTGGAAGGCCACAGGGGCTGCAACACCATTAACAAGAGGCACCACTAACCAAACAACACCAGGAAGACCAAGGAGATCTCCAAACAACACCATGAAGACCAAGGAGATCTCCAAACAAGTCAGGGACAAAGTTGTTGAGAAGTACAAATCAGGATTGGGTTATAAAAAAAATCCTAATCTCTGAGGATCCCCCGGAGCACCATCAATTGTCACCAAATGGAAAGAACATGGTACCACAACAAACATCACAAGAGAGGGCTGCCCATCAAAATTCTCAGCCCAGGCAAGGAGGGCATTAATCAAAAAGGCAGCACAGAGACCAAAGGTAACCCTTAAAGAGCTGCAGAGTTCCCAAGCAGACACTGCAGTACCTGTCCATACGTACACACAATACGCTGTACACTCCACAGAGGTGGCTTTTATGGAAAATTGCGCAGAAAAAAAGCCTTTTCTTACACGCAAAAAATTGTATGGTGCTGTGGTCAGATGATACCAAAATTGAACTTTTTGGCCATCAAGGTAAACGCTTTGTCTGGCAACAAACCAACACAGTTCATACCCCCCAAGAACACCATCCCCACAGTGAAACATGGTGGTGGCAGCATTATGCTGTGGGGATATTTTTTGTCAGCAGGGACAGGGAAAATGGTTGAGTCGAGGGGAAGATGGATGGTGTGAAATACAGGGATATTCTTGAGCAAAACCTGTTTCAGGCTGTCAGTGATTTGAGACTGGGTCAGAGGTTTACCTTCGAACAAGACAATGACCCAAAGCATACTGCTAAAGCGACACTCCAGTGGTTTAAGGGGAAATGTGTAAATGTTTTGGAGTGGCCGAGTCACAGCCCAGACCTTAATCCAATGGAGAATCTGTGGTCAGACTTGAAGATTGCTGTTCGCCGGAGAAAACCATCTAACTTGAAGGAGCTAGAGCAGTGCCCAGAGGTGGAAAGTTCATAGAGACTCATCCAAAGCGACTTGGAGCTCTAATTGCCGCAAAAGGAGGCTCTACAAAGTTCTGACTTTAGGGGGGTGAATAGTTATGCACACTGAAGTTTTCAGTAATTTTGTCTTATTTGTTGTTTGCTTTACAATAAAAAGAAAATCAAATGTTCACAGTTGTAGACATGGTTTTTACATGAACTTCCCTGATGAAGCTGTGTTTCACAGCGATACGCATGTGGTCTTTGGGTTGATCTGCACTGTATCTTCTCTATAGGTGATATGGCTTTCCATATATCATTGGTATCGTTGTACAATTGTGTTGTGACTGGTAACATACGTAATACCATCTCGGCTGTTATATCAAGTGCAAATTACTTAATATTTGGCATTAGATTTATGTAACAACAATATTGATCATTGTATATATTCTGTATACACCTTTTTGATTAATTATTTTTGAGTTGGTCTGGCCCCTGATATTTGTTCTTATTTGGACATTTATGTTAGCTACGTGTAGTCTAATGGGCTGTAATATTGTATGCATTATTTGCACCAGTATACAAGCTACCTATCGATTTTGTGTATATTAGGATGTATGTATGCCTTTCACCCATAGTTGATGGGTTTGGTGTTTTTAACATGTTTAATGTTTTTAAATGAGATATAATAAAATTTGTAATTATTTACATATAGCTTGTTTATTCAAGGTGTGCGCATTGCTAGTGTTTTTCTTCAAGTTGTTCCAATTCAGAGTTTGCTACATAATGATGCACCCTATGCTACTACTAAGGCTGTGCACCCTGTTTCTTTGTTGATCTTTACATGAACTAATTCAAACCCTCAAAAAAAACAAGTGAAATTCCAGGTTGTGAGGTAGCAAAACATGAAAAATGCCAAGAGGGTGAATACTTTCACAAGTCACTGTAGCATTGTTATGGTACAAATGCATATGGGTTTGGGAGCAATAATGCAGACTACAAACAAGGTCTCATGCACATAACTGCATTTAAAGGAGTAGATTTACTTTTATGCCAAATTTGGCTAATCTTTAGCAGCTTGAGCTACAATTGGAAATCTGCATTTTCTGATGTAAATTACAGCAAGTCCAGCTGGCCCTGGACTGTGGAGACGGTCAAAAGTAGTAGCAAGACTTGCACAAATATTTAAAACTTTTTAATGCCACAATTATGGCATATGGACCTTCATAAATGTCCCCCAGTATACCTATTTAATGGATCCCAAATTCAATGGTAAAGCATTTCAATGCGGCCTACTTCTTAAATAGAGTGGAGCTTGTTTTATAAGGAATAAACACTTATTCATGCAGTTTGTATTGGAGCGAGTTATATATAATAACATTGTGGGAAAACTCATTTGAAGATCCAGCATTTGCCATTGAGCTATGCAGTCTGGTTCTGTAGCAGAGGCCTAAATTACCAAAGTTATATGAATGAGGCTAAAGAAGTTGAAGCATTCCCTTCTTAGGCCGTAATCCAATGTCTCTTTTTTTCTTGTACATAACTGATTGATTTTCACTTTGGGCTGAAGCTGATTTTCATCCATTTTTTGGTTCATTTTTACTATCAGTGTGGCATCTGTGTTTTTTTCAGATAAAAAAAATGTCCTAACCATCAAATAGAATAAAAACAAAAGCACTCGGATGACAAAAAGCATCCGAGTACTGTCCATTATTACCCATTTATTTAAGTGGACAAGTTTGAGCTGTGACAAAATAGACAATCCACAAAAAAACATGGACATGTGAGCAGCCCCATAGATTATACTGGGTACGTGTGCTACTGATGAAAAACATGGATAGAACATGTACAATAAAAACGGATGTCTGAATGAGGTCTAATCTTTGGTACATGTGGGTTTGTGCCTAAGGTATCAGTGTCTGAAATTCATATGAGATTATTAATTAAATTCGGGAGTGTTCGGTGCAAGATTTTTAGACAAAATTTCTGTAAACTGGAAGCTATTTTTTTTACTGATGTCATCTTTGTCTTCTAAATGTTCATATCTGCTCAGTCTTCTACTTCCAATCCAGATTCCTGGTTATCAGGCAGTTTTGTGCTGAATATACAGTACAGACCAAAAGTTTGGACACACCTTCTCATTTAAAGATTTTTCTGTATTTTCCTGACTATGAAAATTGTACATTTACACTGAAGGCATCAAAACAATGAATTAACACATGTGGAATTATATACTTAACAAAAAAGTGTGAAACAACAGAAAATGTCTTATATTCTAGGGTCTTCACAGTAGCCACCTTTTGCTTTGATGACTGCTTTGCACACTCTTTGCACACTCTTGATGAGCTTCAAGAGGTAGTCACCGGAAATGGTCTTCCAACAATCTTGAAGGGGTTCCCAGAGATGCTTAGCACTTGTTGGCTCACCCCAAACCATCTCGATTGGGTTCAGGTCTGGTGACTGTGGAGGCCAGGTCATCTGGCGTAGCCCCCCATCACTCTCCTCCTTGGTCAAATAGCCCTTACACAGCCTGGAGGTGTGCTTGGGGTCATTGTCCTGTTGAAAAATAAATGATGGTCCAACTAAACGCAAACCGGATGGAATAGCATGCCGCTGCAAGATGCTGTGGTAGCCATGCTGGTTCAGTATGCCTTCAATTTAGAATAAATTCCCAACAGTGTCACCAGCAAAGCCCCCCCACACCATCACACCTCCTCCTCCATGCTTCACGGTGGGAACCAGGCATGCAGAGTCCATCCGTTCACCTTTTCTGTGTCGCACAAACACACGGTGGTTGGAAACAAAGATCTCAAATTTGGACTCATCAGACCAAAGCACAGATTTCCACTGGTCTAATGTCCATTCCTTGTGTTCTTTAGCCCAAACAAGTCTCTTCTGCTTGTTGCCTGTCCTTAGCAGTGGTTTCCTAGCAGCTATTTTACCATGAAGGCCTGCTGCACAAAGTCTCCTCTTAACAGTTGTTGAAGAGATGTGTCTGCTGCTAGAACTCTGTGTGGCATTGACCTGGTCTCTAATCTGAGCTGCTGTTAACCTGCGATTTCTGAGGCTGGTGACTCGGATAAACTTATCCTCAGAAGCAGAGGTGACTCTTGGTCTTCCTTTCCTGGGGCGGTCTTCATGTGAGCCAGTTTCTTTGTAGCGCTTGATGGTTTTTGCAACTGCACTTAGGGACACTTTCAAAGTTTTCCCAATTTTTCGGACTGACTGACCTTCATTTCTTAAAGTAATGATGGCCACTCGTTTTTCTTTACTTAGAATTTGTATTATGGCAAGAAAAAAAGCAGCTAACAGTCTCTTCAGTAGGACTATCAGCTGTGTATCCACCAGACTTCTGCACAACACAACTGATGGTCCCAACCCCATTTATAAGGCAAGAAATCCCACTTATTAAACCTGACAGGGCACACCTGTGAAGTGAAAACCATTTCCGGTGTCTACCTCTTGAAGCTCATCAAGAGAATGCCAAGAGTGTGCAAAGCAGTCATCAAAGCAAAAGGTGGCTACTTTGAAGAACCTAGAATATAAGACATATTTTCAGTTGTTTCACACTTTTTTGTTAAGTATATAATTCCACATGTGTTAATTCATAGTTTTGATGCCTTCAGTGTGAATGTACAATTTTCAAAGTCATGAAAATACAGAAAAATCTTTAAATGGGGTGTGTCCAAACTTTTGGTCTGTGCTGTACATATTGTAATATATTTATAAGACAGATGGATAAAGCAAGATATAAGGTGGAATGATAATTAATATTTTAAAGGCGGTATTTAATCATAATTATCAGTAGAGATGGACAGATAGATTTGCGGGACTTTGGTCCACCAGGCTAGGATTGTAGTGTCTGGCCGCTAGGCATGCGAATCTCTTACCTTCTGGGCGATAACTTTACATTGTTGGATAACACCGTTTAAATCATATGAATTCTGCATTTTTCAACTTTTTTATTCTCAATGGCTTATCAGTATCTCATGTAGAGAACAGAGTATTTTTAGCACATTCCCTTTTAAGTTATGTATAAATCTATAAGTTGTAAGTCTCAACTCCTTCTATCAATAGGGAAACCAAACAAAATACAAAGTTTATGAAGTTTTTCCTTTCCCTTTGGATTTTTTTTTTCTGAAGTAACGTCTGTGCAGACAATTCTGTCAAATTAAAGAAAAAAAGTTTGCAGAATATTTTGTTTCTTATCTTTTCAGCTCTGTGTGTTATTTGTTCCTTTTTTTTTTTTTTTTAGATCAGCCCTTAGATCGTACTTTGCTCTTATTGTTTTTTTTTATAATTTTGAAAACCTTTTTGCACACTGAACTAACTATTACAAATGTTTTTTCCCCCCATAATTTCCATAAATTTTACCCCTCAATCAATATCCTTTCAACTTATTTTGAAAACTTTTTGCACATTGAACTAACTATTACAAATGTTCCCCCCCCCCCCCATAATTTCCATAAATTTTACCCCTCAATCAATATCCTTTCAACTTATGTTCTGTGAATATTCTCCCTAATGGGATTTACTTTCTCTCCAGGTAGATGAGGGGGATCAATTTGTTCTGCAGCCATGATACACCGTGTAGTTGTAATACCCTTGTTTGCCTGGGAACATTGCAGACATCATTGTGAACGTGAATTAAGATTATATAGCAAAGGGAAAAAAAAAAGACAATTTTTTTTTTAATGCTGTTGTAGAAAAAAAAAAAAAAGGTTATATGAAGAAGAATCATATAATGATATCTCATTGTCAACAACAGAAAAAAAGGACACAGAGTGCATTACAGTGTCTGTGCTGTTTACATGCCAATATTGTATACACATTTCCTTGTATGGTGTCAGCTGTCAGTTATTTCTGCAAATTAACTGCCAAAAATGGAGAAGAACAGAATCACTTAGTGAGTTGGTAACCACGGGTTACCTTTCATATGCTTTAAGATAAAGCGGCAGAATGGGATCTTGGGAAGATAATTAGACAAAACAAAAAAACAGGAAAAAAAAAAAAACTTACAAAAATGAAATAAAAAGGCATTCTACAATCTGGGCTAACAACCCAGGGTGCTTATAAATAAGTAAAAGAGGTTATATTACAGAATGCCTCTTCATGTTGTAAGCAAAAGTTTTCTAGTACAAACAGTTTTTATTTTATTATTATTATTATTTTTTTTCCATTTTAAAGCATTAGCAATTCTCAGGAAATACAGTACACTGTTCTTAAAATTATCCAATTTTTTTTTTAACCCTTTGAGCACTGAGAATGATTAGAATATATCTTTTACATTAATAAATATTTAATGAAAAAAAAAAAAAAAAAAAAAAAAAGTTTTGTGCAAGAAAAAAAAAAAAAAAAAAAAAAATAAATTGTGCCGGCTACGTAGTTTATGTATTCCTGTGGTTTGTGACTTTAGTTATTATTGGCAGCAAATGATATTACATTGCTAATAAATATGTATAATTTAAACATGAACTTTTTTTTTAACAATATAGATGTATAGTAAAACAATCATTTTTTTTTTTTTGCTTTAGAATAATAGTTTTTGAATATTTCATAAAGGCTATTTGTCGTACGCTTTCAATAATTTACACTATTTGGGTGGGAAAAAAAAAAAAGAAAAGAATTTAAAAAAGCAAAACCTTTCTCATTGCCAGAAAATAGAAATCCTTTTCGGCTGTCATTTAAAAGGTAAATTAAAAAGGAATTGATACTATACATAGGCACAGCTTATGTTAAAGGGCATACTGCATTGGTTACTAAAAAACACTATTCAGAATTGCAGGGGGATTCCACAGTGGGTGGGATCAGGACCGATTTGGGGTTTTTGCTGATAACATCAATCACAATTTTCAAAATGCGAGTCTGTACACTATATACAGGGTTTTTTTTTAACCCTTTCCAAGCATAAGGGGTTAGTTGCGCATTGCACCGCAATGTGTTCAAGGTCCCAAGGAATAGTCATTTCAGTATGATTAAAAAAAAAAAAGAATGCAGCTGTAGAATTGAATAATGAAGTGGAATTGAGCCAGTAGTTGTTTTTTTTTTATTTAGAAAAGAAATAAATAATAATAAAAAGATGGAGTCCTCCCCTCCCCTCCCCCCAAGTAACATAAAATAGTGCTCCAAAGTACTCAGAGGGCTAAAGGTCATATGCTGAAAAATACTAGCACACAGGTCAAATGAAAAATAGTGTACCAGTTTTAGATATAAATGCTCAATGAAACTGTCCTGTTAATTCATGCAGTCCGGCGCACAGCTATTTCGATTTACACAAGTCCCAAACACTTACCATGGCATTATAACCTTCGTGTGTTACCTGTAACAACAGCTGATTATGCACCTCTATTAAACACTGTACAGTTTTACAAAAAAAAAAAAAACAGTTCGCACCCCCAGAGAGAGAGAAGGAGGAACAGACTCTCCAGAGATAAAATCGGAACGTGTGCCAAGTTTTGTAGCTTTAAGGCTTTTTTCCTGACAATTTTCCTCAAAGCATGTATGTTACAGTCATTTTAACATAAAATAAAAATAAAAAAGCAAATACTACTGCTTTTCCAGCTCTAACACATACAGAAGGTGATCTTCTGGAGACTTCCCATGTGTTTTACTCAAATGAAGTTTCACAGCGTGCTTGCTCGCAAATGTCCGATTGCAAAGCTTACACTGATAGGAAGTTCCAGTCTCTTCTTCTGGGGAGGAAGCCACCAACTTGTCAGATGGGGATTTTGTTTGTGCTATCTGATTGTGTATTTGTTCACTAGAAAGTTTAGACAACTCTCTTATTCTAAAACCTAGATGTGATTCAAGGTGACTGATATACGTTGAGGGTGTCCTGATTTGCGAGGCGCAGTCATTACAAAAGAACACTGGATGCCCAGTGTCCAAGTTCTTGAGGAACTTCGTCCCACCTGTCCTTCTTAGCTGGTATTTCACATTAGCTAGCCAGTGACTAATTGTGGTCATTGAGAGTCCTGTAAACCTGGAAATGTGCATTCTTTCTTGAGGGCTCAAGTCTGACATGACATATTTCCCTTCAGATGTCTGTCTTAAACTAGCTGCAAACTGGGCTTGTAGGATAAGCAAATGTTGTGGGTTCCAGTTGGACTGCCGCCCTTTCCTTTTCTGAGCTGGTGTGTTTTCTTCTGGTTCCTCTATTGTGGTACCGTCAATGTCAGATTTTTCAGATATACTGGTAGGTGTAGAAGATTTTGATGTGTGGCTTTCTGTCAGGTTTTTCAGCATATCAGATATATCTGACAAGGCATTCTCGCGCAGCGGTGAGTTTGACATGAATGACACGACTGCAGATGTCTTTGCTGTTGTCACTGTAGATGAAGAAGATGCAGAAGATGTCGATGTGGGTGACAAAAGCGCTGAAGTCAAAGAGCAGTTTTTGTCACTCTTTCCTTTCGTCAAATCTATGGGCTGGTCATTGTTGACATGATAAAAATAACGGTCTGTTAAGTGGTCTGTTTTTTTGGCTTGGATAGGTGGGGTCCCAATGGCAGCTTTTTCAGCCAAGCTGTTACTCATTTTAAATAGCATGCTCATGGGATCTAGAGCCGGGAGAGAGGGTTTAGCTGCCTTGCCAAGGTGAATGTTCATAACGGACTGCAATGCACTTAATGGATTAACAAACGGTTGTTCTGGAGGGTGCTCTGTTATTATAGCTGTGCTGCTACTCAAGCTGCCTATTATCGACTTGACGTGGTCCTTGCCATTTTCTACTGGCTCTAGAGTTGAACTTTCCTTGCAGTTGTCTTTTTGCGAAACCGGACTGTTTTGCTGGCTTTTATATACAATGTCATTCAGAGCATCAGTTTTTGGAGGTTCACTAATTTCACTACCACTTGGAGAAGGTGTTGCCCTTTTAACTGGTGAATACTTTCCCTCTGGCTCCTTCATTTTCTCTTCCACTTTAGCTACTTTTTCTGTCACTTTCTTGACTAATTCTTCCATGGCATGGAAGTTAGTTTTTGGCACAGGCGAGGTCTGACTACTTGGCGGTGACACCAGTGGCTGATTTTTGGCAGGTGACATGACATCACTATTACCATACATTGGTTTTAATGGAGTACTTTTCCCTGAGGAGCCTAATGATAACTTCATCATGTTTGGGAGCTGGTAGGCAGCATGGATACTTGGGTAGCCTCCCCAACTTGGAGTGCCATTTTGAGCTTTATTAATGGCAGACGTTACTGTATTTTCTAAAGACTTGAGGATATCTAATCCGCCTTTGGGGCTTTCTTCTAAGTCATTTTCAGTTAGATAATGGTATTTTGAAGAGACATCAAACTTTTCTTCATCTTCATTAGATTTTTCCTTGTCTTTGATTTTATCATCTGGGATTACTTCTTTTTTTATTTCAACAGTCAGTTTTGGTGAAAGAGAAGTATTATTATTAGCAGGAGGTGTAAATGTAGTGGCAGCTAATGGTACGGACTGTACCTTTTCATCCAGTAAAGAAGTTGGTGTAGGAGGGGGTTCCATCACAGGTTTTCCTTTCTTGAGTGCGGAATTGGTCACCTTTATAAAATGTCCTGTGACCATCATGTGGGCAGTTAGTTCTTGTAATGTATCATGTGAGCTGCCACATTCCATGCATTTAAGTATCTGAGATTTCCTAGCTTCAAAATGCCAAGCATAACTGGCCCCATTCTGGTGTCCATATCGGTTATTTGGTGTGATATATGGGTTTGAATTCTTTTGCAAAGCTTCATTTGCATCTAAAATAGTTGGTTTTGGTGTCCCTCCAGTCGAATCGGGAGAACTTGGAAGGTCAAGTTCTAGAGAGAGCTTTTTTCTAGAAGCTGGGATAATTTTTGCTGCTACTGGGGTAACAGGTTCTTTAAGAGGCACTTTTTGGTAGTGTTTTGTTTTAATCATGTGAACACTTAGGTCCTGAAGAGATTCGAACGAGTGACCACAGTACATGCACTTTAACACTTTCTGGGCATCTTCTTTTCCTTCCATTTCAAGTAATGAACGTTTGCGTGGCTTTGACCAACGTTTTGGGTTATTGTTATCTGTTTCATGGTTATCATCTCTGTAATGTCCCATTTCATTCATATGAACTGTCAGTTCTACTAGGGTATCATACGCAGCGCTACAGTCTTTGCAACGGAACTTACTGGCACCTGTGAAAATGGAACCGTAGAGTTTACTGCTCTGTCGGTACAACTGGACAGTGCTGAAAAGGCTTGGCTCAGGTAGGACTCGGCTCTGAGATACTTGCTGTAGAGTTTTAGCCATGGCTGTCTGGTGCCAGTCAAAACTTCCACTTCCACAGCTGCTACTACTACTGCTGCTGCTACTGCTACTAGCATTGTTCTTTTCTGAAGTTGACTGGTGAAGATTTAAGCTAAGGTTGGACCAGTAAGAATTTGAAAGGAAATTATTGTAGACAGCTTTCATCTGCTCTAAACTGTCTGACACATTGGAGTCCTCTAAAGGAGCCAACATCTCTTTGCTCTCCTCTTCGTTTTTGATGGAGCTACTTTCGAAGTCAGCCATGCGGTCACTGGTCTCACTGATGTGAGATTCGCTGTCCATCTCATGGCTGGAGAATTCTCCAGCAGGAGAGTGCTGGTAGCTCGGAGAGTTATTTGTGAATTCCTTTTCAGGACAGGTATATTTTGCTGATGGCTCGCCTTCAACGACCGCGTCTTCGGCTTCACCATCATCATCAACAAGGGCTGCTGCCTTCAACTCATCCGAAACATACGCTGCAAAAATGTAAAAGAAAAAACATATCAGAAAAGGCAGTGACCTCGTAATAGCAATAACGTTCTTCTCAAGTTATATTTAAAAAGAAAAAAAAACTAAAACGAGTACAATTACGTCTAATGATAAATAGTTAAACTGTGGTGTTTCTTCTCTGAGAAAAATAGCTAAAGGAAAAAAAAAAAAAATCTCTTCAAACATAATTTGCCACCTTATTCTTCTCAAGGGGCAACAGCTTGAAATTAAAACTAAATTTGAAATTAATGAAGCACATTCTAGAGGTGGCATTCATTTCTAAAGTAATAAATTACTTGTATCAACCTTAGAGACAGCAGTTCCTGTCTGTCAATTAATATGTCTTATGCTTTTTCTACCCCTAATGCATTTCTTGACAGACAGTTTCACAATTTAAATTAAGCACACATTTTTTTTTTTACCCACAACGTTTCTGATCCTCAACCTTTAATAAACATAAAGTAGAGAACTATCAATATGATTCCGACAATGAAAGAAATTTACATCAATTACAATAAATTAAAAAATGATTTAGATTTCGTATGTGTCTTCTGAGTATAAAGAAAATGGCTTAAAAGCTTATAATCACTTTTAAGTAATGTAGGTGCCGATCCTGTACTGCTAATTCATTTTCATTAACCCTCTGCGCCCCAAATAGCCAGTCTTACAAGGGATTGTGGGAAGGTATTATCCTTTCTGTAATTAGTTTAACCATGAATGCATTTTACCATGATTACAGAGGGGTATGACAATTATTCCAAAATTTCGCCAATTCCCATCTAGTCCTTAAATCAAACAATCAATATAAAAATTAACTGAAAATGCCTAAAACTTTTTTTCTTGTGGAAGAATTTCTAACTAACATGGAGTTTTTTTTTTTTAAATGTTAAATTGCCTAAAACTTTTTTTCTTCTTTTTTCTTGTGGAAGAATTTCTAACTAACATGGAGGTTTTTTTTTTTTTAAATGTTAAATATTGGATTTTGACACAGGACTATTTGAATATTGTTATAATCCAATCTTTCGGCTCGGTGACATTTGATGCCATATGCCCAGTATGAGAACCATCATGTTTTTCTATATGGCCTTTTGGCTGCCAGCTTTTAAACCTTTCATTTGTGTCACTTAGGCCTGCACGTCACTGCAGGGAGTCAAGTTCATGTGCTATAGAGGATGTACTGTAATTTTATAGTAATGCAGTCGACATGTGGTCAGAGGAACTAATCAGACTTACAAAAAAAAAGGAAAAAAATAAAAAAAGTCAGCCACTTTACATCAGAAAGCAATAGGTCAGCTGTGCTCCGAGTCTGTGAGAATGCAATAATGAAAGGTTCACGTTCTATTCGGAGCTAATCCAGGACTCCTGAATCTTATAACTTTATTAGTAATAGTGACAGGAGCATAGTTTGTCCCCAGCCCACTAACAGGTCGCTCACTGCTCAGCATGCACTGTTCTTACATATTTCATTACTGTATTGTTATCAGCTCACTAGGGCACTTAAAGATGCCGAATAGCTGGTATAATCTTTGTCGCCTCACACACAGGTTAAATAATCAAGCTGCAAATGATAAAGTTATGGGGAGGAGGAGAGATGGTAAGAGATAGATCAGACGTGTAACCTCTCCACGGGGACGGCCTGGTACTTCCTGGGTGATTTTCCTTTGTGATTAAAGATGACGCTTGTCGCTCCTGTATCATAACGCGTTCACTATGGCCGATTACAACACAAATTGATTCCCACCCGCAAGAATCTGTCTTTTCTTTTGTCACAAAGGCTACTGACGCCTCCGTGCAATTTTTTTTTTTCTTTTCTTTTGTATGAAAAATTGTAGATTGTGTGAAATGCAGAATATATGGATTTTCTTTTTCTAAGAAGAAAAAAAAAATACTGTGTGTAAAATGACCAGACTGGTATAAAGAGAAATTACTGGCTACATTTATTTTATTGAAGAAAGCAGATATGATAGGAGGAAAATTAAAAAAAAAAAAAAAAAAAAGACGGCATACGAACCCCAATGCATGGACTTGCCGGGGGTCTCCTGACCCAATCTTGACAGCCTCAAATACGCCTATAAGGCTATTGAATAGAAAGCCAGAGTAGGTGGGCTTCAAGTGCGCTGCTGATTCAGGAACGAATCATAGACCAAATTAATTAAAAGTGGTTTATTTGTCAACGCTTTTCAGAGTCAAATCCGACTCCTTCCTCAGGACAACCACATGTAAAAAACTGAGGCTATTGAGTTTGGGTCGGGAGACCTGAGGCTGGTTCTGTAGAGGTAGCGTTAGCTGGAAATTACTGGGGCCAGTAATGTACTAATGGGGCTCAAAGAAGATTATGGTTATGGAGAAAATACACCTTTTGGACATTGCTAGATAACCTAGTGTTGCTGAAGATTCACTGAAGATAAGTGTTTTGCAATAAAGTTTTCCTTTATTTGAAAATTACAGTAATGGGTTTCAGAAATTTAAATAAAGGAGAACTTTTTAATACAATTACTTCTACGCAGAGAATCTTCTACAACACTAACCTTTTTTTTTAGGTTATCCAGCAATGCCCAAAAGGTGTATTTTTCCCCATAACCATAATCATCTGGAAGGTATGAAACTGCTGACAGGTGTACAAAAACATAGAACCACCCATTTGCCTGTTATTCTGGTGAGGAGCAATAAAAAAATTATACTCCATATCAGAAAGTGGAGTGAGAACATGTTGGTGATATTTAGGGTTAATAACCTTGCGTTCCCTTAAAAGGATTTTCCCATGAAAAAAGTTAATTTTAAATCAACATTTTAATCAATAGATCTTATAATAATAATAATCTCCACAATTGGATGTTTAAAAAAAAAAATGTTCCTGCTCTGAGATAATCTTATAAATGTTCCCCTGCTGTGTAATGGCCATGTCTGATAATACCACAGCTACTGGGCAGGGGAGGACGCAAGAGAGTATACAGACATTACAGCACAGGATCGTAGCTGATTTTTGGGGGTAAAACGTTGCTTAAAAACAGGCAGTGATATGTTTTGTCTCACAAAAAGAATCAGCTACGATCCCGTGCTGTAATGTCTGTATACTTTTTTGCTTCCTCCCCTGCTGTAATGTCTGTATACTCTTTTGCGTCCTCCCCTGCCCAGGAGCTGTGGTATGATCAGACCATGTTCCTGCACAGTCAGACTCGGTCATTACACAGTACACAGCAGGGGCACATTTATAAGATTATTTAACTTTTTTTTTTAACACATCCAATTGTGGAACTTATTTTTATTCCAAGATTTATTAATTAAAAATGTACTTTGTTCATGGGGAATACATTAGGTGAAAGTCAATCCAATCCGTCAATTATCTGATGTGTATGGGAGCCTCCCGACTCTCCCTCCGACTGATGATGTTGGGAAGTGAAGGATCAGTGACTTGAAATGCCAATGTCTGATTATTTTGCTTTCAGGGGAGAAATGACACCAAAAGTGGAGTCTGGCAGTGGCTTTCTCCTCTGTGACCCTTGAAAACACATGACTGCTCAGCCGATATGGGGGTGTCGGGAGAGATGGCTGTTTGGTCAACAACTTCCTCATGTAGCTTTAGAGAAAAAAGAAAAATAATCGGTTGTAGAATGCAATGAATACTATCCAATATGGCCATATAGATGTTTCTGTGACCTTATTTGTGAAATAATAAGGGTCGTATATTACTTATATGATACATAATTTTTTTTTTTTTAATTCTAGCATTCATAAACCTGCGATGTTAACATTTAAAAACTTTTTACATACAAAAAGCAAAGTCCTCTGTAACTAAACAGAGAAGCTTCACAGATAGGAGACCGTTGTCAGGGGATTTTCCTTACAGGACCCTTACCGTGACTTGTGTTAATGAAGTTAATTGAATTTACGATCAATAATGGTTAATTATTGCAATTTGACATTCAAAGATAAATGGCTGCAGGACAGAGAAATGTCTTGGTATGTGGGTCCTCAAACACATTAGACTGTGAGAGGGATCACACGGCCGTCCATTGATCCAGGTACAAGACGATCGACCTGATAGCTCTGATGAATGCACACGTTCCTCAGCTACAAGTACATGTTCTACTAAACTGGTCTAACCCTTGTCACCAGCCAGATCTATATCAGCTATACCCTACAAATCTATGGAGATAGATTAGAGAACTGATGCAGAAAAAAAAGATGATTCAATAAAAGGTGAACTTTTATTATACAGGGTATTAATGTAACCGCGTAATGAGACTTTATGAATCAATCTGGATTAAGAAAAATCTGTCTCAACCGAGAACTACATTAAAGATAAAGTACTCCCTGCTGAACTTCTGTTCCCAACACGGTGATGAGCTCCGGTCCTCAGGACCTTTACACAAAAATAACTATGTATCTCATTGGTGTAATGTGCTAATCATTTGTTTTATTGCTAGTTTGAATGAATTTCTAAATAAGTGATATCATTCTGAAATTCTATAGGAGAGTCATACATGTATGGTATAGGTGATGGTCTCCATGCCACAGTCACTGTGTTATTGATGCGTGTGCAGTAACACGCCATTACTCACGTACTGTGCTCTTGACTTCTCCAAAATCTATGAAACAAGATTTTGCTGGTATGTTGTCCCTTTATATCGGGTTATATAGATCTCAAGTTTCCATTAAACATGAAATGACTCAAGCATTGCTCAGAATGTCTCACTGATTCATAGCTATATTTTCACCATCTGTAATGATTGTTAATCGTCAGCTGAGCCTTTACATCTCTGGGGGTTGTGCAACGACTACAGTGTTATAAATAAGAAGTTTGGAGGCTGATGTCTTGGGATCGGTTATGAGTGAAATAAGCCCATCTGGAAAATCGTTTACAAGTGAGATCTGAGATTAGTGCCTTCATCGCCGTCCGTATACACCAATAACTGGAGACATCGTGACTGATAAAGTCAACGTTATAAAAGACCGGACTTGGAAGGTCCATAATAACATAAACAAGGCTCTGGAAATATGGCTGCTCCTAGTAATGTTATTGTATCCTCTTGCGTTCCACAATTTTGCAGCATAAGGGTACGTGCACACGATCCTTTTTGGCAGCGCTTTGAATGCAGTATACTTGTGCTGCGTCCAAAGGTGAATCCGAACACATGCGGATTCACCGCATCCTATACATTGCACTGATAAAATTTCTGTTGCGGAGACCAGAGAGAATTACCATGCTGCGGTCTGTGAAGACGCGCCGCATGTCCATCTCCGCGGGTGAGCCGCAGGAGCTCGGAGACCCATAGTGGGCATGGGATTTCTAGAAATCCCGTCCGCTATGCTCTAACATCCCGCCACTTCGGATTGCACACAGCGCAACTGTGCTGCGTCCAGTCCGCAGCGTTTACTGACCGCACTTTAAGAGAGAAAAAATGAGGTTTATGCAAGGTCTTTTGGCTGAACTAAAGCCTAAGGATTGTATTAATGTCGTTCTTAATTTCCTCAGATGTCATTTACTTTATAAAGTAGATTTTATGCAGGACAGCAATGTCCATGTTTAAATACAGAATTGCTAGTAATTACAAATGGACTTAAAATAAATTTTTATGGTCACGATTTGAGGACATGATTGGTCCTTAACCAAACCAAAGCTGTGCTGTACCTTAAAACTCAGTAAAGATGGAAAACGGCAACATATACAGGAAACTATGAGATTCAGATACATTTCTCTGACTGTACTTACTAAGGGAAAACCAGAGAGGAAGCTGGATTGTTAGCAGTCCAAAGTGATAAGCGTGAGAAAGATTTCATACAAATTTATATCACATAGGATGACTTTGGCTTTCCACTTCATAAAACGCTGAACCCTGTAGGTCCATGATGGAAATATACGTTGGGCATTTGGATATAATGAACACTAATAAAATAACCTGCTGCCACGTTGCAGCTGGATCCACCAGGCCTTATTGGGTTAAATTCCTGTGCGGATGCAGAAAGCAAAACTTTTCTGTAAAACTACAATGTTTTTCCAATAATCCTTTCATTCTGCTTGGTGCATATCAAACATGTTTAAATGACCACTTAGGAGATTTATAATGACAAACTAAATGTTGTCAAAGAAAAAAAAAATCCGCTGCTGATTGCGGCATCTCTGACAATATAAAGGCGCTGTGGAGCTCTGTCAAAATGTAAGATTATGCAAAAACACCATTGAGAACGCTGCTAATCATCTGCTCTTGTCAATTATAGGAGGGGTGTGTGACAGCGTATTTACATTAAACACATTCCGTCGGCTGAAACCTTTAATGCTAGAAGGCAATAAATTCCAGAACCGAGACCCGACTCCTTCCAAGCTCCACTAGGACAAAATAACAATCAGTGCTTATACTGCAAGAGAATCCCAATAACATGCACATCATGTATTTATAGTATCATCACACAATATACATCGGCGGGCGCTACGGATGTAAAAGAGCAAGCTCCAATGCTGCAAGGCATGAAGTAACGATCTGTACAATGCTGCGGCGTACGTGGCTGCACTCGCACACTGTGTCTGATCCATATTGTCTTGTATATTCCAAGCACTATAGATATGTCATTGTACATCACTGAGCTCAGAATCCAGCTCATGGCTGCAAGGTAAAGGCAGGGGTGTAATAGTGCAGGTAGGAAGGATCCTGCTTGTAGTCACTGATCACACTGGATGCCGCAGTAGAAATATCAGACTGACAACCATTGGAGGACAGAAGTGGTGCACAGCTTCTATGGCAGCATGTGATACTGACGAGTGACATCATTGGAGGGCAGAAGTGGCGCACAGCTTTTATGGCAGCATGTGATACTGACGAGTGACATCATTAGAGGACAGAAGTGGCGCACAGCTCCTATGGCAGGATGTGATACTGACGAGTGACCTCATTGGAGGACAGAAGTGGTGCACAGCTTCTATGGCAGGATGTGATACTGACGAGTGACCTCATTGGAGGACAGAAGTGGTGCACAGCTTCTATGGCAGGATATGATACTGACGAGTGACCTCATTGGAGGACAGAAGCAGTGCACAGCTTCTATGGCAGGATGTGATACTGACGAGTGACATCATTGGAGGACAGAAGTGGTGCACAGCTTCTATGGCAGGATGTGATACTGATGAGTGACCTCATTGGAGGACAGAAGTGGTGCACAGCTTCTATGGCAGGATGTGATACTGACGAGTGACATCATTGGAGGACAGAAGCGGTGCACAGCTTCTATGGCAGGATGGGATACTGACGAGTGACATCATTGGAGGACAGAAGTGGCGCACAGCTTCTATGGCAGGATGTGATACTGACGAGTGACATCATTGGAGGACAGAAGTGGTGCACAGCTTCTGTGGCAGTATGTGATACTGAAAAGTGACATCATTGGAGGACAGAAGTGGCGCACGGCTTCTGTGGCAGGATGTGATACTGACGAGTGACATCATTGGAGGACAGAAGTGGAGCACAGCTTCTATGGCAGGATGTGATACTGACGAGTGACATCATTGGAGGACAGAAGTGGTGCACAGCTTCTATGGCAGGATGTGATACTGACGAGTGACATCATTGGAGGACAGAAGTGGCGCACAGCTTCTATGGCATGATGTGATACTGACGAGTGACCTCATTGGAGGACAGAAGTGGCGCACAGCTTCTATGGAAGGATGTGATACTGACGAGTGACATCATTGGAGGACAGAAGTGGCGCACAGCTTCTATGGCAGGATGTGATACTGACGAGTGACATCATTGGAGGACAGAAGTGGCGCACAGCTTCTGTGGCAGGATGTGATGCTGACGAGTGACATCATTGGAGGACAGAAGTGGCGCACAGCTTCTATGGCAGGATGTGATACTGACGAGTGACATCATTGGAGGACAGAAGTGGCGCACAGCTTCTGTGGCAGGATGTGATGCTGACGAGTGACATGCATCGTGCCTTTTTAATACACAATCCATGAGCTTCAATTTTGCTACCTTGTTGCAGCAGTCATATGCTGTCTACCCACATGACTGCTACAGGAAATCACTCAACTCTCTGTCTCATGTTGTCCATATCAGCATTACCGCTGAGGCCAATGATTGGCTGCAGTGGTCACATGGGTAGGTTGCACGGTCGGGATGCACTGGAGAGGTTAGTACTGGTTGTTTTGATATTTTATGGCATTGAACTTGATCCCTTTTATTCCGCCTGAAATCTTTCATAATAATATCTTTAATATACAAAATTCCTGTACAGAAAGTGGGAAAGGGAGAATTTTCAATTTGGCCTTGAGGATTTTCAGACGATTTCTCCACCCCTTCAGCAAATAACACACAGGGACTTCCCAAGTCATGTTCTCGTTTCAGCAAAACAGATTAGCGTGGGGCCGACCTCTAAGCAACCGGCATATGTGAGGCAGGGATATTTGTTTTAGTAAACCTTTAAAAGACCTCTGCTCAAATATTGTCTTAGTGCTTAGATAAATATCTTAGATGATCTATTCTGATTGACAGCGAGGGGTTGGAGTAATGTACAGTTCCCAGCGCCTGGGACACAAGTCTCCTAAATACAACTGTAGCGATGGAGCAGCTGCTAACAATACTAAACCGCCGATACACAACTGCAAAAACGTGGATGAGTGTAGGGATATCATGCGCAAGTAGATATGATGCGTATATGATGTACGGTGTAAGACCATGATGTATATAATGTGTAGGAAGCTGAATTTACCAGGGATTAGGAATAGTTTAATATTAAGACACAAGTAAAGTTTTGGAAGTCTCCATCATCATGGGTCATGCACTAATGTACTAAACAGCAGACATGGGTCTCTAGGTTTAGAGCCAGGTGCCGAGAGGATAAAATCAGGAATAATTTTACTCTCACAGTCTCCGCTCTCGGCTCAGAAAGTGGATTATATGTAAAACATGCAATGCAAAAGGGTGAAATCTGCTTCAAATCTGCAGCAAAATCGGCAGCAGATGTGTTCTGTGTGGACAAACCCTAATAAAACTTTGTGCAATTGGATAATAACATGGAGGTATTGCCGGTTGAGTATTTCCTTATTTGTTTCTGAAAAAATAAGCCAAAAAGTGGAGCAGGGATCACTAAAAGTTAACCCTAGCTCTTCCAGTTAGACACATTACACTGTTCTCCGGTGAGCAGAAAATCTCAGCATCTGGAGGGAAAGGGGCGATGTTTTAGGAAGTGTGCGGTTTGTGGTGAAATCATGTACGTTCAGTAATTGAATGGTGCTATTCGGCAGAGTTCCAGCTTCTGCCGGTGAGGCATTAAAACTCTTAATGGTGTTTGTTTTTACAGATGAAAATGTGTGTTTGCATTAAAACATATAAAATAAATGTTGACGTAAAGAGTCTTTCTATAAAAATATACACAACTTAGCGCATTCTCTGTCCAAAATCAGATGTAGCCACTAAAGTCACAATGATACTACATCCAAGGATTAAGCAGCCTCAGTAATGAAACTTCGGTAGGAATAAACGGGAAAAAAACAAAAACAAAGTAAACTGTAGAACACGTAACAGTCGAGGATTTCTCTTTCGCTTCATTCTCCAGAACAGAATCATTGCCTTCATCTGGGCTCAGTGCAATGGAATCTTTTACAAACTGACCTGTCAATCATCCCTCCAGCTCACGCGGTGATTGACAGCTCGGCTTCATAAGAGGTCGCGTCAGCTCTATAAGACAATACTGAGTTGGCACCTGCAGCAGATCAGGGGATGCTGAGGGGGTCGGACAGATGGGAATGACAAAAAAAATGGTATTCGTGTCAGAACATTTTCATTTTTCAGAGAATTGCACAAAAGGTGTGGTAAACGATTTTGCAGAGTTCGGCTCTCTGGTCTCAATTAAGCTGCCAATAAAGGCCTGTACTCTCAACAGATGGGCATTACAATAGTTAAAGTCGAAGTATCACGAAGATCAGTAATAATTAGATGAATTGTTGTGATGGAGACTGAACACAAGTCGCTGCACTAATGACCAGAATTTTTGGAATATTTTT
The DNA here is from genome assembly GCF_046119375.1 of Phyllobates terribilis. Classification (NCBI taxonomy): domain Eukaryota; kingdom Metazoa; phylum Chordata; class Amphibia; order Anura; family Dendrobatidae; genus Phyllobates; species Phyllobates terribilis. The sequence continues at coordinate 9,803,580 of NW_027362774.1, forward strand.
GTGCTACTTCATTGTCCCATGTCTTTTTGGGAAGAGTCTATATTTCCTGAAAAGCATCTAATTCCAATGTGTTGAGGAGTAGAGTTATAGTATGTGCTCAGACGCATATGTCACATGTTATCCCATTGAAAGTAGCAGATGTATCTACGCGTTTTGGGACAGAATGTGTTGTATTCCATACAGAATACTGGCAGAATGTTATTTCTTGTGCTATATCATGCCTGGTAGCCAGTTCTGTGTGTACATACTGTACGCATCCTTGATTTTATAACCGATACGATGACACCTAGGGCCAAAAAAAACCAACCTCTAAGCGCTTCCATGAAATGGATCATGTCTTCAGGTCCACTGGTATCAGAGGAGACATCTATGGTCACCCTCAGATCCACAACCGAGCAGAAAACAGATAGATCCACACAATGGCTGAAAAAAAAAAGAGAAACACTACACCACCGGTTGAGGCCGACATTAAAAGACAACAAAAAGGGGCTACAGAAGATGGCCGATACAGCTGTAAATCACCACAGTCAGAAAACAAAAGCCAGCAATAAGCCAAACCGTAAAAATGTGCAATTAAATTTATCATAATAAATTAGTTTTTAGCGCCAGGATCAGAATTTACAATACAATTTCACAATCTCTATGTAAAGGTTTAAATATTTTATTGCGTACGTGAGCTGGAAAAGAAGAGACGACAAAAAGGTTTAAATATCACGGATCTGCGCTGAGACATTGACGGGGGGGCTGCGGCGATGCACAACTGTATCCAAGGTAGTTTGTAAAAATTATTTATTTCCACACCAGTTAATTATGATGAGAGTCTTTGTTGAATGCACAAGCATATAAAAAGTGCTGATATTTTATGCATCTTTAACAATACCGTGCCTCCCTGCAGTGCATTGGTAGATCCTTGACATTTACCATCCACGCACAGCAACTATAATAACGGGGTTGATTGCCTCTTTTGCAGATGCAGTAATTTAATAACTGTGATCAGTTGCATAAATTTACTATACAACATCTTAAGTTAGCCACATTAAAATTAAGCAAAATTGTAATCTGTTGATAGATTGGTTGTACTGCACGGGTCTAAGTGAAAGCGATTCACTGCTTCTCGGAGAATTAAAATTACAGCAAATGATGGCAGGAGGATATTGATTTTTTTGGTGCCAAAGCCGCCCCCCCCCCCTCCTTCGACACAGGGTTAATTGGGATATCTGTAAAACTGAAGAAGCTTTCTATTCCGGTGGTGAAGGCGTTAAAGGCAACGTTCACTCAGTCAGGTCGTCTCATATCGTCCAAATGAGTGCAGCTTGATTGACGCTAGGATCCTAATTGTAGTGTAACATGGACGCCAGATGGTGACAACGCTAGGTGCCATTCTGTGACGTGTAGAGCGGTTGTCATATCTCCTCAATGGGAGATGGCTGAACAGAACTGAATGTCGATTCTGGCTTGGAGCTGACCAGAGGGTATATGACAATCCAACACAGGGGCAATTTTTTGTAAAACAACCATTAGGTACGTCCACACAGGCTAGATGATGCACATTACAGAACCACTGGTACGGAAGATATTTTATGAAATCTCATCCACATACTGCAAAAAAAATCTTTAAAATCTGCAGTAAACCTATAGCATTTCTGCAGCAGAATCCCCCAAATCCTTGACTTGTGGAAATTCTGCAGCAGACATATCCCGGGTGGACAGACCCTTAATGCTGTGGTTATATAGGGCGGATTTTTAAATAAACTACTAATGGGGGTTTACTTTATCATGGTGGACTACCTTTCTGTTACAGATACAGCAACTTCTTTCCACAGTAGTAAGTTTCCCAAAAACCTTGGATTAATATATCACCAACTATAAATTCTGAGGATAACATAAGTCACGCAGAACTTCTGACATCACTGATAGATACAAATATCAAGGTCAAGTACGTCTGGAGCTGTCAGGAAATTCCTCGCCGAATCGTAATACCCATGATATTGTGCAGACCCATATTTATCATCTCTTCTTTGCAGTTTGTATTCAGGTAAATTCAATCTATTGTTCCCTGTTATCAGTTATTTCAGGCTACGGACTCTTTTACATGAGCCAATCATGACCGTTAACTGACCACAGCTCGGTTACATGTAAGCCGCTCGGCAGTTATTCGATGGCCAATGAACGGCCATCAGCAAATTACCTGTTTATACAGGATAATGTCCTGCCGAAACTTCATCACAGCCAATGGCCCACCTACGAACGCTCGGTCCCTGTTATCGGCCCGGATAAATGGGAATAAGGATATAACTCAACAGCTGATTTACTGCAAAACTGTGCAGCCATTGACAATTAACAATAACTCATTAGCAATCAATTTGAAAACGGCACCAACTTACCTCCGGGTGAGGTTTTTGGCAGAACTTTCTGCGGGATGAGGTACAGGAAGAGCAGAAATATCCCCGACAATCACTACTTTATGTCACATTTCTCCAGTGCCGAGACATTCACATGTATGGCAGATATCAGGTGCTCTTCTTATAATGCTGCACTATTATATAATGTGACCACTTTGGGTTTATATATATGATGATGATGATGATGATGATGTCAGAACGAGCCATATATATAGCCATGTATAGAAGTACATTGGAGACCACTAATGATGCAACTGTAGTGAATACTCTGCACTGTATGGAAAGGGTGAATAGCCAGTGAGGGATGTGGTACACTCAGATGGTGCCAAGTTCTGTCATTTTTACAGGACTTTTTATACACAGAAATTCACCATACTGTAGACAAAGATTCTCCGGGAAACTGAAGGCTGCCGGCTACTAATTGGTGCAGTCGTATTTTTGTGGTTAGAGAGGAAGCCGGAGGTGCTCCCGCCTGACCCACCCCTAACAATCATCTGTGCTCCAGTTCACTTAAGGTGAAAATTAACCAGTAAATCTTCTCACAATCATCAATTATTGCAATTATCCACGTGAGCCTGTCCAAAGCTGACATTATCCAGCGCCTGGCTAAAGCCGCAATGCACTTCTGTGAATATAAAACGCCCCAGAAAACTCAAGAGTAAGACACACAAGTGTCTGCGCCTACTGAGATCATCTGCACTGTGGAAATATACATTTTATTGTGATTAAGAGTTATAAAAAGAGGTTCTGGGCATCTAGTTTTCCAAACACATTAAAGGAGTTTTCAGGTTCTGCTCACCTCTGTATTGGGAAAGGTGGAGGCTCGGTGACCTCACATCTACTGACAATTGCTGGGACACATACACGTTTGGCAGGTATGAATAGTGGAATAAACGGAAAGTGGTATGAAAAGGACAAGTGCACAATACCTACCGACTGCGCCTTGTATATAGACATGCTTCCGGCTCAGCTCACCTCCTTATGTGTAAGTGAGGAGAGCTAGAATACCCCTTTAAGAGGTGGACCTGAATTGTTGATTTTGCAGGCAGCAGCTCCACAAACATTTCCTGCGGTATTGATTGGTTGTGCCGTCGCTCTCAGTCCTGTACGTATGATGTCAACAAAGATGGATATTTAGGAGAGCTGGTGGGTATTCAGTTCCTTCTGACTTCTGTCTACATCTCATGAGTACAAGAAAGCCCGCTGCATGTATGGGGATTATTTGGATTTTTATGCATTACAAGTTTTTTTCTAATGATCATTTTAAGCTTTTTACTTGTGTAATAATTGTTACATCCAATCACTCACTCGCTGTCAACTTCACCTCAAAAACGTATCTAGAATTTGACCACTTCTTACCTTTGACTCTGCAAAAACTCTTACTGTCACTCTTGTTCATTCTCGTCTTAACTACTGTTCATTCTCGTCTTAACTACTGCAACTCTCTATTGATCGGTCTCTCTCTTACTAAACTCTCCCCTCTCCAATCCATCCTGGATGCACCAGACCGGATCATATTCCTGTCCAATCGCTACACCGATGCCTCCACCCTGTGCCAGCCATTGCACTGGTTGCCTATCTGCTGAGTCCAATATAAACTCTTCATTCTTACCCACAAAGCTCTGCACAGTTCTGCACCGCCCTATATCTCCTCCCTCATCTCTATCACCCTACCTGTGCCTCCGGTTCGTTAATGGCTTAAGACTAACATCCTCAATAATCGGAACCTCCCACTCCCATCTCCAAGACTTCTCATGAGCTGCGCCAATTCTCTGGAATGCTCTATCCAGGATAAATTTTATCAATTCCCAATACCTACAGTTTTAAGTGTGCCCTAAAAACACACTTCTTTAGACTGGCCCATCACCTCACCTTATTTATGTACTTACTCTTCCAAGATTGTCTTGCAAATCTGGTCCCTCATATCATCTGTTTACACAACCTCCATGCACTTAATAGCTCTTTGTACCTGTGCTTATATAGAGATACTGGCTGGTGACTGGTTCATGCAGTGTTATTGGAATACACTATTTATTATATTGATGGCTGGACCATACAAGCACTTTTTACCATTTATCTGCTTGGTGCCGCCCCCATTTCCTCCTAGATTGTAAACTTGCGAGCAAGACCCTCACTCCTCTTGGTATCTGTTGAATTGTGCGTTTAATCTGTAATGTCTTTATTGCCAGCAGAAATGTAAAGTTTGTGCTATATATAAAAATTATTATTAGTTTGAATGCTTGTAAACATTACCTTCTTTATGACACCATCCCAGTATTGATAATGATCAGTCACCTTTTATTAAGGGCCGTGTGTGACCCTCCCACAGGTGATCAAGAGACTGGGACTATAATCAGCACTGACTCTAAATAGTTAAGAACCCAGGAAAAAGCACAAAACCCAAAATGCTGAAATAAATAACACGATCAGCACATTCCACTATTTCCTTCTAATTATAGAAATGATATTAAATGATATAGAAATGATATTATTCACACAGGGCTGATTGTCTATACCTGAAAACTCGCACTGATTTGCAGATTTTGGATTTGGATTCTTCCGAGTCACATCAGACGCCTCCTGATAAGAATCCTTTCTGTGTGTGCCCTATGCAAACAAACCCCTAACAGAAATGTTACTGGGGGAATAATAGCCATTTCCAATGATAATACACAATTTTAGCACTGTCGCTTAGCTGATTTAGGTGGTTGGCCAGTGTGTCAGGCAGACTGCCTTAGTTAGGTAAGCTTCTAATGGGTAACTGGCAGATTGCGGCAGTCCTATTTCTGCTGTAGATTTGGTTTGTCACCGAGTATCCATTACCTGCCATTCATGTTTGATCTCTTTGGACAGGTCTGATCAAAAGATGTCATTTGACCTACTCCACTTGGCAGTCACTTGCCTGACTCTCATAAAAGGGGTATCTGGGCTATAAATAAAATGACATTATTATTTTTCTGACCTATCATGTAGTAGAGACAATTATGATAATGCAGTGTCTGTCACAAGGAGCCCCAGCAAATTGCTGGATCTCACGCTACTGTTTAGTTTCCTTATTTGTTTTTTTTTTGTCTGCTTTTCTCCATTTCAACCTAGAAATAAAGCAGAATTGAAACCGCTAATGCTCTTCCTTGCACGGTGACAGATTCAGGGCTCTCTCCGTATGTTACTGACATGCAGATGTGACCATCACGCTGCGTTTGTCAGTAGTGGGCGGCTGTTAGGGTGTTTTTTCTTGGAATTATCTGATGGATACAAGCTCGCCCCAACAAACCCCCTCTCCCTCTTTATCAAGTGACTACCCAAAAATAAATAAATAATATTAATACAACGAAATTACACATGTATGACAGATGCACAGCAATGAGGATGAGCTAACTTGCAGGGACACTGGCAGATTTGACAATTGAGGAAAGATAATCTGACAAGGTAGAAACCTCAGATTTCATAATTTCTGTAACAAAAAGGTTTGTTTTGTCTTCAATATAATTAACAATGCTGAAAGTAAAATAAATAAAATTACAAAACACAATAAACACATAAGAGAAGATGTCCAAAGTAAATACTTTATAGCTGGGGCCCCAACTTTTTAGAAGTCACAATAAAACTTGCTCCAACTTTAATTCCTCTACAATTTTATTACTTTTTTTTTTGTACTATTTATATACAAGAACTTTGGTCGGTTGGATAAAAAACAATGATTTTATTTTATTATTTTTGAGGCAGGCAAATAGTAACATACATATTTTTTTTTTTTATGGAGGAGGTAAAAAAAAACAAAAAAACCCTCTGTGCTTTACTTTCAGAATTTAAATACTTATTTCCGGCTCCGTTACTAGTGACCTCTGTCAACAGGGTGAACTTACTTTTAACAGTAGGGACCGACTCTCATGAATATGAAATATAACATTTAAATGAGATAAGAAAAAAAATATATATATGGCCGTAATCAGAGTCTTTTTTTTTTTTTTTTTTTAAGAATACGGCTTTCACTAAAGCAGAAAACAGCAGCGCTTCGAGGCAATTTAAGACTGCAAAACACAAACCATTAAGTTTCTGCATTATCTTTTAATTTAATCTTGAATGATTTATAATCCATCACAGAGGCTTCAACCATATCCAATTATTCTCTGCTCCTTGATTGACAAGAAAGGTGATTTATTAAGCTAATAAAAAGTGATGTGAGCTGAGCTCATATAAAATATAACTAGCCGGACAAAGACGTTAAAGATACACTGTCCCCCTTTCTTATTTATTTTGTTTTTATTTCATGCTCTCAGTCAGGGGGGGAGGGAGGATGAGTCTTTAATTCTCCGGTAATCAAGAGACAACCCAAAATCCAGTGTGGCTAGGCCATGTTAATTACTGCTCCCTGGATAGAGATGACCACGTTGCACTGATGCAAAAGCACCTAGTTTTTGTTTTTGCAGCCTGATATCTTGGGGAAGAAGAGATTGCGCCTCCTGAAATTTTATTCTGTTGCAGACACAAAATATTAATATCACATAGCTCCGTTTCCCAGTTACTCGGCAGATTCCTTCCCCCCCTCTCTCATCCCCAGCACTAAAAATGCCTTCTCTCTCTCTCTCTTTCCCGTCTGTGAAAATGAGGCTGGAATCCCAGTATGTCTGTTTGCAAATCTCCATTATACATCAAGCAGTGGTAACGGCAGAATGCGTGTATGCATGAATTAAGTAGAAGGCAGAATAGTACTAAAGTCATCTTGTGTAATTGTTTACCTAATGCAGCACGAATACTCTTGGGGTGGGAGTGGGGGGCGGAAAAGCAGGTTTGTAAGATGAAGTGCAGGACTATAAGTCCTTTCCTCATAAACAACAGGATACCAGTTTAATGTCCAAGATGCTCGCCTGTCTCGGTGAGCACAGCACTTCAAAACTAATGGTGCAATCAAAGTCTCTTGCAATCACACAGCCTGTGCCTTTAGAAATAGTGCCGATTTGCAGCAGTCATGTAGCGCCGCTACACAGTGCCAGAACGCCGTCCAAATAGCACAACGCTACGGCGCAGTACAATTACAGAATCAGTCGCTGCCACCGATTGTATCGTCAGAGGAGTTTCATGCAGTCAGGCCTAGTTGTAAAAAAAAAAAAAAAAAAAAAACTGCCTATAATGTATGGTTTTAAAAGGATACATGTATTTTTCAGGTTTAATTTTACGTTGGTTTTGAGAATAACGGTAATTATTTAAAGGGTGAGAGGTGTCGGGGGTTTTTTAGAAAAGATTACTTAGAGCAGACACTTGCAGAATGCCCAGGGTCAGCAGCCGATTTGCTTCTCGTGGAATGGTTAGAGAGCACTTGAGCATTAACATACGCTACTATTACATCCCCAGGGGTAATGAAATCAAAGAAAGGTTTTTGAAGGATGGCCTAATGATGCTAAATGCACTTATATTTTTATGTCGGAGGTATTGATTTTTTTTTTTTCTTCCTCCTCCTCCTCCCTGGCAATCCTCCTCTACGTTTTTCTTGTGTTGTAGACATTAGGGCTGCAGGTAAAAGGGTGCCGGTGATTACAGGAGGACAGTAAGCTGCACGCTGGAATTAAAGACAAAAGGATGTAAACAGGATGCGTAATTAAGACACCATAGAGCCAGACATTATGACTGCTCTATGACATAAAGACAGAGGGCCGCACAGAGCAGGGCTGGAGCGCACAGGCTTGTCTGGACATGGAAACACACATAGAACTGCACATCGCTAATCTGTGCAGAAAGGACGAGGATTGTTCACTCTCCCCTTGTATGTGTTCCTGTGGCCACCACCTGTGCATTGACACAAGGAGATTGTGCATTACTGTAGTGCTGGAATCTGTCCTCAGCATTTCCTGACATAACCAATAGAGATCCGTTCAATTTTGCAAGGAATCATTTGGGGCAACAAATGCTGATATATTTACAGCGGTGTCATCATACATCTCAGGATTTGTAATACATCATTGGTGGAGATGTCTCAAAAGAGGAGGAGTCTATAGCAACCAATCAGAAGCTCGGAAGTGTAAAAAAGCTTTTCTTGAGCCATTTTAGCCAATCAGAATGGAGTCAAAATCCCACTACTGATATTGGTGCACTAGTAAAGGTCCATTTACACTGCAAAATTATAGTGAATGAGCAATCTTAAGGATGCTCACTTCATGACAACCTTACAGTCTAAACAAGCTGCCAATCAAATGACAAACAAGTAAAACACTCACTCATTCTTCAGGTGAAATTACCGTATCTTTTGTGCTACACAAAAATCATCGTCCTGTGTAAAACATGATTTGTGTTGCAAGGAACAATGGCATCCAGTGCGCACTATTACTAATCATTCAGTGGGCATCTGAAGAAGGCGGACTGCCTGTGTTAAAGTCTGAATACAGAACCAGACCGGAGGCACTAAATGACCACTGATCAGCTACACAGCCAGTCCACTATTCTGATGTGCACTGAACGATTTGTAATAGATAGGCAGTTATTTCAGAGGCAGTTAGTCAGGGCAGGAGTCAGGTAACCAACACTTTGACCACTTACTCTCTTTTAACTATGTTTGTTAGCTCTCACTTTTTCCTCTATAGTCCTCCACTTTCTAGTAACCCCTCAAATTCCTACACCTAGTAAGAAACTCTTCATCTCTCCCTCCATCCTCCCCATTCATCTCACCTCCTCCTCCGAATTATTCCTCAACATTCAATCCTGGATCTCCAAACACTTACAGCCACCTCATGCTCTCTCTTGCTCCCTCCTGCTAACACTTTCTCTGCTCCTCCTCACAGCTGGAGATATCTCTCCAAATCCTGGTCCTCCTCACCATATCCCCACAGTTACTTCTACCTCCTACCACGACCTTCCACAAACTGTCGCAACCCTTCTAACCTCATACCCATCCAACTAATCCCCACTTCCTCAGTTGCACTAACAGGAGCTCTATGGAACGCTCGCTCCGTCTGCAACAAACTTTCCTACAACTACGACCTTTTCATTACTAACAAACTTTCCTTCCTCTCCATCACCGAAACATGGCTTACCCCCTCTGACACAGCCTCCCCAGCTGCACTTTCATATGGCGGATTCCACCTTTCCCACACCCCCCGCCCCAACGACAAACATGGTGGAGGCGGAGGTTTTCTCCTCTCAGATACCTGCGCTTTCACCCAAATATCACTGCCACCCTCCGTTACACTCCCCTCTTTTGAGGTGCACTGTGTGCGCATCTATTCCCCCGCTGACCTCCAACTGGCCGTCATTTACCGACCCCCTGGGATAGCCACCACTTTCTTAGACCACTTCACCACCTGGATGCTTCACTTCCTTTACACTGACATCCCCACTATCATAATGGGTGACTTCAACATCCCCATTGACACTTCCCACTCGTCTGTCTCTAAGCTTCTATCCCTCACTTCCTCCTTCGGCCTTGCTCAATGGTCTTCGGCAGCTACTCATAAAGATGGCCACACACTGGACCTCATCTTCACCCGCCTCTGTTCCCTATCTAACCTCTCTAACTCACCCCTCCCTCTCTCTGACCATAACCTCCTCACATTCTCTACCCTCTACTCTCCAGGTGCACAATCCCCACTCCACAAACTTGCACACGCTCGCAGAAACCTCAAACACCTTGACCTACAGTCACTCTCTGAATCCCTCTTACAGACATAAATTCCTTACACAATGCAGATGTTGCTGCCGCTTCATATAACACCACAATAGCTGCAGCTCTCGACTCGATCGCCCCTCTCACACATACCAAATCTCGCACAATCAACAGGCAACCCTGGCACACCAAACTTACTAAAGAACTGCGACGGGCCTCCAGGGTTGCAGAGCGGAGATGGAAAAGGTCTCACTCCATCGAGCACTTCATCGCATTCAAACAATCCCTCACTATTTTCAAGTCTGCACTCACTACAGCAAAACAAACCTACTTCTCATCTCTCATATCCTCCCTGTCTCACAACCCTAAACAGCTATTTAACAGTTTCAATTCTCTCCTTCGTCCCCCAGCACCTCCTCCCTCTTCTCTCATCTCAGCCGAAGACTTTGCCTCATTCAAGCAGAAGATTGACACCATCAGACAAAGCTTTTGCCTAAAGTCCGCACAACCCCTCCTCATATCTACTCAACCTTCCTCCTCCAAACCCCACTTTTTCACCATTACAGAAGGTCAAGTCTCTTTACTCTCCAAATCACACCTCACCACCTGCGAACTTAACCCAATCCCATCCCACCTCATCCCTAACCTTACCACAGTCTTCATCCCAACCCTAACCCACCTCTTCAACCTGTCACTAATAACCGGTGTCTTCCCCTCATGTTTCAAACATGCCGCAATCACACCCATCCTCAAAAAGCCCTCCCTTGACCCATCCTCTCTGACTAGCTACCGCCCCATATCACTTCTCCCCTTTGCCTCAAAACTACTAGAACAACATGTCCACCTTGAACTGTCCTTCCACCTCTCCTCCTGTTCCCTCTTTGACCACCTGCAATCTGGCTTCCGACTGCATCACTCGAGTGACTGCCCTGACCAAAGTCACCAACGACCTACTAAACGCCAAATCCAAGCGACACTACTCCATCCTCCTCCTTCTGGACCTGTCATCTGCCTTCGACACAGTGGACCATTCCCTCTTACTACAGATTCTCTCATCTCTTGGCATCACGGACTTGGCCCTATCTTGGATCTCCTCATACTTAACAGACAGGACATTCAGCGTCTCCCACTCATGCACCACCTCCTCATCTTGCCCCCTATCTGTCGGTGTCCCCCAAGGTTCAGTTCTAGGACCTCTGCTCTTCTCCATCTACACCTTTGGCCTGGGACAGCTCTTAGAGTCTCAAGGCTTTCAGTATCACCTCTATGCTGATGACACACAGATCTACCTCTCTGGACCCGATATCTCCTCCCTACTAACCAAAATCCCACAATGTCTGTCCGCCATCTCATCCTTCTTCTCTGCCAGATTTCTAAAACTCAACATGGATAAAACAGAGTTCATCATCTTTCCACCCTCTCATTCATATCCCCCAACTGACCTATATATCAATGTCAATGGCTGTTCACTCTCCCCAGTCCCACAAGCTCGTTGCCTTGGGGTAACCCTGAACTCTGATCTCTCTTTCAAACCACATATCCAAGCCCTTTCCACTTCCTGCCGACTCCAACTCAAAAATATCTCCCGGATCCGCGCATTCCTCAGCAAAGACTCTGCAAAAACACTAGTGCATGCCCTCATCATCTCCCGCCTCGACTACTGCAACCTCCTGCTCTGTGGCCTCCCTTCCAACACTCTTGAGCTCCTCAAATCTATCATTAACTCTGGTGCTCGACTAATCCACCTGTCCCCCGCTATTCCCCGGCCTCCCCCCTCTGTCAATCCCTTCACTGGCTCCCCATTGCCCAGAGACTCCAGTTCGAAACCCTAACCATGGCATACAAAGCCATCCACAACCTGTCTCCTCCATACATCTGTGACCTAGTCTCCCGGTACTTACCTGCACGCAACCTCCGATCCTCACAAGATCTCCTTCTCTACTCCCCTCTTTTCTCCTCTTCCCACAATCGCATACAAGATTTCTCCAGTGCATCCCCCCTACTCTGGAACTCTGTACCCCAACACATCAGACTCTCGCCTACCATGGAAGCCTTCAAAAGAAACCTGAAGACCTACCTCTTCTGACAAGCCTACAACCTGCAGTAACCACCGCTCCACCACATTACTGCATGACCTCCTCTACCCCCACCTACTGTATCCTCACCCATCCCTTGTAGACTGTGAGCCCTCGCGGGCAGGGTCCTCGCTCCTCCTGTAGCAGTCACTGACTCATTTTGTATATTCCTATCACATGTAAAGCGCCATGGAATAAATGGCGCTATAATAATTAATAATATTATTATTATTATTATTATTATTATTATTATTATTAATAGGCTGCCATTGGTATTGGCAGCACAAATTCTGTTTATACAGGATGATGTGCTGCCGAGAACGATGAAATTTTGTGCAGCACAAAAGATCATTTCACCTGACTTACTATCGTTTTGCTGATTTGTCAGATCGACAGCCTACTTAGACTTCAATATTATAACGAAACGAGTGTTCTTAGAAACGCTCATTTAGGATAATTTTTATGGGTAAATGGACTTTTTATAGCTATAGGCTATAAAATGACCACTGATGAGCAAACAAGCAGCGGATCGACGGTCGTCTAGTGCCGCAGGTCAATTTGTGTAAGAGTTTCTTCACACTGCCTTTTGGAGTGTCCATCAAAGGTGTTTTTCCTGATATACATCTCTGACATACACCTCTGATGGATGCTACTCTACAGTCATCCATAGACCTCCATTGGGAAAGTGTCGATGGTCTCTGTTGGGTGAATGTGGACCCATGGATACACTGAAGTATGAGCCGGTAGCTTTCACGGGGAATATGGCAAGTGGACACTGTATAGCACTGGGATCTTGGCTCAAATCTGCCCAGGTATAGAGTCAGATATTGCAATCCCTCATCGTGTGTTTATACACACAATCGCTCCATTTACGCTCCTGAATCAGTGTAACAACGTTCCAAACCAACAAAATGTCTTTTCTTCAGGTGTCTGCAAAGACGCCTTAGCATCTGAAAGTATCAGACCTGAGTTACTAATCAATATTCTATAGATGATTTTTTTCCCTTTATTAACCCAAACGAAAAAAAAAAAACTCCGGGAAGGAAATCGAACAATTTTTCGAACTACAATCTGAATGTAGAAGTAATGAAAGAAGGAGTCTCTATTAGAAGCTGAACGATGAACGCACGTTAAAAAGATCCATAAACACATATTTGTCTGGAAAATGTTCCCGCATAAAGCGGTTATTGAAAGGGCCCCGTTTTATCCTGGTGTTATTGTAATTTTATTGAATTGCTTATTCCGTCTCTGATATTGTGTTTTAATGGTAACATAAATCTGTTTTATGTCTGATAGAAACTTCATTTTAAGCTGGTAGAACAGATAATTTGACAATTCAACATAAAAAAAAAAAGACAAAACCAAAAGAAAGATAAAAATTCCTGAGATAAAAGATTGTATGGACACTATTACAGACTTGTAGCTGGTGGATTTTGTTACTGTCTCTTTACATTTGCGAGTTGCCTTCTTTTCCGCATTCACTTTCTTCACAGGTCAATAGGGTGCGATATTATTTTAATTGGGGTATTCTCCCACGGGACACATCTGCTGTGGGATTTTCAGCAGCAGAAAATCCACAGTGAACAAAATAAAAAAAACACTACTTCTGCAATGCATGGGGTGAAATTTGCAACAAATTGAAGAATCAGTGATATATTTCACATGCACACAACCAGTCAATTTTCTCTTTCCCCATTGGGTGTGGAGGACATTTTGTGAATTCTCATACTGCAGATTTCTTGCACTGAAAAGCGTATGGTAAAAGTCCACCATGTATACATGCACATTGCTACTCAAGCTTGTATGAAACAGAAAATGACAGCTTTATCTGGGGCCTGATTTCTGTGAAAACAAATATTAGGAGTTAAAAGTTTTCAAGCCCCACAAACATGAACTGTCGCGAGAAAACCAGGACACAGAAGAGCTCGCCTCAAAGTTTATAGGGACGGTTAATTAGTTTGAGAGGTAGAATTCGTTTAATTACCACAGTGTCTGCTGTGTCATTCTTTCATCTCCCTCTCGTACGACTCAGCCTGCTCCCTGACCCGTAATTCTAACAGTTTCACAGATATCAACATGGGAAACATGGATCCAATCCCGGCGCCCTGACACGCTGCACTGAGAGGAAGACGTTTCTGCAAACCTAATGAACCCTGTTTTATTTGGGCTCTCTGCCCACATGAGCCTCTGCCAGGAATACTTGCAATTTCCAGGCTTATCTGGTGAAGCTGGGACAGCAAATAGAAGGTTGTAAGACCCGGCGCATTTCGATAATCTCAGAAGACATTGCATTGGAAATAACACAGCGGCTTCTATAATATTTAGCGAGAGACCAACTGAATGCACGTGACTGACAAAACACACAAACAGGAGTGGCAGACCATTGTCATATTCAATGTGCCAAATTTGCACCTTTTTCCTTTCAACACCAATTTTGCTAGATTTGCTAATGCCAGATTTCCAGTTCTGCCAGTTGGTTTAACAGTACACCATGTGCTATCCTCCTAAATGAGAAAATCCTACGTGATCTTTCAGTATTATGGTCAGAATGAAGCAGGCTCGTGGCTTATCGCATAATGCACACAACAGTTTGCTATTTCGTCTTTGGAAAATGCTGTTTGACTGTTGCGGGAACATGTTTGTTTTGCTGGCCTCACAGTAGGACAGACTGTTGCAATCCTACATCTTCTGCCGTGCCAGATTTCCAAAAGATGAATCTCACAATACATATGGTTTTAAAGAGCAAATAATTAGAAGCAAAATTTATTAACCATTAGCAGGGTGTTTATCGAGCCAGCGTTCAGCTGCAGAATCGAAAACTATCGCACTAGGCAAACTTTTACCTAGCAGTGCAATACGTAATCCAATAATAGACGCAGACTTTACAGATGTACTGAAAGATCGATGAACCAAGAGGTCTTAAATCCTATGCAAATTTTAAAAAAAATTCTTGCAGGTCCTGACAATGGCGAAAGGACAAGTACCAGGTCATCAACTTCATATTCTAAAAACTGGCAATATAAGGACCCCTTAAGTAAATCAAGGCTGAAATGTCACAATTATCTCATTACATCAGTGAGATATATTAGTGACTTTTTATTTTCTCCGCAGGTGTCATGAACGCTAGAAAGAGTGAAAAGTGATATTTCAATAAAACACAATACAGAAGAGATAATCCGAAGTTCCGGAAATAGGAAGACAATATTGACCCCCCCAAAAAATTACCGTAGTGAGGGTACGTTCAAAAGGCACAAATTTTTCTCTGTGTGTTTTTGCCAAAGAACAACTATAGGCATCCGCCTATATTACATCAGTCAAGGATTTTACCCTCTGCAAAGGGTGAAATTTGTGTTGAAAATCTACAGTAGATTGATGCTCTGGAGACTTAAAACCTGGCCTATTTCTGCTGTGGACTTTGGTCAAATGTCCACACACAAATCGGGATGGAAAATTTGCAGTATAACCACCATATGTGCATACCCTCGTGGACAACACAGACAAGGGAATGTATACGTTATAATGCCACAATCACTTTGTACTTTCGAGTGCAGCAGTTTTGTAGCTGCGCTGTGTACTCATTTTGTGGTTTTCCTAAAAGGTAAACCTCTACCTGCTGATGATTTTAGACACTTCTTACTCCCATGACACCGGTCACTTGAAGTTCTGGTTTAGAGACTTACATCAACATTTACAGTGATCCCAACTGTAGAATAAAGGATCCCCTCAATCCTATAGCCCCTTATAGCCTCTGTGACTACAGTAGGATAATTACTTTGTGGTTTCTTGTAAAGCCAGAAAGATAGCAAAAGCCAAAGTGTTACTGTATTTTGTATTACAACGCAACGCGATATTTATTTCCCGATCATTTAAATCAAATCTGCATCTGCGAAGGCAGTAAGATGGCGCCACAAGGAGATACTGAGCTGTAGGGGAGCTGATAATCTTGGCAGCCATATTTAATACTAAATTCTAGCTGTTCTCATCACATTTCTGAGGAGTGAAGAGTGAATTAATTCTCAGTGTCTGACTTCCTTGCAGAGATCCTCTCTCAAACACTGTGCCTTAAAGAACACATCTTGGGCTGAGTTCGGTTAATCTAAGGACAATTAGTTCTTGCCCTGCAGACAGCACAATCTATTCTGGTCCCCTGCACAGGGGCCATGGAGTAAATTTCATGATTATCTCTTTCCAGCTACTGTTCCGATGCCCAAAGCACATTCACAGAGTACCAAGAAACTAACCAAATACTCCAGCAGAACAGGTCGCATCTTACTCGTCATATCTCAGGGCTCAAAGATGGTCAGTGCTATGGACAGGCCACACGGCTGTAAGCTATGATGAAAGATTATATCCAAAGGGGTAAGCTGTGTCAGCTTACACATGTTCAACCGCCATACAGCTGCCTATGTAACGATCAGTGTATTCACTGTGACTGTAAATGACACAATATGGACGCAGGAGGATGAACAAATAACTTCACCTGGAGCTACCACTATTCTGATCGGCCCAAACAACACAAGCGAATATCTATAGGATAGGTCAGAAGATAATGGCTGGTGGAGTTTTACATTTCATACATTCACAACGGCTATTCCTGAAGTCTCCTCAAGTTCGGCTTGACTGTGCATGAACGCGTTTTCAGTGATATTATCCCAGAGGAAGAATAAAGAAAGCGGTATCGTCTCGGTGCTACCGCGGATATAGGTGTCTAGAGATGGAAAGGTTTTATTGGAACTATGCGTTTCAGAGTTGGGTTCCAGATGTACCTGATGAAGGAGTTGGACCAACTCTGAAATGCGCCATTCCAGATGTACCCGATGAAGGAGTTGGACCAACTCTGAAACGCGTCATTCCAGATGTACCTGATGAAGGAGTTGGACCAACTCTGAAACGCGTCATTCCAGATGTACCTGATGAAAGAGCTGGATCAACTCTGAAACGCGTCATTCCAGATGTACCTGATGAAGGAGTTGGACCAACTCTGAAACGCGTCATTCCAGATGTACCTGATGAAAGAGCTGGATCAACTCTGAAACGTGTAGTTCCAATAAAACATTTCCGTTACCTTATCTCTGGACACCTATATCCACGTCAGCGCACAGACGATATTGTTACCTTTTTTTCTTCCTCTGGGATATTTTCTTAGTTCCGTAATCCAAGAGGTTTGGGACCAGTGGTCGGGACAGCAGCCTTATGGTGGAATTACCTTGGACCTTCTCAGTCTTGTGCCTGTCCAGTACAACCATATCAGGTGCTCCAATACCTATGTACATCTGGCAAAACTGAGCCACACATGGAGTGCTTTTCTTTTCATTTTTTTTTTTATGAGTTTTCAATGAGAAGGGAGAAAAGCAGCCAAACCCCTCCCTTGAAAATAAAAGGATTGACCATGTTGAAACCCAACAAGCCGCCCAATCATTCTTTATTCTGACATCTTTCCCATTAAACTCTTCCGAGCAAACTTCCTGATGGCAAAAAATATTGAAAAAGTGGTCATAGGGAAAGGGAAGAACATACATGCCCAACTTAAAGAGGGGAGTCCAATATATTAAAAAACAGTCACAAAACTCCGACCAAGAAATAAATTTACCTTCTTTTTTTTTTTTATAACATGGACAACTCGCCAGAGCATGTACAAGATCCTGAAATATATACTAGTTGTATCCAGCAATGGATATATGTTTTCCTTCTTTAACTTTGTTACATATAAAAATATATATATATATATATATATATATACCAGAAGGTTCATCTACCTATGTATGTGTCTTATGAATGATAATGGATGCCACATTTGTATTGCAGGATTTTGAATAATATATGATGTTGCCACCACTACATTAATCTACGATCTGGATATGTGTGGATGAAATTGCTTACTCTCCCAGCAATGTGTTAATGAGCCTCTCGGGCCGTCCATGATGGGAGCGCGCCGCTCGGCTAAGGTAGTGTGCAATGTAACTTAATACAAACTGAGAGCCTGTATGGCTCATCTCTTCCTGAATGAAAATATCATTTTAATCAGATGTCTCCTCCAGAAAAGTACTTCAGCGTTTCTTTGTTAAATCTTTTGGCAAGGTTCCGACAAAATGATATTAGTTTTCAAATGTGAATGTCTTATCATAAACACCTACCCTAAGACAGAAATAAAACATGCCGGGTTTTTTTTTTATCATTAAATTATGCGTACATTTTTATTTATTTTTTTATTTTTTGCTATAGAATATTCTGTGCTGGGAAAATGAAGGTCTTGAGGTGAATGATAAATGTCAGGACTGACAAACAAGAACATTTTCTATGATGTAATGTGAAGGGGGTGCAGATAGTTCCCAATCTCTCTGAGGGGGGTAATTACTACTTAATTGATAATTTTCGCATTCTGCCTCTACATGTATTGGAATGTTAGTGCACGCCGCTCCTGAACTTGCAGTATTCTTTTTTTTTTCCTGCTGCAATAAGTTAGCAAATTTTCCCCATGTTTTGTGAACGTTTGTGGGGTAGAAAAAAAAAATTGCACTATTTGGCTGACCACCATATTTGTGCTAAAATTTGTGACACTTCTATCACTTATTAAAAAGTATGATGAAAAGAGGGTGGTGCAGAAGAGGAGGCGGCGAGAGGGCCACCATCCGTGCAACAAAGGTATTATTAAAATCATCGGAAATTAGCACAAATTAAAGGGGCACCCCATGCCTATCCACAGCAAGCACACCTTCAATAGCTTTTTTTAGGATAAAGAAAATTGCACCTCTCAATAAAGAAAAAAAGTTATTATAATAGAAACAGCATAGTGTGAACACAACCTTACTAGTCAATCCCACTGTGGTTCTTCACGAGTGACTCCATCATACACCAGAGTGAACAATTCCTAAAGGTGGAGAACTTGCTAGGCAAAAAGGGGTTTGCCAGGCCCTTCGATAATGGATCCTTAGTGCTAAGTGCACATGGGAATTTATTTTTGAGGTGGTCATAAAGAACAAGTTTTTTTTTTAGTGGAAAACACTTCAAGAAATGCTTCTTCTTTGAGGATTGTTTTGTTTCCTAAAAGAGTTTTAAAGAGTTTTTTTGCAGCCTTTTGATTGGACGGTGATAAATTTGGAGCATTTTCCATGACGAGACACTTCATAGAAAAGACATGTACCGTATTTTTCGGACTATAAGACGCACTTTTTTCCTCAAATTTTGGAGGAAAATGGGGGGTGCATCTTATAGCCCGAATGTTGCTGGGGGGGTATATATACACTGTCCCTGCTGCTAAAGAAAATGAATATTCACTGCTCCTCACGCCCATAGGAGTGGGGAGCACTGAATATTCATGCTCCTTAATGGGGTCACACAGTGTATCAGCAGTGCGGCTCCTGCAGCTGCCGGGCGATCGCGTGTGCCCGCTATTAAAGGGCATGAATATTCACCCCCTCCCCACGCCCATGGGGTGAATATTCATGCCCTTTAATAGCGGGCACACGCGATCGCCCGGCAGCAGCAGGAGCCGCGCTGCGGCTACGCTGTGTGCCGGCTATTAAGCAGCATGAAGTCACTGCTCCCCGCGCACACAGTCCCGGCATGGGGAGCAGTGACTTCCGGCAGCTGATCTCTCCTTGTGAGCCGTGCATGGCAGTGACGCCATGCGTGGCTCACATGGAGAGATCAGTGCGGGCAGACAGGTCGCAGCGCTGGGGGAGAGAGAAGAAAGGTGAGTAGGAGTGTTTATTTATTTTTTTATGTGCAGCCTGATGGGGATTAGGGGGACCATGCATACTAGGATAAGGATGAGGGGGATCATACATACCAGGGTAAGGATGAGGGGGCCATACATACCAGGGTAAGGATGAGGGGGCTATACATACCAGGGTAAGGATGAGGGGGCCATACATACCAGGATAAGGATGAGGGGGCTTATACATACCAGGATAGGGATGAGGGGTGCCATGCATACCAGGATAGGGATGAGGGGTGCCATGCATACCAGGATATGGATGAGGGGTGCCATGCATACCAGGATAGGGATGAGGGGTGCCATGCATACTAGGATAAGGATGAGGGGTGTCATGCATACCAGAATAAGAATGAGGGGTGCCATGCATATCAGGATGGAGGGATGCCATGCATACCAGGATGGGGATGGGGGCCACGTATAATAGAAAGGGGGGGCATATCTACCAGGATGGGGGATATTATCAGAATTGGGGGACATTACCCCTATAACAGTGTCAGCAGCAGACCCGCTCCCCCTTAACAGCGTATCATGACCACATTTTTTGCTTACATTTTTTTTTCTATTTTCCTCCTCTAAAACCCAGGTGTCAGCCATGTCTGGTTACCTAGAATAAGATGCATTGTTTTTTTTGGTGATGTAAACTACAATTTTTCCATAAAAACAGGTTTTTGTGCATCCACCGATTTTCAACCCAATTTAAAAGTGTTTTAACCCATTTTTCGCATTTTAAGAAATGCAATAAAGCTGCACTGTTCTTTGGAACAAAACTCGCTGTCCTTTCTTTGCTTGCCGCTTTCATTTGCCTAAACGTAAATAAATCTTAAGAAATACTAGATTAGGGATTGTCCTAGTTACGGAATTTAATCAAAAAGTTTGGTTTCTCGCATCCCTTTGATGGCGCAACAACTGTGAAATTCTATTTCAAAGGCCTGGCAAAGACTACAAGTATATTGTACAGGCTGCAAAACCAATTGTTCTCCTGACTTATTGTACATAACCAGCAAAACACAATAAAAGGAGACAAGAGTGGAGAAAATGCTTTTAAGAGTATTCACAGAGAGGCCTGTTCTCTGGTGGTCGGAGCAGAGGGCGCCTTTATTCATAAAACAACGACAAACAAAAATATAATATATACTTCTGACCTCGCACAGCATGATGGTTGGTATATGCCACACCTGTAATGTATATCTATACCTAGTCATAGGTAATAAAACATGTAACCTAAAGGTTGATTATTAGTTCCCAATATTACATTCCTAACGTAAAAAAATAAAACTTTTTCAAGCGATAATGACATGCAAGCACCATCATGTATTATGTAGGACATATAACTTTATCCGTCAGCCATTTACCAGGCTATGATTCTTGCTAATTTGTCTACTGAGATATTAAGTTTCCATATATTCTCTATAACTCAAACAGGTCTTACTGTAGATACAATGTATATATCATGTAGTGAAAAGGTGCAAAATACCACAGGCAACCAAAGACCATACAGCAGATGACATGTACAAACATAAAGTAGTCTCTGACAACCACAAGAATGGCTGCATAGGTTGTCATGCTATGGATCGGGTCTAGTACATACCTACAATACACTGCTAACTGCCCAACAAGCACAACTCAATGACCTTCACAACTTTAAGAAGTTCCCAGCTTTCAACTCCTTTCCTGAATCTTTTACTAAATATATTTTTACCTTTTGCCTTAGTGCTGGTCACTGGGCAATGATGGGGTCTATATGTGCGCAAAAGTCACTATTTTGCACAGAAATATATTAACTCAGTTGGACCTCGGGGAATAAAAACATCTATATCTAATGATCGCAAAACCCGGGTAATGTGCAAAAGATCCTGCCATTAGTAACAATGGTACGGTATTAGGCCAGGTTGAGATGGCCTCAATCCGCGGCCATCATTGGTGCCATGTGCAGCTCCCCGTGCCCGTCAGCTTCACGGTTGCGTGCAGTATTCTGGTCCATCGGTTGCATGCAGTATTCTGGTCCATCGGTAGCGTGCAGTATTCTGGTCCATCGGTAGCGTGCAGTATTCTGGTCCATCGGTTGCGTGCAGTATTCTGGTCCATCGGTTGCGTGCAGTATTCTGGTCCATCGGTTGCGTGCAGTATTCTGGTCCATCGGTTGCGTGCAGTATTCTGGTCCATCGGTTGCGTGCAGTATTCTGGTCCATCGGTAGCGTGCAGTATTCTGGTCCATCGGTTGCGTGCAGTATTCTGGTCCATCGGTTGCGTGCAGTATTCTGGTCCATCGGTTGCGTGCAGTATTCTGGTCCATCGGTTGCGTGCAGTATTCTGGTCCATCGGTAGCGTGCAGTATTCTGGTCCATCGGTTGCGTGCAGTATTCTGGTCCATCGGTTGCGTGCAGTATTCTGGTCCATCGGTTGCGTGCAGTATTCTGGTCCATCGGTTGCGTGCAGTATTTTGGTCCATCGGTTGCGTGCAGTATTCTGGTCCATCGGTTGCGTGCAGTATTTTGGTCCATCGGTTGCGTGCAGTATTTTGGTCCATCGGTTGCATGCAGTATTCTGGTCCATCGGTTGCGTGCAGTATTCTGGTCCATCGGTTGCGTGCAGTATTCTGGTCCATCGGTAGCGTGCAGTATTCTGGTCCATCGGTTGCATGCAGTATTCTGGTCCATCGGTTGCGTGCAGTATTCTGGTCCATCGGTTGCGTGCAGTATTCTGGTCCATCTCATGCTACATCTGCACTAGGATACTGTCTCCAATTGGTCTGTATGCAGTCTGTCCCGTTCAGGGACTGGAAACACGCTGATCTGATATATCATGATTTCACAAAATATTACATGTCCCTTAAAATGTGATAAAAGTTGTAAATATTCAATAATTAACAAAAATGGTGGGAGACAAACCATTAATAAAGATACAGGACGGTGGAGATAGCACTAATTAGAGGCTGTCCATTAACTGTAGAGATTGATGAGCAGGCGGATGGTCCCGTAATTGAATATCAGTAAATAATCAGTATCATCCCCCTGTTTTTGCCGTGTTGCGCTGCAGCCGCTGGGTCGCTGTAGCCGGCGAGGACCGATACTGTAACATCGTCATGTGAGCCAGTGCTGAGAATGTGTCTCAAAAACGGGCAAAGCCTTAAATACAGCAAATCTCTTTTATGAAGATTCATTCCCTCAGGAGGAGACACATATTTCCTTTCAAAACGAAATGCTTTTCACAGACATTACAGCCATAGAAAGAGCGGCTTTGATCCTTTTATTAGCAGAATGTTTCTCTATGATGTGCACAGAGATCCACTTCACCTCTTTTCCTGTACACAAAGTAATCCCTTGTCTTAAAAACCAGCAAATCTGACACTGAAACACAAACACGTCTTTTATAAAAAAAAAACAAAAAAAAAAACAGAAAACAGAAAGAAAGGAAGACAGAAATCCTGGTGGTGGGGAGACTTTCAATCCCCAGGGACACGCGGCTCGGAAATAGTCCAATGGATATTTGTACTCTTTGAGGTTAAGTTAAGGCCTTGGCGGTAAAGCCTGGACATGGAGCGAGTACTCGGAGATCAGACCTATCGCCCCGTCGTGTCGGCGGTAAAGCCTGGACATGGAGCGAGTACTCGGAGATCAGACCTATCGCCCCGTCGTGTGAGGACAGCGAACCACACCGAGTACAGACACAATGTATGCCCCACTGATTATTAATTATTGTATACATGTAGTAGTAAATGTATCAATCTCATTAATTCTGGGTGTTACAAATGTCTGTTCCAATAACTATGTGGAGCAATGACGTCTGCTGGGATGATGGCAATGATGGGACATCCACTGAACTTCTACATATCTACAGCACAGGCTGCTGCTAATCACCGGATTCAACAGTCTCTTGCCACCTATCTCCGCATCAGTGGTGAGCCCAGTGATTGTCAGCAGCGGTCAAATGCTTTAGATATGATATCCCTGCATCTGTACCTGCCGCTCTCCTCTGGATTGTACCCACCATGTAGTAACGCTGCGGTTCCTATTGATTCCTGTAAATGTCTCTGTATTTATGGGGCCATTTTGTTACATGATTGCATTGTTTCTGTTTTAATTCCTTCAAATGTAACTTTACAATCATAACTCTGCACAGAAATGACTGCAGTTCATTCACATTACACGCAGATATAACTGCAGCGGAATTAAATATTTTCAGAGTAATTTAATCTCGGCTGAAATATTTGCTTCGTACTGTGCAATATTTACTTGGAAATGACAATGTTTTGTGTCTCTCCCTCTTCTCAGGTGTTTCCTTTCTGTGTATCGAGTGGGGGGATAAGAAGGTCGTGGCATTTAGCTCTATAGGTGCAGAATTTACACGTGTCCTCGCAGCTTTCATCCTCGCACACTGCCGCCATCTTGTGAAGCCATCTATAGCATTAATGCGTTCTGTCAATGTGCGGTCACCGACTGACATTACTAAAAGCGATGACGTCCAATATTTAGGCCTGGATTATGTTTGCTATGGATTGGCCCAGACAACGGTCACTTACATTGGACCAGATTTCTGATTAAAATCCAAATGCAGATGAGAAGCGACGTCACAATGTGATCGTGTGTAAATCAATTAGAATTACCTTGTGTTTATTAAATTAGAATTGCATCCGGCAGAGTTCATGGTGTTACTGCTGTCTTTTCTTCTCCCCAATTGTTTTTTTTTTTTTCTAATCCCCGGCTGCCCCATGCCTACACTTCCCTGGTCCCCTTCCAGTCTCTTCACCCCACCCCAGCAGGTACCACATGATGTGTGACCACTGCAGTCAGTCACTGGCTGTAGCGGTGGATGTGCTGACACCACTGAGGCCTCCGCACATCTTGTCGATACAACATTGCTGGAGCCGAGGGACTGGTAGGGACCAGGGATGAGCCAACATTGGATTGGTAAGGTTAGTACTAATCTTTATACTCCTTACCATTGGATGTGGTTTTAATAAAATTTAATGAGGCTGGACAACCTCTTAAAATTTATAAAACAATGGATCATTAATCCCTGATAGACCCAAAAATCTCAGCTTCCTAAAGTGACAGCCTCAGGTAACCAGTAAAACAAAGCTATTGTAATTTTCTTACCATACCTGCGCAGAAGACAAAATTCAAAGGGGTTGTCCATTACTACAATATTAATAACCTATCTGTAAAATAGGTCATCAATACCAGATCAGCGGGAAGGGCGACCACCAGTATCTCAAACGATCCGCTGGCGTCTGGATGTAAACATTGAAGGGAGTGAACACTGCAGCTCCATATACAGTGTAGTGGCCGTTCCTGGGTACTGCAGCTCAGCTCCTCTTCATGTGTAAGCCACAGTAGTCTGGGGCGACCACCACCACTGGAGATAATAGCTGATTGGTGGGGTAGCCAGGGTTGGACCCCACGAGCTGATACTGATGACCTATCCTAAGGGGTTTTCCACTTCTGCGATACTGATTACCTATTCTAAAGTATCTTTACCATGTTGTCACAGACTCACTATTCCCTGATTATGAACATATGTTGATGATTTCTTGACCACCATTCACTGTCACTAGGCAACTCACACATCATTACAGGACAATGAAAATATTTCACCTTACCGCTCACTTCTGCATTTTGTTATCTGCTGTTACAAGAATAGTAAAGTTTTGCAATCTTCCAGATGGGTATATCAGAATAATAAACCCTTTCTGTCTTGTCCTGAGGAAGGGTAAATGCTGCATTCAAGATTTAGGCGGTGGAATAGACTGCGGAGAGATCTATACTGGAGAAGTCACCGGCTGCTCTATATGTGATTGGAATGACAGCGGCACATCTGCATAGTCAGCAATGAAGCGCTGTGTAACAACTGCAACATGCTCAGCCTGAGCGTACATCTGCCATTCCTTGCCTAGTACCTGAATATCAGAGAGAAGCAAAACCTGGCAATATGCTGCCGGCCCTTTAAAAGGAGGTGGTCGAGGATAAAAAAAAAAAAAAAAAGGAATTTTGTTGGAATGCAAATAGGAAGACATCTTCCTCTCTCTCACTGTCAATACGTAAACAGAAACACATATGAAGGGGGCTGGCTGAGAATATTAGCTAAACCAAGCCCTTCTCAGTCCCTACATCATCTGTGCTTTTTTCACTGAAATGAACCGGCCAGCACCCTTCATCTCTTGACTATTCCTTTATCAATGCGACGGACAGGATCTCCCTCCTGGGCCTGGTGCAGCTATTCCATGATTCACAGGTACATATAATAGAAGAATTGTATGCACACAGCAAGTTCTTGGGATACCAGGTCCTTTTTTTCCGCCATGATTATCCCCATCCTAAGCCGCATGGCTTCACATCCCCTTTTAGCAGCTCTGTAAATGTATTTACGTTTCCAATGAAGTAAAAAAAAAAAAAAAAGAAGACAGCATTTTGGTGCAAAAGACATTTAGATGCAAATGACGCGATATGCCTTCAGTATAGTAGTTCTGTGGTTCCTTAGGGGACAATTCTCAAAACAGCATTCAAGACTCACAGATATCGGGCTGGCATTAGTGTTATGCAGAACTGAAGGGGGAACTTGTAGCTGCTGTTCAGAAGCCGCCTCAGTCAGAAAGTCTCCCGCAAGACACTACACTGTGTTCCAAATTATTATGCAAATAATATTTTCTCAGATTTTCCCAAATTACCTATATGAATTGCAGTCATTGTAATTTTCCAGTCAAATAACTATTAGAGCACAACTGAAAGGTTTTTGTACAAACTGCCTATGATAACAGGATATTTTTTAAAAAATAAAAAACTCAAAGTGCACTCAAATACCCTCCCAGATCTGTTGCTTAGATGTGAACTGCCTCCCACCATCATAGACACTCCTTTTGATGATGCTCCAGAGGTTCTCAATGGGGTTGAGGTCAGGGGAGCATGGGTGCCACACCATAATTTTGTCCCCTTTTATGCCTATAGCAGCCAGAGATGCAGATGTGTTATGTGCAGCATGAGACGGGGCATTATCATGCATGAAATGATCTCGATGGTCCAGATGGATGGAGTGGAGGATGGCTGGTTGATGGACACCCCATGCAAACACGGCTACGGCGCTAACAAGGAGGAGGTGGAGTAATGTTTTGGGCTGGAATCATGGGGAGAGAGATTGTCGGCCCTTTTAGGATCCCTGAAGGGGTAAAGATGAACTCCATAATGTATGTTGAGTCTCTCAAACAGCACTTCCTTCCATGGTTCAAGAAGAAGAACCGTGTATTCCGCAGCAAGATCATTTCATGCATGATAATGCACCATCTCATGCTGCACATAACACATCTGCATCTCTGGCTGCTATGGGCATAAAAGGGGACAAAATTATGGTGTGACCCCCATGCTCCCCTGACCTCAACCCCATTGAGAACCTCTGGAGCATCATCAAAAGGAGTGTCTATGATGGCGGGAGGCAGTTCACATCTAAGCAACAGCTCTGGGAGGGTATTCTATACCTCATGCAAAACAATTGAAGCAGAAACCATCCAAAACCTGACAAATTCAATGGACGAGAGAGTTCAGAAGCTCCTTTCGAACAAGGGGTCCTATGTGAAAATGTAACATCACCTAGAATAAAGTTTTGAGTTGAAAACTGTTTGATTTCAGTTTGTAATAACCCGCTAATGCTTATAATTTCAAAAATGACCATTTTTTTGTTCTTTATTAAAATGAAAAGGTTGAAAACTCTGCTGTGCAGAATAATTTGGAACATGCATTTTGAGTGCAGTTTGAGTTTTTATTTTTAAAAAAATATCCTGTTATCATAGGCAGTTTGTACAAAAACCTTTCAATTGTGCTCTAATAGTTATTTGACTGGAAAATTACAATGACTGCAATTCATATAGGTAATTTGGGAAAATCTGAGCAAATATTATTTGCATAATAATTTGGAACACAGTGTACATTCTACTCCATCTGCTGTGTCAGGGGCTAACTGCTCATTAGTCCATATGATTAGAGGGGTTTTCTGGGGACATAGTATGCCATTAATTTGAGATTGTTGTGGTTCTGGGGGTCTGATTCATGGCACCCCCACAGGTCAGATGATCAAAGGGCCATATGCAGCCCTTCTCTAATTACCTGGCACAGCCCCATATGT
Source organism: Phyllobates terribilis (assembly GCF_046119375.1). Classification (NCBI taxonomy): domain Eukaryota; kingdom Metazoa; phylum Chordata; class Amphibia; order Anura; family Dendrobatidae; genus Phyllobates; species Phyllobates terribilis. The sequence continues at coordinate 9,831,477 of NW_027362774.1, forward strand.
TATTGGTCGGCTGTGCCTATGCAAGTAAACAGAACTGTGCAGTACCAGACGCACCACTGCGCAGTACCAGACGCACCACTGCGCAGTACCAGACGCACCACTGCGCAGTACCAGACGCAGAACTGCGCAGTACCAGACGCACCACTGCGCAGTACCAGACGCAGAACTGCGCAGTACCAGACGCACCACTGCGCAGTACCAGACGCAGAACTGCGCAGTACCAGACGCACCACTGCGCAGTACCAGACGCACCACTGCGCAGTACCAGACGCACCACTGCGCAGTACCAGATGCACCACTGAGCAGTACCAGACGCACCACTGCGCAGTACCAGACGCAGAACTGCGCAGTACCAGACGCACCACTGCGCAGTACCAGACGCACCACTGCGCAGTACCAGATGCACCACTGCGCAGTACCAGACGCAGAACTGCGCAGTACCAGACGCACCACTGCGCAGTACCAGACGCACCACCAGACGCAGAACTGCGCAGTACCAGACGCACCACTGCGCAGTACCAGACGCAGAACTGCGCAGTACCAGATGCACCACTGCGCAGTACCAGACGCACCACTGCGCAGTACCAGACGCAGAACTGCGCAGTACCAGACGCACCACTGCGCAGTACCAGACGCACCACTGCGCAGTACCAGACGCAGAACTGCGCGGTACCAGACGCACCACTGTGCAGTACCAGACGCAGAACTGCGCAGTACCAGATGCACCACTGCGCAGTACCAGACGCAGAACTGCGCGGTACCAGACGCAGAACTGTGCGGTACCAGACGCAGAACTGTGCAGCACCAGACGCAGAACTGTGCAATACCAGACGCAGAACTGTGCAATACCAGACGCAGAACTGGGCAGTACCAGACGCAGAACTGCGCAGTACCAGACGCAGCACTGTGCAGCACCAGACACAGCACTGTGCCAAGGTTAACAATGGTGGGCATGTAGCTCTAGCTGCCATCACCCCTCCAAATAACTGATCATTAAGGGTGCAGGAGTCGGGCTATCAGAGATAGGATATTGATGGCCTGTCCTAGGTAGAAACCATGAATATCAGTGGCCTGGAAACCCCTTCAAAAGACTAGTAATATTCTCAGGGAGACTTACACCATTACAATACCAATACTAATAATATAAAATGCAGCTCATTAATAACTTTGCCTATTGGGGGGAAGAGTTAACAAGTTAGTCCAGAACTTATTGGCAGGCACACCTTTACCAGTTCAGTCTGTGCATTGCATTACATGGAAATCCATCATCATTAATCTTCACCATTACTGATCTATGGACTACTCCTCCCAGAAAAGAAATCAACTGTAAAACCTTTGTACAGACACTGAACAAGCAGGTATAAGAAATGTCAGGGTCAGCAGGTCTAGGAATGCTTTATAGATTTCCTACAAAATGTATCCAAGAATTAGAAAAAAAGTTATTCCTTGCAATGTATTAACGAATTGTAAAGTGGAAAACTATCAGCAAAATATTATTAAAGGACCTGAAACCTGCAAAGCTTGAATGATGGACGGCATTGGTTGTCCGTTGCAGGGGTTGCGGGGCAGTCTCCTCCACAGTGTTCCTGATATGTGATCCTATCTGACCCGTTCTGACCTGCAGTCTAAACTGTACATTTCTGATTCATCCATAGCTCACATGGAAGAGGTGGACACCAATAGGTGCGATGTAAGAAAACCTCATTCTACGCCCGGCCAGCCGGCTCTATGAGGCCTTTGTGATTGCTATACTGAGCCTGTATCTTTTACTCCTGGACCGCAGCATGAAAATGGAACAAGCCAAGCAGTTTCAGATTCACTTCCACAGACATGCAGTGACTGTACTGTGCTGGGGAGAGGCCAGGGTTTGTGCAGACAAACAATTCAGGTCTTGTTCCCAATAAAATGCATGTGTAACAGAGTCAAAAGCCTTTCAGCCCCATGTTCACACACTGTGTACATTGGCTCGTGACTAATAAGCTAGCATCAGTTACCTACTGCAGATGGAGGCTTCATTGTGCTGGTCCCTTTAAATGAACTACAACGTCGTTCCCCAAGCAGCCCGGATATCTGCCAACAACCAAGAGGGTAAAGGAAGCTGCAAAAAGGAGGCGAGATACAAATTTGTTTCCCCCTCTCTGGGACACGTACATCAATTTCTCACGCTCTTCTGTCCGTTAGAGATGCCAGAAATGTGTTTTCCAGACCCAGGATTATAGGCCGCATTATTGGACCTTGGTAACCGCATTCCCCCCCACAGCATACGTCCTGATCGGTGACATATGTGCTAACGCAGCACTTATTGTGACTACCTGCGATACTTTAATCCTCAATTTATTTTGATACATAGATTTTTTTTTTGTTTTTGTGGCCTCTGACGGTCTCCCAACAACATCACGGGACGTGATTGAGGGGCAAACGTGAGTTTGACAGGAAGGAGGACTTTGGGAACGATGAAGGAAATTGCAAATACATCACTATAAAAGACGGACGGACCTACTGAGCCTCCAGAACGTGTTTTGGGCTTTTCCCCCCATTATGGTCAGACAGTAAATTTGTCATTATGAAAATATAATTGGTTGGCGTGCTCTCCTGCTGGGCCCCGAGCTCTTTACCCATTTACGACCGTCAGACGAGGGAATTTCAGCCATGGCATGAAGGAAAAGTTTCCTTTCGTTGTTTACAGTCTCAGAAATTGAGAACAATTGCGGTGGAAGATGTTGACATCGCGCCAGGTTTATGAAAGTCTATGGAGACACCGTGATCCCTGCGTTTCCTCAGTGCCTACCGATTAATCAGACCAGACTTGCTGCGTGGTACTAAAATAGTGCAGTCACATTAACCTCTGCAATGCCGCAGAAGGGAGTCACAAATATGTAATTAACTTTATTGTATTTTTCGCTTTTTAGTTTCCATTATATATATATATATATATATATATATATATATATATATATATATATATATATATAAAAATATCACACATATGGTGTGAAAACAAGCAAGTTTGCAATGTAAAAACGATGATGAATCAGCAGTGAAAAAAACAGTGACTGAACCAAGGAGGGAGCTTGGAGTTCCACTTTAATTTAGTACCTACTGATCTGGTACGATGTGGGGAATTATCCGACAGTCCAGCACTGGAGATTTTAATATATAGTAAATTTATTGGCTGAGTCTTGCTTTAAGTTGGAAAGTAAAAAAATCAGTTCATAGACTTTTAAGCCAGAAATGGGATAAAAATATAAAACCACAGTCCCGGCAGCAAAACCCAAGAAAGAAAAATGTGGTTATGTTAAAATATTCTGCCGGGAATATGATCAGGTCTGATGAGTAACGAATGAAATAAAGTCAAATAAGGCCCCTCGGATCTGTCATTACATTGCGCAAATGTCTCCACTGTTTACTCTTGTGCTTAATACGTTTTCTAATATCAGACATGGCATTGAAACGGGCTGGATTAAGCAGAAAGAAACTTGGGCAGCTGCCTAGGGTCCTGAGATGTTTGGGGAGCATGTAAAACAAACTCGCTGAGACTAATCTCTGACCAAGGTGCAGAAACACAAAGGACATGAGTGCACAGCCAACTGCTCCAGGAGGCAAGGTGCTATGACTTATGTAAAACAGATTGGCATGAGAACCTCTGCCCGGCACAAAGGAATGGACATAGTAGATAAGGGAGAACTTCTAGAAAGTGCATATTAAAGGACATTTAGTGTATTAGAAAAAAAAAACATAATCCAGGAAATTTACAATAATCCCGATCCTTAGTTTGAAATTGGTTGGTGCATACTGAACAGACCGATTTTGGAGTTTGGACTTTACTTAATCTGATATTCTGGAATATATATATATGTGTGTAAAGCCAGACTAATGGAATTCTCCTCCATATCAATGTGTGGGTGCAATGATTCAACTTCTTGGAACGAATTCCTAAAAACTGAACAAAAGAAAGTGACCGAACCTGTGGGAAAACTCCACCATAAGATATTGGGAAGGAGTAAGGAGGAATGCAAACAATGTATTTCTCCGCCTTGTGTAAGAACACGACTGCCTGGGATTACAAGTCGTTTTCCTCGCTGGGTCCTGGCTGGATATTATTTGTCACAGGGTTCAGATAACAAATGCAGCCCACTGAGAAGTTTCATTTTTTTTTTGTGAAACGCGTTGGTAATTACTCACACAACTCACACACACAATGTGAAGATTAATGATGTGGCCTTGTGCTAACCCTGTCAATCTGAGGCTTGCACAACGTTATCTGGAGGAGTCACTATGATTAGTCAGGTTTAATTTTTCTTTTCCTTTAATTATCCTAATTATTGGGAGGGTAGATAAATTAATGTCTCCTGATAAGTGCTACATAGTATAGATGAGACATCAGACAAAGTAACAGAAAGAGTCGCAGCGCACTTCAGTCCATGGCTGCAAATAAATTCAACACCCCCTTCTGGAACCACATGTATAGGTCTGTAGATCATACTATTATTTGTAGGAATTATGTCCTCCTCTCCTCTAGCACTTCGTTAAAAGCCGTTGGGGCACCAGGATGGACTTATTCAAGACTTCAGTGGGGATCTCAGTCATTGGATTGCAGTAAAGCAATCTTCTAACATGCGCCTAATGCTGGCTGTACACCTTAGGGGATGTTCACGTGGGAGGTTTTTTGAGCCACTCAAAAACTGCTAGTTTTCTAGTGGAAATGCTCCTTCGTTGGGAAGTTTTTGGTTTCCTGAAGAAGTTTTGGAAGAGTTTTTTTTTTCCTGAAGAATGATTTTGCAGCCTTTTGATTGGACTGTGCCTAGTTTGGAGCAGATTACATCAGAAGCCACTTCAAAATGGTGAAGCGAACGTTCTTTTTTTTTCATCAGGAGAAGCTTCAGAAAAGACATGTACTCTCTTTTTTACCAACAGGTGTCTTTCAAAACCTGAGGCAGAAGAAAAATGCTCAGAAAACAGTAAAATGGTTTTACAATAGAAATGAATGGGGAGAGTCTTTCAAGCAATTATTCAGGTGTTTTTCTGAGCGGACCCACTCAAAAATATTCCTCAAAAAACCCTGTGTGCACATACGCCTAAGGCGATTAACCATTACTTCCTATACTGCAGAAGAGCTGATGGGGCATATTGGGACACTTCAGTCCTAGTGCCAGTTTTTTTTTTTTAAGCAGGACTGCTCCATAAATGTACAGTACAGACCAAAAGTTTGGACACACCTTCTCATTTAAAGAAATTTCTGTATTTTCATGACTATGAAAATTGTACATTCACACTGAAGGCATCAAAACTATGAATTACCACATGTGGAATTATATACTTAACAAAAAAGTGTGAAACAACTGAAAATATGTCTTATATTCTAGGTTCTTCACAGTAGCCACCGTTTGCTTTGATGACTGCTTTGCACACTCTTGGCATTCTCTTGATGAGCTTCAAGAGGTAGTCATTACTTGCCATAATACAAATTCTAAGTAAAGAAAAACGAGCGGCAATCATTACTTTAAGAAATGAAGGTCAGTCAGTGCGAAAACTTGGGAAAAGTTTGAAAGTGTCCCCAAGTGCAGTTGCAAAAACCATCAAGCGCTACAAAGAAACTGGCTCACATGAGGACCGCCCCAGGAAAGGAAGACCAAGAGTCACCTCTGCTTCTGAGAATAAGTTTATCCGAGTCACCAGCCTCAGAAATCGCAGGTTAACAGCAGCTCAGATTAGAGACCCGGTCAATGCGAAACAGAGTTCTAGCAGCAGACACATCTCTACAACAACTGTTAAGAGGAGACTTTGTGCAGCAGGCCTTCATGGTAAAATAGCTGCTAGGAAACTACTGCTAAGGACAGGCAACAAGCAGAAGAGACTTGTTAGGGCTAAAGAACACAAGGAATGGACATTAGACTAGTGGAAATCTGTGCTTTTGGTCTGATGAGTCCAAATTTGAGATCTTTGGTTCCAACCACAGTGTCTTAGTGCGACGCAGAAAAGGTGAACGGATGGACTCTACATGCCTGGTTCCCACCGTGAAGCATGGAGGAGGAGGTGTGATGGTGCTTTGCTGGTGACAATGTTGGGGATTTATTCAAAATTGAAGGCATACTGAACCAGCATGGCTACCACAGCATCTTGCAGTGGCATGCTATTCCATCCGGTTTGCGTTTAGTTGGACCATCATTTATTTTTCAAAAGGACAATGACCCCAAACACACCTCCAGGCTGTGTAAGGGCTATTTGACCAAGAAGGAGAGTGATGGGGTGCTACACCAGATTGACCTGGCCTCCACAGTCACCAGACCTGAAGCCAATCGAGATGGTTTGGGGTGAGCTGGACCAAAGAGTGAAGGCAAAAGGGCCAACAAGTGCTAAGCATCTCTGGGAACTCCTTCAAGATTGTTGGAAGACCATTTCCGGTGACTACCTCTTGAAGCTCATCAAGTGAATGCCAAGAGTGTGCAAAGCAGTCATCAAAGCAAAAGGTGGCTACTTTGAAGATCCTAGAATATAAGACATATTTTCAGTTGTTTCACACTTTTTTGTTAAGTATATAATTCCACATGTGTTAATTCATAGTTTTGATGCCTTCAGTGTGAATGTACAATTGTCATAGTCATGAAAATACAGAAAAATCTTTAAATGAGAAGGTGTGTCCAAACTTTTGGTCTGTACTGTATGTGTGCACTTTTTTAAATTATTTATTTTACTGACTTATATAGCGCCATTAATTCCACAGCACTTTACAGACATCATCATTGCTGTCCCCATTGGGGCTCACCTAGATTCCCTATCAGTATGTCTTTGGAGTATGGGAGGAAGCTGGAGGAAACCCAAACCCAAGCAAACACGGGGAGAACATACAAACTCCTTGCAGATCTGGTTCTTGATGGGATTTGAACCCAGGATCCCAGTGCTGCAAGGCCACAGTGCTAACCACTGAGCCACCATGCTGTTCCATAACATTAACTTAAAATATGTGTCAGACGACAGCTATGCTTCCTGACCCCTCCATATACATGCATGCGGGGTTAGACCAGAATGGGTAACTAAGACACTGCCAGACATCACTTTTTCAAAACATTAGTGAAAATCCAATATCTGTCGTTGAGGACATCCTCATACACAATAGATGGTTAAAAAGGGGAAATATGAGACCTATCCACTCCATTTCTCAATAGGATCCGTAGCATAAATGGAGGGAGAAAATGTCAGATCAGCAGCAAATATGATAAAGTACCCCAATACATATTATCGTACACAGATGTATATGGATGATAAGCCACAGATTTCAGAACTTTAATTCATCTTACTAGGATTACAAACACATTTCAAATCATTGAAAGATGACGGACGATGTAAGTGTAAAGTTATCTTTGGTGACCTCTGTCTTCGGTAGTATCAGAACCTGCCCATTTTACATGTGGCAATAGTCTGACATTACATGTGCAAAGCAGCGGGAAACAGCTTGTCTTGCGATTTTGGCAAGAGACTTAAGTCCAAAGGTGGACAAACACATCTAATGTGTATGAGGGTGTCCTAACTTTATCCCAATGGCAGATGCTGGGGGGCAAGAAAAAATTAGCCTCTTGGCAGCAGCCTAATACCTTTCCTCCATTTAGAACGCATGTATGAGCCGAGAGCGAGCGAGCATTGGGGTATAACAAAAAAATCTAAACCTATAAAAGTTATAAAAAAGTTAATAATGAACTTTTAACAAAGTCAATTGTTTTGTGAGCTGAATCAAAGACATTAAAAGATCACTGACTGAACTAGTGAAGTCATCGGGGCACGGGGATACAAAGTGCAAGTTTGTGAAAGAATTCCGAAAAGAATTTCTAGAAAAGTTCCATGTAAAAATGTTTGAGAAGAAATGCTGGATGTCTGTTCTCTCCAGCACAAGAACAAGAAGGGAGGAGGAATGGCAAATACCTCTGTGCACTAGTTTACAATATTTTAACATCCTCCATTATGGATAGCCTTGTGTACAATGTCTACATGTGTAGCTGGAGAGTGTAAGCGGAGCTGTATGTCAGATCAATGACCCTGAACATTTAAGTGGAAGTGTATGCATATCCTAACACATTCATGTCAGCACTAAACACACTATAGGACTCCATTAACTGTTTAGCAGCTGAGATTCCTGGGAAAGTACTGACAGGCCTGGGAAAAAAAAAAATAATAAAAAATGTATATCTGCTTTTGGAGTGAATTTAGAGGTGTCACAATGGATGCACGATGACTCCACATTTAAGACATCTGAGAAACAAGGTCCGGCTGCGGTTCTCCTGACCCAAACTTGTCTGCCACATAGGAATACACGAGGCTCTCAAGTTCAGGTCAGGAGACCCGGCTCCAGTCCGGTCATCATGGCCCGTACCTGGATGTTAAGGTTATGTTCATACATGGCGTTTTTGTACAATTTTTTTTCTGCTAGTTTTGTTCTACAGAAAAAAAAAAAAAAAGCTCCGCAATAATATTTCTAAAATCTCAATTCACACGCTGCATTTTTTTAAAAAAAAATCTGCAGCATTTCAAATCTTACAGCGTTTTTCAAACTATTCAAATGAATGAAGAAAAAAAAAAAAAACGCAAGAAAAAAAGCGTAAAAAATGCATGAATAAACACCCCACAAAAAGGGGGGATTGTATGCAGCGGTTTTTCTGCAAATACTTTTCCGCAGCAAAAATGCTGTGTGTGAACATACCCTAAAGTTGTGCAATGTAATTAAAGTCTCTGGTCTCAGTGGTCATTTGGTCCATATACAGGGATTATAGAAGTCTCCAGCATTATTCTGCTGCAAGTCACAAGTTTAGGGTGGTGCAGGCAAAATGTAGGAACCCGAACTGCAGACTTGATGCGTTCAATTATCATAGGGATGGATGGGGAGCTTAAAACCCACATGGTTTCTTCCTGGACCGTACATATATTAGTTCACCATTGTCCCATTCAGTCCAGCTTGAGAGGGACTGACTGCAGTCTTGTCTCTATAGAAGTCATGATAAAACCCAAAGAATGGAAGGACAAGGTAAATAGGGATCACTGGGGTTGTCTCATATTGGACAATTACTATTATTTTCATCCAAAGGCAGTGGCATTGGAAGGCTCAATCAGTTCCCCACACACACTTCGTTAGCAACCATTTCCATGGAAAGATCTTTTTTTCCGATAAACCATGGACTTGGTGGTTGGCATGTCCAAGTGGTATTTATTACCAAAGAACACAGACACAAAAGGTTAAAATCCAAAAAAACACCAAAGTAAAATCACTAAAGATGGGGGACGGTGTTAGTGCACACTGCACCTGAGCAGTAGGAAAGGTTTCTGACATATACACTGCTCAAAAAGATAAAGGGAACGCTGAAATAACACATCCTAGATCTGAATGAATGAAATATTCTCATTGAATACTTTGTTCTGTACAAAGCTGAATGTGCTGACAACAAAATCACACAAAAATCATCAATGGAAATCACATTTATTAACCAATGGAGGCCTGGATTTGGAGTCACAGCCAAAATTAAAGTGGAAAAACACACTACAGGCTGATCCAACCATGATGTAATGTCCTTAAAACAAGTCAAAATGAGGCTCAGTATTGTGTGTGGCCTCCACGTGCCTGTATGACCTCCCTACAATGCCTGGGCATGCTCCTGATGAGGCTGAGTATTGTGTGTGGCCTCCACGTGCCTGTATGACCTCCCTACAACGCCTGGACATGCTCCTGATGAGGCCGAGTATTGTGTGTGGCCTCCACGTGTCTGTATGACCTCCCTACAACGCCTGGGCATGCTCCTGATGAGGCTGAGTATTGTGTGTGGCCTCCACGCGCCTGTATGACCTCCCTACAACGCCTGGGCATGCTCCTGATGAGGCTGAGTATTGTGTGTGGCCTCCAAGTGCCTGTATGACCTCCCTACAACGCCTGGGCACGCTCCTGATGAGGCTCAGTATTGTGTGTGGCCTCCACGTGCCTGTATGACCTCCCTACAACACCTGGGCATGCTCCTGATGAGGCTCAGTATTGTGTGTGGCCTCCACGTGCCTGTATGACCTCCCTACAACGCCTGGGCACGCTCCTGATGAGGCTGAGTATTGTGTGTGGCCTCCAAGTGCCTGTATGACCTCCCTACAACGCCTGGGCATGCTCCTGATGAGGCTGAGTATTGTGTGTGGCCTCCACGTGCCTGTATGACCTCCCTACAACACCTGGGCATGCTTCTGATGAGGCTCAGTATTGTGTGTGGCCTCCACGTGCCGGTATGACCTCCCTACAACGCCTGGGCATGCTCCTGATGAGGCTGAGTATTGTGTGTGGCCTCCACGTGCCTGTATGACCACCCTACAATGCCTGGGCATGCTCCTGATGAGGCTGAGTATTGTGTGTGGCCTCCACGTGCCTGTATGACCTCCCTACAACGCCTGGGCATGCTCCTGATGAGGCTGAGTATTGTGTGTGGCCTCCACGCGCCTGTATGACCTCCCTACAACGCCTGGGCATGCTCCTGATGAGGCTGAGTATTGTGTGTGGCCTCCACGTGACTGTATGACCTCCCTACAATGCCTGGGCATGCTCCTGATGAGGTTACGAATGGTCTCCTGTGGGATCTCCTCCCAGACCTGGACTAAAGCATCCGCCAACTCCTGGACAGTCTGTGGTGCAACGTTGGTGGATGGAGCGAGACATGATGTCCCAGATGTGCTCAATCGGATTCAGGTCTGGGGAACGGGCGGCCAGTCCATAGCTTCAATGCCTTCATCTAGCAGGAACTGCTGACACACTCCAGCCACATGAGGTCTGGCATTGTCCTGCATTAGGAGGAACCCAGGGCCAACCGCACCAGCACATGGTCTCACAAGGGGTCTGAGGATCTCATCTTGGTACCTAATGGCAGTCAGGCTACCTCTGGCGAGCACATGGAGGGCTGTGCGGCCCTCCAAAGAAATGCCACCCCACACCATTACTGACCCACTGCCAAACCGGTCATGCTGAAGGATGTTGCAGGCAGCAGATCGCTCTCCACGGCGTCTCCAGACTCTGTCACGTCTGTCACATGTGCTCAGTGTGAACCTGCTTTCATCTGTGAAGAGCACAGGGCGCCAGTGGAGACTTTGCCAATCCTCGTGTTCTGTGGCAAATGCCAAGCGTCCTGCACGGTGTTGGGCTGTGAGCTCAACACCCATCTGTGGACGTCGGGCCCTCATACCACCCTCATGGAGTCGGTTTCTAACCGTTTGTGCAGACACATGCACATTTGTGGCCTGCTGGAGGTCATTTTGCAGGGCTCTGGCAGTGCTCCTCCTGTTCCTCCTTGCACAAAGGCGGAGGTAGCGGTCCTGCTGCTGGGTTGTTGCCCTCCTACGGCCCCCTCCATGTTGCCTGGTGTACTGGCCTGTCTCCTGGTAGCACCTCCAGCCTCTGGACACTATGCCGACAGACACAGCAAACCTTCTTCCCACAGCTCGCATTGATGTGCCATCCTGGATGAGCTGCACTACCTGAGCAACTTCTGTGGGTTGTAGAGTCCGTCTCATGCTACCACGAGTGTGAAAGCACAAGCAACACTCAAAAGTGACCAAAACATCAGCCAGAAAGCATTGGTACTGAGATGTGGTCTGTGGTCCCCACCTGCAGAACCACTCCTTTATTGAGGGTGTCTTGATAATTGCCAATAATTTCCATCTATTGTCTATTCCATTTGCACAACAGCATGTGAAATTGATTGTCAATCAGTGTCGCTTCCTAAGTGGACAGTTTGATTTCACAGAAGTTTGATTTACTTAGAGTTATATTCTGTTGTTTAGGTGTTTCCTTTACATTTTTGTCAAGTACATTGTTGGAAATACTTTTATGCCCAAAAAAAGTATTCTCGGAGTGATACCTTTATTGGCTAACCAGAAAAAAATATATTTGCAAGTAAAAGCTTTCAGATAAGTTTGTATTGTACATCATGGCATATACATTAAATGTATCATAGGGCTCGACTTACCTGATGGAGACCAAATGAGTGTTCCCTTGGCCTCCGTCAGGGTAGTAAATATCGCAAACCTTTTTCCACTGTACAGGAAAATGTAGACTATTGTGGTTTTCTTATACGGAGGGCCACCACGAAAATAATTATATATACACCATGTGGTAGTTGGACAATGAATACCCCCATATGACTAACAAGTGGCATATATTGGAAGTATATAGGAACATATACCTTAAAAAAAAGGGATCTGCCGCATGTTTTCCATTAAACCACAGATGACAATCTAGACCAGGATGTGAAGGCTGTAGAAACTACCTTCTTCCAGACAGCAAGTCACGTATTCGTTAGACACTGCCGCTTTAAATATCTGAATACGAGCGCTCGCTACAAAAAAGGTTGAATCAAAGTTCTTTCAACTTTTTATTTAATGGAATTCCAGAGTAGAGATAGAAACGCTGGGGGCGACTTATTGCAAAGTATGCAGGAGATTTGTGACAGGACGTTAAAACTTCATGTCAAGCCTTTCATGCAAACAATAAATATTACTTCTGCTCATAATCAGACTTTTTCTCCAGCTTCGTCTTTGAATGTTGAACCTTTTTCAATTAATTAAAAACTATGCACTGCAGAGTGCATATTTTATCAGCTCTCAGCTGCTTAAGTGCCTAGAACAGACCAGGCAGTTTTTCTTTTTCTATTTTTTTTTTTTCCAGGCAACCCAGAGTAAGTACTTGCAAGGGTCATATCTTTTTAATTATCTTTTCTCTCTTTGATTAATTATTCCGTCTGACAATAGCGGGTTTCTAATGCTATTCACCTGCCTCTGATGATTGACAACTTTTCTGTCTGATTCAAAGCAAACAGCTGCTGCCACGAATGCCTAGCAACGGGGCCGTGATGGATGAGCCCCCAAGATGGATTGATGTAATAAATCATGTCTACGGCTATAAAACTGGGGGGATAAGAATACAAGAGGACAAAAACAAAACAAGGTTTCTTCCCATCGGTCCACCCAGCGCCCTCCCAACTACACCTGAAATGGACTTTATTTTCCCCCTTTAGATCAACAAACTTTGTTCCTTAAAGGGGAAATGATCAAAAACTTTTAATGACACAAACTTTTCGCAGGTAAAAAAAGAGGAAACTTTATCCTCCCTGCGCACGACAGGCCACAAAGAGACGGATCCTCAGCTATAAATCATGCCTTTCTTGTATAGCTTAACATATAATACTATATACACACACACTTAAAGATATATATATATACATCTATCTATCTCTCTATCTAGATATAGCTACATCTCTAAGTGTGTGTGTGTAATATATATATATATATATATATATATATATATATATATATATATATATATATATATATATATATATATAGTACATACACACACACGCATATACATAGAAACACACACACATATATATATATCACACACATATACAGTACACTCACGCAGACACTGCTAACCCCTTTAATACTGCAATAAACTGCAGCAATGTCACACAAGTAACAGGAACCACGGTGCCTATAGGGAACCTGTAAGCACATTTTTACTGGTGGCTGTATAGGCGTCCGTTACCTATAAAATAACACTTTTTCTGTAGAGATCCGATGTGCCATTCATGAGAAATTTAGCGTTGACGCCATATAGAGATCAGACTGGAAGTGCATTTATTCGGAGCTGTCCCGGTGCACTGACACGCCCCCTCTGTCCCGGTGCACTGACACGCCCCCCTCTGTCCTGGTGCACTGACACGCCCCCCTCTGTCCCGGTGCACTGACACGCCCCCCCTCTGTCCCGGTGCACTGACACGCCCCCCTCTGTCCCGGTGCACTGACACGCCCCCCTCTGTCCCGGTGCACTGACACGCCCCCCCTCTGTCCCGGTGCACTGACACCCCCCCTCTGTCCCGGTGCACTGACACGCCCCCCTCTGTCCCGGTGCACTGACACGCCCCCCTCTGTCCCGGTGCACTGACACGCCCCCCTGCACTTACAGTTTACTTTCCATGGGACTTGTACACTAGATTTCTCATGACTGGCACGTCAGATTCCCCCCCAAAAAGATGATTTTTATATAGGGACAAGCACCTACACAGACATACGTAAAAAATGTGTTGACAGGTTCCGTTTAACGTTGCTCTATCCAATGTTCCCCCTGCCCATCGTCTCTAATACGGTCATGTATGTAAGGGCGTAAACAGGAGGAGTTTTTCATTGCTGATGTAGAAATTTCAGGACCAACAATAAAGTAATGTAAATGGCAGCTGGTTATTTCCTCCTCTTCTATGGAGCCATCATCTATCACTGGTTCCAACAGATGACAATTTTAATGGCAAAGATATAGATTATTTGGGCAAAATGCTAAATCAGTGCCAGCCCCCCCCCCCAAATGCAATGACTCTGGCATATATAGGTTTGACATCACATCTATAAACTTGGGGGATAAGGACCTTTAGGAAACTGGATCCAAGTTCACCACCATAAGGGATAAACACACCAAGTGGTTACTATTAGGGTAAATTCCCGCTGAGTAGCCAAATTACATGTTTTTGTGGCAATTACCATGAAATAAAGGCAGAATGCAGCAGTTTTGCCAAGATTTAAAAAAATGACAAACATTTGCAGCGATGTGAGTGCACCATCTAAACGCACTCTTATAACAAAGTGACAACACTCCAATAATAACCTTTAAATCTTAAGGAAAAAATGGGTCTGCTCCAACACTGGGCATTACCTCCTATCCATAGGATTAGGGATAACTTCCTGATCGCTGGGGGTCCAATCACTGCGATCCCCCCATTGATCCCGAGAATGGGGCTCTGAAGAGCTCTTTCTGAATGTGCAACTAAGTTCCATTAATTCTCAGTGGTACGGTCGGAGATAGCGGAGTGCTGCGCTCGGCTAGTCTCCAGCGCTCTCGGTCTTCAGAGCCATGTTCTTGGGATTAGTGGTATTACTTCCAAACTTGTTAGCATGACCCCCTTTAAAAAGGATCAGTCTCTCACGACAAGGTCTATTTTATCTATGTGAAGTATTCTGCTGGGCACTCCAGTATAAACAGTGGCGCACAGTGGCATGGATTTCTCCAATGTTAATATCGTAGACCATGGCACACAGATGGATGCAATTTAGATGTCAGCATATAGATCAATATTTTATTTATCGGTCATACAGGTAAATGAAATATATTGTTCTCTGTTATCAGACGTTTCGCTCATAAATGGGGGGTGTCTGAGGAGTCCCAGAAAAATCATTTGCCATCCATGACTAGCATATCTGACTCCAGAAGAATGGGTGAAGTTACTGTTTTATGGAGTCTGTCGCCATAAAATGATGTAACACATTTCGTGCTGCCCCCCAAAATATTTTAGCATTGGGGTGATTACTAAGGATTGTGAATTTTGTGATGTGACCGACAGGTTATCCCTCAATCCATTTACAAGCAGCTGCTGGAAAAAGTCGAACGACGAGTTGTATTTTCCGAGATATGCAGTTGAGTTTTACTGGTGAGCAAAGTGCCAGAAGATGTAATAATGTCTATTGTTATGTAATTATTTCTCAGACACAGTGGAGACAGACAAGTAATGAAGTATGGGTTCTGTAGACAATATGTAAAAACAATGTTCATTTATCTAAAAAAAAAACAAAGACTGATAGCTCTGATGCACGTAAACTGAAGATGATCACCGGCGATTACAGAAAATCTCCTGTACTGGATGAGACATGCGTCACGCAACAGACACTTAGAGATTTTTTTTTTCTAAAACAGAATAAATATTTTCCTTCTACTCACAAATAATATTAAAATGCAAAGGAAAAAATAAATAAATACTGTCGGGAGTATTTCTCAAGGTACAGCATCGTATAGGCAAACGGCACCGTACATTGGCCACTGAATCCCATTGTGGAAAAAAAAAAAAAAAAGCACACGGATTACATACTTTTTTTTGAATGCCTCCACCATAAGTGCAACAATTTATTCTTTCCTATACAGTATAAAGAAAAAATATGTCAACGCATACCTGCCCAAAGAAAGCCAAAAGAAAAAAAAAAAAAAATCTGATTTATAAATATATGTTATAAGAATCATGGAAAATGCCAAATAGTTTGAGAATGATATAAAAATAGTAAAAAAATAGATACTATATGTATAAAACTGTCTACTAACTGTCCCTATTAGGGAATTTATCTTTTGAGCCCCATCAGCAGGCTTGGACTGGCTGACAGGAAAACAGGAGAATCCTCCGGTGGGCCACCACCCTCTTATATGAGCAGTGCTTGGCACAATATACTTGATTCACTATGTACACATGATAATGTCACATTTGCATGTAACCTAAAAGTGGGCCCCTGGAGTTGATTAATGGTGGGCCAGTCCGACGCCGCATATCAGTAAGTCTCCGTAGGAAACCGGAGTACCCAGAGGAAACCCACGCTAACATGGGGAGAACATACAAACTCTTTGCGGATGTTGCCCTGGGTGGGATTTAAATCCAGGAACCCTGCGCTGCAAAACAACACCACACAGCGCTAACCACAGAGCCGCCACACGGCGCTAACCACAGAGCCGCCACACGGCGCTAACCACAGAGCCGCCACACGGCGCTAACCACAGAGCCGCCACACGGCGCTAACCACAGAGCCGCCACACGGCGCTAACCACAGAGCCGCCACACAGCGCTAACCACAGAGCCGCCACACAGCGCTAACCACAGAGCCGCCACACAGCGCTAACCAGAGCCGCCACACAGCGCTAACCACAGAGCCGCCACACAGCGCTAACCACAGAGCCGCCACACAGCGCTAACCACAGAGCCGCCACACAGCGCTAACCACAGAACCACTATACAGCATACAGTGCTAACCACAGAGCCACTATACAGCATACAATGCTAATCACAGAGCCACCGTGCTGATAAAAAGGGGCTGTAGCACAAACATGGCAGCTCATCCATGTAGGCGTCTGTTACAGCAGCTCACCGCCTAGCAAGTGCTACAGGCCCTACGTTCTGCTAATCGACACGGTCGTTGAGCGTTGGAACCACAAGGATGAGCCATGAGTGGTATCATGTTGAAAAATCCCTTTAACAGTGAATTGGTACTACCATTCTTGAAAAAAAAAAACACTACAAAAGCTTCAACCACCATTCTCTGTCCTTCCTTACAACCTATGCCACACTGCACTGCATCTCTCACCTCTTCGTCATCTTACGAAGGGTCAATATAAGGTAATCATTAACAGATGGACAATCTGAGTTTTAAGCCCTGACAGCCGCATTGTTTCTGACCAGGTGATGATATCTTTCGGTTACTTCCAGGTTTTGCTTTACAATCCTCAGGTTAAAGTCACACAATTTTTCTTTTTTTTTGCAATTCCCTTTTAAATGTTCTGCTAAGTTTCCCCCCCAAAAAAACTGCTATGACGACACTTTATGAAGGGCTAAAGTTCTCTGCTAATGACTCCGTGCAAACAATAAAGGAAGAGCAACTCATCCATCAAAATCTAGAAAGATCGAGGCCTTCATTCAACCCCTGCTCGTCCACCTCTCAAGTTACTGATGTACACAGCGAGTCTAAATAATATTCAAAATGATAAATGGTACCGCCAGCCTGATATCCATCATCAATCTTTCTCAAAACACATCCATCTTCCGCAACGTTTGATTCCTGAGAAACCTGGAGTTCACAGATTCATTTAAACGCCCCCGCTACCCCCAGATGCCGGCTGAGTGATATGTGTCAAACAGATTTGCTTTCTCACGATGGTGCTTAAAACTTAAACAAAGATGCACATGCAAAAAATAAAAAAAGTTTGGAGGAAATGTAAAAAAAAAAAAGATTGGATGTATCCGGTAATCAGGAAAAACACAAGTCTGCAGAGCACCACCCCCTGCGACTGTACACACTCCACAATCTACACTGCTGCTTCACTCTTCTAAAGGGGAACAGACAGGAGAACACGCAACGTTGCTCTCTTTTTCCCTTGTTGTCTGGCAGGGCCCATTTGATAAATGACACGTGTCATTCTGTCAAGAGGAAAGGGTGGGTCAGTGATATATGGCTCAGCTGAAACGGAAATCGACTCTTTGGCATTGGTGAAGCTATTCTCCACCAGGATTCAGTCGGAAAATTAAATCTACAACATTTCTAAAGAGCAGTTAGGGCAGCGGGACAACTTGTCCTTTATCCTTTCTGTGCCCTTCATCTTGATACATTAAAAGGGGGGAAAAAAACAGCCATATATATGAGTACTGAGTCATTTGCAGCTGGCTCCACTGTATGCAGCGATATGTTTAGTTAAAGGGAATTAAAGGGACAACACATGATTTTTTTTTTTTTTTACTTTTTTAGGAAAAAGGGGAAGGGAGGGTTAACATGTTCAGAAATATCACTATTTAGGCAGGAGCCCTGCAGCTTCAGTTGATTTTTTTTTTATGTGGTTTTATATTAGGGCAGATCAAAACAAAAAAAAAATATCTGGAAAAATAGGTAAAAGACAGAAAAAAAAAAGTCCACAGCGAAAGCTGCACGGATTTAGACACTGATTTCAACCTACAACGTGAAATTTACTGAAAAAAAAAAACTGCAACATTTGTAGTTTTTTGCGCAGATTTATTCGCACAGAGGCTTTGCTGTTGGATTTTCAGCCTAAAAATCCAGATGGAAAATCTGCAGTGTATCCTACACTTGTGAAACTACCCATTAGGACATATTCACACGCGGCAGATTTGCAGCAGAAATTTCCTCAAATGAAAACCAGCTCCATACATCCGATGGGAAATATTTCTGCAGCGTGAGCGCTGATTTCTGCAAGCCCCATTCGGATATTTGGATCAGTGGCAGAAATTTATTGCAACAAATCTGCCATATGTAAATATTAGGCACGTTCTTACGAGACTTTTTTTCTTTGCTGCACTTTTTTTGTGAAAAAAAAATCTGCAGCATTTACCAATTGGACGTGATTTAATGAAAATACCTGCCCTATATGCGTTTAAAGACGCTGTTGAACTGTGAGGTTTTTTGGTGCGTTGTTTCCCTCTACGCCTAAGGCTATGTTCACACATCATGGTTTTCTTTGCGTCACAAATCTGCAGCAAAACCTGATCTCTCAAGGGAGGTTTGCTGCAGATTTTTCTTGCAGTTTTGGTGCTTTTTTTGATGTGTTTTTGGTGCATTTTTTCACTGTCCTTTTGTCTTTTTTTATGCATGCACATAAAGTTCTGTGAAAAAAAAAAAGAACCCGGTTCTAATTTTGGCATCAAAAACGTTGAAACAAATTTTGATGCGTTTTTTCACCACCAATTATTTCCTATATGTGAAAAAAATGCTGAATAAAGGCTGAAAGAAGGGACATGCTCTATTTCTCAAAAAATCATGCAAGGGACAAAATCCTGAACAAAAAAAAAAAACATGATGTGTAAACGAAGAATTCCGGAATCTCATAAGACTTTGCTGGTACTGCAAAAGGCAGCAGAAAATTTGCATAAAAAAAAGCATAAAAATACCATTCTGATTTTCAGTGCAGATTCTGCATTTAAAAAAAATCTTCAAAACTGCATAAAAAAGCAGCAAACCTGCAATAATCAGAGCAGATTGCTATTGCATATTTTGGTGTTGACAAAAAAAAAAAAAAAAAAAAAAGCAGCATTTTTGGGAACATGGCCTAACCCTACGAATGATCCAGGATAAGTTTAGAAAAGGAGAAAAAGACTGGGGATTTTTTTTTTCCTCGTCTGCATCTAAATACACACACTCGCACATACATATGCACACACGGAGAAATATATAAAAATTAGCATTTTTGAAGTAATCGTCCTGCAGCTTGACATCTGCATAGTAAATTTTAAAAGAAAAAAAAAAAAATTGTGTAAGACAGGCTGGAGCGTCTCCCTCCCCCTCTCTTTCATTAGCTCACTGGCAGGGTGGCACTTGTGAACCTCATTACCGAAAGAGGATTTATGAAGCTGAACCCAATGGCAGAGGAAAGGCATCTGTCAATAATTGTAGAGAGCTGTAGTCACAGCTTTGAAATCTCATTAAGTATGCACTTATCAGACATAAAGATCAAAAACATTACTCAACTCAGACAGAATCTTATGGAGGAACATTAATTAGCTACAGGCCTACAGTACAAAAAAAAATAAAAATGAGAGACTTCCTCTCACACCTGCCCAACCCACAAACCCAAATCAACCAACGCGCGTCGTCCCCTCCTCCCCTCCCCGTAGACACAAAAAAATAATTCTCAGCATCTGAGACTGATCAAGTACATGAAACAAGAGAGAGAGAGAGGAGGAAAAAAAAAAAAAAAACAGTTCAGACAGTCTTGGCGGTGAAAAGAGAAAAGGAAGGAGCTGTCACAATTGAGAAGGATGTCAGTACTGGCCCTGATTACAAGGGTCTATACCATTCCCAGGCCTTTTTATCATCCCTGCCATCAAAAACAGACTCTGTGTCACAGATGGATGACTGATGGATGCCAGTCTTTAAGCAGCGTCCGCCAGTCTTCCAGGGCACCCCTGCTGTGATCCTGCCCTGCAGCAACAGCCCCTGACCCAGCAGGAAAGGAACTTTCTGGGCAATGAGCCCAGACCCAAAAAAAGATACTGAATATAATAACGTACCCCCATCTTGTTCCTGTAGCAAAAAAAAAAAAAAATGATAATAGGTTACTCTGGGATAATCTGTTCAGCTGCAGGAAGAACAGGATGTTTTTTTTTTATATAGAGAAAACTGAAGCACATGCATAAGCCTGAGCGTTGCATGCCCCTGACAAGTCCCTTCAAGGTGCCTGCACAATAGAGTGTCAGCTCTTTTGAACAGTGACCTCACCTCCATTATTATTTTTAGAGCCCTGCGTGTACTGATCGCTTGTTTGCACTAATTCTCTCTCCGGCTGCATAACATGCTCTGCATATAGAATAATGAATCAATTATATATGTAGTTATTAGTATTTACAGGGCAATCCGCACATGGGGAAGCAAGGACGAAGAGGCAGGAAAAAGAAAGACAATCTTAGCAATCATATTGCAGAAAAATCCTTAGGGTTTTTTTAGTTTATTTTAGAGAATCTGGAGCTAAAACTGCACTGACCCAATGGATGAACCCATATAGAGGATGGTACAAGGGGTAAAGCAAAATGCAAGCAATAATTAACAATAAATGCCATTTCCACAGGCCCTGACAGGTTCATGGTCCCCAGCCCATGGGACGTTCTTGTGTGTCCCCTTACTTATGGTCCCCAGCCCATGGGACGTTCGTGTATGTCCCCTTACTTATGGTCCCCACCCCATGGGAAGTTCTTGTGTGTCCCCTTACTTAATGCCCAAACTCCAAAAATATAATCGGATCCGAATGTCGTCCTAAGATCATTAGGTAATTAGATTGTAAGCTCTGTAGGCAAGATCATGCTGATGTTACATACAGAAAACATAATACTAAAGATTTCCGCAGTTAATAAAATGCCCGTTCCTTTACTGTGAAAAAAAACTAAGGAAAAAAAAAAAAATGTCCGTCAATTTCTTACAGTTATGTCTGCGCCTATACAGTATACGCTTCCTTATGCAAATATGCTCTGGAACATAAGGGCTGCAAATATGTTTTGTCATGTGCCCATACGTATATCTCTAAAACAAAGCAACAGCCAATGCAGAAAGTGTCAGGGACATCTGTTTCGATAGCAGGCTCCCAAATAAAGCAGCAAGTTAGAAAATAAAGGCAGCTGAGCGGCATTCTGCTCCCTGAAACGGGGAACAGCGATGCCACTCTCATCCATGGCAGATCCAGCTACATAGGTGATCTCCTAGGTGAGATCGTCTGCTTTTCCCTAACTAGTTAATGCATTTCTGAAAAAAGGTGAAGATCACCCATAGCTCACCGTTGGGAATAGTCTGGGGTCTGTCTCAGTAAAGATTACTAACAGTCAGTTGGGGTCTATTCACATGCGATAAGATTTATTGCAGAAAGTTCCTTCTTACTAGGGGTTTGCAAACATCTAAAGCACTTGCAGCAGAAACAAGGCCATTTAGATATCCGAAAAGTAATTTCGTACACAGAAATATCTGCAAAAACCTGCTGTGCACATTACGTAGAGTCTTATGTTCCATTTTCTCTGCAGTTACAGATACTGTTCCCTGTTATCAGCCGCTCCCAGGCTGGATGGCTGGAGGTAGTATCACTGAGGAATGTTTAGTGCGCTGCGGATGGGATAGGAAACAGTTATCTGCTGTCCCATGTAATATTATAAGTGTCAAATATAGTAAAACTCAGCTCTGCTACATCTGTTGTTCCTAAAATATGGAAAGCGTGTCCATCCACGGATTGCCTCTATCTATCTGGATAAGCAGCGCTGTGACTGGGCGCAGGTCCCTGGACACCGACTCACGGTCCACTATATAAAGACAAAAAACAACCCGCGCTCCAGTCTCAGGGGTTCGACAAAGGCGCAACACGGTTTTATCTGGAGCCAAAATGTCACATTGAGTGGTTAAAAAAAAAGTACATCCAGTGCACGTTTAATTTGAGTGCTGTATATTTTTCTCTATCATGAATCTCATATTTAGCTCCTACTATATAATATCTATCTATATATAAAACATATGTATCAAATTACCTTCTATCTCATATGTTAGCTCAATTAGACAGATAACATGTATCTATTTATCTTATATATATGTATTTCACATATCGCTGAAATAGACCCATCTCATAACTTTTTCATATGTATGTAAATAGCAGAGTTGGGCGGCAAATGTTATATTCCAACTACTGCTGCATAGCCAAAATCCACTCAATCGATCTATATACCTATTATCTATCTGACCATCTTTCTCTTTATCTATCTCCTATCCATCTGTCTATCTTCTATCTACCTCATTACATCTATCATCATATCTCTCTCTCTATATATATAAAATAATCTTTATTTTTATATAGCGCCAACATATTCCGCAGCGCTTTACATACATAATCATCGCTGTCCCCATTGGGGCTCACAATCTACATCCCCTATCAGTATGTCTTTGGAGTGTGGGAGGAAACTGGAGAACCTGGAGGAAACTCACACAAACACGGGGAGAACATACAAACTCCTTGCAGATGTTGTCCTTGGTGGGATTTGAACCCAGGACCCCAGTGCTGCAAGGCTGCAGTGCTAACCACTGAGCCATCTATACACCTCTCATATGTATCTACCTATCAATTTTAACCTCATATCTATCTATTTATCTATATATCTCATATCTATCTATCCCATATCTATCAGATCTCTGTAAATAATAGAGTTGGGCGCCTATAATCCAAATGTTATATTTCAACTACCGCTGTATAGCCAAAATCCACCCAATCGATCTACAGTATATATATATTATCTATCTAAATAATAGAGTTGGGCGCCTATAAGCCAAATGTTATATTCCAACTACCGCTGCATAGCCAAAATCCACCCAATCGATCTACGGTATATATATATTATCTATCTAAATAATAGAGTTGGGCACCTATAAGCCAAATGTTATATTCCAACTACCGCTGCATAGCCAAAATCCACCCAATCGATCTACGGTATATATATATTATCTATCTAAATAATAGAGTTGGGCACCTATAAGCCAAATGTTATATTCCAACTACCGCTGTATAGCCAAAATCCACCCAATCGATCTACGGTATATATATATTATCTACCTATCTAAATAATAGAGTTGGGCACCTATAAGCCAAATGTTATATTCCAACTACCGCTGCATAGCCAAAATCCACCCAATCGATCTACGGTATATATATATTATCTATCTATCTAAATAATAGAGTTGGGCCCCTATAAGCCAAATGTTATATTCCAACTACCGCTGTATAGCCAAAATCCACCCAATCGATCTACGGTATATATATATTATCTATCTATCTATCTAAATAATAGAGTTGGGCCCCTATAAGCCAAATGTTATATTCCAACTACTGCTGCATAGCCAAAATCCACCCAATCGATCTACGGTATATATATATTATCTATCTATCTAAATAATAGAGTTGGGCCCCTATAAGCCAAATGTTATATTCCAACTACCGCTGTATAGCCAAAATCCACCCAATCGATCTACGGTATATATATATTATCTATCTATCTAAATAATAGAGTTGGGCCCCTATAAGCCAAATGTTATATTCCAACTACCGCTGCATAGCCAAAATCCACCCAATCGATCTACGGTATATATATATTATCTATCTATCTAAATAATAGAGTTGGGCGCCTATAAGCCAAATGTTATATTCCAACTACCGCTGTATAGCCAAAATCCACCCAATCGATCTACGGTATATATATATTATCTATCTATCTAAATAATAGAGTTGGGCCCCTATAAGCCAAATGTTATATTCCAACTACTGCTGCATAGCCAAAACCTACCAGATGAAGCTCCTTAACCGCCTGCACTACAATAGAATAGAGGAAATAAAATGATCACTGGTTTTGCAAGCAGTCATAAAAGTTTCACGTATCCTATTCAAGGTTGACTGATTTTTCCAGGGAGTCATCTTCATAAGTAACATAAGTTTCCTTTGGCGCCTTCACAATGCCAATCAACGGGAGCACAACGCAAATGTTACTTGCTACAAGACATAACGAATGGGCCATTCTGCAATTCAAACCCCCTAGAAAATGCTTATTCAGAGAATTACAAGGGGGCGGTTTGCAGTCTATTTTTTCCATATGTTTTACAGCGCCGTGTGTAACATTTATGTAATTAAAGCAATTACAATCCTGGTGAATTAATGATAAAATATCTCCTCGTTTTTTTTTTCAGCCACAAATAAAAAAAATACAACTTTATCGACTGCTTTAACAACAGAGGGGAAAGAGTCCTAAAAAAAATTGTAAAAAAATATATATAAGATTCATAAAAGGAGGTATTACCTGCTCCATAGACACCCCAG
This sequence comes from Phyllobates terribilis, assembly GCF_046119375.1. Classification (NCBI taxonomy): domain Eukaryota; kingdom Metazoa; phylum Chordata; class Amphibia; order Anura; family Dendrobatidae; genus Phyllobates; species Phyllobates terribilis. The sequence goes on from NW_027362774.1 coordinate 9,856,390, forward strand.
ACCATTAACTGCTGTCAGGTCAGTATAATTAATTAGGCCTGTCTCATTAAAAGAAATGGAAAAAAAAAAAGGGGAAAAAAAAATAATAAAAAAAATATGTTCTTAAATAATGACCACGCTTTTATTAATGACCATCGTTAATGGAGGGAAGAGTTATACATCTTTACTTATGCAAAATAAATTCATCCTGCTTCATTAATATTCATCTATATTCAAATAGCATTTAAAATGGAATTGAGCATTTTGATAAGCCAACAGCTAATTGTATTCATATTGTAATTTACTAAGGAGAATACAAGTGTTAAGAGGCCGCTGCGAGATGACGCTGGTATTACCGGCGACCTGGACTCCACGAATTCCAGGAGAAGCTTTTTCCATTCGATTCCCTCCCTGTCTTCTCAGGCGTAAAAAAGTATTATTATATATGCTTATTGGCCTGTACTATTGACCTCGGGATCTTGATACAAACTCAAAAATGTGTCATTACCGCGTCAAAAAAAAAAAAAGGGTATATTCAAATGACGCTAATGATGTGTTATCTAAAAGCTTCGCCTCTGCGAAGGCGACTCCACGTATCGTGCTCACATTCTGTTTTCTATAGAAATTTCCAAAGGTGTTTTGATTTTGCAGAGGATTTTTTTTTTTTCCTAATTGCAGAATATCCACCAAATACAGCTCAACCTGTTCCCCTTTTATTCCCAAACAGCTGCCGTAAGTGAAAGAAAAACAAAAAAGAACCCCAGTCATAATTAATAACATGTGTCCTGACAGTACGAATTAATAATTTATAATTAAAGCACAAACAAGGAAACTTACATCATTCTTCAAGGCTCAAGATTTCCAGGCAGATAGTTTTGGAGGGAGTTATGGGCAGGCGGCTTGTTCGGCCTTTGCATCCTAATATGAAATCGTTTATTAATTGTTTGCTAAGAAACGCAGACCAATTTGCTAATTATCTATGAAAAAATACTTTAAAAGGGGATGATACGTGTTGATGCGACAGCCAATTTACTGTTTCCATGTGCTAAAAAAAAAAAAATCTCAAGTGTTCCAAAAACAATGGCAAACTTATAAACATGCGGAACGTTACATTTTGCATTACCAAGTCGTAAAAATATTGTCTTTTATACAGGTAATCGTTAAACCCTTTAGGCCACGTGCCGGGTCTTATTGCTAAGGCTGAAGTCAAAGGGATAGGAGTAGGATATTTGGAGCATTGCTACTGCTTAACGTTTCTTCACACCTAAAAATCGCTATTGGTTAAGGTTTGCGTCAATCCGATTTTAAGACAAAAGTTGTGGAACTAGAATAAATGTATCTGTGTGGAAGAGAGTAGATTTTTTTTTTTTTTTTTAAAGTTTATCGTGCCATCAGCTCTATGACTGGTCCATTTAGGAAAGTGATGGCTGTCTAACTGGTAAGACTCAAGATGGGCATCGGACACCCCAGCAACATCATCTATATAGTCGTCAAGAGCAGAAGAAAAATGTTAATAATAATCTAGAAGGAACGAAAAGACAAAAATTGCAACAGGGAAGAGCGAGCATTGAAGCAGATTTTTTTGGGACGCTTCACCTGGAGTCTCCTTTTGGTATTCCAAGCCCTCGTTTCGCCATGAAATGCCTCTGTATTAATTACGACAACGATAAATTGCAACCTTTTGCAGCAGATCCAGTGTAGGAGATGACGAAGAGCTACACCTTGGGAATTTTTAAACAGCTCAAAACTGGTGAAGAGGTAGAGCCCAGGGTCAGGCAAAACTACAGCGTCTGCGCGCAGGTTAATTGTTGCGACGTCTATGGCATTTTAGTGAGACGTAGGCCGGGTGTTTGAGGAGTCTACTTTCCCCTGTTTAATGCAAGAAGGTTAACAGTACGCTAATTATGGGTGGCACTTTCCCGTAAAGCCAACGGGGTCCTACTAACATGGCCTTTTATGAAATAAAATACCGCTAATGTCACTGCGGAGATGGAACTATGCGAAATATAGAAGGTGCCCACATCCGGGAAGTCGTCTGCCTGCCGTTACTTCCATTCTGATCCCGGGAAACAGCTCTATAACCCAGTGTAAATCGTGAATCCTCCACTGCCCAACCCCTGGCTGAAGTGTATTTCTCATAATCGTATTGCAGTCACAATTCATTCTAATCACTGTACAAAACAATCTTTTACGAAGGGAAAATAAAAAAAAAAAAAAAAGAAAATGCAGAGACTTGTGAGCCAATTTACAAAATAACTGCTGATACATCAGCTATTGACTCTTTCAGTCCTGCTCATGATAACGCTGTAGGCAAAACACAGAACAAATGACAACATCAACGACAGGCAATAAACTGCACTGGGAGCGAACACTGAAGTACTAATTGACAGCTGTCAAGCTAATGGGAGAGATGGCAGCTGATTCTCAAAACTGATTTTTTTTTTTTCTTCTGTCTCTGGATATCAGTAGAATTTTCCAGCCATGCTCACAATTTGCACCCCCCTCCTCTTATTCTTTCTCTAAATTCCCCCCTTTTTTTTTTGTTGTATTGTTCCTTTTTTCTTTGCAATGGACAGCCATAGCTAATCATTTTGTCAGCTTGCTGCTAAGGAGGAATCTCTGTCCCAATGAACAAATGTATGGCAGATAATATGCTGCAGGGGGGGGTAACTGTAACTGAATTTATACTGGCAAATATTGAGGGATTTCAGTGCAGGGCCTGGGACAAAAAAAAAAAAGTAGATTTCAGCGTCAGTAGTAAATGGCCATCGGACCAGTTTTCGAAAGGCCGTAAATGTAAATAGTTAAATATACTTTTTTTTTTTTTGCAGCAAAATTTCACAAATGTAAAATGTCAGGGGCTTGCAATGGGCAAAAGGCGTAAACTGAACTGAAAAAGATGCTTTATCAGAATATCGGAGCTGCACTTAGAAGGTGGCCTGTGGGAACATATTGCCGGTGTTTTACAAGATGAAGGCAATGTAAGGTAACGGAGGCTTAAAAGAGGCCTGGGTCATCTGTAGGCATAAAACCTATGCGCACAAACATTACCGAGACCACGAGCTTACAGCCTACGAATAGAGATATATATACGCGTAAATAGTGCTGGAGATCATCTATAGTATGTCCATAGTTCGGCGACATTATTAATTATGGACTGGGATCCTCTGGCACAGCTTGGGTTAAGAGGGTGAACTCTACGACTATCCATTAAGGTCTCCTCGCAGCTCCTGGTGCTGCTCTCCTCCCCGCAGACCATTAAAAAGGCCTAATCCCTATGAAATGATTATCCAGGTACCAAAATCCATTTGTCACCTGCAGCAGCAAATTGAGTTAATGCACAAGTAAAGGCAAGCAGGACTGTGTAATATCAACTTGATTACATCAAACTAGCTGCAAACCTAATTCTCCTCGATGACACTGCGTGGAGCTTGTCATTTCCAATCATTAAAGCTGTCAGGAATCCATCAGGTTTACAGCTAATTAGGTGAACACTAATGAAGCTGGCAAAACAACTTTTCTTTTTTTTACGGCTGAGCGGACCTTTCAGTTTGGGGAAAGAAGAAAAGGAGATAAGAAAAAAAAAAAAAAATTTCCTCCAAGTATTCTCAAGGTTGCTGGGGGCTGAAAAGTCACCAACTTGGCCTCACCTTTTCCCACTGCACAACCATGTTGTCATCGTCCTCTGCAAGACACAACCCCATGGACCCTACATCTTCCAGCTGGACCACGGGGGGGGGGATTTAGCAGATACTCTGCATCATGAAGAACTTCTACATTATTATTATGAGGTCTATATCGACTCCTGGCAATCATCTGAGTCTCTCCAGATCGTTCTCTGTTTGGGCCTACAGTATGCACATACGTCTGAAGCTATCATATTCCAATCAACAGTATGGCTGACCCCCTCCTTCCTTTTATTTCCTGCTTAAATAAGCAACAATCCGGCCATTCCCAGCCACGTCCATTAAACAGAGACACGACCAGTCTATGAGATCCGTGCAGCACTCCCTGGCAGCCTGTGATTGACCATTAGGCTATTGATGAATGTGCTTGTCAGGAGAGAGACAATTAAATCAAATATGAAACAAAGTCGTTTTGACGGGTCATTTTGATAGAGTAAAACCATTCTCCCGTCTCTTATTAATTGTTCAGCCGAGGTTTTATTTTTTTTTTTTGTATTCTTGTTAACTAACCTGGAATGTTATTAAATAGAATATGTAAAGTTACATTCTTACTAATAAATCTGTGTACTGTATGCAATAGTAAACCGACTCGGAGCAGGGCGACCTGAGTGCTAAGATATAGCCACATACAGAACCAGCAAATATAACGTCACCAACTCCATCACCGTACTGTTACTTATATAAAAAGGAAAACTGATGTAACTGTGACACACCGATCCCATATAAGACACGGTAAGATCAGAGACGCATTTATGGCCGACATTAAGGGCACGATATTACAGCAAACCCCTCCTACATGTATAATGGCCAGTGGATGGCTTTCTGGGGACGACCGCAGAGGACAATATTCCTCTAATATCCATAGGCAAGACGCTGGGCTCTAAAGTTATGCCTGGCCTGAAACAAGGGGTTAAATGAAAATAACTTTACTATCCCATGGACAGATCTAAAGTGGAGAAATAAAAAGTACAGTCACATCGTAACCTGCAATCTGTAGCATACACATACATACGTATATAACAGAGACATAGATATATATATCTTTTACAGGATGTATATGCGTGCAGATACAGTATACATATATTTAAACTTTTAGGCGACAGCTAAGCATACATCGGTATATGTATATACCTATCTACTGGCTAACACGGTACAAAGATGTATCTTTTTCCTATATATATATATGTTATTCACACACATAAATATAATATATATCAATGTATAAATAATCACAGCAGCATGGAGTTTATAGGCCAATGGTAAGCCAAAAAGTTTGGTGCCAGCTCTGCTTTTTGGCCCCATGACCATATCATGTATATCTATGTATACGAGTGTATATAGATATACATCTGTAGACATACATGTGCTTTTTGCATCTACGTGCTCTTTACATCCAGCCGCTATGAAATCACAAGCGCCGATCTAACAGGACAACACAATAAAATACTAAAAAAAGAAAAGAAAAAAAAAAGCAAACAGCATTTTCGCTACGAGGATACAACAAATCAAAGAAGGAGAATATGTGACAGATTTCAGCGAGGCCCAGGCTAAATGAGAGACAGTTGGTGCAATCTGCAGCCCAGCCAGTGATACAGTGAAGTCTACACAATGCCACAGATGTGGAAGGTCACCGTCTGTAACCACATGGATCCTGTAACAAGCTCGCGGTGTGGAACCTGGCAGGAAGTTGACATGGCACCGCTGACGTCACGGGTGCCTGGTGTTACCATGGCAAGTGATTTATTGATGTTTATTGGCAGTGAATAGATCAAAGACGAGGCGGATGACAGGCAATCAATCAGTCGTCACATGAAGGATGGCAGGAGTCCATAAAATGAGATCCTTTCCCACTACTCCACATGTCCTAACTGAACATTATTGCAAAATAATGTTTGGCTCCGTTCCCCCCCTCCTATCTTATCCACCCCCTCCTTCACCTCACCCCCTATAGCCTCAGACAGAGATTGCTAAATCCTAATAGGATTTGGCATATGCAAAAAGGGTTCAACAAACATCACCCGGAAATAGAGTGCTAGACGAGGGGTGGACCGCCTCACCGGCCGGGTCAGAACCGGACCATTAATGCAATTTAATTCATCTCAAAACGAAAACACCAAAGCGAGCAGAGTCCCTAGAAGACGATATTCAGGATTGTAAATCTTACTGAGAACAATGTCGCACCTCTCCTACAACCTTGGGTGAACTTTCCCTGCCCCCTTGTTACCCCACTAACCTTAACTCCGTCCCATCCCAAGCGCCTCCTCTAAACAAACATGTCCTGACCCCCCCCCCCCCAGGAAACAATTTCCTTTCCAGAGAATGATTCACAAAAATGAATCAAAATCAGTGCTAAAAAGTAAAAGGGGGAAAAGATGGATACTCTGTACAATCCCCGGGAGGGGGTGGGTGGGAAGAAGAAGAGTGGGTGCACAGTAACCCCTTGTTCCCTCAACTTTCTCAGTCCAAGCCTGTAACGCTGGACACCCCCAGATAGCTGGACACCCCCAGATAGCAGGCAAATAATGAAGATAGATGATACAGGAGTCAGTCACTACATGCAGGATCAGGGATGGTGGTGAAAAGTGGGTTAATTAAAAACAATGTAGCAATGTCCATAGAGTAGACACAGTACCTGCAGCTCTCCTGGGCGCTTGCTGCTTTCTCCTCGGCATGCTGCTGCTGCTGATCAGGGCGCCTGCCTGGGCTCTGCTGGCTCTGGGGAGGAGGCAGGAAGAGTTCTTGGGGCCCCACAAATCCTCCTGTGATTGGATCCACTTCTTGAAGGTTGCATGCACCGACACCACAGCCCCGGCTGCCTGTACAGTGCAAGTTTGCAAAAAAACGACAGAGAAAATAGATATAAAAATAGAATCTGTGCAGGGATCGTGGCCCCCAGGCTGCAGCTGAGCGAGGGTAGGGGGCACATTCAGGGCACTGGGGGGGGGGCACTGGAGGCTTCCAGCCCTGATCCTCAGGTCCGTGGCTCCGGTCTCTGCAACAGGCACAGGCTGATAGAGGGAGAGCTGAGCGCGTCACTCAAACTAGTGTGAGAGGGGAAAGCTCCTCTCCGAGAGACATCAGCACCCACAGGGGCTGTCACTTTAACTCCTTCCTGGGGGGAGCAGCGCCGCTGTCACATACACACGGTGCGCGGTGACTGGCATTTAACCATGTGCATGCTGCAACCTGGAGCAGAAACCTAGGGAGTGTGCAGCTAAGGGGAGGCTGTCACTTAACTCTTCCTGACCCTGCTGTCCCTACACACAATGGCTTTACACGATGCACATGGACAGCCACTGAAGGTCCGTGCTCCGTGACAACATGGTACGTATTTCCACTATGTATATGTCCCGGCATTGCCATTGCATTCTCAGGCAGATACAGAGCGCTTCCACCTGGACTCTACAGCACTATACACAGATATATATGTATACAGAGAGGAACTATACACAGATATACATGTATACAGAGAGGAACTATACACAGATATATATGTATACAGAGAGGAATTCACATTGATGGCCAGTTATTGCAGATACAGGGACGTCAGTACTTTCTGGGTGATAAGGGATATGGTATTTTTTTGGGGGGTGGGGGGAGCTGCTGTTCATATACACAGTGTTTATGCATGCACATGGTCTGCCATGTAAAGTGCATGCTCTTAGGACAAGATACAGATTTTCCCACACATTTGAGATAGTTTTTTTTTCGCAGCTAGGTGGATTCGCTCTATAGACATATATTGTAGGCACAGTACATTGAATGCAGAGCATGCACATTTACTACCAGGAGCATGCAGTGTGTGGCTGTCACTTTAACTGAAGCACCACATCGCCATAGCCTGCCAAATAAAGTGCATGCTCCTCTGACAACAATGTCTCACATGCACAGTGTAGCTGTCAGATTAACTGTTTATGGGCCATAGTGTAAGGGGCAGATGCCAGCACCCCCACCAACAGATGAACTGGTCGCTGTCACCTTAACTCTTATCTGTGCTGCTACAAAGAGGCAGTGTCTGACAAAGTATATATACACACATATCCGGCTCTGTCTTATTAACTCCTTCAGAGCCCTGTACAAACAGTAGAAAACATTACTGACATGCATGTCCAGCGCCTGCATAATACTGTGCCAATCTGGTCATGGCAAAAGATACAGCAAATACCTCAGCTACCAGCATCCCTATAGGGAGAACCTTATTATCAGACTCTACCTCTGCTACCAGCATCCCTATAGGGAGAACCTTATTATCAGACTCTACCTCTGCTACCAGCATCCCTATAGGGAGAACCTTATTATCAGACTCTACCTCTGCTACCAGCATCCCTATAGGGAGAACCTTATTATCAGACTCTACCTCTGCTACCAGCATCCCTATAGGGAGAACCTTATTATCAGACTCTACCTCTGCTACCAGCATCCCTATAGGGAGAACCTTATTATCAGACTCTACCTCAGTTACCAGCATCCCTATAGGGAGAACCTTATTATCAGACTCTACCTCTGCTACCAGCATCCCTATTGGGAGAACCTTATTATCAGACTCTACTTCTGCTACCAGCATCCCTATAGGGAGAACCTTATTATCAGACTCTACCTCAGTTACCAGCATCCCTATAGGGAGAACCTTATTATCAGACTCTACCTCTGCTACCAGCATCCCTATAGGGAGAACCTTATTATCAGACTCTACCTCTGCTACCAGCATCCCTATAGGGAGAACCTTATTATCAGACTCTACCTCTGCTACCAGCATCCCTATAGGGAGAACCTTATTATCAGACTCTACCTCTGCTACCAGCATCCCTATAGGGAGAACCTTATTATCAGACTCTACCTCTGCTACCAGCATCCCTATAGGGAGAACCTTATTATCAGACTCTACCTCTGCTACCAGCATCCCTATTGGGAGAACCTTATTATCAGACTCTACCTCTGCTACCAGCATCCCTATTGGGAGAACCTTATTATCAGACTCTACCTCTGCTACCAGCATCCCTATTGGGAGAACCTTATTATCAGACTCTACCTCTGCTACCAGCATCCCTATTAGGAGAACCTTATTATCAGACTCTACCTCTGCTACCAGCATCCCTATAGGGAGAACCTTATTATCAGACTCTACCTCTGCTACCAGCATCCCTATTAGGAGAACCTTATTATCAGACTCTACCTCTGCTACCAGCATCCCTATTGGGAGAACCTTATTATCAGACTCGATGTTCATGCCCATACTATGTCTGGGACTATTCTCATGCATGCCGGTAGCGTTACCCTTTATAAAGCTGGTCTGGATATGTATGATCATATAATGATACATGAATAGGTTGTGAGGTTTTCTATGTCACAGCTCCCATCACCCTCCCCAGTATCTGCCTGGCTCCCTGCACTGAAAAGTCACAACATCCTATGAGAGTTGCAGCGTTTCCCATAACAGACACGCCTTACCTTCTTTCCCTTTTTTTTTTTCACATGGAGTTAAGTTCAGGCCACTTCCAGAACACAGCATGCTGCTAGAGGCCTTATCCTAAAGTATGTGTGATTGCCAAGACCCCAGACCACATGCAGACTGTTCACCCCCCTGCTAGGACTACATCACACTGACCCCTGAATACCCTCACTTTGTGGCTATGCACATTCCACCAAGCAGAAAGCATGCATCAGCTATCAGCACAGAAACAAAGAGCTACCAGGACAAGGACTTCAGCTACAAAACTTTACTTTTGCAAGACCATTTTTCATTGTGGGAAAAATTAAAAAAATAAATAAATGTGGGGGGAAAATGAATGTACTTACAAAAAAATGTGCTATTGTTCTCGGGCCAAGCGACCGGCGATGCTTCTCCACGTACACAGATCAACGCATGATTGACAGCGAGCACCTTCCTGTTTCCCAGTGCAATCCCAAAATGGCTCAGTAAGAGGGATTTGGAGTTTCAAGGGAAGCCCTACAAGTTTCTTTCTGGTGCGCATCAAGATTGATCGGTGAGAAACAAAACTATATTCTCTGTTCTTTACTTTTTCTTTTTTAATGTGTCTTTTCTATTAGAGTATTACTTGTGGCCACAGTGATCCTGCATCTGGAACATCAGATCACTTTTTTTTTTATGAACTGGATCTTGTAACGCCCTTTTCTTTTCTCAGAGCGGGATACTTTGATGTCCAGGATCAGATGACACTCTTATGTTGGAGATGTGGATTACGTGAATCCAAGTTCACAAGAAGGGAACCCCAGGCAGAAGTACAGACGATCGATGCGCAGTGAGCTCGATTACGCATTCCTGGCTGGAATCCTGTTAACATCAGAGAGGGATGGACTCTTTTCCTAGCACTGTCTCAATGCTTTTCTGAGCTTGGATTGCAAGCTATTGCCAAACACCTTCTTGGCTGCCAATTGCAATTTTTTTCCCCCTTTGTGTGGCTAATAGATATTTCATGACAGCAACAGCAAATCACAGGCTTCACTCCAAGTCCCAAGCGCCTTGTGCACTCTCTCCAGATCTCCAGCAGATACCAGTAGCTCTGTGCCCTTTACTTTCAGTTTACAGGGAAGAGAGACGAGGGAAGAAAAAAAAGAGAGAGAGAGGATGAGCTTACAAGATCAAAAAATCTCCTACTGCCCCCATCCTTCAGGACCTGGGATATTTCCAAATGCCTCCTTCTCTCTCTGCAGATGTTTCTTCTTCACATGCTGCATTCACAGGCAGAACAAGAAGACTGCTTTCCCCACCAACTTGCAGAAATGCTGCTGTTCTCAGGACTTTGAAGTTTTTTCTTCTTTTTTTCTTTTCTTTTTTTTTTTTTAGATATTCTCTTGATCTTCTTAACTGATGCCCAAAAAAAAATATATTGCAGCTTTTTTTTTTTTCTTTCTTTCCTGAAATGCTCTGGAAAATGGGGGATTTAAAAGCAAAACAAAAAAATAGCAGTCACACAAGAGAATGGTGAGTTGGTAAGATGATGCTGCTGAATGCCAAAAGGTCTGGGGTGCTGGTGTTGAGGGGTGATCAGAGGAGCCAGGGTGTGATCTGCAGAGAGGTAAATGCTTTCCACATCCAGTGTGTTGTCTGTCAGGATTAGGTGATTTTCAAGGAATCGGGATTTTTGCAGCCTAACCTCCTTCTTGCCTCCCTCCCTCGCTCTCTCTCTGTTCTATCTGCTGGTTTGGCATTGCATAGTCTTAGATCCGCCCTAACATCTGTCCGTCTAACCATTGGCTCATCCATCAGTGTCACACTGCTGCACTCTGAAAGCACAACACATCACACACACAGGCTGCCATTCACTGTGGGACCCTGCACAGCCACACAGCTCAGCCAAGGGGGCTCTCTCCGCCTGCACACTGCTGCTGCCTGCATGCTGCCAAAATAACCTGGATTTACTCTCCTATTAACTTCCTATTACCCGATACAGGCAGGATACATCTAACCCCACAACACCCACCCCCCCCCCCCATATTCCACACACACAATTGCTACCTTTAATCCCTTTAATTATTGCATTTTAGTCTTCATTTCTCTGCGCCTAATAAAACACAGTCCATACATAGCCTTGCCCAAGACTGTATGAATGAAGTTGCAAATGTATACTCATTATTAGTGCATTTGGAGATTAGAAATAACCACTTTGTAACAAGAAGTCACCATGTAATGACCGTTTGGTCTCAGTTTTTAGTATAAAGAAAAGTATATGGAGCAGTCAAAGTGTAGAGTAAAAGTAAGAGTAAAGAAATGATGAGCCAGACCCATTACCCATCATGTATATGGCTCTTTTTTTTTTTTTTATATCTGAACTTTATAACTTTTTTTTTTATAAAGTTTCACAACTTCAGTTAAGCCTGTAATTTTCCTTTTATAACCCCCTCCCCATATACCTGCTACGTTACTTACGAATCACCACATATTACCTGTAATTTCCATTCCTTTTCTATATCTTATCACTTCCACATCAGTAAATATCCACCACACATACAGTCCAATAAAGCCCCGTCTGCTTATAGACCATACTGACAATAGACCGAGTAAATAAAAGGCATTTTATGATGATAATAATAAGGAACATATGTGCATGGTGTTGCGGGGGGGTGGAGAGGGAGGGTTGTATTGATTAGATTAATAATCATCCATTTTTTTTTTGGGATGCTCTCTTTTATTTGAGAGGTGGGGAGGTCAGCACCTGCATTAGACACACAGGACCCTTTTTCCTGCTTCAGACCGTTACATTAACCTAAGTATTGTAAAGAAAAATCAATAAGCATCCACTTCTGCTGCCTAATCTAGAAGAACCTGGACACCCCCCTGATTTACAGGGATCTTACCAGCCTCTAACCTGCATGCCCTCATTCAAGCTTTAAAGCCTAATATGTCAAGAGGTGGGTGGTAAAAGCCATTGAACATAATTATTTTCTATAGAGAGTTTCCTTCTGTCTTTTTTTTTTTACTAGGTAAATATGTTGCAGATATATATATTAGCGTGTCATATGCATTTTATACTATGTATTTGGCCAACAGGGAATACCAGGTTTATGTGATCCAGCATTAGATCAGGAGAACACTGTCCTCGTCTATTAAAGATTTAGGTTGTGAAACTTGTGCTGCTTTAGATAAAAAGTGCAGAATCCTTTTAATTTTTATTGCAATGTGTATGGTCCATTTTTATATATTTTATAGACAGATATTACAATGCCCATTCGAGCTCTAATCAAAGAAAAGAATTGATCGTTTCATCCCAAAGTACAAGCAAATTCTGAATACTTCATTGCTTCAATTTGGTGACATTATGAAGCGAAAGCATTACCAAAATTATTAGCCATTTTCCTCCCTTGTTTTGGAGAGAATTTCCTTAAAAGTTAACTTCTGCATTAGCAGCTAAGGTAAAAAGAAAAAAAAAAAATAGATATTTGTAAAATAATGAAGCAATTAACAGTGGCTGAGACAAGGTAAGCAAAGAGACTAAATTTCTAATTCTCCTGCAGAGAGTGGCTCACCAAATAATTAGGAAGATGACGTGGACCAGGACAGTGGCAGCATGTTTGATGGGGCAGGGAGGAAATAATTGTGTAGAGACGACTAGTAACACACTCTGGAAGCATTATAGTTGCAGGACCTGGTGCATTTGCTTCTATGTGTACCACTTGCTATATATTAAAGGTCATTTTTCTATCATTTTGTACCTTTTCTTTGCTTGCAGACACTAGATAGAATTGTTGCAGGAAGTTTTCTGTGTGCTGCAGATCTAGAATGGGAATCATCATTAATAATATTAATATCCATCCTTCCTGGTTTTCCCTTTAAAATAAATGACTGATCTTTGCAGACACCTCCTGAACCTCGCTGTTGAAACAGGAGCAAGGTTCGAATAATTTTATTTTGCGTCATTATTACTGAAGTATAAGCCTATGCCATCAGGACATGCAGCTTATTTCTACCTTCTTTGCATTGTCCTTTTTGCTTAGTAATAGGAAGGAGAATGTGTATAGGTATGCGAGTACAACTTCTTCCCCACTCTTTTATTTTAGCTGATCCGCAGCTAATTCAGATGAAACAGAATACTTTATAAACCACCAAACCAGCACAATTGTAGGTACAAATCTCCAGCCCGAAATCTACTCAATGCACAATACAGAAGGAGCAGAAGTTCTTATTAACCTCTCTCTGTGCCAGCTTTAAGCAGCAAAGTTTCCATTACTATTAGAAAAAAAAATGTTACAAATGAAGATGTGATGCGAATCTTCACTATGGTGCCTCAGCCAGGTTTTACATCTGTTCATACATTAATCCATATATCATTTTACCTTCCTCGACATCTTCTCTGACGTTAGAAATCAAACACGTTATCAGGAAAGCTTTCCTAAATCGGTTATGTTAATATTGCTAATATCGATAAGACTGAAAAAAAAAAAAAAAGAAAAATCACAACTGCAACGTGACCTGTCGTAGGGATGTATCGCAGGGATGATGATTATGACCTAGAGGTTAACATTATATTATTGAAAACGTCTTGAAAAGGAGGCAAAATTTCAACCGGACCAAATGTGGATTTATTTTGAGCAGAGAATTGATAGATCACCAACTATTTATATGATAGATACTGATAATGATGGATAAATACAGAAGATAGTCAGAGATTTGAATAGATATTGATATGAGATAGGTGACAGAAAGATACATACATATAGAAGATAGGTAAATATATAGAGCTAGATGTATATGATGATTAGATAGATAGATGTTGCAATATGGCAATATATAGATACACAGTAGGTGGTAGAATTAGATACAATGTTGCAAAATCAAAATAATGAAGGATCTTATTTAAAGTGCTGCGAATGTATTCAGAGATGCAAATGTTCCCATTTTATCTATTACTTATATGTAGTATTGATCTCTTCTGCAGCGCCGTACACAGAATATTTTTACCTATTTTCCGTAGCTAGCCTATACCGGTGTGCTGTACACAGTCATCAGTCCCATTGCAGGTGATACGTGTGTGTCAGAGAAGAGTAAATGAATATATTGAAGAGGTTGTATTATACTATCATGTGTGTGATTGTGTGAAACGTGCAGAAAACATCATCCGGTCATTAGTGGCCTCCTTATTGAGCCTCTTGTAATTGCCATTTGACTATAGACAGACGCAGCCCATGTAAGGGTCGTGCAAACTTCCCTCCCCATGATTTATAGAGACGCCGACACTTACGAGGAGGGACGTGCTATAATACAAAAACTGCACTGCCTGTCATTAATGCAGAAAATATTTCTGATAAAAGATCATTAGCCGACCCGGATGACCTCAGCGTGATTAAAGACTATGGAGAAATGCTCCTGACACCTAGAAATAATTAACAATCATGATGGACACTTGTCTCATTCACTATAATATGATGCTTTTGCTAAATTTTTTTTAACATTTCAATGATAATAATAAAAAAATATATATTAAATCTCCCCCCGACCTCTCTATAAGGCCAGAGTCCTGCATCTGTATCCCAAAGCATACCAGAAATAAAGAGGTCATCAATCAGCATGGTAATGAGCAGATTAATTAGCAACAGTTTTGTCTCCTCCTCCTGTTAAAGTTCTGGGATCTGGAGGAGGAGGAGGAGTAATTTGCCGAATGCTGTATACACATTATCATGTGTCTTATGGAATGTGAAGCAGTTTTATGGCCGTTCTTAGATCGGGCTTTTATATGTTTATAGTCATTTATATTGACTTAGTATTCACTTTTTATTTTGTGGATTGATGTCACATAAACTTTACAGGAAACATGTTTAGAAATGACAAGATGGTAGGTAGAGGAGTATTCTGTATATACTAAGACTTGGTTTGCCAATCAGAAACAGTCAGATCGGATCCTTACAATAAGGATATGGCAGCAGATTTGATCTGCTCCATACACCTGAATGGGGTAATACCTGCAGAATGTGGGTGCATTTCTGCAAACTTTTTACAAGGGCATGGGACAGTTGCAGAAAGTTTCTGGAAGACGTGCTACATGCAGCCAATGGAGCAGAGGATTACTAGTCTTAGTAATCAGTAAACCCGTAATAAAGAAAATAACTGCATAATATAGATGCAGCTCTAAATTATTATCTAGTCAGTAGCTATCACTATTAGTGATCTCTACAGTCCTTCACCCAGAAGTTTCCATGCAGGCAATGCAAAAGTGCAGCCATGGGGTGAAATGTCCAGTATCTTGTCTCTTTGTAAGTGCTCGGACCTGTGAGATATATGGTCGATGTGGGCAATCAGTATAACTGTCCTTGTATGTAGAAAACAGAGGAATCCGGCATAGAACATAAAATCCTTCCTATATTATTAAGGATTAGTTGGATCCACAGTAACCCTGACTCATTTAACACCAGAGGTCCTAAGTCATGATATAAGGCCAAAAGTAATAGAAACCAGGGCTATAAAAGGGACCCAAATCCAGGAATGGCTAGCTTTTTCTTAGCTATGCTATCTCTACATCAACCATAAGAAATGTTCTCATTTCACAACAAACACAAAAATATTGTGATTTTTGTTTTTTTCTGACTCTGAATAAAGGATATTTATTTGTAATTAAAACTTTGTGATACATTATTCATAACATAAATTAATGTACTTAGTGCAAAGAGTGCATTATGTAGGTTTATAATAAACATTACTATTTATCTTATAACCATATCTGCATTGGACCTGGTCAATTCGGAACATATACACAATCCAAAACACAAAAGGAGAACAACCGAACAAAAATAGACCAAAAATAAACGGATACGTAAAAAACCTTTATTCAATCACGGTTTGGCCAAAGGTGGCACTACATAGAGAGGCACTCACATGAATCTGGTACATATAAATAAAGACAAGAGAATATCATATCCATATATGTATATCAGTGTAATAACTGGTCAAAAAGTGCATATACAGTCAAGCATAATGGTATATCCTGTATATCTAAAGTGCAAAGTGTATATTATAAATAGAAAAGTATATCTATATAGCTTTAAATAGTATAAATGTAAAAACCTTTAATAGGTCCACAATGTCATAGATAATGGAACAAAACTTTACCAGCACTAATAGGGGCAACACAGTAATGCATCATAATGTATTTGACCTTGTGGTCATATATAGTGATCCACTCCTATTCGCTGGCCACTCAAATAGAAATAACAAAATACCATGGGTAAAATTCCAACTACTAACTTGTCCAATAAAGCTCATACATAGATAACAGGGATTGTCTATAGCAAGCACATGTATATGTATATACTATACCAGAGCACGATGGCGCCTACCCCTGTAGTTTGTAATTAAAACTTTGTGATACATTATTCATAACATGTTTACACTGAAAAGTGGCTAAACCGTCGCTGCTACATTTATGTGTGCACCTTGCAAATTTTCCTACTTTTTAACTACGTATACATATATGCGTATATGAATGTATGCGATTGCAGCATGGATCCCTCTACTGCTTATAAAAATTGAAAAAAAAAAAATTTTCTAAATTGAAAAGGAGCGGAACAGTTTGCTCCTAAGTGTCTCCCTCCGGCCTCTTAAATTCATATTATACAAAGGGTTTAAGTCCTGGCTAAGTCTCGCTCGAATGTAAATTGTTTTGCTAAGTAAAAATTTGCACAGCAGCAAAGTTTGTTTAGTTAATTCGCTCTGGATTTTTTCCCTCCTCTTCGTTTTTGTAACAATCCAGATGCGGTCTGTAAATTCTCCAATTTCGACATATCGTGGACCTTGAACAGTGTGAATGGGAGGCAGAATAAGACCTGACTTAAAAAAAAAGAAAAACTTTCTTGTAAAGTTTACAATCTGACCACTGCAGGTAAAAAAAAAAAAGTATCAAGCATGAGACTACTTCTGTGGCTGACCGTGCTAATAGCTCTTGTAGAACTACAAGTGCCAGCTACCACGCTGGTCACAAAAGAAGGAAGGCCATTTTAACCATTTGCCTGCCCTGATATTTGCTTAGGAATTTCATTAGTAAATGATTTGGTCAATCAAATTCTATTAATGCAAAACCTGTAAGATTTGTTTTTGAATCTCTAATATTAGGGATGGATCACAATCAGCCGATAATTTTATCATTTTTGGAACTGCAGAGAAAACAATTGCACTGATTTTCTTTAGATAAAATAACTTCAAATGTCGCAAAATCTTGGTGTTTCTAAGTCAAGGATACAGTAAAAAAAAAAAAAAAAGTAAATACATATACACATACATATTATACATGTATCTTTGTCTGAAAGTGAAACTTCCCTTATAAAAACTTTCAAGGTCACTCAAGGTCAAAACTGCCTTAAGATTTATTTAATTATCATTTTGTTGCAGATCTTTTGGGCAAAACTGTAATCAGAAGAAAGAGCAACATTTTACAGTAATTGTTCAGGATACGATCCCCCTACCTTTAATATTAATAAATTCCATTGCAGTTTTTTTTTAGAACACTTGAATCTGATACAGATAGACGCTTATTACATAGACATAACATTATAATTAATTCACTGGGGATAATTAATATTAATGACAGCCATAAGCTGTTGCTCCCTAAATGTTACCCCAATGTCTATGGCTAAATTATTATTTTTTATAGAAAAATGTACATTCCTGGTGAATTTAAACAGTGCGTATCTGTGCAAAGCGAAGGGTTAACGCTCGTATCAATGGTCATTTTCCATTCAATGGAATTCAAAAGTGAAAGATTTAGATGCAATTAATACCCTGTAACACTACAATGGCCTTATGAGTGAAGCAATCTGGGTGTTTGATGTCCATCCTCTCAAATTATCGTCCAAATGTGAGGGGGGTGGGGGAGTCAGACACCGAGCTATCTCAGTACTGATGATGCAGAACACAGAGGCATAATTAAACGGCTTAATTGGCAGCTTTACTTTTGTGTAAACTTAGCAACTAGTCTGTAATACGCTAATGATATCGATTGCTGATCGCTAATGGAAGCATTATATCGCAAGAAAGCATTGCTTAATTACCCGACTGTACTGTGAATCTTCCCAATGGGTCCCTAGCATAGTGGCTGGGAAGAACAGACCGAAAACAGAAGAAAAATAATATATATAAATATAAATACATATATATAAATAAATATATAAATAAATAAATAAATGAATATATATATATATATATATATAAATAAATGAATGAATGAATGAATGAATATATATATATATATATATATATATATATATATATATATAACACTCACCTGAACATTCCTTCACACTACACAGCTGCAGGTGGAATACAAGTCCCAGGATTGATTCTGGAGGTATGCTGGTACTTGTAGTTTCAATAATAAAGTAGGCTACCATATTCCAATTATTTGCTAATTAATTTTACTACCTTATTGTAATGTTAACGTGTGTTTCGACCGCAGTCAGCAAATAAATTAATGATAAAAAAAAAAGTGGGGGGAAAAAAAGGGCAGGGATATCGTATATAATGGAAGATAATAATCGTCGTTCAGCGTTAAAATAAAACCAAATCCACATGGAATCGCCGGATTATTATGCAGATAAAAGATAAATGTTTTTTAAGCGTCATTTAATTGCCAGGGAGATCCACCTGACTTGTGTGCTTTTTTTTTTTTCTATTAAGAATTAATCATATTTGTTGTCTCTAATAAAATATTTAAATGATATAATTACAATCAAGCAATGCATATTGCGCCCCCCCTCCCTGAAATAATAAATTGTCTATGATGCGAGATGGGTCCTCCAAGGCAGGTGTCTCAACAAACCCATAACAGCTATTTCACATATAGTCAGAAGCCAATGAGGACGGGCCGTGTACATAATAAATTGCAATAAATTATTCATCCTGTGTCTTCATTTAAATAAGGTAGTGGCAGACAAGAACACATTATTCTTTATTGGTCACCTGCTACATAAGTATCTATTCCCGACACTGTGGGAATGAACAGCAGAAAAAAAAAAATCACTGAGCTAAACTGCAAAAATACAAGGTACGTTGTGGTACATCGCAGCCTTCGCTTACAAGGGGCTCTTGTTTTAAGATTTTTTCTCTTTTTATAATTACCCATTTCTCAGCTTATGTGTCACCCTTTTTGGCCTCCTATTAATTCCCATCTTATTTCTCAGCACAGATTGCATCATGATACTCAAAAGTGCAATAATCTGGGATGCGCTTAACAGGAAAATAATATCTATATATTTATTTTTATTTGATTGTTTGAAACGTATTTATCTAATTTCCTCAATTTAAGCATAAAAATGTAATGACTGCTGGAAAAAAAAAAAAAAAAAGTCATGTAAAAATCAGATAAAACTGAATGATTGCCCTGCAAGTAACTGGAAAAAAAAGACCTCTGCAGGGTTATATATTAGCTGGGAGCCGTCGTTTAATGCTCCTATATTTTAGTCCTTGCTATGTATTAAAGTGTATTCAGCTTATTGATCTCTTCCATAGATGTGAAAGCATGCACGTATATTGCCAGACATTACTGTGGAGGCGAACCCATGTATACACCTAAAATAATAATAATAAATAAACAAATATATATATATATATTTTTTTTTTTTTTTTTTTTTTTTCACACACATACACAGTTTGCCTGAAAAAAAAAAGTGTATATAAATAATAAAAAAAAAATATATATATATATATTTTTTTTTTTAATTTTATTTATATACACTTTTTTTTTTTCAGGCAAACTGTGTATGTGTGTGAATATTTATATATATATATATATATATATTTATATAATTTTTTTTGGGGTGTAGTAATACCAAGCCTCTATATATTTTTATATATTATGTACTTCGTCTGTAATATAGATTTATTACAACCCGACCAAACCCAAACCATAGTAAATAACTAAAAAAAAATAAATAAATAAAAAATGAATACTACTAATAATTAGTGAGTAATGGCCATATACATTCAATATAATATTGTCATCTGTTGAAAATCGTGCAAAAATTTAAGGTTTATTTTAATAAACAATTACAAAAAAAGGCAAAAAAGAAGTTTTTTTTTTATGAAGTCTGCTGCTTAATTGTAATGGGCCATGCAACACTGCCCGGGCCCCTTCTCTATAGATGTTATGTTAATTAACATGGCCTTTAATAAGTACACAAAGGGGCAGCAATGCTCATTTAACAAGGCTTTTCAGCAGCACCCTTCTATGGCTAACCTCGTTATCCTGGCTGCTATTGAGGCATTTAAATTACAATAAAATAACATAATGAACATACTGGGATTCAAAGGGTTAATATAGACCTCCAGATTTCTGTTCATCGTGACATTTGTAGCGTTTTTTTTTTTTTTTTTTTAGCTATTATTGTACACAGGTAGAATGAAGGATATGTAGACTTATGGGGTAAATGACGCAAACCTGCACCGCACTTAAAAAGTTTTACGCTGCTGGGAACTAAATCGACTCCATCTTCAATGGTAACGTACCATCAGAAGGCCCACACCATGTCAGACTGGTGCAGGTGCTGCAAATTGTTCCTTTTATTTTTGTGTACCTAGTTACATGCATCCATACGCATGCCTATAAAATTTTGCATCATTTCTAATGTAAAAAAACAAAAACCCTAATTCCTCAAATGAATCAATCACAATCTGATGTAGCAGAGCTAAAGAGTTTCCATTCTGCACAAGTCTGAGGATAAAGTACAGGTGGAAACACTATTTATTTTATATAATTCTCCTCTAATAACCTAACAGCCCCCCAAAAAATGGCATCAATGGGCACATAAAAGACCAGCGTCACTTGTATTCATACTCTTAGGATAGTGTCCGAAAAACTGGATTTAACAGTCACTTTTGCAAACCAACCCATCAGACCCCCCCCCCTAGATTTTTGCTAAACTGAGCTCAGATATAATCATAGGTGTGAAATTGGTCATGACATAAGGAGGCCATGCTACGACATGTCGAAAAAATGCACTTTTTCTGCAGGTATCGGCACTAAAATATGCAATGACAAACTTCTCTGATTAGCGCATTTTTGCTGCATTTTTTACGTATTTGCCCTTTTTTTGTCGCATATTTGCTGCACTGTTTTTTAGTGGAGAAGTGCTTGTTATCTGAATTTAAAAAATCACGGTTCTGCAGTGTCTGTAAACGCACAGTGGGAATGAGATTTACAACAACAAAAAAATCACAACCAAAAAAGTTCAGGGTAAAAAAACAAAACAAAAAAAAAACAGCGTTTATGCTACGTGTGAACATAGCCTTAGGATTGTTTCAGGCAGGCTTGTTGCAGCAGGATTTACCTGTCTCGATTGCAGATCCCCCCCCCAGGGATCCACCGAACTGAGCTGGGATCATTGGGTGGTGAGGTATGGGTGTTAAGGAGGTAACACGTACAATATAGAGGAATTGTGGGAAATTGGTAATAAAATAACAGAGGATTACCTGTAGCTTGGAAAAAGAAAACAAACTTAGCTCTGCTATATCTGTACATGTGCAGATATGAACAGGACTCGGCATATCTCACAATGGAAATATTTGTCATTGTTTATTTGGAAGTTGTCATTAATAAAGTGATCATAGCAAACATAATATAGTAATAAAGGAAAGTGCGGCGTATATTATGGAGGGTTTATCGTATGTGAGCATCACACATAGATCACTGATCACAAAGCTGCCTGGTAGTGAAGGTGTAAAACATGAATGGGAAGGCAGATTCCTAAACCAAGTGTTGTTCCGGCTATGACCACTAGTGGAAGACTAAACACTGGAGACGAGGGAAGAAGTAAATTCCGTCTGCTCAGAAGAAGATTCCCCTGCTCTGCAGGACACATGAACCAAGTCATATTCATCTCTCCAAGCCAAAAGTCCAGAGACTGAGCACACGTCATGCTACTGTAAACTGATCTGAGTGCACGGTGTATGTACTCCGGGGTGTTCCCGAGCTCCACACAGGCGGATACTACACAAAAGCAGACAAGTTCTAGAGCTCCAGAAGAACCGTAAGTCCCAGCAAACCACAAGACAACTTTATCTAGTAACAATTAAAAATGGTACAATAATCAGCTGACGTTTGGTGACTTTCATTAAAGGTGTTATCTCGTGAATTTCTTTAAAGCATCACTCCGGCGTTCTTTTTTTTATTTGAGTGCTGGAGTTGTATCGCTAGTGTAAGTTCCCTGCCCCCGGTCTTATACTCACCAGCCGTCGTCTTCGTCATTTCCTCGGAGCCGCTGCAGTCGTCCTCTGTAGCTTGTGACCTGCCGTTTGCTGGGCACTTCTCAATGTAAGTCTATGAGAGCCAAAACATTGAGAGTTTGTGACCGTTACCGCTGATTTCCGGTTAATCGGAAGCTGAGGTCACAAGATGGCAGAGCGGGACCGGAGCGGCGGAAGAACTGAGGACGGCGATTGGTAAGTATATTACTAGGGGCAGGGAACATGGATTAGTGATACCACTCCAGCAGTGAAATAAAAATAAACCGCCAGAGTGGTTCCAGCATATTTTTTTCCATTATTTTTTTTTTTTGCTTCCATGTAGACCCCCTAATGCTGCTGGATGCCTATTCGGTACAGAATCCTTCCCCCTCTGGCAGCCAACATTTTAGTCACTTAATACTTCCCATGTAGGAGTCCCCTCGGCTCTGCTGCCATATACTGCAGAGGCTGCAGGCCGACAGCTATTTCTACTGGCTGTTCTGCAGAGAAAAGAGGATAATTATGGCAAGCCGTGGCTGTGGGGAGAGTGACTGAGCATGTGTGACCACCAGCACTCAGAAGATTACATGGATGTGCCTGAGAGTGTGTGACCACCAGCACTCAACTTATTAGATGGAGGTGACTGAGCATGTGTGACCACCAGCACTCAGCTCATTAGGATGAGGTGACTGAGCATGTGTGACCACCACCACTCTGCTTACGAGTTGGACACGACTGATAGTGTGACCATTAGCACTTGGTTCATTAGGTGGGCGCAACTGAGCGTGTGACCACCAGCTTTCTGCTTATTAGATGGATGTGATAGCGCATGTGTGACCATCAGCACTTGGTTCATTAGGTGGATGCGTATAAGCGCGTGTGACCACCAGCACTCTGCTCATTAGATGGAGGTCACTGAGCATGTGTGACCACCAGCACTCTGCTCATTAGATGGATCTGACTGGGCATGTGTGACCACCAGCACTCTGCTCATTAGATGGATGTGATTGGGCATGTGTGTCCACCAGCACTCTGCTCATTAGATGGATGTGATTGGGCATGTGTGACCACCAGCACTCTGCTCATTAGATGGAGGTCACTGAGCATGTGTGACCACCAGCACTCTGCTCATTAGATGGATCTGACTGGGCATGTGTGACCACCAGCACTCTGCTCATTAGATGGATGTGATTGGGCATGTGTGTCCACCAGCACTCTGCTCATTAGATGGATGTGATTGGGCATGTGTGACCACCAGCACTCTGCTCATTAGATGGATGTGATTGGGCATGTGTGACCACCAGCCCTCTGCTCATTAGATGGATGTGATTGGGCATGTGTGACCACCAGCACTCTGCTCATTAGATGGATGTGATTGGGAATGTGTGACCACCAGCACTCTGCTCATTAGATGGATGTGATTGGGCATGTGTGACCACCAGCCCTCTGCTCATTAGATGGATGTGATTGGGCATGTGTGACCACCAGCACTCTGCTCATTAGATGGATGTGATTGGGCATGTGTGACCACCAGCACTCTGCTCATTAGATGGATGTGATTGGGCATGTGTGACCACCAGCACTCTGCTCATTAGATGGATCTGACTGGGCATGTGTGACCACCAGCACTCTGCTCATTAGATGGAGGTCACTGAGCATGTGTGATCACCAGCACTCTGCTCATTAGATGGATGTGATTGGGCATGTGTGACCACCAGCACTCTGCTCATTAGATGGAGGTCACTGAGCATGTGTGACCACCAGCACTCTGCTCATTAGATGGATCTGACTGGGCATGTGTGTCCACCAGCACTCTGCTCATTAGATGGATGTGATTGGGCATGTGTGACCACCAGCACTCTGCTCATTAGATGGAGGTCACTGAGCATGTGTGACCACCAGCACTCTGCTCATTAGATGGATCTGACTGGGCATGTATGACCACCAGCACTCTGCTCATTAGATGGATGTGATTGGGCATGTGTGTCCACCAGCACTCTGCTCAGTAGATGGATGTGATTGGGCATGTGTGACCACCAGCACTCTGCTCATTAGATGGATGTGATTGGGCATGTGTGACCACCAGCCCTCTGCTCATTAGATGGATGTGATTGGGCATGTGTGACCACCAGCACTCTGCTCATTAGATGGATGTGATTGGGCATGTGTGACCACCAGCACTCTGCTCATTAGATGGATGTGATTGGGCATGTGTGACCACCAGCCCTCTGCTCATTAGATGGATGTGTTTGGGCATTTGTGACCACCAGCACTCTGCTCATTAGATGGATGTGATTGGGCATGTGTGACCACCAGCACTCTGCTCATTAGATGGATCTGACTGGGCATGTGTGACCACCAGCACTCTGCTCATTAGATGGAGGTCACTGAGCATGTGTGATCACCAGCACTCTGCTCATTAGATGGATGTGATTGGGCATGTGTGACCACCAGCACTCTGCTCATTAGATGGATGTGATTGGGCATGTGTGACCACCAGCACTCTGCTCATTAGATGGAGGTCACTGAGCATGTGTGACCACCAGCACTCAGCTCATTAGATGGATGTAACTGGGCATGTGTGTCCACCAGCACTCGGCTCATTAGATGGATGTGATTGGGCATGTGTGTCCACCAGCACTCGGCTCATTAGATGGAGGTGACTGGGCATGTGTGTCCACCAGCACTCGGCTCATTAGATGGATGTGATTGGGCATGTGTGTCCACCAGCACTCAGCTCATTAGATGGACATGACAAGGCATGTGTGACCACCAGCACTCAGCTCATTAGATGGATGTGACTGGGCATGTGTGTCCACCAGCACTCGGCTCATTAGATGGATGTGATTGGGCATGTGTGACCACCAGCACTCGGCTCATTAGATGGATGTGATTGGGCATGTGTGACCACCAGCACTCTGCTCATTAGATGGAGGTCACTGAGCATGTGTGACCACCAGCACTCTGCTCATTAGATGGATGTGATTGGGCATGTGTGTCCACCAGCACTCTGCTCATTAGATGGATGTGACTGGGCATGTGTGTCCACCAGCACTCAGCTCATTAGATGGATGTGATTGGGCATGTGTGTCCACCAGCACTCTGCTCATTAGATGGATGTGACTGGGCATGTGTGACCACCAGCACTCTGCTCATTAGATGGATGTGATTAGGCATGTGTGTCCACCAGCACTCTGCTCATTAGATGGATGTGACTGGGCATGTGTGACCACCAGCACTCTGCTCATTAGATGGATGTGATTAGGCATGTGTGTCCACCAGCACTCTGCTCATTAGATGGATGTGACTGGGCATGTGTGACCACCAGCACTCTGCTCATTAGATGGAGGTCACTGAGCATGTGTGACCACCAGCACTCTGCTCATTAGATGGAGGTCACTGAGCATGTGTGACCACCAGCACTCAGCTCATTAAGTGGATGTGATTGGGCATGTGTGTCCACCAGTACTCAGCTCATTAGATGGATGTGAATGAGCATGTGTGTCCACCAGCACTCTGCTCATTAGATGGAGGTCACTGAGCATGTGTGACCACCAGCACTCAGCTAATTAGATGGATGTGATTGGGCATGTGTATCCACCAGCACTCGGCTCATTAGATTGATGTGACTGGGCATGTGTGACCACCAGCACTCTGCTCATTAGATGGAGGTCACTGAGCATGTGTGACCACCAGCACTCTGCTCATTAGATGGAGGTCACTGAGCATGTGCGACCACCAGCACTCAGCTCATTAGGAGGAGGTGACTGAGCATGTGTGACCACCAGCATTCAGCTCGTTAAATGGATGTGACTGAGCATTTGTGTCCACCAGCACTCGGTTCAATATGTGGACATTGTGAACATTAGGTGGCACCATGCTGTGTAAGTAAATGTCAGAACTAGTGATGAGTGAGTATGACTCATTAAACCTTTTGGCGAGCACGCTCGGGTGCTCGCCGAGTATCTTGGCGTGCGCGGCGCTTCATTCATTGTCGCCGCGCCTGCATGTGTCACGGCTGTTAGACAGCTGTGACATATACAGAGATAGCCTCTTTGCCAGGTACTCTTCACAAACTCAGATTGTAAATGGCAAACATTTTTTTATTTTTATGAGCTATAGAATCAAGGCGATATGTAACAGTGGGACAATCCCTTTAAACAAGTAAGTAGTAGTAACCTGATGAGTAAAAGAACTACAAGACTCAGCACAAAAGGCCAGATAGACACTGACTACAATGGAACATTTGATCGGCTTATGAGGCAGATTTCTGCCGTTTTAGCAACAAGGGGGTTATTCAACGGCAAGTGCATTATTATTTTCCAGATGTAAAATAAATGAATTTACACATATACTTTACATTTCTAAACTACATGTCTGTACAGTTGGTGCAGGTAGTCCAGTGAACACGTCAATAATCTGTGATCACCAGACGGGAGCCCTTATAACCGCCTATTATCTGACAGCATCCGGGGCTCTTCTTTTGACTACCCAGCCTGGTGCAACATATCAAGTTCTTCACGCCACAACGATGACATTGCACCAGGCTGGAAAATCAAAAAATGATGCCGGGAGGCAGTTCTTAGGGCTTCCAGTCAGTGGCCACACATTACCAACGTGGCTGCTGCATCGTTTCCTGCAAATTGATTTGCACCATCTCTAATTGTCTGATTTCCAACTATGTCAGTGTGAGGCTATGTGCCCACGTTGCGGAAATGAAGCAGAAAATTTCTACTTCATTTCTGCATGTCCTCTCCCGGAAAAACGCATGCGGAATTACGCAAGCGTTTTTAACGCGTTTTTCGCGCGTTTTCGACATGCGGAATTGCCTTGCGTTTTTTCTTGCATTGAAAAGGCAATTCCGCTTGCGGAAACGCAAAATTAATTGACATGCTGCGGATTTTTCTGCACATCAAAAATGCTGCGGAAAAATCCACAGCATGGGCATAGAACTTGCAGTTTCTCATTGGGGACCATGGGGTGAGGATTGACAAGCGTTTTACAATCGTTTCCGCTGCGGAAAATCCGCAGCAAATACGCTTGTAAAACGCTACGTGCGCACATACCCTGATTCTGGAAGTTTCTCTGACTTTCATAAAGGAACTAGAAGTCTGGCTCCATTAATAAGCTAAGGCAGCCCCTATCCTCTCTGAATTACATGTGACATAGAAGAGGCTAATAAAATGAGCCAAACAGACAGCCCTCTTACATATGTCACTTACGCACAGAGAGCTGTCTGGCTGTGGTGGAAATTTTATTGCTTACAGAAAAGATAAATGGTCCACTTCCAGGGCCAAGCCGACAGGGACACGAATTTGGACCATCCATGCATTTTAGAAAATTAAAAATATATTATTGAGTTACTTCATATTACATTCCAAAAACAATATTGAACTTCTTCTGGCGTCGGACAGAAAACATACTCAGCGCAAAAAAAACACTGCAAAAATCCCAATACATTTGGACTGCTGGGGGAATATTGCTACCGGAGAAGAAATTAGCGTTGAATATTAGTCGCTAAGATAGAGATGTTCATTAAGTAGGAGATGGGAAATATGCTATGTTTGGTCATCTTCTGACTGTATTAATAAAGTCGATCTACAGGTGCCTGCTGACAAGTTCTGACCCAAGAGCCTTAAAATAAAATCTAAAAAAAACCTAAAACCTCATATCGAAAATAAAATAAAAGCACACTATAGATAGAAGTAACATACTTATCCAGTAAATGGGGGGGGTCTGCAAAACCAGAATGAAATTAATACCTTTACCTTGTTATAGTCGTCATAAAACAAAGTCCGGCCATGAACTGTCACCTGGCAGTCCAAACTTATGGCAGCACCACAACAGTAGCAAGTAAAGTGTTAATGTTGTCGACGGCCAGTTCAGACGCTCTCATCTCCTCTGCTCATTAATACCAGTTAGTTATGTGCAACATTTTACCTCTGGCATCATATTTATCATGCAAAATCTCCGGAAAAGTTTACAAAGCGGCTGGTTTTTATGCAATTACCATAGCTAATTTGATCAGCATAAAATATCTTGGAGATATCATGGCAAAAAAAAAACAGATCTGAGAGCACCGGGTTTTACCCTTCTACCTCCTTACTAAATGCCCTGAGCTGCTGAGAAACTTAGCTCATAAATGAAAAAATATATATATACACAGAATAATTATAATATTTCATATAATTAGCTGCACTATAAACATCAATCCTTAACAACAGTTACTATCTGAAATATATAGTGTTTTATATGGGTAGCATGCCCGGCTCTGTGGTCATCACCATTGATTTGCAGCATCAGAGGGTAAAATGCACACAAAAGCATGGAGTTTGTTTGTTCTCCCCATGTTTCGTGAGATTCCTCCCATTTTCCAAACACATACCGATAGTTTTAGTAGCTTCCTATAAAAATGTCAGACATCAGGAAATTAGATTGTGAGTTTCCTAGGCCACGGGGACTGATATGACTAGCGAAAGTGCTGATGAATGAGCAACATGAAAAATAAAGCAAAAATAATTGTATATCATCCATTAAAAAATAATATTTCTATAGGAAACTGGGACTAAGAACTTCTCTATTACAAGAGGTTATTATAAGTAATGATAAATTATAATGTAAGAAAAAAAGTTTGACAACTTTCTATTACTTGGCCTTGAACAATGTAAACTAACTGTTAATTGTCCCTGAAATTAAGGGTGGTGATCAATGACTATGATGTCTCTCATATATGGCACACAAAGAGAAGATCCTACTCCCCTATTTGTCTACTTCCCTAAAAACAACAGCAAGGAGAAGTACTAAGCAGTGTAGCTGGGAATCCAGCATTGAAGTGATATAAAACACTTACTAGAAAGCAGCAACATCTACAGTTATATGAAAAAGTTTGGGCACCCCTATTAATCTTAAGCTTAATGTGTTATAAAAATTGGTGTTTTGCAACAGCTATTTCAGTTTGATATATGTAATAACTGTTGGACACAGTAATGTTTCTGCCTTGAAATGAGGTTTATTGTACTAACAGAAAATGTACAATCTGCATTCAAACAAAATTTGACAGGTGCATAAGTATGGGCACCTCACCAGAAAAGTGACATTAATATTTAGTAGATCCTCCTTTTGCAAAAATAACAGCCTCTAGTCGCTTCCTGTAGCTTTTAATGAGTTCCTGGATCCTGGATGAAGGTATTTTTGACCATTCCTCTTTACAAAACAATTCCAGTTCAGCTAAGTGTGATGGTCGCCGAGCATGGACAGCCCTCTTCAAATGATCCCACAGATGTTCAATGATATTCAGGTCTGGGGACTGGGATGGCCATTCCAGAACATTGTAATTGTTCCTCTGCATGAATGCCTGAGTAGATTTGGAGCGGTATTTAGGATCATTGTCTTGCTGAAAGATCCATCCCCTGCGTAACTTCAACTTTATCACTGATTCTTGAACATTATTGACAAGAATCTGCTGATACTGAGTGGAATCCATACGTCCCTCAACTTTAACAAGATTCCCGGTGCCGGCATTGGCCACACAGCCCCAAAGCATGATGGAACCTCCACCAAATTTTACTGTGGGTAGCAAGTGTTTTTCTTGGAATGCTGTGTTTTTTTGCCGCCATGCATAACGCCTTTTTGTATGACCAAACAACTCAATCTTGGTTTCATCAGTCCACAGGACCTTCTTCCAAAAAGAAATTGGCTTCTCCAAATGTGCTTTTGCATACCTCAGCCGACTCTGTTTGTGGCGTGCTTGCAGAAACGACTTCTTTCGCATCACTCTCCCATACAGCTTCTCCTTGTGCAAAGTGCGTTGTATAGTTGACCGATGCACAGTGACACCATCTGCAGCAAGTTGATGCTGCAGCTCTCTGGAGGTGGTCTGAGGATTGTCCTTGACTGATCTCACCATTCTTCTTCTCTGCCTTTCTGATGTTTTTCTTGGCCTGCCACTTCTGGCCTTAACAAGAACTGTCCCTGTGTTCTTCCATTTCCTTACTATGTTCCTCACAGTGGAAACTGACAGGTTAAATCTCTGAGACAGCTTTTTGTATCCTTCCCCTGAACAACTATGTTGAATAATCTTTGTTTTCAGATCATTTGACAGTTGTTTTGAGGAGCCAATGATGCCACTCTTCAGAGGAGATTCAAACAGGAGAACAACTTGCAAGTGGCCACTTTAAGTAGCTTTTCTCATGATTGCATACACCTGGCTATGAAGTTCAAAGCTCAATGAGGTTACAAAACCAAAAAAAGTGCTTTAGTAAGTCAGTAAAAAGTAGGTAGGAGTATTTAAAACAAGAAAATGATAAGGGTGCCCATACTTATGCACCTGTCAAATTTTGTTTGAATGCAGATTGCACATTTTCTGTTAGTACAATAAACCTCATTTCAAGGCAGAAACATTACTGTTTCCAACAGTTATTACATATATCAAATTGAAATAGCTGTTGCAAAAACACCAATTTTTATAAAACATTAAGCTTAAGATTAATAGGGGTGCCCAAACTTTTTCATATAACTGTATTTCTGTATCTCTCTACCTCTCTTTCACTCCAACAGCATTTTCCTCCGCTATATAGACTTCTACTTGCAGCATGTAACCTGATTTGTCAGTAAACTGAAAATCCTTTGCATCTCTCTAGTCAGATGTTATCAGTTTAGGAGGTAGAGGGAGAAGAATTGGCCATTTTTCTCTAATACGATGACGGCGGGGACCCTAACCAAACGCCGACGCATGCTTAATCCCCCACCACCCCTTCTCATCACAAATGATACACGAGGTACAACTTGATGGGTGAAGGTCGGTCACAGCTTTATTAATTATCCGTTTTATTTTTCTGTTAGAAAGGCACTTAACTTATCAACGCGCTCGCCACCAAATGCCCTGTTGTCTCGTCACGGGCAACGAGTGGTAACTTCACAACATGTGCTTTATTTCCTGGCAGCTATGACTTGCAAAGTCTAAAAGAAATGGCCACTTTAACCATCATTTCAAAGTGGAGGGAGGGTGGGACAAGCACTTCTAGGACCCACAGGGGGAACAGGAAGGAGGCTGGGTCATCACTGGGTTTTATACTTATGGGACAGACTGTGCCTGCCGTCCCTGTTATTTTATTGGTCCCCGCGGAGACTTCCTATTACCCACAAGCAAAAAAGGGGTGATGGAGGGGGGCACCAATCGCCACACAGCTGACTGAGGAGGGGCACAGCAGTCAGCGGCACTTTCCTTACTTAGTACATTGCCTGCCAATATTGCAAAGTTTGTTATATTGACTTGTACCGTAGAGTTTCTCAAAACTTTGCTGAATCAATTAACATAAAAAGGATGCTATGCAAAATGCATTGCTACCGTGCACCGTGTTTTACTTTTATAAATCTAATTTGTGATGTAATCGATAAATATTATCATTGTGGCTGCAAAGCCTATGCTCACATATGTATACTGAACAAAAAATCTGTAAAAAAAATAGCAAAGCAAAAGTATTTACTGAGCTGCTTGTCCTTTTGTGTGAAAATCTTGTACATATGGTAATTGTTGCAAGAATTATATTCTTTTAAGTCGCGTGACCTGTCACATGACTAAATGACGTCATGGAAGGTCCTTTTACACCATCGCGAGCCACCGGGGAACCAGGACGCACCTGAAAGAAGACCGGGAGCCATCAGAAGGTGAGTATAATGTTTATTTTAAATTCCTTTTTTTTTTTTTACAGGTACTATGGTACCCGGGTCTGGAGGAGAGTCTCCTCTTCTCCAGACCCGGGTACCATCCGCGCATTGAATCGCTTAATATCCGCATGTGCACATGTAAGTCATGCGGATATTATGCGATTCAATGGCGGCAATTACGCCGCATTTCAACAAAAATAATGGACATGCTGCAGATTTTTCCGCAATGATAATCCGCAGCGGAAATTTCCACAGCATGGGCACATGTGGATTATCATTGGGGACCATGGCGCACGTATTACCAAGTGTTTTTTAAGCGTTTTCGCTGCGGAAATTCAGCGGCAAAAACGCTTGAAAAACGCATAGTGGGCACTCAGCCTAAAAGAAAAACATTCTCTGCCACAATGTTTACCCAAGTCTTCCTTATCAATTGGATGTCTAGAGTTCTTCTGACCAGCATTGCTGAGTGAACCTGAGTACATTGCAAGACTTTGCAGTGACTATTTTTTTTTTTTTTTTTTCACCCAAGATGAAAAGCTCCTTTAAGTCGTTCAGGTAGAGGAGGACTGGGAGTGAATGAGTGTTCTGTAGTGAATCACAAGTCTCTCATTTGTAACTGGATATATTTTGAATGAACTCTACTCCCCACTTGACAAACACTTAAATCAATGAACAACACTATGTAATTGCCAAGTTGGCTGATTACAAAGGATGAGGCTCGGGCTGTACAGCCCTGTGGTGGAATTACTAGGCTTTTTTTTTTCTCCGTGAGAGAGAGAGATCTGTTCTCTGGTTTGGCTTTCTGTTTTGTTGTTTTTTTTCTTTTCCAGTTTCAGTGACAAGCTTCTCGGTTTCATTAAAAGCGAAGTTTTAAAAAGAAAACAATAAAGGACTTCAAATGTTTCAAGCCAGGATTTGCACGGACAATATGTGTTCCTAAAAAAATTATTTTCCCTATAGAGGTTCCGCACCTATAGCCGAGCAGGAAACCTAATCCCCGAATGTCCCTAGAGCTAGGCCCTAGATAGGGAGGGGACGGGGTGAACACTAGTCAGGCCCCACTGTAACTAAAGACAACAAGGTAAAAAAAACAAAGGGGATACACTTAGCTTTAGAAGACACCAGAGAGATTACGCCAACTGTCCTCCAAGGGAAGTCCAAGAAGAAACTAGCCGACTACTAGTACTAGAGGCATGGACAGAGGAACATAGAACTATCACCGGCGACTCTCTGGAGACACAGAGTTTTAAGTATCAAGCAAGGGTGTGTCAATTAGCAGCAGAGGGTGGAGGTCGCTGCTGTGTCCTAAAGGAAGAAGGATATCATTACACTACAGAGAGGAGAGGATCAAGAAGGCGTCTGCAATGCCAAGCGCAATGACCTTCTACAGCTGGATCCAGAGCAAATGTCTGTCACACCTGATACACACGTGATAGTCACCTTGCCAAAAAGTACCCTGCTCAGTTATGACAAGGCTCTGCCTTTTCTTTTTTTTGGAGAAGACTTTGATCTAAAAATCCTAAGTAATGTGGCAAAGCTCATTAAAGGGTCACACGTTGACTTATTAGATAGCTGCCTCCGATAGGTGGGACTATAGATCCAGCTTTTTTTTCCCTGAAGAACTACAAAATTTGCAATCCCCCATACAGTAAATAAACTTAATTTCTAGTGAGGATTTGGGAAAACTCCCTGTCAATGATGTATATAACTATAGACTCTTACAAATGTGATACTTTTCATATTTTTCTTTGCTGAGGGAGGCAGGCTCTGGATAGAACAAGTCTTCTTCCCCCTCTGGCAGCTGACAATATACTCCTCTCTTCTATTGTGCAGGAGCCTCCTTCCTTGACCAGCAGGCATAAAGCTAGTTGTATGGTCTGCTCTGCTATTGATTATGAAGATCTGGCTGCGAATAACTGAGCATGTGCAACCACAAGCGCTCAGCCCGCCAGGAGAATGAGCATATTACTACAGAATGAACACCAGTTGGCGCTATACTATGTGATAACGCTAAAGTGAATTGCTAGGATCTGTACACAGAATATAATATCTAACGACAAGTCATTTAAAGAATGTTTCTGATAGTTGAAAAATTGGGCAGAAACAAAAAATTACCAGCCAATGTCTATGATGAGCTTACAGGCTTAGTTATTCTTTATCCATAGAGAGAAGGGATAACTTACTGATCGTTGGGATTCTTACCGCCACGATCCCGAGAGCAGGGCTTACGTCTCCTAAACAATGAATGGAACGGAGGTGTACATGCTCGACCTGCGCTTCATTCAGATGGTAGTCTACAGAGCCGGGATTCTTGGGAAAACTATTTAAGGGTTTTTGCTTCAAAACCATTAGTTTAGAAGAATTCAAGTACCGGTAATTATCAAACAGTTAAAAAAAAAAAAAGACTACAAATCAAACAGTTTCATGTCGGCATTTTTAATTGTATTCCCAGCTGAATATCAGTTTTGACACAAGTATAGACTCCAAAGCAACTTCACAGTAAATAAAAGAAAAAAACTCAAAATGGAGCACAATGGATCCGACACCGGCATTGATCAGCTTCCACTTGTGTATCTGAACGTGGACCCAGCACCATAATTAAACAAGTGGCAACCATTTTTATATGTGGCCTAGAAGAGCGGAGAACCTTTGATTACCCTGAAAGCTGATACCTTCCCTTTCGTTTCAGCAGACACATCTAGGCTTTTCCTTTACAGGATCACATATCATTTAATGTGTGCTATTCTCATCAAAACTTCATTAAGCTCCTAAAAAAACACGTTTAAATTGCCTTTCTCCAAGTATTAACTTACTTTCACACATTTTGCAACCTTTTGTCTTTTTTTGTGCTGTATGAAAAGGTCACTTTGTGGCGAATGGATGCATCGGTTCCATAATTGTGCCTGTGTGTCCATACACCAACCTGGGTACGCTGCGGGTACTCATCGCATTGTTGTGATTACCGGGAAACATCTGCAACCTTCGGTATGGTTTTAATAAGCACATAACAGATGGACTTGTCTTCTTTCTGTGGAAATAATGGAAAATACATCAGGTGCGCTGAGATTATATACTTAGGTATAATAAATGCTATGCAGAGTTATTGATATCTTGCATACAGCCTGGCAATTATATTTGTGTAGGGATAAAGCATCAATCATATAAAACCAGCTATAGGGAAAGAGGCAGAAGACCGATAGCATTAGACCGATAGCATTTACTACATTATGTCCCAATCAGACCACAGGAGAGAAGGGGGAGCAATTTAAAGAGCCAGGTACATTAACAGGCTTTTTATTTTTCTAGTATTTATTCATCATACCTTTCTTACCAATACAGATAGGAGCTACATCTGGAATAGGCAGTTCTTCTAACTTTATTTTGAGACTAGACTAACCAGTCTATGATATAAACGTTTTTAAAAAAAAAGTCACATGGACTCTGCCCAAAGCTCACACATTGCTTTCAGGACCTTGTCTAAACTAAATTTATCAAGTTTAGTAATATTTTATTCCTAAACACACACCTGCAGCACC
Source organism: Phyllobates terribilis (assembly GCF_046119375.1). Taxonomy (NCBI): domain Eukaryota; kingdom Metazoa; phylum Chordata; class Amphibia; order Anura; family Dendrobatidae; genus Phyllobates; species Phyllobates terribilis. The sequence continues at coordinate 9,891,918 of NW_027362774.1, forward strand.
CTCATGCCCTGAATTTATGGAGAATTACCTAAATAAAGTCATTCACACGCCATTAGTTACTAAGGAAGTTTACATCTGTACCCAGCCAAGACCTGAACGTTCATGGCACCAGGACTTTAATGCAGGTTTCTGCAGGTCGTTAATAATCCATAATCATCAGCATGCAAATATATTCACTTATACGTTATGTATATATGTGTAGATCAGCGGAAGCCGGGTATACACAGTACCTGTGCAAAAGTTTTAGGCAAATTCTACAAAGTAAGAAGTTTTCAAAAAGAGAAGTGTTTATTTTCATCAATTACCAAATTGAATGAACAAAAGAGAATGTAAATCAAATCAATATCTGGTGACAGCCCGTGATCTTCAATTTTTCTAGCTATATTTCCAAGGAACTCGGCAAGGAAGCTGTTCCAAACATCTTGGAGAACTAACCACAGATCTTCTTAAAAATAGGTGGATAATAGGGTTGCACAATGCCAAAGATATAGGACAAAGCTGGCTTATCTATAATATTTACTCTTTAAAAACCTGGCGATATTTTCTTTTTGCGCTTTTGTTTTTCTCCTCCCCTATGTTCACCTTATTATTTTTCTTTCACCATCGCTGTATGAGTCCTTGTTTTTTTTGCAGGACACCATACACATATTATAAAATGTACTGCAAAAGAGGAAACATTTCAAACTTAAATAAACGTATACTTTTTCAATTATAGTGCTTAAAAAAAGTTCTGAAGTTTGTAAAAAAAAAAAAGAGAAAAAAAAATTGTTTGTGTCACCATTTTTGGAGACCCACAATTTTTTTTTTTTAGTCTTCTGTCAATGGAGCTGTGCGAGGGCTTGCTATTTTATGCACCGAGCTGTAGTTTTTAGTGACATCAATTTGGGCTACATATGACTTCTGAATGCTTTTTTTATTGCATTTTTTGGGGGGGGGGGAGAGGAGGGGTGCAATGACAGAAAAACAGCAATTCTGGCTTTTCAATATTTTCTTTCTTTTTGGCTTTACTGTACTGTTTAAATGATTTTTCTACTTTGATTGTCTACAGAATATTATAGAATTATTATCATGTGTGATACATCAGCAGCTTTTCCTGTGGCGTATGTCAGAATGACGGCAATATATAATGTGAATAGGGGCCTACCAACCATCATGTGTGATTATGTCTGCTGAGTTGGTGTATCTAAGACTATCAAGTGTGATATAATCCACTGATCCCTTGTATCTAAACTGATCATGAGTGATATTGTCTCCTGTGCTAATGTTTCTGAGGCAGATTATGTCAGCTGATCCACTGTATCTAAAGCAAATCAAGTGTGACACTGTCTGCTGAGTGTGTGTATCTAAGCCTATCAAAGTTAGATTGTCTTCTGACCTGTTGTATCTAAGTCTATCTTGTATGATACTGCCTGCTGATCCGGTGTATCGATGCCTAAACTAATGCCTAACTATTTGCTGACTTAGTGTATCTAAGCCTGTTAAGTTTGATCCTGTCTGCTGATCCACTGTATCTAGGAATATCATATGTGATATTGTCTCCTGGGCTAGTGTATCTAAGTCTATCATGTGTCATACTCTCGACTGATCCAAAACATCAAGTGTGATACTGTTTGCTGGTCCAGTGTATCCAAGCTTAAAAAGTGTGATACTGTAAGCTGAGTGGGTGTATCTAAGCCTATAAAGCGCAACACATTCTACTGATCCGTTGTGTCTAAGTCACTATCTGCTGATCTGGTGTATCTACACCTAACCCAGGGTAATATTATTTGCTGACTTAGTGTATCTAAGCCTATTAAATGTGATACTGTACTGCTGTATCTAATAATGTGTGTGATTCTGTCTCAGAACATTTCTCATATAATGTTACTATAGTTTATGAGATATATTCTCTGCATGTGGCAGCTACATATGTACATCGGTAGGTGTTATAGTGGTACATCTAGTTACAGTGATATATTTTATTTTATTTAATAAATGTTTGACAACTTACAACTTTCCCAGTCTGGAAAATTTACTATTGAACCCTCACTCCAACCTTAACATTACATGCACTAGGTAAGATTAGTCTTATACACAGACCGCAGCTGGGGTCGTGGCCCTTTAAGAGATGCTTAATAATTTCATGAACGCCTTTTCACAGTCTGATCCGAGCCGTTCAGCGCTGACTACGCCCTGCGCTGGATCCTGTTTTGGGCAAGGATGTGGCACACTCGTGTAATAAGATCGGCTCAGAAGGTAAAGCGATTTAACACAACACCATTTGTTAGGGGGGCAGCTGAGCCAAATATGCTTTTTGTAACGTGTTGAAAATGGAAAATCCTTGTGGCATAATCTAGGCAGATCCAATGGCTGACCCTCAGGAAATAAAGACATGGGCTGCCCGGCAGAAGTGTGAAAACTTCCATCTGTGATCACGAACGATGTAAAAATAAAACACTAATAACTAGGTTGACATTTGGACTCCGTAGACGTATTATAGGAGAGAGGAAAACTTCCATTTTTATGTTGTGAAAATCTGGATAAAACAATGACGATATGATTTATGTTACAATTTTGACAATTGTTACGGCTCTATCTACAGCTGTAAAAATCAGCCAATGATTTCTGCAGTAATTCTGCCATAAAACGTAGGTACCGTCACAGCAGAAAATCAGGACCAAATACTAAGGATTGTATACCCGCCTCCCCGGCCTGATCCTCCGCCTCCCGTAACCACATCTTGTATCATGTATAGGACAAGAAGTCATCACAGGAGTGGCAGATTTCGCTGCGGATCAGGGGGTGATAATCAGCAAAATCCACAACAAATTTTGGTCTGATTTTGATTTCCACGGTCAACTTTTTGGAGTATGGATGCAATATCATCCACTTTGCTGCACAAGCTGTGGACTTTTTTGCCCAGAAAATAAAGACAGAAAATCAGCAGCACATATGCTCCATGTGAACTTCTCTTAATCCAGATGTTCATGTAGGCCATCTATAGCCCAGGCGGCAAGAGAACAGTGTCCCTGGTGGCCACACTGTACAACTACACACGGTGCATCAAGATCCAGCTAAGTATACTGGACTACTAGGTGTTAGGGATAATTCACATGAGGGCACAGCAGTGGTATTTTCTTGTCCAGATTACGGTATTAATTCCCAGCTTAAATGCCGCTCTCGTGAGCTAATCCGGCATATGTAAGCCAACGTGAATGCTAATATTACATTAGATCTCCTAGACCGGACAGACCATTCTTACTTTACTAATTAAAAGCAATAGCGAGGGATGTACCTACCATCTAGCTACGATCCTGTTCCAAAACCCTACATTTTCACACCATATGTCGGAGTCCTATAACATATCGGCCCCGCAATAATGCAATGTTACAGGGGATGCGGAGAGAAAACCTCTACTCCAGCTTCTTTGCACTGATGTCTTTTTGTGTAAAAAGCAGAGCAGTCATCATGACCTTTAGTGAATATGTAACAGTCTGTTTGGAATATATATATATAAAAAAAAAAACACGGATCCATTTCTGGGTGAAACTTGTTTTTCTAGTAAACAGATGGAGTTTGTAAGTGGAGCGACAGAGAATTGGCCGTGGAGGAAAACTCTCTTACCCAGACTTAATATTATGTCTACAACACGTGAGGTTTAATCGCTGCGCCAGATTAACAATTGCTGTGTATCCTCCTGGGACGTGGAGCTGAACACTGAGGGCAGCGTTATGTGTCGTGTTCAGGTCGTTTGATAACCCGACGCAAAACTCCCAGGAGATGTTGCAGCTGAACCCGGTTTGTGGCGGGGCTCAGCCTGATCTTTTTGAGGTTTCTACATCTAGTGTGATAAAAAAAAAATATTTTTTTTTTTTACAGGTTGTGATGTTATATGCTTGCTACAAAAGCCATGTGTAACTTAGCCACAAATTTTCTCATATCATATTTGGGTAAGAAAAAGACAACCTCTGACCTTAAAGTCCATTTGTGGTGCATCTAAGCCTCTGATATGTGGCACGGCCTGCTGACCCCAGCTGTAGCTAAGTCTGAGTTTAGATCAAGTTTTTTTTCATCTAGGTTTGGTTTATGCACCAGGATACTCTGAAGGTATCCGGCGTCTGTATCCGCGTAGGCACAATAGCAGCAGATAGGGTTCTCGTCTTCCATTTTATTGCAAGGCATACTTTTTTTTGTTTTCAGCAAGATTGAAGCCAAAAAGTGACATACATGACCGTATGGCTATATATAAATGTCATAGCCTTAATCGCTTAAGCTGGGTCCAGGCAGACGTTGTAATAATCGGGCTTGTCGGAGCACACGGAACCAGTAAGCTCTGGAATTTGTGCAGCTCCGTACGTTCGTCTGCATCGTGCACGGGTACAGAAGCCGTCTTCCATAATATTCACTCCTCCGATTTGAGAAAAACTCCAGACTAAAACATGCAGTTAAGAAAATGGCATTTGTACTGTATTTGGGTCTTTAACGCAAAGTTGAGTATCTCAACCTCAAATGTAAGTGGACCTGAGATGTATCCAAATCTACAACATGAAACTTACCAAAAGCTCAGACGAGATGTGAATGCAGACCTAGCTTCCATTGTGTGATACTTTTACCACCATATAATGTTTCTCCATTTTATTTACATTAATATTTCATGTATTTATTTAGAAAAAAAATATAGAGATTTTCACAACTTTTCAGGAATCTACTCGCCTATATATCACTTGTTCAGCTCTGTCCAAATGTTACCTATCATCGAAAACCAAAACACATTGCCTCTGAAAAACGAGCAAAGCAAGAACATAATTGATGTAATCAAAGAAAGGGAATATTGGAAGAGAGTAAATTGTTCCTAAAATATTGCAGAATAAGCAGAAAAACCTGATGTATAGTACAGCAATGTGTGTAGCGCCAGCACAGGCCAATCGTGTCCCGTGCCCCCTGTGTTCCACAGATCTTCCCTACATTTTCAACTCGCTGGGGAGGGAATCATTTAAGACTGCACTTGATGCGCCCAATACATCAATGTCTCCTGGACTGGGCTGGAAATTAAACTCCTATGTAAAAATGTGAACAAAAATGAGATCGAAATTGGCAGGGGTTGAAGAGGGTCAAAGTCCTGAAAACATAAAGGTGGACTCTGCCTCTCTTTTGATTTACGATTTGTGAACTCTGCAAAAAAAAAAAATTAAAGGAACGCAATTGTGGGTTTTCTATAGATATAATGAATCATAATCTGTTGTGTTTGGCCCAATCATCGGCTCTTGGAGCATCTGGTTTCTATTCTCTACAAACAATTACTTTAACCCCCCCCATTAGTTATTATATTTTTCTCCCTCAAACATCACAAACCTCTGTCAGCTCTCGGAGGAGACACCGGAATAACTGATTGCGTGTGTGGTTTCTTCAGACGTGAATATACAAATCTGTTTGTGTGTCTGTAGACAGCGGGTTTTATTGTTTCAAAATATTTTTTCGGGCAGATTCCACACGCTTCTTCTTGCAGACAGGGACGGCTGCGGAATGTTTTCATTCTGAAAAAGGAAACAAAGCTGTTTTATGCCATTCTGTAGTTTCGCTCACAATAGGAGCGATGCCAGGAGCTCAGAATCTTGAAGCCGGCTGGTGGAAAAGTGAAGACTGAGCGGCTCCTTGCCTAGTTTTATCGGATTGTGATTCACATATTTCACATACTTCTATTGCTGATGGGGTGCAGAATCTGCGTCACGTTTCGTCATTCACGGTGGCTACTTTACTTGTAATTATTGAAGATTTTTTACTTTCAGGGATCAGACTCACTCACTGATGGGTCAGACCTGTGTTACCCAAATAATGGGTCATTAGCTATAGAATATTGCTGGCCTCCAAAAATGGTCCAATTATGCTGATCTGACTCTGATCTGACTCTGATCTGACTCTGATCTGACTCTGACCAGTTTTTCTCGCAGGTGGAGATAAAAAAAAAAAAAGGTTCTTGACCTTCTCCAGTCACTCTGTGAAAATCAGACTGCACTCAGATTCGAGTGCAGTCCGAAACTTTCCATGGACCCATAGACTTGCATTGCCGATTTTGATCTAACATTTCACAGATTTTTTTTCTCAGACCACTCGGGACATAGAATAACATGCGTACGAGGGCTATGCGTGAAAACCACAGATAGCGCTTGTCCGATATAAACGGTCGTGTGCACCTGTCCCAATACTGTGCACTAGTGGCACCAGTTATATCACTGTATTATTAAAAACTGCCACTAGGGTGCAGACTATATAACAGTGTGGGTCTAATTTACATTTCATGTGTTTTTTTTTCACTAATACAAACTAAGTAACACAATTTGTGACTCTTGACCTTTAAAAGGTCGGGGACCTCTACACCAGCAGATTTTCTGGCTAGCTCAAATAATGAAGAAATACCAGTCCAAACTGTAGATGTGGTAGATTATAATCCACAACTGTTTATCACTTAGGTGGATTAATTCACAAATAACCTATTAGAATTTAAAGGGGATGTCTAGGTTCAAGTGTCTTATTAAAGTATTTATTATTAAAGAGACTCTTGTTGAGACCTTTTTTTTTAATTACACAAAATACAGTACAGACCAAAAGTTTGGACACACCTCATTTGAAGATTGTTCTGTATTTTCATGACTATGAAAATTGTACATTTACACTGAAGGCATCAAAACTATGAATTAACACATGTGGAATTATATACTTAACAAAAAAGTGTGAAACAACTGAAAATATGTCTTATATTCTAGGTTCTTCACAGTAGCCACCTTTTGCTTTGATGACTGCTTTGCACACTCTTGGCATTCTATTGATGCCTTCACTGTGAATGCACAATTTTCAAAGTCATGAAAATACAGAAAAATCTTTAAATGAGAAGGTGTGTCTGTACTGTATAGAGCAGCTAGGAAGAATATCTGTGTAAACCCTGGCACATCAGTACATTATTTTTAATAGGCACCAGTGTAATTTCAAATTCCTCCTGTGGTGGCACTGCAGCGAAACTGAAAGCCGAGATTCATCAGGATGTTACAGTTGATCCCTCGAGTTCTCACTCTGTGATTACATTTTTTTCTTTGGCGACCCTTAAAAAATTGATTGACAAGAAGAGATCTCTTAAACGTCTTCATCTACATACAGTGGGTGAAATAAGTATTGAACACGTCACCAATATTTTAAGTAAATCTATTTCTAACCGCTTCCCGACCGCCCACCGTACATAAACGTCGGCACATGCTGGGCTCTGTGCAGCGCCGACGTTTATAAACGGTCGGTGGTCCCGCAGCCCTCAGGACCCCCAGGGTCCTGCAAGCGCTAAGGGTGCGGTGCAGAACGACAGCTCTGACAGGGGACATCATCGGGACCTGATCCAATCAGGTCCCAATGATGTTAACCCTTTGCTATCTTCTATATGCCGCGATCTATAGTGATTGCGGCATTTAGAAAATAGTGAGAGGAGAAGGGGTCGTCCACTTAACTCTCCGACGGCCTCCTGATGTCTGACAGGACCTGCCGATGTCATGGCAGCCGGAGGTCACATGACCGCCTCCGGGTCTGCCATGTACGGTGTCCTGCTAGACTTCAGCCTGCAGCTGAACTCTAGCAGGAGACAGACAGTGTGAAACTGTCAGCAGAGCTCTCATGCAATGCAATACATGTCTATTGCATTGCATGAGAACAGTGATTAGAAAAATAAAAATGAATGTCCCATACAGGGACTAAGTAAAAATGCAAAAAAACAGTCTAAAAAATGTTTTCAAACTGTTAAAAAAAATCACAAAATAAATAAAAATTAATAAATAAAATATTAAACCAATAAATCCATATATTTATGCAAAAACAAAAAAAGTACACATATTTGGTATCGCCGCGTCCAAAACAACCCGATCTATAAAACTGTCACACTAATTAACTCATTCTGTGCACACCATAATAAAAATAAATAAAAAACGGAGCAAGAAACTATGCTTTTTCATCATATTGTCAAACAAAAAGTGGAAGAAAATGCGATCAAAAAGCAAAATAGAAATAAAAATGGTACCGCTGAAAACGTCTTCTTGTTCCGCAAAAAAAAAAAGCCGCCATACAGCTCCATCAGCCGAAAAATAAAAAAGTTATAGCTCTCAGAATAAAGCGATGCAAAAAAATATTTTTTCTATAAAATTGTTTTATTGTGTAAAAGAGCCAAAACATAAAAAAAATATACAGTAAGTGTAGTATCGCTGTAAACGTACTGACCCGAAGAATAATGCTGCCTGATCACTTTTACCACACGCAGAACGGCATAAAAAAAACCCTCAAAAAACAATTCCTGAATTGTTGGTTTTTGTTAATTTTACCTCCCAAAAAACGGAATAGAAAGCGATCAAAAAATGTCACGTACCCAAAAATGGTACCAATAAAAATGTCAACTCGTCCCGCAAAAAACAAGCCGTCACATGACTCTGTCGGACAAAATCTGGAAAAATTATAGCTCTCAAAATATGGCGATGCAAAAACTAGATTTTGCAAAAAAAGCATCTTTTAGTGTGTGACAGCTGTCAATCATAAAAACCTGATATAAATCTGGTATCTCTATAATCGCACCGACCCGAAGAATAAAGTAATCTCATCACTTAAAAAGCACGAGGAACGGCGTAAAAAATAAATAAAACCAATTCTTCACCTGCTACTGATTTGTTTATTATGTCTCCCAAAGATCGCAGTAAGGCTCTGCTCACATTTATCCTGCGCTCTGCACTGAGCACTTACACCAGAGTTTCCGTGTAAATCTCTGAAATACGTGATTCAGCCAGAACCCATGACGGAAGATTCCCTGTAATGAGGCAGATATAGGCCTTCTGGTCTGTGATCCCACGGTGTCAGTTTTTTTAGGCGTGCATAAAAGTGCGGTTGGCCACAGTTTTGTGCACTTCTGAAAAAAAGGACAACGCTAAACAGAGGCCAGACGGAGTCCAGAGTAACTCTGCTGCCTCATTACAGTGAATGGATCCCGCAGGGGTTTCATCTGAATTACATCACTTGGAAATTTAGATGGAAACCCCGATGTAAGTGCTCAGCCTAGAGCGCCGGATAAATGTTACGTAAAATGTTCCCAATAAAAGCTTCAACTCAGTCCTCAAAAAAAGCTAGTCCCCACTCAGGTCCGTCATCTGTTAAAAATATAAGGGACTTCCAAGTTACTGGTAGCAGAAAGGCTCTGGAAAAACAAAATGGTCATTGCCCCCCAAAAGAAATTCAGAAAATTTTGTGCTCCCAAATCCAAATGCCTATTCTACAATAATTTGTTCTCCAATTGTCAAATAGCGCTCCGTCCCTCCCAGATCTCGCCGTATGGCTAAGCGGTACGGTACAGCCACATATGGGGTATTGACACTTTTAGAAGAAATTGTGTGACACATTTCGGCACCATTTTTACCCATTGCCCTGTGTGAAAATGTAAAATCTGAGGGTAAAACATTTTTTTGTGGTAAAAATATAATTATGCTTTATTCACTGTCCAATGGTATAAATTTAAAAATTAAAAAATACTCACTACTTCCCTAGATGAATTCCTTGAGAGGTGTAGTTTACAAAATGGGGTCACTTGTGGGGGTTTCTGCTGTTTTGGCATGTCAGCGACTCTTCAAATGTGACATGGTGTCTGCTGCCTATCCCAGCCAACATAGCGCTCCTTTCTCTTCCGAACCCTGCCGTACACCAAAGCAGTGGTTTTCCCCCACATATGGGGAATCGGCGTACTCAGGAGAAATTGCACAACAAATTTCATGGTGCAATTTATCCTATTACCCTTATGATAATGCAAAATTCGGGGATGAAAAACATTTTTTGTGGGAAAAATTTGAAAATGTTATTTTTACGGCTCAATATTATAAACTTCTGTGAAGCACCTGGGGGTGCAAGGTGCTCACCACACATCTAGATAAGTTCCCTAAGGGGTCTAGTTTCCAAAATGGTGTCACTTGTGGGGGGTTTCCACTGTTTAGGCACATCAGGAGCTCTCCAAACGCAACATGGCGTCCGCTAATTATTTAAACAAATTTTACATTCAAAAAGTCTAATGGCGCTCCTTCCCTTCCGAACCCTGCAGTGCTCCCAAACAGTGGTTTTCCCTCACATATGGGGTATTAGCGCGCTCATGAGAAATTGCACTACAAATTGTGTAGTCCCATTTTTTCCTGTTACCCTTGTGAAAATAAAAAAATTGGGTCTAAAGTAACATTTTTGTGAAAAAAAGTTAAATGTTCATTGTTTTCTTCCACATTCCAAAAATTCCTGTGAAACACCTGAAGGGTTAATAAACTTCTTGAATGTGGTTTTGAGCACCTTGAGGGGTGCAGTTTTTAGAATGGTGTCACTTTTGGGTATTTCCTGTCATAAAGGCCCCTCAAAGTCACTTCAAATATGATGTGGTCCTTAAAAAAATGTTTTTGTAAATTTTGTTGGAAAAATGAGAAATCGCTGGTCAACTTTTAACCCTTATAGCTCCCTAACAAAAAAAAATTGGGCTAATGTAAAGTAGACATGTGGGAAATGTTATGTATTAACTATTTTGTGTGACATATCTCTCTGATTTAAGGACATGAAAATTCAAAGTTTGAAAATTGCAAGATTTTCAAAATTTTCACCAAATTTCCGATTTTTCACAAATAAACGCAAGTGATATCGAAGAAATTTTACCACTATCATGAAGTACAATATGTCACGAAAAAACAATCTCAGAATCAGGGAAATCCGTTGAACCGTTCCAGAGTAATTACTTCATAAAGTGACAGCGGTCAGAATTGAAAAAATTGGCCCGGTCACGAAGGCTAAAACAGGCTCTGGCGCGAAGTGGTTAAAGCTGCTATTGACATGAAATTCTCACCAGATGTCGGTAACAATCCATCCAATCCACACAGGCAAATAAATCAAACCATAGATGTCAATCAATTATGTATAATAATGAGAAATGACACAGGGAAAAAGTATTTAACACATGAAGAATGAGAGGTGAAAAAAGACATGGAAAGTCATAACACAATCTGAAATCTATCAGTAGTTACAAAGCAATCCTACCACTTAATGAAAAATAATATCAGCTCGTTCAACTGATGGCCTGTAAAAAGGTGTCTCATTATCAAGGTGCCACACAAGAATCATCTCATGATGGGTAAAACCAGTGAGCTGTCTCAAAACTTTCGCAACCTTATTGTTGCAAAACATACTGATGGTATTGGTTACAGAAGAATTTCTAAACTACTGAACGTTCCACTGAGCGCTTTTGGGGCCATAATTCATAATTGGAAAGAACATTATTTCACTTCAAACAGGCCACGACCAGATGCTCCCCGCAAGATTTTAGACAGAGGAGTCATAAGAATTATCAGAAAAGTTGTCCACGAGCCAAGGACCATCTGTGGAGAGCTACAGAAAGACCGGGAATTAGCTGGTACAATTGTTTCAAAGAAAAGTAAGTAATGCACTCAACCTCCATGGCCTGTATACAAGCTCACCATGCAAGACTCCATTGCTGAACAAAATGCATGGTCAAGTGCATTTAAAATTTGCTCAACAACATTTAGACAAGCCTGTCAAATACTGGGAGAATATAGTCTGGTCAGATGAGACAAAAATTGAACTCTTTGGATGCCATACACACACCATGTTTGGAGGCCAAAAGGCACTGCATAGCATCCCCAAAACGCCATACCAGCAGTGAAGTTTGGAGGTGGGAACATCATGGTGTGGGGTTGTTTTTTCAGCATAAGGCACTGCCAAATTATATATCATTGAAGGAAGGATGACTGGGCAAATGTCCCAAGACATTCTTGATGTCTACCATCCACCAGGATGATGAAGATTTATTTATTTTACTCACTTATGTAGCGCCATTAATTAACCTAGGACCCCAGCGCTGCAAGGCTGCAGTGCTAACCACTGAGCCACCGTGCTGCCCAATGAAAGGAAGGTGGACATTTCAGAAAGACAATGATCCCAAACACACAGCCAAGGAAACTCTCAATTGTTTCAGAGAAAGAAAATAAAGCTGCTAGAATGTCCCAGCCAATCACCGGACCTGAATCCAATAGAAAATGTATGAAAGGAACTAGACCTCAGAGTTCACAGAAGGAACCCATGGGAGCTTCAGGATGTGCAGAGTGTTTGTGCGAAAGAATGGGACATAATCATACCCAAGCAAGGCATGCAACTAGTTTCTCCACACAGGAGGCATCTTGAAGCTTCATCACCAACAAAGGCTTTTGTGCAAAGTATTAAATAAATTTCAGTAAGCTTGTTCAATACTATTTCCCTGTTTCATTTTTACACATAACTTAATTTATGGACATCTATGGTTTGATTTCTTTGCCTGTGTGTATTGAATGGCTTGTTACCGACATCAGGTGAGAATTTCATGTCAATAGCACCTTTAGAAATAGATTTACTTAGAAAATTGGTAATGTGTTCAATACTTATTTCATCCGCTGTATATATGTGTATATATACACACACACACTTTTAATTAATGAGGTAAACAAAAGTTCCACAAAAGAAAATCTGCATATTTTTTTCTGCCGTTTTATGACTGTTACCACAATATTTGACAAGCCCCAATTAAAGAGTAACCGTTGTTTTATTTTTTTTTTCATTCCATAAATCAGTAGTATACATAAAAATAAGAAAGTCCAGGAAGAGAAAGAAGCAGATTTCTCTGATGGGATATAATACAAAGTTTTAGATTTTCATGTGTACTAAAAATTAAAATGTCGGTTACTCTTTAACCCCTTCGCAACCTTGGGATTTTCCATTTTTGCATTTTCGTTTTTTGCTCCCCTTATTCCCAGAGCCATAGCGTTTTTATTTTTTGGTCAATATGGCCACGTTGAGGGCTTATTTTTTGCGGGACGAGTTGTACTTTTCAACGCGATTACTAGTTTTACCAAATCGTGTATGGGAAAATGGGAAAAAAATTCCAAGTGCGGTGAAATTGCAAAAAAAAGTGCAATACCACAGATGTGTTTTTTTTTTTACCATGTTCACTGAATCCTAAAACTGACCTGCCATTATTATTCTCCAGGTCATTATGAGTTTGTAGACACCAAACATGTATAGGTTCTTTTTATCTAAGTGGTGAAAAAAAATTCCAAAGTTTCCTAAAAAAAAATAAAATATGGCGCCATTTTCCAAGACCCGTAGCGTCTCCATTTTTCGGGATCTGGGGCCAGGTGAGGGCTTATGTTTTGCGCACCGAGCTGAAGTTTTTATTGATACCATTTTGGGGTAGATACGATGTTTTGATCGCTCGTTATTGCATTTTATTGCAATGTTGTGGCGACCAAAAAAAGTAATTCTGGCATTTAGAATTTTTTCTCATTACGCCGTTTACCGATCGGATTAATTCTTTTTTTATATTGATAGATCGGGCGATTCTGAATGCGGCGATACCAAATATGTGTTTGTGGTTTTTTTTTTTTATTTATTTATTTTTGAATGGGACGAAAGGGGGGTGATTTAAACTTTTATATTTTTTTAATATTTTTTAAAAACATTTTTTTTTCACTTTTTGCTTGCTTCTATAGTCTCCATAGGAGACTAGAAGCAGCAACTGTCTGATCGCCTCTGCTACATAGAGCTGATCAGCAGATCACCTCTACGTAGCAGAAATGGTCCTGTGCTATCAGCGCCGACCACTAGGTGGCGGTCATAGCGATCAGCTCATGACAACTACTGGAGTCTGCTGGAGACCCAGGGTTGTCGTGACCCGCGATCACGTGACGGGGTCACCGATGGCTGGGGTAAGTGACGCGTTTCTGGCTCGGCGATGTTAAATGCCGCTGTCAGAGATTGACAGCGGTATTTAACATGTTAACAGCCGCGGGGGGATCGCGATTCCACCCTCGGCTGTTGCGGGCACATGTCAGCTGTAATAATCAGCTGACATGTGCCCGATTCAGTGCGGGCTCAGCGGGCGGGGGTTATAGCCTGTTGCGTACAAATACGTCACAGGCTGTAAAGGGGTTAAGGCTACATATTGATGGGAGTCAAATCAGGAGATGCTGTAGGCTAATGTAGCACATTTAGGTCACGAAGGCAGCTCACAGTAGTACGAGCAACATGCACCATAGTATTGTACTGTAGAAATACAAGTCCTAGAACACTTTGGAGAATTGTCTGCAGTACTGATCCATTTTGCACTGCAAGAGAAACTGGATGCCACATACCAAGTCTAATAGTCAAACAGAATCCACACAAACCATCAGAAGGCGTTTGCATGACATTGGGCTACAAACATGGCGCTTGTACTATAAATTGAATTAATTGAGTTGTTTTGAAAAATTTGTTTCCATTTTTCATCATATGCAGATCATTAACATCTTGATCGACCTCGTGATTCTCATAACTCCGCGACATTTCCTTCTAGGTGTGACAATTGCAATGTTGAGGAGTGTATAAATGCTGTTGGATACTGAAATCAATACACATTGCTCTAGAATAAGGGCCATTATTGACCAAAGCAAATAGGAATATTAACGGCCATTGAGGGGTAATAAAGGTACGCACCAAGTAAACTTACTGCATTGCGTTCCTACAATGACTCATGCACCAGCTCCTTGGTCCCTGCATAGTCTATCCATTTGGGCTGAAGTATTTCTTTAGTATGACCCATCCCTCCATTTGGGCTGAAGTATTTCTTTAGTACGACCCATCCCTCCATTTGGGCTGAAGTATTTCTTTAGTATGACCCATCCCTCCATTTGGGCTGAAGTATTCCTTTAGTACGACCCATCTTTACATAAAAAAAAAGCTTACAATGAGACTAAAAGTGAAAAAACACATTTCAAAACAGATCAAAAATATTTTCTTTGGTTTGTCCAAGGTATCCCAGTCCGAGACTGATACTCACAGACACTATACCAGTAAAGCACAAAAGTGTCTCTAACCTGCTGCATAAAAACCTTAAATTTACTATCAATTGAGATAACAGGTTTTAAGACTCAATAGACAATTATTGGTCTGGGCTTCAGAAAGAACGACAAGGATTTTGTTGCCAAAGGCGAAATTTCTTCCTGCAGAACGGCAAGAGAATTCAAAGTACTTTGCTAGGAAACATCCTTACCTAGGAAAGGTTTATTAATAGGTATTGTCACTATAGGATGTTTGTCATATCCCAGCAAATAACAGAGAACTTTAATAGTAAAGGTGTTTAAGTAACACGTAGTAACGGGAACACAATATACAACTGCTGCGTGAAATCTCTAAAAAGACACCGGGCCGCCGCTTCCCAACATTGTATCAACGTGCACGTAGTCTGGTTTTAGCAAGCTATTTTTCTCTGAGCATCATTCAGGGACCTCGGTGTTTTAAAGATACTGCAGACACCTCGGTGAGACACTTTTGTGATGGTAATATATTCTTCGGATAGGCAGCATTGATTCCCATAAGCAAAGGGATTTGGATTTATATAGCATCTATAGATCCCAATATCCCAGAGCTTTTTAAAATACTGAAGGAAGAGAAAGACTAACAAAAGCAATAAGAAAATCAAGAGCGAGTGGGAGAACCGAACAGAACCAGGTGGTTCTACAGCGATGATACTGGATCCCTGAACCAAACAGAACAGGTGGTTCCAGAGCAATGATACTGGATCCCTGAACTGAACAGAACCTGGTGGTTCCAGAGTGATGATATTGGATCCCTGAACCAAACAGAACCAGGCGGTTCTAGAGCGATGATACTGGATCCCTGAACCGAACAGAACCTGGTGGTTCTAGAGCAATGACACTGGATCCCTGAACCGAACAGAACCAGGTGGTTCTACAGCGATGATACTGGATCCCTGAACCGAACAGAACCTGGTGGTTCCAGAGTGATGATATTGGATCCCTGAACAGAACCAGGCGGTTCTAGAGCGATGATACTGGATCCCTGAACCGAACAGAACCAGGTGGTTCTACAGTCATGGCCAAAAGTATTGAGAATGAGACAAATAGTAATTTTTCCAAAGTTTACTGCTTCATTTTTTGTAATGGCAATTTGCATATACTCCTGAATGTCAAAGAGTGATCAGCTTAACAGCAATTACTGTACTTGCAAAGTCAATATTTGCCCAGAAAATGAACTTTAACCCCCAAAACACATTTCGACATCATTGCAGTCCTGCCTTAAAAGGAGCAGCTAACATCGTTTTAGTGATTGATCCATTAACACAGGTGTGGGTGTTGATGAGGACAGGGCTGGCGATCAATCAGTCATGATTAAGTAAGAATGACATCACTGGACACTTTAAAAGGAGGCTGGTTCTTGGTATCATTGTTTCTCTTCAGTTAACCATGGTTATCTCTAAAGAAACACGTGCAGCCATCATTGCACTGCACAAAAATGGCCTAACAGGGAAGAGTATCGCAGCTACAAAGATTGCACCTCAGTCAACAATCTATCGCATCATCAAGAACTTCAAGGAGAGAGCTTCCTTTGTTGTCAAAAAGGCTCCAGGGCGCCCAAGAAAGACCAGCAAGCGCCAGGACCATATCTTAAAACTGTTTCAGCTGCGGTATGCAGTGCCGAGCTTGCTCAGGAACGGCAGCAGGCTGGTGTGAGTGCTTCTGCACGCACTGTGAGGCGGAGACTCTTTGAGCAAGGGCTGGTTTCAAGGAGGGCAGCAAAGAAGCCACTTCTCTCCAGAAAAAACATCAGGGACCGACTGATATTCTGCAAAAAGTACAGGGAGTAGACTGCTGAGGACTGGGGCAAAGTCATTTTCTCTGATGAATCCCCTTTTCGATTGTTTGGGACATCTGGAAAACAGCTTATTCGGAGAAGAAGAGGTGAGCGCTACCACCAGTCTTGTCTCATGCCAACTGTAAAGCATCCTGAAACCATTCATGTGTGGGGTTGCTTCTCAGCCAAGGGAATCGGCTCACTCACAGTCTTGCCTAAAAACACAGCCATGAATAAAGAATGGTACCAGAATGTCCTCCAAGAGCAACTTCTCCCAACCGTCCAAGAGCAGTTTGGCGCCCAACAATGCCTTTTCCAGCATGATGGAGCACCTTGCCATAAAGCAAAGTTGATAACTAAATGACTCATGGAACAAAACATAGAGATTTTGGGTCCATGGCCTGGAAACTCCCCAGATCTTAATCCCATTGAGAACTTGTGGTCAATCATCAAGAGACGGGTGGACAAACAAAAACCAACAAATTCTGACAAAATGCAAGTATTGATTATGCAAGAATGGACTGCTATCAGTCAGGATTTGGTCCAAAAGTTGATTGAGAGCATGCCAGGGAGAATTACAGAGGTCTTGAAGAAGAAGGGGCAACACTGCAAATATTGACTTGCTGCATTAACTCATTCTAACTGTCAATATAACCTATTGGTACTCATAATATGATTGCAATTATATTTCTGTATGTGATATAAACATCAGACAAACACTAATAAAAACCAGAGGCCAGCAGATCATGTGAAAATATCATTTTGGTGTCATTCTCAAAACTTTTGGCCATGACTGTAGAGTGATGATACTGGATCCCTGAACTGAACAGAACCTGGTGGTTCCAGAGTGATACTGGATCGCTGAACTGAACAGAACCAGGCGGTTCTAGAGCGATGATACTGGATCCCTGAACCGAACAGAACCAGGCGGTTCTAGAGTGATGATACTGGATCCCTGAACCGAACAGAACCTGGTGGTTCCAGAGTGATGATATTGGATCCCTGAACCGAACAGAACCAGGCGGTTCCAGAGTGATGATATTGGATCCCTGAACCGAACAGAACCTGGTGGTTCCAGAGTGATGATATTGGATCCATGAAATGAACAGAACCAGGCGGTTCTAGAGCGATGATACTGGATCCCTGAACCAAACAGAACCTGTTGGTTCCAGAGTGATGATATTGGATCCCTGAACTGAACAGAACCAGGCGGTTCTAGAGCAATGATACTGGATCCCTGAACCGAACAGAACCTGGTGGTTCCAGAGTGATGATATTGGATCCCTGAACCGAACAGAACCAGGCGGTTCTACAGCGATGATACTGGATCCCTGAACCGAACAGAACCTGGTGGTTCCAGAGCAATGATACTGGATCCCTGAACCGAACAGAACCAGGTGGTTCTACAGCGATGATACTGGATCCCTGAACCGAACAGAACCTGATGGTTCCAGAGTGATGATATTGGATCCCTGAACAGAACCAGGCGGTTCTACAGCGATGATACTGGATCCCTGAACCGAACAGAACCAGGTGGTTCTAGAGTGATGATACTGGATCCCATGACTTATTAGTGTGAACACACAAGATTAAAGGAGTTATAAAGTATTTAACCCCTTTATGACATGGTACGCAATAGTACACACCACGTCATCACCCCCTGTAAAGCGCGGGCTCCGGCGCTGAGCCCGCGCTAAACCAGACATATGTCAGCTGATGTATACAGCTGACACGTGCCCGTAACAGTCATGGGTGGGATCACAATCCACCCGTGGCTGTTAACTAGTTAAATTCCGCTGTCAATTTTTTTTTTTAGCAAACTTTGGATTTTTTTTTTCACCACTTAAATAAAAAATAACCTATACATGTTTGGTGTCTACGAACTCATAATGACCTGGAGAATAATAATGGCAGGTCAGTTTTAGCATTCAGTGAACGTGGTACAAAAAAAAACAAACACAAAAAACAACTGTGGAATTGCACTTTTTTTTTGCAATTTACCCGCACTTGGAATTTTTTCCCCGTTTTCCAGTACACGATATGGTAAAACCAGTGATGTTGTTCAAAAAGTTATGGCTCTGGGAACAAGGGGAGCAAAAAACAGAAACGCAAAAAAAAAAAAAAATACAAATGTACAGAAGAGGCAGAATCTTGCTAAAAAAAATAAGCAAATATATATTTACAAAAAAAAAGAAAACGCAAGTAATTGTTAGAAAATAAAGCTAATCTAAACTTTTAGAGCCACGGTAAAATGTTTTGTTTTTTTGCTGGTTTTATTTTTTAGCAACAACACTTTTATTACCTTTTTTGAAGTATATATCTCAATAAATGTAAAGCAAGAAGATGACACTTAAAAAGATGAGACGAAACATCACAAGTGTGCAGAGCAATTTCATGTGCAACCTACCCTTTAATGAGCATAATAATATGCTGTGATACGCGGAGGCTCTGGGGACGGGGTGTGTTCTAGTCTCATTGCAGCAATTACAAGAAGTAAGAATTAATGGGCATTTAACACGTGTAAACAAGGGCTGGATGACAGATGTTGCACGTTTGGTAACCATCTGTGTATTATTAGAGGCCACTAAACTAACCTTAAAGGGGAAAATAACTCACAACAGGAGCTGATCTAACATAAAATAGTATAGTAACAATTAAAGGGAAAGTGTCATCAGAAAATTACCTATTGTTCAAATCAAGTTTTTATGATTACTGAGCCTCCACTTTTCAGTTCTGTAAAAATCACTTCTCAGCAGTTAATGTATGTGCAGAAAAGGGGACATGTAGTATACGGCTGTTTCTTCTAAGCACCTCTAAACTCCATCTAATCGGTGGTCATGAGCAAAAAAATCTCCTCTAATGATCTTCGTACAGGTATAATTGATACGTAATTCATTAATATATGAAAATGTCATGTTTTGAAAAGTGGCAAATGAACAAGAACTTTTGCAATATATCTTAGAGAAATCTGCTTCTATCTCCACTTATGAGCCAATTCTCCCCCGGCCCTGCCTTCTGAAATCATCATTTCTCTGTTAAACTACACCCTGCTGAAAATAAGATGGACTGTCAGGTCACTGAGGGATCAGATAGCAGCGGTTCTCTGAGGTCTATACACAGAAAAGGGGAAGCAGAGTGAGAGAGGCACAAGCAAACAAAGACTAGCATGATTGCTTTCTAGTAAGTGTTTTATCTCATCCCAAAGCTGGATTCACATTTACACTGCTCAGTACTATTGTATAATGCAATACATGCTGCTTCTGAACATGTGCTAAACAGAGACTGTAAAGCAGGAATTACATGTGTATGTGCTTTATATTAACTAGTATCCAGGGCTGTGGAGTCTGTAAGCCAAACCTCCGACTACTCAATTTTTCTGACTCCACAGCACTGGTCCCATGTCCATAAAGTGCAGATTCATCGCAACTAAAAGCCTAGATCCTTAGATCAGGTTCAGAACCGACATTTATACGACATTTCGTAACTTTTCCAAATACTTATGAAAAAATTTACAGCACATACAGCCTTGAACTACTGTACCCAATTTATTATATATTTTAGGAGTCAGAGTCGGTCCATTTTATACCGACTCCACCAAACAGGACATCGATTCTGAATCTATAGCCCTGCTAGCCCTAGCTCAGAGAAATTATCTGGAAATTAAAGATGGAGCCAGCAAATGGAAAAACTGCTGAAATATACAGATTACAAATCATAATTAGAGTTGGGGAATATAGATTTGCAGGACCAATTCCATCGGTCATGTCAGTAATTTGTGGTTCCTGGACAGAAGCCCTGAGAACGACTTACTATCCGCGGGCATCCGTAGGTCTTTTTTAGATTAGTTGGCCTGGCACAACGTCATCATTCTGGCGTGACGCATATTTGACATCAAGTCAGGCTGGCTCACCAAAAGAAGAACGGTAGATACTGGGAGGTGGAGGGTGTTTCTCAAGGCTCCAGTCCAGTGGCCACAGATTACTTGCATGAACAATGGACCACTTACGGAGAATCGATTTGCCCCAAATGTAATTATAATGGACAGAAATAGAGTTATTCCTCATTTACTCACTGAAAAGTGACCAAATGCGACAGGCAAACTTTAAGTTTAAGCAAACTTTGTTAACGGTTAGCTTCCTTGACTGTAAGGTGTCAACATCAATTTTGTGGCCCCCCGATGCAATATCTTGCACTGTACCCCTTCTCTGTCCTGAACTGAATGTAAATAAATCACAGCTAACCCTAACCTGCAATTAACTTAGACACATTAAGTGCAGCATTACAAAATGATCTGGAGAAGATGACTGAATGGGCAAACACTTGGCAAATGAGATTTAATGTTGATAAATGTAGAGTAATGCACCTAGAACGGAGTAATCCTATTGCTGCATATACATTAAATGCGGTTATATTCTGGACTACAGAACGGGAGAAGGATTTGGGTATTCTGGTTACAAGTAAGCTGGGCAGCAGTATTCAATGTCAAGCAGCAGCTGCGAAAGCAAACAAGATTTTAGGGTGTACAAAAAGAGAGATAAAATCCTGTGATCCCAAAGTATTGTTATCCCTCTATAAATTACTTGTAAAAACACATCTAAAATATGGGATCCAGTTTTTGGCTCCACGTTTTACAAAGGATATTCAGAACTTAGAGTCAGTTCAAAGGCGGGCAAATAGATTATTGCAATGGATGAAAGGCTTCTCATATGGTGAGAGGCTGGAAACGTTGGGCTTAGAAAAAAGACGTCTCAGAAGAGATATCATTTATATGTATAGATATATGCGTGGTCAATACAAAGAACTGGCACATGTCTTATTCCTTCCAAAGACTAAGGACCAGTGGGCACTCATTACGGGGGGGATGAAAGGCGATTCCAGCAGCTAAATAGGAAAGGGTTCTTTACAGTCAGACTGTGGAATGGCCGACCACAAGAGTTAGCTATAACACCATTTAAAAAAGGACTGGATGATTTCCTCAGTGCATATAACACTGTGGGTTACAGATAATTTAGTGACAAAAAAAATGTATAATTGGTGGAGACAAGTTGACCTTGATGGAACTTGTTTTTTTGTCAACCTATATAACTATGTAAGTATTATTAATTTCAAATCGAAAAGTTTTTATTTGATAGAATTTGCTAATCCAAGGAAAAAATCAGGAGGAGGCATAGGCTGCACAATCTCCGCAGAGGAAATGTCTTAGTTTTATGTCCATTTCCACTCATGCCTCTCACAGGCCTCCTGTCTAAACATTCTGACGAAGTTTATAATTATATATAATGAAGACCTTGGGGAGATGTTATTTTGCAGACTGTGAGACCTTTTTAATTTGTCTTCAGCACCCATGTAATTAGATTATTAATCAAAAGAAATCCTTAAAATAAACTCTTGTCACAAAATCTAATCAATACTGCAAAAGGGCCGAATGTTCAAAAACAAGGGTTCTTGCATGTTGTAGAGCGGCTTCCTGCTATCGCTGCCATGTTGTTTTAAGTGCCTCTATTAGCTGGAAGGAGCTTTAATGTAACTTAAAAACAAATGGTATGATAAGAAGCTCTTTATTCTTTATGTAAAACACTAAAACGAGTAGAATTAAAAGGGTGAAAGTGTGTCCAGTGATTCATCTTTCCAGGGGTACTGAAGAATTTTAAAGTAATACCAATCTTGAAGTTTTTTTTGCCTAATTCAAAAAAACACAGGGAAATATAATCTAGTTATAACTATTTAATAGCACAGTACAGGTTACAAGCAACTGAAGTGAGATACATATATTACTCACATTGCTAAAAAGTAGCTCTGAAAAAATTATCAGATCATCAATTGTGAAGTAAACTCCAGCCTCAGGTCAGGTGATATATGGTAATATATATATGTGTTATCCATTTACTGTACATACGCACATGCACGCTGTATCGGTTTACAAAATATTTTATATTGTCACACGTATAAGAATACTGCCCCCCCTATGGACTACATTATAATTATTACAATACTGCCACATCTGCAAATTTATAACTACTATAATACTGCCCCTATGTACAAGAATATAACTACTATAATACTGCTCCTATGTACAAGAATATAACTACTATAATACTGCCCCTATGTACAAGAATATAACTACTATAATACTGCTCCTATGTACAAGAATATAACTACTATAATACTGCCCCTATGTACAAGAATATAACTACTATAATACTGCCTCCTATGTACAAGAATATAACTACTATAATACTGCCTCCTATGTACAAGAATATAACTACTATAATACTGCCCCTATGTACAAGAATATAACTACTATAATACTGCCTCCTATGTACAAGAATATAACTACTATAATACTGCCTCCTATGTACAAGAATATAACTACTATAATACTGCCTCCTATGTACAAGAATATAACTACTATAATACTGCTCCTATGTACAAGAATATAACTACTATAATACTGCCCCCTATGTACAAGAATATAACTACTATAATACTGCCCCTATGTACAAGAATATAACTACTATAATACTGCCCCTATGTACAAGAATATAACTACTATAATACTGCCCCTATGTACAAGAATATAACTACTATAATACTGCTCATATGTACAAGAATATAACTACTATAATACTGCCCCTATGTACAAGAATATAACTACTATAATACTGCTCCTATGTACAAGAATATAACTACTATAATACTGCCCCTATGTACAAGAATATAACTACTATAATACTGCCCCTATGTACAAGAATATAACTACTATAATACTGCCTCCTATGTACAAGAATATAACTACTATAATACTGCTCCTATGTACAAGAATATAACTACTATAATACTGCCCCCTATGTACAAGAATATAACTACTATAATACTGCCCCTATGTACAAGAATATAACTACTATAATACTGCCCCTATGTACAAGAATATAACTACTATAATACTGCCCCTATGTACAAGAATATAACTACTATAATACTGCTCATATGTACAAGAATATAACTACTATAATACTGCCCCTATGTACAAGAATATAACTACTATAATACTGCTCCTATGTACAAGAATATAACTACTATAATACTGCCCCTATGTACAAGAATATAACTACTATAATACTGCCCCTATGTACAAGAATATAACTACTATAATACTGCCCCTATGTACAAGAATATAACTACTATAATACTGCCCCTATGTACAAGAATATAACTACTATAATACTGCTCCTATGTACAAGAATATAACTACTATAATACTGCCCCTATGTACAAGAATATAACTACTATAATACTGCCTTCTATGTACAAGAATATAACTACTATAATACTGCTCCTATGTACAAGAATATAACTACTATAATACTGCTCATATGTACATGAATATAACTACTATAATACTGCCCCTATGTACAAGAGTATAACTACTATAATACTGCTCCTATATACAAGAATATAACTACTATAATACTGCTCCTATGTACAAGAATATAACTACTATAATACTGCCCCTATGTACAAGAATATAACTACTATAATACTGCCTCCTATGTACAAGAATATAACTACTGTAATACTGCTCTTATGTACAAGAATATAACTACTAGAATAATGCCCGCTATGTGCAAGAATATGACTGCTATAATACTGTCCCCTATGTACAAGAATATAACTACTATAATACTGCTCCTATGTACAAGAATATAACTACTATAATACTGCCCCCTATGTACAAGAATATAACTACTATAATACTGCTCCTATGTATAAGAATATAACTACTATAATACTGCCCCTATGTACAAGAATATAACTACTATAATACTGCCCCTATGTACAAGAATATAACTACTATAATACTGCTCCTATGTACAAGAATATAACTACTATAATACTGCCCCCTATGTACAAGAATATAACTACTATAATACTGTTCCTATGTACAAGAATATAACTACTATAATACTGCCTCCTATGTACAAGAATATAACTAATGTAATACTGCCCCTATGTACAAGAATATAACTACTATAATACTGCTCCCTATGTACAAGAATATAACTACTATAATACTGCCCCCTATGTACAAGAATATAACTACTATAATACTGTTCCTATGTACAAGAATATAACTACTATAATACTGCCTCCTATGTACAAGAATATAACTAATGTAATACTGCCCCTATGTACAAGAATATAACTACTATAATACTGCCTCCTATGTATAAGAATATAACTACTGTAATACTGCTCTTATGTACAAGAATATAACTATAATACTGCCCCCTATGTACAAGAATATAACTACTATAATACTGCTCCTATGTACAAGAATATAACTACTATAATACTGCCCCTATGTACAAGAATATAACTACTATAATACTGCCCCCTATGTACAAGAATATAACTGCTATAATACTGCCCCTATGTACAAGAATATAACTACTATAATACTGCTCCTATGTACAAGAATATAACTACTGTAATACTGCTCTTATGTACAAGAATATAACTACTAGAATAATGCCCGCTATGTGCAAGAATATAACTACTATAATACTGCTCCTATGTACAAGAATATGACTACTATAATACTGCTCCTATGTACAAGAATATAACTACTATAATACTGCTCCTATGTACAAGAATATGACTACTATAATACTGCCCCCTATGTACAAGAATATAACTACTATAATACTGCCCCTATGTACAAGAATATAACTACTATAATACTGCTCCTATGTACAAGAATATAACTACTGTAATACTGCTCTTATGTACAAGAATATAACTACTAGAATAATGCCCGCTATGTGCAAGAATATAACTACTATAATACTGCCCCTATGTACAAGAATATAACTACTATAATACTGCTCCTATGTACAAGAATATAACTACTATAATACTGCCCCCTATGTACAAGAATATAACTACTATAATACTGTTCCTATGTACAAGAATATAACTACTATAATACTGCCTCCTATGTACAAGAATATAACTAATGTAATACTGCCCCTATGTACAAGAATATAACTACTATAATACTGCTCCTATGTACAAGAATATAACTACTCTAATACTGCTCCCTATGTACAAGAATATAACTACTATAATACTGCCCCCTATGTACAAGAATATAACTAATGTAATACTGCCCCTATGTACAAGAATATAACTACTATAATACTGCCTCCTATGTATAAGAATATAACTACTGTAATACTGCTCTTATGTACAAGAATATAACTACTATAATACTGCCCCCTATGTACAAGAATATAACTACTATAATACTGCTCCTATGTACAAGAATATAACTACTATAATACTGCCCCTATGTACAAGAATATAACTACTATAATACTGCCCCTATGTACAAGAATATGACTGCTATAATACTGCCCCCTATGTACAAGGATATAACTACTATAATACTGCCCCCTATGTACAAGAATATGACTACTATAATACTGCTCCTATGTACAAGAATATAACTACTATAATACTGTTCCTATGTACAAGAATATGACTGCTATAATACTGCCCCCTATGTACAAGAATATAACTACTATAATACTCCTCCTATGTACAAGAATATAACTACTATAATACTGTTCCTATGTACAAGAATATGACTACTATAATACTGCCCCCTATGTACAAGGATATAACTACTATAATACTGCCCCCTATGTACAAGAATATGACTACTATAATACTGCTCCTATGTACAAGAATATAACTACTATAATACTGTTCCTATGTACAAGAATATGACTGCTATAATACTGCCCCCTATGTACAAGAATATAACTACTATAATACTCCTCCTATGTACAAGAATATAACTACTATAATACTGCTCCTATGTACAAGAATATAACTACTATAAAACTACCCACTATGTTCAAGAATACCCTGTTGTGAGCTGCTATCAATCGAAAGGTGGTAGGATTCACATTCAAATAAATAGGAATTCTCACCATTTCACCACTGACATTGGCAAGCGCCTGGGTCACAATCTCGAGATAGTTGTATATCCCATTGTTGGACCTATATTCACTATGAGATGGCAATATCCCTTTAATATCTTTCTTTTCAGTTCTCGGTGTTTCTTACTGCATTTTGAAATGACCACACCTTTAGGAAATTATGAAGTGCAGTTGGGCATTTTTTATATAAACAATTGCAGAAATATTATGACTTTGCCCTGTCAGCTGAGAACCAGCCATTCTGTAGCTCAAAAATGATCACATCTTTGGCATGCTGGACATTACACAGCAAAATGTGGATGACGTTTACTCTGATCCCAGTAATTGGGTCAGGGGGCAAAAAAAATGGTGTCCAATTTTGTTCCAATTTACCAGACAGAAATGCACACAAAATAACAGATTTAAATCATTTCCTCGTCTAGCATATAACTTTGTGTTTCAGATTATAAAAAAAATACAATAAAACAAAGTCACAGCTGAGTGCACAAGCGTGTTCAATGGGTAACAAGGAGCTGGGTCTTTGGCTGCAGTTCATTTCCCACTACGTTAATATGCAACATATGTGAACCTTATAGTGAATTGTTTCCGTGCCTTGGAATGTGCACGATGGGAATCGGGAGCATACAGCCCATAGCTATGTTACATATCGTAACTAAGGTTTTACAAGAGATCCCTCTCGGCTTCAATCTCTCCAGACGTCCTCTCAATAACTCTGGAATGAATACTTACGATACCCAAGTGAACTGCAGCTTGCTTAGACTATAAAGCTCTCCCCATGCTTAGTTTTTGATGTGAAGTCATATGAACCTGTTTTTCTTTTTTCTTGTCAAAGGATTTGGGGGGGGGGGGGGGAGACCAGACACAATTTATTAAATATTGCAAATGGAATACTGGTTTGTTGGTCATTATATGATTTATACTAACAGGTTATCCTAGGCTTTTAACAATATTTTTGTTATGAGCTCAAAATAAGCTGATTACACACAACCTGTCCATCAATGATCATCTGTAATTCGCAGGAGAATAAAACAGCACGTGTTAAGTTCTGCATCAGCACCTCCAGAGTCAAAGTGAGGTATTACATGGTCTCTACTGTAATCATGAAGGTCCTCCAGGAATAGAGTACCTTTGAAGTTTCTCTTTGCTCTGGCTATTTCATGGAAGTCTAAACAAGCCTGATCCTACCTATTTTAACTTAGAATATTTTATTAAGCATTTAAGAATAGGAAACCGTAAGATGTTTAGCCCATTAAGGGCACATCAATTCCTTTGTGGTTTTTTTGTACTTATTGCATTCAGAAAACCATAACTTTTTAGTCATGTAGCCATTTTAGAACTTGTATTTTACAGAACAAGTTGCATTTGTGCCACCACTTTGGGATAGAAAAAATTGGGAACGTTTGCACAAAAATAAATGGTCTTTCATGGCACCATATTTATTGTGTTTTATACACTTTAGGTCCATTGTCTGATAAACAGTGTGGCTGGAGTGAAAGGTTGGGCTTATTGAAAAAGGACGTGTCCTGAAGCGGGACACTGCACAAAATATGCGGCAAAATCTTCGCACAAATTTCTGCCACAATGTAAGACAACTAACAGTTTGTGTAAACTATCCTGTCTAGTCTAACTATGCACTGCTTAAGACCGTATTCATAAGTTTGCAATAAAATATCGAAAAACTTTTAATTAACTATTTTTGGAAATGGGGAAAAAGGATCTGCAATTTGTTTTCCTTTATTTTGTAAGTTTAAAGGGCTTTGGTACATGGTTTTTGTACCTGGAGGTCATTTTTAGACTTTTGGTTGCAATGACAACGCATCCTGTGATCGGATGGGGTGAAGGGAGGGTCTGCAGATGGGCCATGGGGAGATAGAAGGAACGCCTTAGCTTTATCTAACTGTTTAGATGCTACAGTTTCAATTGTCCATGTCATCTAGGGGGTTAAGCTGTAGAGATTGTCAGTTATGGCAACCGCAAGCAATAATCTCAAGGATACCATGGCAGCTCCCACAGATCAGCATGGCGTTGATATGTCACAGAGTGCAAACAAATCCTCCTTCATGAGAATGACATTCATAATGGAGTGCAAAGACGGCTCTAGTCCCCTTCACTACAGTGTTCAGGGATCCATTACAATAGAAGAGGAATACGAAGGAATTATATCTATTAGCTTACCATATATACAGAAAACTAAAACTATGTATTTCAAGAACTTAATTTTGCAGTAAATATGCAGATAAAGCTCCTGTATAGTATATAATCCTAATGTTATTAAATGAATCTTTAATGCAGGCCAGACTCATTTGTAGTTCCATGACGGTAAGAATGGAAGAACATAAAACTCTGACCTTTAGGGTATGTCTGTGTTTCTATTGTGCACACCATTCGCTACACAGAAAAAAACTTAATTGTCTTCCACATTTATTACACTTTAATGTTATTATTTACAACCTTAAGGGATATCCAGCATCTGACTAATTTTGGAGCAAAAAACAATAAGCATTTCATCACAAAACATCCCTGTTATAATAATTATAGCAGCAAAAAGAATTCCCAAAATTATAATGGATTTACAAAATTGACTATTTAATGTGTGATAAGATAATTTGCGATAATGTGATTTCTACTTAACATTTTAGGAGTTAAAAGTTTAGCCTCGATAATAAAAACTGAAACATTATTATATGTAGATAAAATATAAAAATACTCTAAAATAAGAATGCAATGGATCTAAGGCAACTATTAGGTGGCACAGAAATGACCCTGTACATCAGAAAACTGCAAATTAACAATGGTGTCACGTATACAGTGGGGAAAATAAGTATTTGATACACTGCCAATCTTGCAAGTTTTCCCACCTACAAAGAATGGAGAGGTCTGTAATATGTAACGTAGGTACACTTCACCTGTGAGGGACAGAATCGTAAAAAAATATCCAGAAAATCACATTGTATGATTTACAAAATTAATTTGCATTTTATCGCATGAAATAAGTATTTGATACAATAGAAAAACAGAACTTCATATTTGGTACATAGGTCAGACCTTTCCTATAGTTCTTGACCAAGATTTTCTACTGTGTTGAGGTCTGGAGACTGGCTAGGATACTCCAGGACCTTGAAATACTTCTTACGAAGCCATTCCTTAGTTGCTCTGGCTGTGTGTTTTGGGTATTTGTCATGCTGGAAGACCCAGCCACAATCCATTTTCAATGCTCTTACTGAGGGAAGGAGGTTGTTGGCCAAAATCTTGCGATACATGACTCCATCCATCAATATGGTGCAGTCGTCATGTCCCTGTCCCCTTTGCAGAAAACTCCCCCTCAAGTATGATGTTTCTCCCACCATGCTTCACGGTTGTGATGGTGTTCTTGGG
Source organism: Phyllobates terribilis (assembly GCF_046119375.1). Classification (NCBI taxonomy): domain Eukaryota; kingdom Metazoa; phylum Chordata; class Amphibia; order Anura; family Dendrobatidae; genus Phyllobates; species Phyllobates terribilis. The sequence goes on from NW_027362774.1 coordinate 9,921,986, forward strand.
GTTGTACTCATCCTTCTTCTTACTCCAAACACGGCGAGTGGAGGTGATACCAAAAAGCTCTATTTTGGTCTCATCTGACCACATGACTTTCTCCGCTGCCTCCTCTGGATCACCTAGACGGTCATTGGTGAACTTCAAATGAGCCTGGACATGTTCTGGTGTGAGCGGGGGGACTTTGCGTGCCCTGAAGGATTTTATCCATGATGGCATAGTGTGTTACTAATGGTAATTTTTGAGACTGTGGTCCCAGCTCTCTTCAGATGTATTGACCAGGTACTCCCGGGTTGATTACTGATCTTTCTCAGAATTATCCTTACCCCATGAGGCGAGATCCTGCATGGAGCCCCAGGAAGAGGAAGATTGACTGTTATCTTGTTTCTTCCATTTTTTAATAATTGTGCCAACAGTTGTTGCCTTCTCACCAAGCTGCTTGTATATTGTCCTGTAGCCCATCCAGCATTGTGCAGGTCTACACCCTGGTGTCCTTAGACAGCTCTTTGGTCTTGGCCGTGGTGGAGAGGTTGGAATGTGATTGTGTAGACAGGTGACTTTTACACAAGTAATGAGTTCAAACAGGTACAATTAATACAGGTTATGAGTACAGAGTAGGAGAGCTTCTTAAAGAAAATGTCAGTGAGAGTCAGCATTCTTGCTGGTTGGTGGGTGATCAAACACTTATTATTTCATGCATTAAAATGCAATTTAATTATGTAAAAATCATACAATGTGATTTTTGGGTTTTTATTTTTAGATTCTGTCACTCACAAGTGAAGTGTACCTACGATAAAAATTACAGACCTCTCCATTCTTTGTAGGTTGGAAAACTTGCAAAATCGGCAGAGTATCAAATACTTATTTTCCCCACTGTACATAACAAAAAGTCTTATGTCTAACTCAACATCCATCCTGACCAGAATAAATGTTTTTAGTTTTTTTCTCAAAGCAAAAAAAAGACCAAAGAGTAGCCAAAGCTTGTATTTTAGATATTTTTTAATACGGACATATTCTATTTTTCATAGCAGCGATATTTGCTACTTCTGTAAAGATTTAAAAACAAATGACAACAAACCGATAAAAAATAAAGTAGTAATTTAGTGAAGTTGGGTATTTGTACCAGATGGTCTGGATACTTTCTTCTGAACACAGTTTGGGACTAAACGGGGATGAACCCTCAGAAGTCACACAGAACAGAATTTTTTTTACTGGATGAAAGTACGGTGCAGCTGTATCAGATCACTCGGCTCCAGCAACGTCATATTAACAGAACATGTGACTACGATACACAATCACTGGCTACACATGAGACCTTAGATAACACGTCACGCCATCACTGGAGCCCAGGAAACAAAGACCGGCGGTGGACCAGAGAAGCATCGGTAGAGTGTTCAAAGAGGTGAGAATTTACTAGTTTTATTATTATAGAAAATTGTAGGATGTTTGTGAAAAAAAAACTGAAACCCCTTACATTTGATGAAAAAGAAAACTCTTATAGGGAATGTGTCAAACAAATTACATTGTTTGAATCTGGTTTGTGAGTTTTGTTTATTTTTCATAATACGTTTTTGTTTTTACTTTCCATATTATTACTTATATAAACTCTGATCACTAGGCCTAATATTAAGACTCATAATTCCTCTTCTGTGCATATGACTTTTCAGCAGTCTCATTATCATCACAAATAGGATTACAATGAAAGGTAACACTTTTATTTACAGTGGATAACAAAGGATCCGCCATTCACAACAGATGATGTCACAACTCACCTCATCCTCCTGTAAAATGACTGATGGTATCTTCATATACAGTAGCCAAAACAGGATGCACATTAGGTGATGTCACAGCTCACCTCCTCCTCCTGTACAATGACTGAAAACACCTCTATATACAGGAGATAACACAGGATACACAATTCACAATAGGTGATGTCACATCTCACCTCCTCCTCCTCCTATACAATGACTGATAACACCTCTATATACAGTAGATAATACAGGATACACAATTCACAATAGGTGATGTCACAGCTCACCTCAATTCAATTCATAATACACAGGTCACAAACGGGAGAAAACAATGGGCATGTGCATGGGGAATGTTGTTAAAAATGGGGGGCTCAGAGGTCTGGGTCATGATGGTTAAACAACAAGTACAATTCATGCAAAAGGGGGCGCACTTAGGTCTGTCTGGGTGGTCCTGTACGGTCATTTAAGGTATAGTGTTTGGTACCGACATGATGTTAGTGATATGTGATATTGTCATTGTACCCATACAGTCTGCAGGATGTTATACTTTGCTTTTGCATTCCCCACGCACATGCCCATTGCTTTCTCCACTTTTTGTGACCTGTGTATAATGAATTGAATATTTAATAGACCTTACTTTTTTTTTTATAATACCTGTGACCAACCATGTCATCCTTTTTTCTCTGTTTTCCCCCTTATCATTGATGTGTGGTCTTGCTAGTCCAACCCCATAGTCACATGTATACATGGTACTACTAATATTTTATATATACTGTCAATATATATTGCTGGACATGCTGTCTTTTCAAATGAGGCATTTCTATCATTCACCAAAGATGTCAAAGCTCACCTCCTCCTCCTCACTTCACAATGCTGTTTCCCCAGATTAGAGCATTTCCACTTTATATATATCGATAAAATGTCTGAGCAAGTCTATAGCTGTCAATAAGAAGAAAATGAAGTCACAGTCTTACATTCATGATATTAGTGTGAAATTAGTATGTAAATTGCAAGATTTATTTTTTTTTAATCATCTGAAAAATAAAATCTTTTTTTTTTATTATTTTTTTTTAAATACACTTAATTTAAAAACCTGATTTAACGAATATTTCATTTTCTGATGACAAATTCCTTTTAAACCCCTCAGGTTGTAAAGTGGGATCACCAACCTTTCGTGCCACCCCACTGGAAACATGTCATTTTCAATTGGTAACATCACTTACTAAAGTGAAATCTTGGACTTCGCAAACAAGTTAAATTGCTTCAGCGTTAAGGTATACTAAGACTGCAGGCACTATATCATTATATCTTTAAAAAGTTTTCTTGAGTGGTGTACAAGGAAAATAAGACAATGCACGTCACAATGATGCATGTTTTGGTGGCTAAATAGCAAAGCCTTAGGTCAAAATCCGGCAATCTCGCAGTCATTCGATTTGAGAGCACATCAACGTCTCACTAAATGGAAGCCGCCTTTTGCCGCGCACCTTATCATAATGTCACAAAAACTATAACATTACAAATCAGTTCTCGGGCAAAATACATGACAGCAAAATACTGGTACACAAAAGCTGCATTTAATATCCGTCACCGCTGCCTCCTCAAACTTACCTCTGCGCGAGAGAGTGCCGGCTGTACTTCTCAGCTTGTGGTATTCCAAGATTCGTTTCAGAGTGGAATGAAATATAAATGACAGTTCATACAACACATGAACATAAGAAAGGGTATGAAATATTTAAAATAAAAGACATCTTAGAACAGAAAGAAACCAACAGAGCCTTTCTCCAACCCAGCCCCTGGGACTTTAACCGTCTGCAATTCATTGAAAATTTCATTTCCATTGTTATTTTTAGTGAAATATTTTGCATCGCTCAAGATCAGATACCCGTGTACTGTCCTTTCTCCTGACAGATAGATTTTGTTTTTCCATCAAAGATATTTCTCATCACTTTGAGAAAACAAAGGAACAATAACTCAGCAGTAGGTGCCGAACCCTGAATTATTCCATAGGTTACCCGGTTATAAGCTCTACAAATACATCTTGTTGCACTGGAGCAAACTGTAAAAAAACAAGAAAGGTCAGACAGACAGAAGGCTAAATTCACACTTGTAATCTCCATTATGTGTATGCATCAGGGAAGCTCCCAACGCTTTCCATACAGCTGGAGAAGAGCGTCTCCATTAGGCTGGTATATTGTTATTTTCAGATGTAAGTAAAAATCTTCTGCTCTATATTATAGAGATGCATCAACCAGGAGAACATGTACCGGACATTATATGGTTAAGAGATGTCAAACTCAAACACACAGAGGGCCAAAATGGAAAACTTGGACAAAGTCGCGGGCCAATCAGTATTCAGTATAATGGCCCCACATGGTCCTCTGTGCAGTATAATGGGCCCCACATAGTCCCCCATACAGAATAATGGCCCCACATAGTCCTCCATACAGAAAAATGGGCCCCACATAGTCCTCCATACAGAATAATGGGCCCCACATAGTCCTCCATACAGTATAATGGGCCCCACATAGTCCTCCATACAGTATAATGGGCCTCACATAGTCCTCCATACAGAATAATGGGCCCCACATAGTCCTCCATACAGTATAATGGGCCCCACATAGTCCTCCATACAGTATAATGGGCCCCACATAGTCCTCCATACAGAATAATGGGCCCCACATAGTCCTCCATACAGAATAATGGGCCCCACATAGTCCTCCATACAGTATAATGGGCCCCACATAGTCCTCCATACAGTATAATGGTCCCACATAGTCCTCCATACAGTATAATGGGCCCCACATAGTCCTCCATACAGAATAATGGGCCCTACTTAGTCCTCCATACAGTATAATGGGCCCCACATAGTCCTCCATACAGTATAATGGGCCCCACATAGTCCTCCATATAGAATATGGGCCCCACATAGTCCTCCATACAGTATAATGGGCCCCACATAGTCCTCCATACAGAATAATGGGCCCACATAGTCCTCTGTACAGTATAATGGGCCCCACAAAGTCCTCCATGCAGAATAATGGCCCCACGTAGTACTCCATACAGAATAATGGTCCCCACATAGTCCTCCGTACAGTATAATGGGCCCCACATGGTCCTCTGTGCAGTATAATGGGCCCCACATAGTGCTCCATACATAATTATAGGCCCCACATAGTCCTCCATACAGTATAATGGGCCCCACATAGTCCTCCATACAGAATAATGGCCCCACATAGTCCTCCATACAAAATAATGGCCCCACATAGTCCTCCATACAGAATAATGGCCCCACATAGTCCTCCATACTAAAGGCCTGACATAGTCCTCCATACAGTATAATGGGCCCCACTAAGTCCTCCATACAAAATAATGGCCCCACATAGTCCTCCATACAGAATAATGGCCCCACATAGTCCTCCATACATAATAATGGGCCCCACATAGTCCTCCATACAGTATAATGGGCCCCACATAGTCCTCCATACAGTACAATGGCCCCATATATTTCTCCATATAGTACAATGGCCCCACATAGTCCTCCATACAGTATAATGGGCCCCACATAGTACTCTATACAGAATAATGGGCCCCACACAGTCCTCTGTACAGTATAATGGCCCCACATAGTCCTCCATACAGAATAATTGCCCCATATAGTCCTCCATACAGAATAATGGGCCCCACACAGTCCTCCATACAGTATAATGGGCCCCACATAGTCCTCCATACAGTATAATGGCCCCATATAGTCCTCCATACAGAATAATGGGCCCCACACGGTCCTCTGTACAGTATAATGGGCCCCACATAGTCTTCCATACAGTATAATGGCCCCACATAGTCCTCCATACAGAATAATGACCCAACATAGTCCTCTATACAGAATAATGGCCCCACATAGTCCTCCATACAGAATAATGGCCCCACATAGTCCTCCATACAGTACAATAGCCCCATATATTCCTCCATATAGTACAATGGCCCCATATAGTCCTCCATACAGTACAATGGCCCCACATAGGGGTGATGGTTCTGGTGTCGAGGGCCAAATAAAAAAACCCTGTGGGCCAAAGTTTGACACATGTGGGTTAATGTTATGGCGTATGGGCAATGCATCCCAGTGTATAGATTATGACCAAAGCATCCTTGGCGTATACCTCTGACATACACTGAAAATACAATGGAAAAGTTGTGATAGAAATACCTATTTCTAAGCTCAACTTTCCTGTCGATACTGCATTATGTATTGCCTTTAATGTGGGTATAATTTTAAAGGTTTCATTTTGCATGATTTACTGAAACATTGTATTGTCAACATGACAGTTCCCATTTATTTGCAAGTGGAAATCATTGCATTAGGTGAAGGCCACTCTTGAGGAATTATTGATGCAATTTAAAAAGTTTTAATATTTTTCTAGATTTTTTTTCTGTATTTATGGGCTTCATAAAGCAATTTTGCATCATGGATGTGCCATCTTCTCTGCATGTTTTCTTTTCTCTTGCATAAACATTTTGATAATACATTTAACATCGTCACTATTATTGCCCAGCTTTACACCAAAACTTCTCATGGTTGCTACAAAATAGTGGACATTACACATCTTCCTCCTCCAGCAGGAGACCTGACATCTCCCTGACTTCAGGCAGTACAGCGTCCAGTCAACAGTTTGGGGGAAGGACAATGTGGGGGCACCATTAGCATCAGATCGTCCTTCCTGAACATTTGAGATGGCCATTTATGTTATAGCTGTACAAAAACAAAATGTGGTTCTCTGTTAGTAAACTGATAATAAAAAAAAGAAAAAGGACAGGGGCGATACCTTTATTCACAACATATTGCATGGCTTTGGGGGAAAGAGACCAGGCAAGAAGAGGTCAGCCAAGTTGAAAGAGTGGAGCATAGCATTTAGAGATGATTCACAAAGACAAGTTCATCATTGCTAACCATGTATTATGTGCATCATGCCATGAAAATGTTTGAAGCTAATCAATTCATATTTCTTTTTCATTTGAGCCTTACTGATTCATTGGAAAAACCCGATTGCAAGGGAAGAGAGGCTTCCATGAGATCGCTTAGGCTGGAACTACTGTCACACCAACAGGAGATACAATGAAAGATTTTCTGCAGAAAGAACTTCTAGCACTCCATGATGGGTAACCAACATCCCTATATCACATATATTAGTCATAATAAGGGATTTACAAAGAGTTAAATAAGGGAGATAAGCCATTATTAAGCCGGTCGATGACAATGTAAGTTAGACGTGCTGTGAGTGCTCCTCCACTATAAAAGGTGACCATCCTCCTAAGATATTCCTTCTTCCCCCATTCACATGGACCCTAAGCCTGATTAAGCAAGTATGTGTTTCTCAATGGAGTTACATAGTTACATAGTTTATAAGGCCGAAAAAAGACAAGCGTCCATCCAGTTCAGCCTATTTCTTGTGCACTGCAGCTATTCCGCAGCGTTGATCCAGGGGAAGGCAACAAAAAACCATGCGGTATAGGCCAATTTACATCATTGAGGAAAAATTCACTTCCCGACACCAATCTGGCAGTCAGATTAAATCCCTGGATTAATTAACTAAGCATAAGATGTAATTTTATTGTTCTCAAGAAAGGCGTCCAGGCCTCTCTTGAACTCTTTAAGTGAGTTGGACATCACCACTTCCTCTCCCAGAGAGTTCCAGAGTCTCACGGCTCTGACCGTAAAGAATCCCCTTCTATGCAGGTGCAGGAACCTCCTTTCCTCCAGACGCATAGTGTGCCCCCTCGTCTTTGTCACCATCCTTGGTATAAACAGGTCATGGGAGAGATCTCTGTACTGCCCCCTGATGTATTTATACATGTTTATGAGGTCTCCCCTAAGCCTTCTCTTTTCCAACGTAAATAGGCCTAATTTTGACAACCTCTCTGGGTATTCTAGCCCCTCCATTCCCTTTATTACCTTAGAGGGTGGAGAATAAGCTGCTACCAGTAAATGATTAGGCATGCTAAAATCTAACATGTCCATTTCTTTTTTTTCCCTAGCTGTTGGGTGTTCGATGTTATTTTTTTTCAAAGATAGTAAACTATTTATGGAATCTTTACATATCAAGTATAAAATAAGTTTAAAAAAAAATAACATAACATGCTTTTTGTAATATACCCCCCCCCTAAAATGACCAATAAATGGGTACAATATCTGTTTCACCAGACATGTGACATAGTAGCAATCATGTTGTGTCAGTGCTGCAGCCGCACACTTTGTCCCAGTGGTGTACTGTGGCCTCCAGGAAAAAAAAAGAAGAATCTCTAAGTCCATATATTACAAGAAAATGGAAAGCATCAAATAAGTATAAACCCCTCTGGTTATGATGGGGTTAATGAACCGCATTTAAAAGGATTTCTGAGCTTAAATTCTCACTATAAAAAAAGTTTCAAGAGTCTATGAAAAAGATAAAGAGATAAGCTATTTGTGATAAAGTTGTGATGGTGAACATATTTCTTCCCCGGCACCGTGGTGTCATTAATCCCTCTGAAGGACAATATAGCCAGCGCCTTTTAGCAGTTTAACAGAACAATAGTTTCCACTTCACTTAAACCATAAAACATTTCAGTCCAGGAAGTTTCATAAATACATTAATGGATGTTATTAGCAGCTCTTTATACAATTCAACTTATATTTTAGGGTTTGTGGTCATTAAAACATTAATTCCGCTTCTAAGGAAGTGATTCTATGAATTATCTCCCCTCCAGCTTGCCATAAAGTGTACGTTCACATGTGGTGAACTTGCACAAATACGCGAAGGATCTGCATAAACAATTCGCAGATATATCCCCTTTTTTCCAAAATTGTGTGAAAATAGGATCAGTAGCACAAAAACATCAAAAAATCCATCAGTGCTTCATAGGGCAGTGAGTTATAAAAGTGAAAAAAAAAGCCAACATAAAGGTTAATAAAAGGATTTAAAAAAATATGGCTGCTTTGCTCTACAAACATCGTCACACCGGCCCATTGGTTGTGTACAGTGTTGTAGCACAGGTCCATTCACTTCCGTAAAAGATGAGTTGCAGTACCGGACACATCCCAAGGACAGGTGTGGCAGCCGTGTGTTGCTCCTAGACATCTTCCAAGGTTATAAATTTGTATCTCCGTCAATCCTGAGGAAGAAGACAAAGCAGCACTTCCATAGTGCCGTGCCCCCTCTAATGTTTACCTGGACTGTGGCACTTACAGCAAGACCCACTTATTTGAATGGGACCTCACTGTGGTTGTCTGCAAAAATTTGGCGGCTGTGGGTTGCTCTGGTGGGAAAAAAATTGTGAAGAGGACACAGTGCTATACTAGCGCTATGGCTCCTTCACTCTCAGGAATGGTGGGGTCCCAAAAGCTGGAGCTTCACCGGTTCTAGTGATATGCAATCACTTCCTAAGATGGAAAAACTGCTTTAAACACATATATTCCGATTCTGAAATCCAGCACAAAACTACAAATGGCTCTGATCTGTGTCCATATATACGAATAATAAGGATGTGCACTGAAGTTGAAGATACATCAAGTCCACTTCTTATGTGCCAGATTAGAAAAAGTATTAAAGTTTGACTAAGCTAAGTGTAAATCCCCCCATACCGAACCCGCCGATAATGATGGGTTCGGCCAATAGTATAATGTATATGGGAGACCCAAACAATTGATTGTTGGGGAAGTTAAGGAACTAGCATGTCAGATTTCGGATTGCCAAACTTTTTATTCTCCCTGAGATAAGCCCCACCGCCATTCACGACTGGTGACGGCTCTCTCAGAGACCGAAGGAGCGCCCTGCTAAGCAAACACTTCTAAGTATGTGAGAGACAGCCGAATTAGCTGCCGGCCTAACCATCTTTTCAGTTATGTGTTGGGGGGGGGGTAAGTTCCTTAATTAAATCTATATAGTGCGACTGAAATGATACAAGAATCATGTTATCATGATCATGTTGCACACCACCAAGTTTTGCCTGGAGTTTTCTTTTAAAAATACACAGCAGATCATAATAAAGAATTGTTGTACCTATACATTTGGTGCTTTTGATTCCACACCTTAACCTACCACTAGGGGTCTAACTGCAGAGGTTGCAATCACACCAAGGCCAATTGGCCAACATGGGAAAACCAATTCTATTAAAACCCCATGACATTTAGGAGCCCTTTTGCTACAAGCTTCAAGTTACACCACAGATATTGCACAGAATCATTTCTCCAACTTTGACAGATACAATTGTTGACCTTCTTCCTCCATTCGTCATCAAAATCAAGACGTCTGCTAGAGATGAGCAATTTGATTAACGTTGCACTATATTGGAATCCAGTCTTCTCCATGACGGCAGGTCTTTGCGATATTACGGCCATGGGGGTCCAGGATGTTAGAGAGGCGCGGATGCCAGCTACAGAAGTAAAGACTGGCTGCCATGGAGGACCAAACTGGACACCGGACCAGAGCAGCTCAAACAGAATTTCTTATCCATAGCTTCTAACTAAAAAACAAACAAATATAATCAGCCTGCAGTGATGTGTGTTATACAGACTTTACACCATCACACTGCAAATCCCAGCAGCAAAATGATCAGTAACTCTGTCATATACAAAGCACATATTATGGAATTATCCGTTATGCAATTCTCCAATATTTGCATTTTAACTAACGCTCAGGTCTATTATTGACCCCAACCAGAACAGAAACATCATAGGTGAGAATCACAAGAGAATCTATCTGGTTCCAGAATGAGGATGTATTCATCATTATCATCTTATTCTTATTGCATGCATTATAGGTTTTATTTGTTAGAAAAAGCCTTTTAGTAACTTGTGAAGCATGTGGGTGCTCTTGTACTGTCAGGTAAAGAATTAAATGGGCCTAAAACCCCCCTGAAGGCAGAAAATGAATGATCGGATGGATAAGCCATATGGCGGTAATTTTATCCTGTGTCAGATGGAAGGCTTCAATATTAAGGCTACAGCAGGGTATGAGATAAATGTTATCCAAAACGGTCTGCAATTCTTACAGCTGAGAGTTCAGTGCTTGCTACAATGTGTCAGTGCAGGTAACATTTATCAGACTGTTCAGATCACGGAGTACTGTCTAGTCTGGATACACTTGTAGCACACTCGGCTGCCTGTGCAGATTTTTGGCCGATTGATGAAATCATGTATACATAAAGGAGAACTCTAAAACGTCATGAGTATATTAATAAATTACAATTTCCTGTGTAATTAGAGATTAAACAGTCCTAAAGTAAAATGTACATTGGTGAGAATGATCTAAATCAGGAATCAACAAATCCGCAGCATTGGAGGCATTCCAAAACTACAACTCCCAACACCTGCCCATCCCATGGCTGTCAATGAACGGTGGGAGTTGTAACACACACGATTGTTGACTACTGAACCAGACACAGGTAAAAACTGTGCTGCAAAAAAAATTTGCTGGATTAAGGCAAACCAAATTTATTAAGTGGTGAAATTAAAAAATAAAAAAAGAGACCCAAAAGGTGCACATTATGTAAGAGTCGGACACAATTTGCACCTTTTGGATCTCGCTTTTTAATTTTGAGCACTAAATTGACTATTTTTGAGAGCAAAAAGTCGCAAAATGTTTGCCTAAATAAGACTTGTAACAAACTTTGGCCCCCTAGAAAACTGGTGCAAAGGGGTTCATAAATTCCCTCTCTATATATTCATGTCCTTTAATAGCACGTAATCCTTCTCGCCGCCTTTTACACAGCAGCTCATTCACATAATATGTCTGCCTTCACGTGGTATAAAGATAAAGTAGAAGTGTCTAAAAAAAAAAAAAAAATTTCAGCAGCCGGGCACAATTTATTTTATTCCAATCATTAAAAAATATGCATTGGTAAGAGAAAATGGGTGAGACAAAATCTGGAAAACCAAGACACATCAATTTTTCTACCTCAAGTCGTACGTCCTTAATTTACATGAGATATTGCAGCGGTAATTACCACACTATTCATCAAACACACATATACATCAGCGAGTGTCTACTTCCATCTTGCATGCACTGTATGCAAACACAGCCAGAAAGCATCATCTATACTGTTAATAAAACCAGTGGCCGACTGGTGGAGCGCGACTGGACCACTGGGCCCCCTGGGAAATAGAAGTTTATAGGGAGCTGATGCACTGGGCCCCCTGGGAAATAGAAGTTTATAGGGAGCTGATGCACTGGGCCCCCTGGGAAATAGAAGTTTATAGGGAGCTGATGCACTGGGCCCCCTGGGAAATAGAAGTTTATAGGGAGCTGATGCACTGGGCCCCCTGGGAAATAGAAGTTTATAGGGAGCGGATGCACTGGGCCCCCTGGGAAATAGAAGTTTATAGGGAGCTGATGCACTGGGCCCCCTGGGAAATAGAAGTTTATAGGGAGCTGATGCACTGGGCCCCCTGGGAAATAGAAGTTTATGGGGAGCTGATGCACTGGGCCCCCTGGGAAATAGAAGTTTATAGGGAGCTGATGCACTGGGCCCCCTGGGAAATAGAAGTTTATAGGGAGCTGATGCACTGGGCCCCCTGGGAAATAGAAGTTTATAGGGAGCTGATGCACTGGGCCCCCTGGGAAATAGAAGTTTATAGAGAGCTGATGCACTGGGCCCCCTGGGAAATAGAAGTTTATAGGGAGCTGATGCACTGGGCCCCCTGGGAAATAGAAGTTTATAGGGAGCTGATGCACTGGGCCCCCTGGGAAATAGAAGTTTATAGGGAGCTGATGCACTGGGCCCCCTGGGAAATAGAAGTTTATGGGGAGCTGATGCACTGGGCCCCCTGGGAAATAGAAGTTTATAGGGAGCTGATGCACTGGGCCCCCTGGGAAATAGAAGTTTATAGGGAGCTGATGCACTGGCCCCCCTGGGAAATAGAAGTTTATAGGGAGCTGATGCACTGGGCCCCCTGGGAAATAGAAGTTTATAGAGAGCTGATGCACTGGGCCCCCTGGGAAATAGAAGTTTATAGGGAGCTGATGCACTGGGCCCCCTGGGAAATAGAAGTTTATGGGGAGTTGATGCACTGGGCCCCCTGGGAAATAGAAGTTTATAGGGAGCTGATGCACTGGGCCCCCTGGGAAATAGAAGTTTATAGGGAGCTGATGCACTGGGCCCCCTGGGAAATAGAAGTTTATAGGGAGCTGATGCACTGGGCCCCCTGGGAAATAGAAGTATATAGAGAGCTGATGCACTGGGCCCCCTGGGAAATAGAAGTTTATAGGGAGCTGATGCACTGGGCCCCCTGGGAAATAGAAGTTTATAGGGAGCTGATGCACTGGGCCCCCTGGGAAATAGAAGTTTATAGGGAGCTGATGCACTGGGCCCCCTGGGAAATAGAAGTTTATGGGGAGCTGATGCACTGGGCCCCCTGGGAAATAGAAGTTTATAGGGAGCTGATGCACTGGGCCCCCTGGGAAATAGAAGTTTATAGGGAGCTGATGCACTGGGCCCCCTGGGAAATAGAAGTTTATAGGGAGCTGATGCACTGGGCCCCCTGGGAAATAAAAGTTTATAGAGAGCTGATGCACTGGGCCCCCTGGGAAATAGAAGTTTATAGGGAGCTGATGCACTGGGCCCCCTGGGAAATAGAAGTTTATAGGGAGCTGATGCACTGGGCCCCCTGGGAAATAGAAGTTTATAGGGAGCTGATGCACTGGGCCCCCTGGGAAATAGAAGTTTATGGGGAGCTGATGCACTGGGCCCCCTGGGAAATAGAAGTTTATAGGGAGCTGATGCACTGGGCCCCCTGGGAAATAGAAGTTTATAGGGAGCTGATGCACTGGGCCCCCTGGGAAATAGAAGTTTATAGGGAGCTGATGCACTGGGCCCCCTGGGAAATAGAAGTTTATAGAGAGCTGATGCACTGGGCCCCCTGGGAAATAGAAGTTTATAGGGAGCTGATGCACTGGGCCCCCTGGGAAATAGAAGTTTATAGGGAGCTGATGCACTGGGCCCCCTGGGAAATAGAAGTTTATAGGGAGCTGATGCACTGGGCCCCCTGGGAAATAGAAGTTTATAGGGAGCTGATGCACTGGGCCCCCTGGGAAATAGAAGTTTATAGGGAGCTGATGCACTGGGCCCCCTGGGAAATAGAAGTTTATAGGGAGCTGATGCACTGGGCCCCCTGGGAAATAGAAGTTTATAGGGAGCTGATGCACTGGGCCCCCTGGGAAATAAAAGTTTATAGAGAGCTGATGCACTGGGCCCCCTGGGAAATAGAAGTTTATAGGGAGCTGATGCACTGGGCCCCCTGGGAAATAGAAGTTTATAGGGAGCTGATGCACTGGGCCCCCTGGGAAATAGAAGTTTATAGGGAGCTGATGCACTGGGCCCCCTGGGAAATAGAAGTTTATGGGGAGCTGATGCACTGGGCCCCCTGGGAAATAGAAGTTTATAGGGAGCTGATGCACTGGGCCCCCTGGGAAATAGAAGTTTATAGGGAGCTGATGCACTGGGCCCCCTGGGAAATAGAAGTTTATAGGGAGCTGATGCACTGGGCCCCCTGGGAAATAGAAGTTTATAGAGAGCTGATGCACTGGGCCCCCTGGGAAATAGAAGTTTATAGGGAGCTGATGCACTGGGCCCCCTGGGAAATAGAAGTTTATAGGGAGCTGATGCACTGGGCCCCCTGGGAAATAGAAGTTTATAGGGAGCTGATGCACTGGGCCCCCTGGGAAATAGAAGTTTATAGGGAGCTGATGCACTGGGCCCCCTGGGAAATAGAAGTTTATAGGGAGCTGATGCACTGGGCCCCCTGGGAAATAGAAATTTATAGGGAGCTGATGCACTGGGCCCCCTGGGAAATAGAAGTTTATAGGGAGCTGATGCACTGGGCCCCCTGGGAAATAGAAATTTATAGGGAGCTGATGCACTGGGCCCCCTGGAGCCCCAAACCAAATCCGTATGAAAAATAATTACAGACATCACAAACTTTAGATTTTCAATAAAGATGAAAAAAGTCAACTTGTCTAGAAGATCCTGTGTCTCTTTTGTACCACTCTCTATAATGTAATTTAAAGTATAACCCCATGCTTGCAAACCTACGACAATTTATCAAGGGAATTGCTCAAGTGGCAAGTCCTTAATAAGCATTTAATATCAGCATTACTCCCTTCAATATACTCTCACATGCGCTGGAACGTATTTACTAGAAGATCCAACAGCAGAAATCTGGTGCTTAGATCACTATAGAGGGATCTGCACTTTGAATTGCGACAGGTCCGCAGGAGGATTGTCATCCAATAGGACCAATTCTTGCAAAATCCTTGGATGCTGCTAGTTTCCATAGTGGCTTTTTTTTTTCACCTTTGCTGCAAAAAATCCACGTGAACATTTTCCATCACGTCAGTGCGGCTCTAGAAGCTTAGTTCACTTTCACAGGAAGTGGTGTAGTTGTATTTGAAGCCACGTCAAATTCAACCTGTGTGAACTGCACCTTGCAACAAGGAACAATAATAATAGGTTGCATTGATGGTAGGACCTTAACGGAAAAGGGTGACCTGTTGAGCCAGGTTCGACCATAATATTACTAATCTTTTGCTTTCATATATGATATCAACACAGTATAGCTTTACTAAGACCTCTCATTTTAGTGTTATCTCATCCACTTGCAGCTAACTCTGTGAGACCCCAAACATGGGGTTTTGGTTGTAGCGCAATCCTTTGCTGCTGTGTGATTAGCCCTATTTTTGAAGTGATTAATTGCAGTGAGATTTTGGTTGAAGGGTCACTAGAAAAACTGAATGACCTTTGCTTTTAAGGCCATGTCCACATGTTGTAGGAAAATTGAAGCTGCAGATTTGGTTACAAATCCACGACAATTCCCCAATGAATCACGTTAAATGCAGTAAAATCTGCAAACAATCCGCACAAGAATAAGCATGCTGCAGATCTGAAGTACTACACCATGCTTTCCTTTTCATGTGGATTTTTTTCTGCAACGTGTGAATGGGATTTTCAAAAAAAAGCACTTACTAATATTATACTGTAAATTCCTGTGGTTTTGCAGTGCGAAATCTGCACTGAAGTTCCTGAACTTGGCCTAAATGTTATATTACAAAGCCCTTTGGCATTATACAATTATTTTATATTATTGAGAAGGGGACTTTGTTCACCATCTTTCCGTATCTGGATCATCTAAACAGTCTTATTCCACTGCCGTATTATAGTGCCAACTAGACACAGTTATTCTTCCAAGGATATACAAGCCAGCGTAGCACGGACCCCCTGACAAATCTTTGTAACCACAGCTAGGATGTGTTAAGTACAACACCAGTAAAAGTATATTGCCGCTGTGGGTGACAAGGAACGGACTTGTCTCAGGAGGAGAAGTGATGGGAGCAGCTACAACCAGACAGGTAAACTCAGAAGTTTTCAAGCTGGGCTGTAAATCATTCAACAAGAAAATGCTAGTTACATGGTTATAGAGCCTCTGTATTTTATGCCTGTAGTAAATGTGACTCCATGGTCAGTGCCACGAAGCATTGGTTAAATGCATCCACATATAATTATATCCCTATGTAATTATGGAAATGAACCTCAGGCTGGACATGCTCCTAATTACTGGAATTGTTATTTTATTTCTCATGCACCAGATGAATCTGTAACAATTTGCACACTGTTGCACAATGTGCAAAGTCGTAGAGCAGGGCTGCAGACCTGGCGTATCCTGTGGGCCAGATGAGGCCCCAGGGCTTTCACTTGCCCTCTTCTATCCCTGACAATATCATAGGCTCTAGACGATAATATCCTTTCCTCGCAAACTTGTAGAACATGACAGCCCAGTACAATCCAGTTCTTAGATAAAAATGCGAGTACCGGGAATTCACTTCTTGCATCACTCACAATTAAAGCATGGTCCAAGCGATGGGGTAGGGTCTATCTATAATGAGGCTTCACAGTGTAATATTATGAGACTATGACTATGCAATACATTAAAGTTTACGGCTCACACCTGGATGTTTCCGAATTGATATCCTGTAGTACTGTGCTTGTTGATTATTTTCATACTGCATAAAGTGCTGTTTTTCCGCCCTGAGGCCCAGGATCCTCCCAGGGGACGGAGCCCTGCAGGGACTCTTTAGTTTTACACAACGCTCACAGCACTGGCGATTTTTGGACTGAGGTAGCATTGGAATAAAACCTAAAGGGAACCCAGTATTTGAGTGAATATTGACAGCACAGCTAGAAAACAGTTTTTTTCTCACGGATTTATATGGATTCTGACAAAAATTTAAATTGTGGCAATTTCCATCAGACACTGTATTACGAAGGTATTCTCTGCTAGAAGCAATGGGTTCTAGGTAAGAAGACCTCCATAATACAATATGAGATGGCACTATATATTGACACATACATACCATGTTACATGCCGTTACTCTAAGACTACAGTGGGTACGGAAAGTATTCAGACCCCTTTAAATTTTTCACTCTTTGTTTCATTGCAGCCATTTGGTAAATTCTAAAAAGTTCATTTTTTTTCTCACTAATGTACACTCTACACCCCATCTTGACTGAAAAAAACAAAAATGTAGAAATTTTTGCAAATTTATTTAAAAAGAAAAACTGAAATATCACATGGTCATAAGTATTCAGACCCTTTGCTCAGACACTCATATTTAAGTCACATGCTGTCCATTTCCTTGTGATTCTCCTTGAGATGGTTCTACTCCTTCATTGGAGTCCAGCTGTGTTTAATTAAACTGATAGGACTTGATTTGGAAAGGCACACACCTGTCTATATAAGACCTCACAGCTCACAGTGCATGTCAGACCAAATGAGAATCATGAGCACAAAGGAACTGCCCAAGGAGCTCAGAGACAGAATTGTGGTAAGGTACAGATCTGGCCAAGGTTACAAAAGAATTTCTGCATTACTCAAGGTTCCTAAGAGCACAGTGGCCTCCATAATCCTCAAATAGAAGAAGTTTGGGACCACCAGAAGTCTTCCTAGACCTGGCCGTCCAGCTAAACTGAGCAATCATGGGAGAAGAGCCTTGGTGAGAGAGGTAGAGAAGAACCCCAAGATCACTGTGGCTGAGCTCCAGAGATGCAGTAGGGAGATGGGAGAAAGTTCCACAAAGTCCACTATCACTGCAGCCCTCCACCAGTTAGGCCTCTATGGCAGAGTGGCCCGACGGAAGCCTCTCCTCAGTGCAAGACATATCAAAGCCTGCACAGAGTTGGTTCAAAAACACATGGAGGACTTCCAGACTATGAGAAATAAGATTCTCTGGTCTGATGAGATGAAGATAGAACTTTTTAGTGATAATTCTAATGGAGAAAACCAGGCACTACTCATCATCTGCCCAATACAATCCCAACAGTGAAACATGGTGGTGACAGCATCATGCTATAGGGGTGTTTTTCAGCTGCAGGGACAGGACGATTGGTTGCAATTGAAGGAAACATGAATGCGGCCAAGAGATATCCTTTATGAAAACCTCTTCCAGAGTGCTCTGAACCTCAGACTTGGCCGAAGGTTCACCTTCCAAGACAATGACCCTAAACACGTAGCTAAAATAACAAAGGACTGGCTTCAGAACAACTCTGTAACCATTCTTGACTGACCCAGCCAGAGCCCTGACCTAAACCCAATTAAGCATCTCTGGAGAGACCTGAAAATGACTGTCAACCAACATTCACCATCCAACCTGAAGGAACTGGAGAGGATCTGCAAGGAAGAATGGTCGAGGATCCCCAAATCCAGGTGTGAAAAACTTGTTGCATCATTCCCAAGAAGACTCATGGCTGTAATAGCTCAAAAGGGGGCTTCTACTCAATACTGAGAAAAGGGTCTGAATACTTATGACCATGTGATATTTCAGTTTTTCTTTTTTAATAAATTTGCAAAAATTTCTACATTTCTGTTTTTTTTTCAGTCAATATGGGGTGCAGAGTGTACTTTAATGAGAAAAAAATGAACTTTTTAGAATTAACCAAATGGCTGCAATGAAACAAAAGAGTGAAAAATTTAAAGGGGTCTGAATACTTTCCGTACCCACTGTACATCTATACTTTTTATAGTACTCATGCTGCCAAAACTGAGTTTATACAGTTTAAAATGCCTTAAAACATTTTCTCTCTCTCATTATTCTGGCATTTGGCAAATATTAAAAATGATGGTAATCCTAATTGACCTAAAACGGGAAAGGTTTATTCTGATTTTATGTCAGATATTGAGAAAAACATGCGTGTGTCTTTTTACATAGTGGATGGAGACTTCTGGTTTCAACTGTAGCTGTCTGCATGCGGTGGAAATTGGCTGCAAGATTCTTCAGATAAACAGAGGTATTACCTTTACAATTAGCTACTGGTCACCACATGCGGGCATGGTTTTGGACACATGCAGCAGACACAGAGTGAAACCCATGTTCACACATTACGGACACATTTTTCTTTTTGCCACTGTAGAAACATTGCTGCTTATTCACAATGTTGTTACACTGTTGAAAAAAACTCACCACCATGTAGGATGTGGCTGCAGCATGAGAACAAAGACTAATACTAATTTAGTAAAGTAAACAAACTATTTTCATATTGCTCTATAAAAGGAAAAAATAGCTAATATTTTTGAAAGTGTACCTGTAGTTTAGGCCACGTTCACACATTCAGTATTTGGTCAGTATTTTATACCAGTATTTGTGAGTTAAAATCAGGAGTGCAACAATTTCAGTATAGGCAATCACATGTGTGTACAAGAAGAATAACAAGATTTCTGGCCATTTTATATCTTGTATCCAGCATTTCTCACCGGATTTTCCCTCTGCAGGCTCTCTCTCTTAGGGTGGGTTCGTACAAGCGTATTTTCGGTCTGAGTGCTGTCTGTGTCTCTCTTCTCGCTGCTTGCCGATAGTGACAAATCCTTACAAGCAGCATTTACTTCATACTAGATACTTGTTTACCAATTTGGGGATAGCAGGTAACTATAGCTTTAACCTTCCTAATTTTCAAGATTTTAAAGTAACGAATAAAAGTAACGATCTATATAGTGTACTAGATGGTGGCCCGATTCTAACGCATCGGGTATTCTAGAATATGTATGCGTCCGACCGGGCGCGACTAATCAGCGAAGCAGTGTTTAAATGGGTTGTGCACTACTTTAAATTAACCCCCCAATGTATCCCCCCGGGCCCCCAATGAATTTTGGAGGACCGGGGAGCGAGGCCGCCGGTCGGGGTACTTCTGCTGCGAGCAGCCGGGAGATGACCGGCTAGCACAGGGTGAGCGTGTGAGGGAGATGACCGGCTAGCACAGGGTGAGCGTGTGAGGGTGAGCGTGGGAGGGTGAGAATGTGAGGGTGTGAGGGTGAGCGTGGGAGCTGGTGAGAGTGGAAGCTGGTGAGAGGGTGAGCGTGGGAGCGTGATAAAGTGAGCGTGAGAATGTGAGCGTGTGAGGGTGAGCGTGAGCATATGAGGGTGAGCGTCTGAGGGTGAGCGTCTGAGGGTGAGCATCTGAGGGTGAGCGTCCGAGCGTGAGCGTCAGAGTGTGAGCGTCCAAGCGTGAGCGTCAGTGCGTGAGCGTCAGCGTCTGAGCGTGAGCGTCTGAGGGTGTGAGGGTGAGCATGTGAGGGTGAGCGTGTGAGGGTGAGCGTGTGAGGGTGAGCATGTGAGCGTGTGAGGGTGAGCCGCTAACGGCCGCCATCTTGTTCTGAAATCCCGTGTCGCTGATTGGCCGCGGCCTGACCAATCAGCGACGTGGGATTTCCTGGACAGACAGACAGAAAGACAGACAGGGTAAGACAATTATATATATTAGATTTTCTGTGATCTACCGTGAAAAAATGGACAGTACAGAGACAGCACTTAGACCAATGACATTCAATGGGGTAGTGCAGATTAGTGATTATTTTCACGGACCGAACCTGCACATGAGAAAAAAATTGCATCATGCACTAGTTTCTTCTGTGTGTCTGATGAGACCATTTAAAGGGAGCCTGTCACGTCCTAGTTGCTATGTACATTGCACCCATTGCTTTGTTAGTGATGCAATGTGCATCACTAACAAGCTTTTTTCATTAAAATCGGTGGTAGTATAAGGATTTTATAACTTTATATACACTTTGTCCTACCTGCTCGTATTCAGTCATAGGGGTGTGATTCTCTCATTCAGTCATGGGCGGCGCCACATTCAGTCACTGCTGGTGCCACCCATGTATTTGAATACTGCTCCCGGCAAGCGCTATTATTGTGGCCCGCATCCGCATTTGTACATGTGTGGCCGCGGGTCCCGCGCCTGCACAGTGAGGCTGTGGAGAACAGAGCGTCATAGCGCATGTGCAGTGAAGCGGCGAAATACACAGCTTCACTGTGCACACACGTGTATATAAAGTTATAAAATCATTATACTACCACCGATTTTAATGAAAAAAGCAGTGTACATAGCAACTAGGACGTGACAGGTTCCCTTTAAGTCTATGTGTATGCAAAAAAAAAGGATTCCAAAACTAATCCACTATATAGCATCTGTTTTTTAAGGATATACTGCGATTGTAAATTTTTAATAAGTGCTGCTGAACAAATATGGATTGCATTCATATGACAATTGAGAAAAAAATTGTTAGGTTCACCAGGTGAGGTGGAGCCTCTAAGCTTCTGATTCGGGTGGGCACTCGGACCCTGGCGATGATGCAGCAAGGCACTTGGGAAGTAAGTACTTGGCACACTCAGGAATCTCAGGAGCAACAGGACAGATGAAGTGGAACCAGTAGGGATGGAAGACAGTAAAGCACATAAGGTGGAGCACCCCAACCATAGAAACCTAGAGTCTCAATCCCAAGAAACAGGTGTGTGTCTTAATGGGCCTTAAATAGGTTTAGGGAGATGATGTCATTGATCCAAGCCAGGCAAGTTGCAAAACCCAAAAACGTGGAAGACAACAGAGGGCAGCAGACCCCGGGGAAGGAAGCAGAACACAGGATACCCGGGACAGTTGTTTAACAAAAATCGTCAGATGAAACTTTATTTTTTTTACGCTCATATAAACCCAGGCTTAATTTCAGTTGTCTCTGAGCTGGAGACTGGTTGACTCTCATAAACAAAATACACAGACATCAGGGATTCTTGCATGTAGCAAATATTTAGAAGAAGCAGGGGCACGGAGGATAGTATACATCAGTAATGAGCAGTGCAGCTGTGAATCCAGATCTGGGGTGAGATAAACAATTACTAGAAATCAACACCGTGCTTATATAAGGTAAAAGAGATCAATACATCTTTAGAAGAAAGAAGATTTTGCTATTTTACTTCTTGAATGTGCGACTCTTTCACTCTATACTGTGTCTTTCTTCTTTCTATTCTCCTCCCTCCTCACCATAGACTGCAATAGTCAGGTGTAATCTGATTCCTCAGTGAGCTCGCAGTACGTCTTGTTTGACCAAGAAAGAATTTCACAGCATTTCAGAGTGAATTATGAGTTCAGTGGAGAGGAGAAGTGTCTCATACATAGACAATGAAGCATATTTCTATGATAAGATACATTACGGATTTTATCATTTCTGCTTCTACTACTGATTTATGCAAAATTTGGTGAAATGACGATGGCTATTTATAATCACTTAGAAATCTCAGCATGTTGCGATTAAAAAAATAAAATGACAAGAATGATCTTAAAGAAATTTTCAAGTTACTCAATGCATTCCTATGGATAGAGACTTCAGAGCAATGTTTTGGAAAAGGATAAAAAAAATCTAGGTGTAGCACTAGCCTAACCAGTTGGAAACTGGCATAAAGAGAGTTTGACTATCGGATAAATGTTTGCACGGCTGAAAGTGTCTGAAGCATTTTCTGGCTCTCGCAGGTCTTGATGCAGATACACGGTTGCCAAGCATGATTGGATGGGACACAATGTGACAGGGGTCTGGATGTGTTCCATGGAAAACTCAGGAAGATAAATGTCTGCAGATAGAGATTTTGCAGATCACCTTTCACTCTTGGATACAACTAAATGTTAATCACTTAATCAACAGCGCTATCTTCCATAAGCCTGAATTTCAGCTATAATGACGGGTTCTTTGTAACGTTCACCAGACGATGTGTTTAGGGGGTTCAGCTCATTCATTACGAAGGAAATTAAAAAAGAAAGGATATTGTTAGGAGGGCACACTTCTACTCTACAATCTCGGGAATAATTGACGCTTGCATTACAAGAAACATTATTAAAAGGGCTTTAATGAAGTTAAAAAACATTTCTAATGTTGTACCACTCTTCTGGCTTCACATACACAAAGCTTGCAGCGATTATGAAACCAAAGGTGTAAAGCAAACCTGCAGAATATCATGGCAATTTAGATAACTTGTACCTTTCGTACTGTGATTGGAGTTGTGAGATGTGGAATATGATGTAGTTCAGATTTCCAAATGTTGAATGAAGGGTCAGCAGCACTCCTACATTACTTAGAAGAGACAATTTGCATATTTAATTTCCCAGAGAAGCATGCAAGGAATTTAAGTCTCCTCATACTGGCATACCATACCTGGCATGTCACTCTCCACAAGGAGAAACCTTAGTCTTAGCATCTCACCCAGCCAAATCAGATCTCATACTTTGTATTGATGAAGGGCAATACCCCAAAACACTGTGTCTACAAATTGAGATTCTGATTTGGCTTTTATCCGGTCATATTTCAAGGCTCGTTAAAGGGTTGATAATAACTTGTAGCATTGATACTTTCAATATGTGGCATTAGAGTTCAAGTCCTCTTCCTCTCTGAAGAGACAATTTGCATATTGGGTCAGACATGGACATAAGGGATAAAACTGTATGCATAGCACTGTACAACAGGTTGGTGTGCTATAAATAAGGAGTACTGACCACTTTCCAAATCTTGTCGTAATAGTACATAAAATGCCTTAGGTAGTTAGTACAGTCTAATGCACTATGATGTCAAAAAGTTAGTGTGGGAACTCCAAATGTGCTCTCACTATTATCAACGGAAGGGGTCATCTCATTGCCTCCCAACCTTGAAGCCATGATCACCAAAGTTGGTGTCAATGTAGACATAGATAAACTGTCTCTTGTAAAAACCCTGCCAGGAGACTTTGCATACAGGCATACAAGTGTGTCAGTTTATTGTAAGTAAAAAAAGAAAAAAAAAAGTTAAACGAAAGTCCATATTAGATTGAATAAAAATGTAAAAAACAAACTTAATTTGTTGGACTGAGATGTGAAGAGTCAATGTAGCACCTCTCACAGGTATGATGGTCAGGTTCTGACGTGAGACTATGATGGTTATACAAATTTTAATTGACAGAAAGGCCAATAGAAAATTTGAGGTGCTAGATAAAATCAAAACAATATTGATGCATTCACTAAAGTCTCAAGACGAAATACCTAACCCCAGGCTTTTCCATAATAATTGACAGAACTTTTAAGTATCTATTTGTGCCTATTAATACCCGTATGATGTTACCATTTGTAGCGTTTCAGGGGTCACTATCTGGTTTTAAAAAGATTTAGACAGCAAACGACTCCGCTGAGATTTCAACAGGAGAGACACGGAAAGGTAACAGTATGGATTAATGAGATTTGTTACCACCTTACCATTTACAAGAAGACAGGGTCGCTCAGAAGTAGCAAGTCTTACACAATGTATCATTATGGAAATACAGGTTAAAAATGAAAACGACATTTAAAGTTTGTTTTACTTTATTATGGTTCTATTTAACTTTTGCATTAACTTTTTAATAAAGGCACTAAAGCTCAGTAATCTCTGTGAAGATAATTAACTATTTACTTTTCATTTTAGCCTGCGTTGTTCTTTGCTGTAAATTCAATAATCATATTACAAATGTAAGGAATGTATCAGGGGTTTATAACAGTGCAACAAATGAAGATTAAGTGCAAATCCTTCATACACTATTCTTTCAATATTTTATAAATTTCAATCATCCACACAAGAAATTTGGCATCAAAATCTACAGTGGAAAATTTCACACTGTGATGCAGATTTTTAATTTTAGATTTTGTTGCAAAAATGCTACGGATTTGCAGCAGCTTTTTCACTTTTTGATAGCAGTACAGGTCAATTTCTGCAAAGGATTTTTATGCTGTGTCTGGACGAGACTTCCTTTAATCTCATCCGCAATGCTGGCAGAGCAACAACCACTAGATTTTCTACACTTAAATCTGCAATGGAAATCCTCTGCGTATCAGTCTCGTGCCTTTTTGACATTTTTTATTTTGTTACTTCTTTTTAGTCAATTATGCTTTTGTGTCCTGTAGGTAACAGAAAATCGGCAGACTGCTGTAAAAATGGTCATGCTTTGAGGAAAGGATAGTAATCCCATAATCCTGTAATATAAATAAGGAGAACTTCAGCACTGACACAAATTAATACGATTATTTTGCTTGCAAAAAATAGATTTATTATCGGACTCTGCACCAAATATAAGGAACAGATAGCGTCCAACGTTTCGACATGCGAGAGGTCTTTGTCAGGGACATATGTCAGTGTGCTGACCGGATATGCGCGGGTAAATGGCATCGGTATAGAGTCATTTTGAATTCAGATAGAAAGACAGACACTGCCATAAAGGAGGTCAAACAGAGCCCAAAGAATAATATTTCTCGTTCACCTCATTGGGGGACACAGGAATCATGAGTTTATATGCTGCCACCTGACGGCTGACACTAAGAATATATCTTAAAAAAAAAAGTTAATTGCTCCCCACCAGGCTACACCTGGGCAGCTGACCCTCACTTATTCAGTTTAGCTTAGTGTCATTCGGAGGCAGAAATTGGTCTAAGCAGCAGAACTGCCATAGCCTTGATTAGGCAGGTTAGGAACTAATCTTTTTCCGTTCCATCAGGTGAGGCTCCGAGGGAAACTTTCATCAGTCTCTCTCCTTCTCCCAGACAGAGTAGTGACTCCCTCCTTTCTCCTTAGCATGTTCTCAGTCTTTCACCTTAATGAGGAGACTGCTCTCCTTCCTTTAGGTACTTTGCCTCTCATCTTCGGAAGAGGTTGTTACATAATCTAATGTAGTCAGAGATGTGCAGCTCTACCTGTCTCTCACAGCTCTGTTCGGATATTCAGAATCCTTGTGGGTCACCCCGATATGCTCTGGAAGATGTCAGACCACCTCTAGGGCTACCATTGTTTCCTGGTTTTGATCTGCCAATGTAGAAGGTCGTGCCAAGCTAGGGTAGAAGCCTCCTGTATCTTACACCTCCAGGCGTCCGTTCTTCTATTCCCTAGGGCCGCTACTTAGTCTTCTGTTCACATCGCTTTGGAGATCTAACTTTTGCATCTAGGGATGCAAGGCTTGGCAAAAGGGTACTACAAGCGGGTACTATTTGCTTGGGTTGATATTCTTCCTTCTGCAGTATTGGTATTGGAGCTTTCCCACTCCAGGGGTAGCTTTAAGACATCCAATAATTCCTGTGTCCCCCCCAATGAAGTGACTGAGAAAAAAAGATTTTTGGTACTCAGTGTAAAATGTATTTTCTTTTAGCCTTAGTTGGGGGACACAGCACACTTCCTTGTGTGGCGGGAGGAAAGGAGGTCTTGGTATTGCTCCACTCCTGCTTTTGCACTAACTGAGTAGATGGGTGCCAGCTGCTCAGGTGTAGTCTGGTGACAATGAGTCAATTTTTTTTTAAGATGTATTCTTAGACATAAGTCAATGATTCTTAGAGATGTGTCAGACTCCAGGTGGCAGCATATTGACACATGGTTCCTGGGTCCCCCAGTGAAGGCTACGAGAAAGAGATTTTACGGTGAGTACCAACAATCTTTATTTTGGACTCCTTTTGCTTTACTTAAGTCATTGGCTCCATTTTTTCCATTTTTTTTTTTCGGGGATTCAGATGGAAGTGCACAAGCAACTTATAAATGAAGACTAAGACATAATGTTATGAACCCAACTTTGGTGTTGGTATAAGGGGCGCACTATGGTCATACCTAGACAGTTCTGTATGAGGGGGGCCCAAAGTGTTAACTAATAAGAAGTCATTAGTGTGATAAATGGCATGTATTGATTTTGATAGAGAAATTGATAATCACCATATGTTGGTGCTATAAAAATCATTAATAGACATTTTTAAAAAAACATATCAAGAATGTGTAGCACATTTTATACAACCATGAGAACAGCTTCATAGATTACCATTATAGAACATAGAAATATAGACTCGTTCTTTGGGTTCTTGGGGATCTCAGTGGTCGGACCCCGAGTAATCATCAAATTATCCCCGATCTTGTAGATAAATGATAACTCGATTTTTTTATGACTAACCCTTAAATCATCATTACCATTCAGTAGAATACATTGTATTCTGAAACTTTAGAACAGAAAATAAGTACATGAGCAGAGTAGGACTGTGAACACTGCAGGGCATTGCAGGCTGGCACTGGGTGTAAATTATTCGCACAGACAATACCTCTTATTTCACCATTAGATCACCACAAAACTTTATCACTAACAGACTTCGCTGAATATTTAATTTTGCTTACATGGCTATAAAAAAATCTAGCGGCTTCTAATTCGACATGATTAGCAGGTCTTCAGATTTGATTAGCAAATTACCCCAGTAATCAAGGTTAATTCCCAATGCATTTCACAATACAGAATCTTTTCCCACCGCAATGGATTTTCTACTAATCAACAAGAATTGGAAGAAAAGAAAAAAGTAAACACAAAGTAAGAACAGACACTTGGAGGAGCTAGAATTAGACAAAGATTTCTGGTCTGTTATACAATGATTACGTACAGCAATCAATTCATATCGCCTGGTTGAAAACAGATCCACATCGTGCCAAAGACCGCACTATGCCGATGTAATATGAGTGAATGTAGTCGCTGAGAGGGAGAAACAGAAGTCCCACAGCATCTATAGAGCGATCCTTGGCTGTGCGGCAAGTGTCACATCCAAAGTGTAGAATGCCTATTTTTTACAATAGCAGACTATCGGTGAGATATTAGTGTTACATCGCAGCCACAGGCTGGGTTATACATCGCAGCCACAGGCTGGGTTATACATAGCAGCCACAGGCTGGGTTATACATCGCAGCCACAGGCTGGGTTATACATTGAAGCCACAGGCTGGGTTATACATCGCAGCCACAGGCTGGGTTATACATCGCAGCCACAGGCTGGGTTATACATCGCAGCCACAGGCTGGGTTACACATCGCAGCCACAGGCTGGGTTACACATCGCAGCCACAGGCTGGGTTACACATCGCAGCCACAGGCTGGGTTATACATCGCAGCCACAGGCTGGGTTACACATCGCAGCCACAGGCTGGGTTACACGTCGCAGCCACAGGCTGGGTTACGCATCGCAGCCACAGGCTGGGTTACACATCGCAGCCACAGGCTGGGTTACACATCGCAGCCACAGGCTGGGTTACACATCGCAGCCACAGGCTGGGTTACACATCGCAGCCACAGGCTGGGTTATACATCGCAGCCACAGGCTGGGTTATACATTGCAGCCACAGGCTGGGTTACACATCGCAGCCACAGGCTGGGTTATACATCGCAGCCACAGGCTGGGTTACACATCGCAGCCACAGGCTGGGTTACACATCGCAGCCATAGGCTGGGTTATACATCGCAGCCGCAGGCTGGGTTATACATCGCAGCCACAGGCTGGGTTACACATCGCAGCCACAGGCTGGGTTACACATCGCAGCCACAGGCTGGGTTACACATCGCAGCCACAGGCTGGGTTATACATCGCAGCCACAGGCTGGGTTCGCGAGAGTGTTTGAAAACTTGTCCATTTTATGTCTATAAAAAAAACAACACGACCTTATCTATATTATTATCCGATACTATACACGTTATTGATCCTGAGGGAAATTGTAGTATTACAGCAGCACAACCTAAACAAGAAAATTAATTACTTAATTAATAAAAAACAAAATGGTAGAATTGACAAAAGAATGTCATACATTACTATTATTCCTGACAGATTATACCCAGGTTATATACAATCATTCACAGGTTATACACCCTTGGCACCCAATAAAACAACAATTCACAGTGGATTTTCCACTTTGGTAATTCTTATACATTCCTATAGCAGTCGGTACAGATGATTCCCCACATCTTTCCTTCTTACTACTTAGTAGGATTAGACGGTTACTAAGTGCTCCTCTGTCTCATGAACAGCTTATATAATGGGTGTGCGTCATTGTTCATTATCACCAATCATTTCTTCAGAGTTCTTTTCTCCACTACCTTCTCAAAAGTGTGAAGATGGAGGCCAACAGCTGAGCTTGCCTTGTTGATAAGCTTATTTATCTGATTAGCACTTGACACCCGGAAACTACATCCCCAGCATATGATTGAGAAAAAGATGGCACCTGTCACTAAGGACTGGTACAACATTTCTAACATTTTGTTACCCACATTAAAAGACCTTAGTTTCTGTAGGAAGTACAGTTTGCTCATCCGCTTCTTGCAAACCCCCTCGGCATGGCACCTCCAATCAAATTTACTGTTCAAGTGGACCCCCAAATATTTGTAACTCTCGACCTGCTCCACTTCCTGACTAGCAATAGTGACAGGTGAACAGTCCATCTTGCTCCATTATCAGTATGACATTCGTGTACTCATTTTGCACATTCATATGGCATCCATATTTTATATGAATAATTAAGTTAAAATATGGTTTCCCATCTTTATAATTGTAAAATATCCATGAAAAACACATGACATACAGATGATAACTAGTGTTGAGAGAACAAGCTCGACAATGCTCGGTAATCGCCCGAGCATCACGCTACTCGGGATGTTCGGCGAGCACCGAGCATTTCCGGGTTACTCGGGCGGGAGCTCGGGTCTCCGCCGTGCATGTTGGTCGCTCTTTACAGAGCCAATGAACATGCAGGGATTGCCAGCCAGTCACTGTAATGCCACAGCCATGTTGTTTGTGGGCATTACAGTGATTGGCTGGCCGCACAGCGTCACCTCGAGTATTTAAAACCGGGCGCCGCCATCTTGGACACAGTCGCTCCGGATCAGACAGTGTAGGGACAGCGCTGCTGATTTAGGGAAAGATATAAACTGCGAAATAGTTAGTGTAGGGTCTGTAAAGGCTGCCAGATCAATCAAACAGTCCTTCTCAGGACTAATATCGATCCCAGATATCAGGCACGCAGGCTGTATAGGAGACGCAGTGGTTATGCCAGCAAACGCTGCATTACAGTCCTGTGTGCTGCTCCTGTTGCTGAAATTGCTGGACTTAGCACCAGGTCTCAGGGGACAGGAAAAATCCTTTTTTTTTTCATCTAAATCC
This sequence comes from Phyllobates terribilis, assembly GCF_046119375.1. Lineage (NCBI taxonomy): Eukaryota > Metazoa > Chordata > Amphibia > Anura > Dendrobatidae > Phyllobates > Phyllobates terribilis. The sequence continues at coordinate 9,951,989 of NW_027362774.1, forward strand.
TCTTTTTTTTTTCCTCCTTCACACTATACAAATACCCGTCTTATTGACCTTTTGGTGCCCCCCCCCCCCCCCCCAAAAAAGCGTGTCTCTTATTTCTCAGACACAAATATATCTGTTGAAAATAGTCAAGTGTAGGCTAGAGAAACAGAAGTGTTGTTTTGCACTTCCACGGTTCAAACCTCTGTATTATCCACTTTTGGGCCATTTGTATCTAAAAAAAAAGCAGTTTGAGTGTGTTGCTCACTGTTCAGCCGCAAATCTATATATTTAAAAAAGTCTGGTATACCCCAGTAAACAATAAGTGTGGTTTTGCCATCCCACGGTAAAAAATCTCTATTATTCAGGTTTTGGTATTTTTTACGTAAAGAAAAACAGTAATAGTTTCTCCCTGATTGTTCAGATTGTTTAAAAGAGTCTGGTGTAGGCCAGAGAAATAGAACTGTGGTTTTCCTCTTTCACGGTTCTAATCTACTTTTTATTACTCTTTTTCCATTGATAGTGCAAGTGTAAGCTATTTTACTTCCTGGGCAAGCCGCGTGGCAAGGGACGTGGAAGTGGACGTTCTGGTGATGGTTCGTGCAGAGGACGGGGCCGTGGCCAAGGTGAAAATGTGCCACAACCAACAGCCACATCTTCTCGCTCCCACTTCTTGACCGAATTACTAGGGAAGCACAGAACAACACCAGTATTGAGAACTGATCAGTGTGAACAGGTTATTAATTGGATAGCAGATAATACTTCCAGTTACCTGGGCACCACCACCTCCGGTCTGTCTTCCACATGGTCAACTCTTAGTAGCCGTGAGTCTCGACCGCATACTCCTCCTCACCCTGATGCTCCTTACTCCCACCATGCCGAGTGTCGTCAGACAGCAATTGATCCCACACTTGGACACTCTGAAGAGCTGTTCACTGGTCCATTTCCATATTTGTGCCCCTCGCCTGATACGCTTGAAGTGGTGGAAGAGGAGATCCCATGTAGCGATGCCCAAATATTTGAACAGCCACGGCCACAGGAAGTCGACGCTGGCAATTTGTCACAAGAGGTGGACGATGACGAGACACAATTGCCAGGAAGTGAAGAGGAGCATCGTGGTGCGCAAGTGGAAGAGGAGGAGGTGGTGGATGATCTAGTAACTGACCCAACGTGGCAGGAGGACATGCAGAGTGAGGCCAGCAGCACACAGGGGGAGGGAGGCAGAGTACCCCAACAGGCAGGAAGAAGCAGTGTGGTGGCCGCAGACAGAAGGCGGGCAACCGTTCCCCGTAACACCAACACGAGGGACGTTGCCAGTACAACTGGTAGGTCTTCCAGAGTCTGGAATTTTTTTAAAGACTCTGCTGATAACCCCAAAAAGGCCATATGTTCCACCTGCCATGCCAGCATCAGCAGGGGTGACAAAACTACCAGCCTGACCACCACCAGCATGATCAGGCACATGGCAGCAAAGCACCCGACTTAGTGGGGCGTAACCCAGGGTCCACGACCAGAGTCAGCGGGTGTCACCACTGCTTCTTCCACTGTTGTGCGTGCAATAGAACCCCCTGTTGTGTGTGCAAGGCAATCCCCTGTCCATACTGCATGTAAAGATGCCCCCTCCTCTCAGTCTTCACTTGTTATGGCAGTTCTCAAGAAACAGCATCAACGTCCACTTCCACGTCCCACCGCAGCGTTCAATTGTCCATATCCCAGACCTTTGAACGAAAGCGGAAATTCGCAGCTAACGCCCCACAGGCCTAAATTCGCACATTTCACGACTCCTTGCGTTGGAAATGCTGCCTTTTAGGCTGGTGGAGACGGAATCCTTCCGCAATCTTATGGCGGTGGCCGTCCCTCGGTACTCGGTCCCCAGCCGACACTATTTTGCCCGGTGTGCCCTCCCTGCACTACACAAGCACGTGTCCCAAAGCATCTGCCGTGCCCTCAACAACGCAGTTACTGGGAGAGTCCACCTGACAACGGACACGTGGACAAGTGCTTGTGGCCAGGGACGGTACATCTCTCTGACGGCACACTGGGTAAACATAGTGGAAGCCGGGACCCAGTCGGACCTTGGGACGGAACACGTCCTCCCCACACCGAGGATTGCGGGCCCTTTGTCAGTCATAGTTGCCCCCACAGTGTATAGCTCCTGCCCATCATCATTCTCCTCCTCCTCCTCATGTTCAGCCTCCATCTCAGATATCACCACATCAGTTACCAGCTGGAAGCACAGCAGTACTGCCTCCACCAAGCGGCAACAGGCTGTGCTGAAACTCATAAGCTTAGGTGATAAACCTCACACTGCTTGTGAGTTGTGGACAGCTGTGAAAGAGCAGGCAGATCTGTGGCTGAGACCGCTGAACCTACATCCCGGCATGGTCGTGTGTGACAATGGCCGTAACCTAGTGGCGGCTCTGAGGCGAGGTGAGATCACACACGTACCATGCCTGGCTCATGTGCTTAACCACGTGGTTCAGCGGTTTCTTAAATCGTACCCCGAGTTGCCAGATCTGCTCGTGAAAGTACGCCGCCTGTCAGCTCATTTTCGCAAGTCGGCTACAGCTTCCGCCGCCCTTGCTGTGTTGCAGCAGCGTTTGCAGCTTAAGGCACACCGACTGGTGTGTGATGTCCCCACACGTTGGAACTCTACCCTCCACATGTTGCAAAGGATTTGTGAGCAGAAGAGAGCAGTTGTGGAGTACCAGATGCAACAAGGCCGTCGATATTCAGGTCAGACACCACACATAAGACCTCAGGAGTGGACCTGGATGTCTGACATATGTACCATCCTGACAAACTTTGAGGAGGCCACCAAGATGATTTGTGGCGATGACGCCATCATTAGTGTCAGCATCCCACTTGTCTGTCTTTTGCAACGCTCTCTGCAGAAAATTAAAGAGGAGGCATTGCAGCCAGAGTATGATGAGATGGATCAAGAAGCCGTAGTGGGCGATTACACACAGCCCAGCCTCATCTCATCCCAACGTGCATTGGGGGACAATGAGGGAGAGGAGGAGGAGGAGGAAGAACAGGAGCTGCTATCATGCGCTGTAGACGGTAGTACCTGTACAAGTGTCATACCATCGGTTCAGCGTGGGTGGCATGAGGACAGGGGGGAGGAGGAGGTGGAGGAGGAGGAGGAGAGCATGGTCAGTCGTCATCTTGGTGAGGACACGGAAATCTTGCCCGTTGCCAGTCTGGCACGCATGGCTGACTTTATGTTACGCTGCCTTAACCGTGACCCTCGCGTTGTCAAAATGTTGGGTGACAGTCATTACTGGTTGGTAACACTTTTAGACCCCCGCTACAAGGAGAACTTTCACTCTCTTTTTCCTGAGGTGGAGAGGTCTACCAAAATGGGGCAGTACCAGAAGGCCCTTGCTGCAGAACTCTTAAAAAAATTCCCATCTGAACACGCTAGCGGCAGAGGTCACAGTTCGTTGCCCAACCAAGGAGTACAGGCGAGAGAGATGCAACTCCAATCCAGCAGAGGCAGGGGAACACTGTCAATGTTCTGGGACAGATTTCTGACACCCGCCCAGCTTACAGGCCCTGAGGCGCGGGGTACTCTCAGAAGGAGTGGAAAGTTTCAAAAGATGGTGAGGGAGTACCTTGCCGACCGTACCAGCGTCCTCCGTGATTCCTCTGTGCCTTTTAATTATTGGGTATCCAAGCTGGACACTTGGAATGAACTCGCTCTGTACGCCTTGGAGGTCCTGGCCTGCCCTGCCGCTATCGTGTTATCGGAGCGTGTTTTTATTGCCGCTGGGGGAATTATAACTGATAAGCGCACTCACCTGTCAACTGACAATGCTGACAAGCTGACCCTTATCAAAATGAACAAGGGCTAGATTGGGCCAGACTTCTCATCACCACCAAATGACAGCAGAGTAACAAAGTCAAATCCACTGTGTTATTTCGGGAGGTGTATTCCCATGCACCGCTTCACACCCACGCATGGGTATACGCTTCCTCATTTCGGCTGTTTTATGTTCTTCTCCTTATCCTCAGCCTCCACCACCACTATACAACCAGGGTGCCAGCATTGCAAGTTCCTCCGTCCTTATTTTTGTCAGATTTTGCTTCGAAGGCATAAGCAAAGACTGTGGGAGACCCACTCCCCAATAATGGGACTTATGTTTGTAATATGCTGTACTACATGGCTCTTGTAAGGGGCATTACAAGTTGCTCCGTCCTAATTTTTGGAAGCTTTTGCTTGGAAGGCATAAGCAAATACTATGGGAGACCCACTCCCCTATAATGGGACTTATGTTTGTAATATGCTGTACTGCATGGCTCTTGTAAGGGGCATTGCAAATTGCTCCGTCCTAATTTTTGGAAGCTTTTGCTTGGAAGGCATAAGCAAATCCTATGGGAGACCCACTCCCCAATATTGGGACTTATGTTTGTAATATGCTGTACTGCATGGCTCTTGTAAGGGACATTGCAAGTTGCTCCGTCCTAATTTTTGGAAGCTTTTGCTTGGAAGGCATAAGCAAATCCTATGGGAGACCCACTCCCCAATAATGGGACTTATGTTTGTAATATGCTGTACTGCATGGCTCTTGTAAGGGGCATTGCAAGTTGCTCCGTCCTAATTTTTGGAAGCTTTTGCTTGGAAGGCATAAGCAAATACTATGGGAGACCCACTCCCCAATAATGGGACTTATTTTTGTAATATGCTGTACTGCATGGCTCTTGTAAGGGGCATTGCAAGTTGCTCCGTCCTAATTTTTGGAAGCTTTTGCTTGGAAGGCATAAGCAAATACTATGGGAGACCAACTCCCCAATAATGGGACTTATGTTTGTAATATGCTGTACTGCATGGCTCTTGTAAGGGGCATTGCAAGTTTCTCCGTTCTAATTTTTGGAAGCTTTTGCTTGGAAGGCATAAGCAAATACTATGGGAGACCCACTCCCCAATAATGGGACTTATGTTTGGAATATGCTGTACTGCATGGCTCTTGTAAGGGGCATTGCAACTTGCTCCGTCCTAATTTTTGGAAGCTTTTGCTTGGAAGACATAAGCAAATCCTATGGGAGACCCACTCCCCAATAATGGGACTTATGTTTGTAATATGCTGTACTGCACGGCTCTTGTAAGGGGCATTGCAAGTTGCTCCGTCCTAATTTTTGGAAGCTTTTGCTTGGAAGGCATAAGCAAATACTATGGGAGACCCACTCCCCAATAATGGGACTTATGTTTGTAATATGCAGTACTGCATGGCTCTTGTAAGGCGCATTGCAGTTCCTCATAATTTTTGGAAAGCCTTCCATTCACTGCTTAGGCCAACAGTGCACAGGAGACCCAGTTGCTATAAATGGAAAAAAAGGTTTAGTTAAGGCCCTCTGACCTCCATGTCATTTCCAAGGGGCATTGGAGTGCCTCGAAATTTTTGGTAGGCATTGCACTCACTGTATGCCCTATAACTGTGTAGCCGAACCGCTCCTTTTGTTACAGAAACATATCCTACAAGACATATCTGGATGACTGGCCTGATATTGATGTGAATGGTCCCTGTTCCTCCTGCTCTTTCTCCTTTGCCACTACCTCATCCATCATTTATCACCTGAAGCTTTGTTTTAACGGGAGTCATAGAACTTGGATAGTAGCAGGAAAACATCCAGCAATCCTCGGAGGAGGTAGGATATGCGCCAAAACGCTGACCACCTCAGGCCTAGCCGCTACTACATACATGCGCTTGCATTCCAACAAAACAAAGCAGATGCTAACTTCTATCATCTTCATCATGCTCCTCACCTTGGCACTCTCAACTCCCCTGATGGAGAAGCCAGGGCCCACCGGAGGAGTCTGGTGGGCTCGGCCAATGCTGCCCTAAAGCAGGCCAGGCTAAGAAAAGTGTGGGAAAGGTTACCGGGACAAATAGGGGTGGCTGGGGACCGAGTATGGACACCCGGCCGCTCCCTGGAGGCTGGGGAGCAAGCGGGGACATCCGGCCACCGGGTGGCTGGGGACTGAGTATGGATACCAGGCCGCCGACGCAGCCATGGCGTGGTGGCCAGATTCCGCCTCCACATGCCTAAAAGGCCCAATTTAAAGTGCAAGCAAGCAGTATGGTATTGCAGTCTGGGGGTGGGTGGGTGGCAGGCTGCATACTTGCGCTTGCATTGCAAGGAATGGGAGAGGTACAATTGAACACTGCCCTGGGACAAGGACTTGAACAGGGATAGTTGCAAGTCTGCAACGACAGGTGCAGGGTGGGAGGCATCTTCGCATGTAAAATGAACAGGGGTTTGGCATGCACACACTACAGCGGAATAGGCTCTCCTTCCCACTAAATGCACTGGGGAGGGCACAGGTAATGTTATGGTATACGCGCTTAATCTTATATATAAGGCACACCAGGACAAATAGGGGCGGCTGGGGACTGAGTATGGATACCTCGCTGCCAAAGCAGCCATGAGGTAGCGGCCAGCTTCGGCCTCCTCCAAACTAAAAGGCCTCATTTCAAGTGCAAGCAAGCAGTATGGCATTGCAGTCTGGGGGTGGGTGGGTGGCAGGCTGCACACTTACACTTGTATTAAAAGAAAACAAAGCAGATGCTAACTTCTGTCATCATCATCATTCTCCTCACCTTGGCACTCTCAACTCCCCTGATGGAGAAGCCAGGGCCCACCGGAGGAGTCTGGTTCTCTGGTGGGCTCGTCCAATGCTGCCCTAAAGCAGGCCGGGCTAAGAAAAGTGTGTGGGGGGATGTTCCAAGGAGAAATAGGGGCGGCTGGGGACCGTTTATGGACACCAGGCTGCCCCCAGGCGGCTGGGAACCGTGTGTGGACACCCGGCCACGGGGCGGCTGGGGACCGAGCATGGACACATGGCCGCCGGGCAGCTGGGGACTGAGTATGGATTCCAGGCCGCCAACGCAGCCATGACGTGGTGGCCAGATTCCGCCTCCACATGCCTAAAAGGCCCAATTTCAAGTGCAAGCAAGCAAGCAGTATAGTATTGCAGCCTGGGGGTGGGTGGGTGTTTGGCAGGCTGCATACTTGCGCTTGTATTGCAAGGAATGGGGGAGGTACAATTGAACACTCCTCTGGGACTACAACTTGCAAGGGGATAGTTGCAAGTCTGCATCTTCTGATGCGGCAAGGATTACTTATGATGGGCACACTTTTAGACAGTGACCTGGGTGTCAGAGATGCTTCCAGGGGTCTTCCCCATGCTGTTCCCATGTCTTTTCAGCACTTTATGCATGTGTCACACAGCACATGGCCAGATAAGGTTGTAAAATGTTAAAATGACATTTCCCGGTGAATGCATTTGTCACAGTTGAAAGCAATACAAAAGTGCAAAAACGCATAAAAAATGCTACTTGTGAACATAGCCCAAGGTGTGGAGGAGTATTTTTGTTTTTGGTTATTTATTTTACCTTATACACAAGTCTTTACCCTGGAAAAGAAATTCCTTAACATATTTCACAGGAAAAAAGTTTCAGTTTCGTTTTTGAATGTTTTATTGTGAGCCCGTAAAAGAGGCTTAATACCTCTGACCACGTTGTTGACAGCAGTGACCTGGGGGTCAGAAATGCTTCCTGGGGCGATCCCCATGCTGTCCCCATGTCATTTGAGCACTGTCACTATAGTCTTGGGCACTTGTTAGGCTTTTAAAAGACTGCCGGGGGTGCCACCGCAAAAATGCTTGGGTCTCCCATAGACTAACATTGGGCTCGTTGCTCAGGTCGAGCACCCGAGTATCACGGCGAGCACAGCCCGAGCTTCGAGCACCCGAGCATTTTAGTGCTCGAATAACACTAATGATAACCTGTAACTGATCCATTATTTTACAAAGCCATTGACCTACAATACTTGCTGTAGTACATGCTGTGACTTTTTTATTTTACACTCAGACCATGGTCCATGTGTACAGTCATGGCCAAAAGTATTGAGAATGAGACAAATAGTAATTTTTCCAAAGTTTGCTGCTTCATTTTTTGTAATGGCAATTTGCATATACTCCTGAATGTCAAAGAGTGATCAGCTTAACAGCAATTACTGTACTTGCAAAGTCAATATTTGCTCAGAAAATGAACTTTAACCCCCAAAACACATTTCAACATCATTGCAGTCCTGCCTTAAAAGGAGCAGCTAACATTGTTTTAGTGATTGATCCATTAACACAGGTGTGGGTGTTGATGAGGACAGGGCTGGCGATCAATCAGTCATGATTAAGTAAGAATGACATCACTGGACACTTTAAAAGGAGGCTGGTTCTTGGTATCATTGTTCCTCTTCAGTTAACCATGGTTATCTCTAAAGAAACACGTGCAGCAATCATTGCACTGCACAAAAATGGCCTAACAGAGAAGAGTATCGCAGCTACAAAGATTGCACCTCAGTCAACAATCTATCGCATCATCAAGAACTTCAAGGAGAGAGCTTCCATTGTTGTCAAAAAGGCTCCAGGGCGCCCAAGAAAGACCAGCAAGCGCCAGGACTGTATCTTAAAACTGTTTCAGCTGCGGGATCGGACAACCAGCAGTGCCGAGCTTGCTCAGGAATGGCAGCAGGCTGGTGTGAGTGCTTCTGCACGCACTGTGAGGCGGAGACTCTTTGAGCAAGGGCTGGTTTCAAGGAGGGCAGCAAAGAAGCCACTTCTCTCCAGAAAAAACATCAGGGACCGACTGATATTCTGCAAAAGGTACAGAAAGTGGACTGCTGAGGACTGGGGCAAAGTCATTTTCTCTGATGAATCCCCTTTTCGATTGTTTGGGACATCTGGAAAACAGCTTATTCGGAGAAGAAGAGGTGAGCGCTACCACCAGTCTTGTCTCATGCCAACTGTAAAGCATCCTGAAACCATTCATGTGTGGGGTTGCTTCTCAGCCAAGGGAATCGGCTCACTCACAGTCTTGCCTAAAAACACAGCCATGAATAAAGAATGGTACCAGAATGTCCTCCAAGAGCAACTTCTCCCAACCGTCCAAGAGCAGTTTGGCGCCCAACAATGCCTTTTCCAGCATGATGGAGCACCTTGCCATAAAGCAAAGGTGATAACTAAATGGCTCATGGAACATAACATAGAGATTTTGGGTCCATGGCCTGGAAACTCTCCAGATCTTAATCCCATTGAGAACTTGTGGTCAATCATCAAGAGACGGGTGGACAAACAAAAACAAACAAATTCTGGCAAAATGCAAGCATTGATTATGCAAGAATGGACTGCTATCAGTCAGGATTTGGTCCAAAAGTTGATTGAGAGCATGCCAGGGAGAATTACAGAGGTCTTGAAGAAGAAGGGGCAACACTGCAAATATTGACTTGCTGCATTAACTCTATCTAACTGTCAATATAACCTATTGGTACTCATAATATGATTGCAATTATATTTCTGTATGTGATATAAACATCAGACAAACACTAATAAAAACCAGAGGCCAGCAGATCATGGGAAAATATAATTTTGGTGTCATTCTCAAAACTTTTGGCCATGACTGTAGAAACATTTATGTGAACACATCACATTGGCTTGCATTGATCAGTTTTGCATACAGACAGCACAGGGTGGCTTAGTACCTTCGTATGAACGAGCCCTTACATTGGAGAAGGTAGGGAGAACCTATCGACATAGAACTCAAAAAGGCTGAAATCAGGTTGTGAACAGAATCTAATACACTGATGACTGGAATATGCCAGAGTGGGAAATACTTTGTAAGACTGTCTCCCAAAGCAGAGGACCACTTGTATCACCATTACATGCCATGCACACATGGATAAGAGTTGCCTTCAGGGACGTAAAAGGAACCTGATATGTTGTAAGATATAGAACAGGAGAAGCAAAGTAGATTTATATACATTTTTTTGAAAAAGTTTCAGTAAAATTTGCATTTTATTCATTCAAATCCCTGGTGTTTGTACGCCTTCGAGTCCATAAGGGATTCTTTTCAGATCAGACTGCATGTAAGATGTCACAGATTCCCCTTAAAGGCGTTGCCCACCCCTTTTTGTTCTATATTTGACCCCAGCATGGAAATAAATATAAAAAATGAGTCACTTACTGATCTCATGCTGCTTTTCTCCGTCCATTCTGCTCTGGTCCTACAAGCATGTTGGTCACGGCTGTGGCAATTAGATGCAGCGATAAGATGCCCACTCTCCCCCAGATCAGGCTTAGAGGCCAAGCACTATAGAAGAGAGGCAGGCGACTTTCCAGCATCAAGTCTAGTTCTCCATGGCAGCTGTACCCGGGCAGTCTTCACTTCTGTGCCTGGCATCCTTGGCAGCATTTGAGCTATTTAGGCACTGCAACATCATAACTACTCATTAGGCCTCTTGCGACGTCAACCCATATGAAAGAAGCCTAGTAAGAGCAAGGTATGTCCAGGATGCTGGGCTGAGGATTTTGGGGATAGACTTGTGACTCCATTCACCTGGATTGCACTGTGATGTATAAGCGGCACATAGCGATCTTTGGTTCTTACAACCTTTTGTCACAGCCATAATCACCGTGCAGACAAAGCCTAACGTATTCTCGCAACTGAACTAAATTGGATCTGTAAAACAGCACTTATATGGGGTTATGGAAAATCATAGTATACCCTGCATACACAGTGGGGAAAATAAGTATTTGACACGGTGCCAATTTTGCAAGTTTTCCCACCTACAAAGAATGGAGAGGTCTGTAATTTTTATCGTAGGTACACTTCAACTGTGAGAGACAGTGGCTGTGTGCTTCGGGTCATTGTCATGCTGGAAGACCCAGCCACGACCCATCTTCAATGCTCTTACTAAAGAAAAGGAGGCTGTTGGCCAAAATCTTGCGATACATGACCCCATCCATCCTTTCTTCAATACGGTGCAGATGTCCTGTCCCCTTTGCAGAAAAGCACTCCCTAAGTATGATGTTTCCCCCACCATGCTTCAGGGTTGGGACTGTGTTCTATGGATTGTACTCCTCCTTATTCCTACCAAACATGGCGAGTGGAGTTGATACCAAAAAGTTCTATTTTCTCATCTGCCCATATGACCTTCTCCCATGCCTCCTCTGGATCATCCAGATGGTCATTGGCGAACGTCAAACGGGTCTGGACATGTGCTGGCGGGAGCAGGGGGACCTTGCGTGCCCTGCAGAATTTTAATCCATGACGGCGTAGTGTGTTACTAATGGTAATGTTTGAGACGGTGGTCCCAGCTCTCTTCAAGTCATTGACCAGGTCCTCCCGTAAAGTTCTGGGCTGATTCCTGACCTTTCTCAGAATCATCCTTACCCCATGAGGCGAGATCTTGAATGAAGCCCCAGACCGAGGAAGATTGACAGTCATCCTGTGTTTCTTCCATTTTCTTATAATTGTATTAACAGTTGTTGCCTTCTCACCAAGCTGCTTGCCTATTGTCCTGTAGCCCATCTCAGCCGTGTGCAGGTCTACAATTTTGTCCCTGGTGTCCTTAGACAGCTCTTTGGTCTTGGCCAACGTGGGGAGGTTGGAGTGTGATTGATTGAGTGTGTGGACAAGTGTCTTTTATACAGTAACAAGTTCAAACAGGTACAATTAATACAGGTAATGAGTGCAGAGTAGGAGAGCTTCTTAAAGAAAAACTAATAGGTCTGTGAAAGACAAAATTCTTGCTGGTTGGTAGATGATCAAATACTTATTTCATGCAATAAAATGCAATTTAATTATTTAAAAATCATACATACAATGAGATTTTTTTTTCTGTCTTTCCAAGTTGAAGTGTAACTACGATAAAAATTACAGACCTCCCCATTCTTTGTAGGTGGCAAAACTTGCAAAATCAACAGTGTATCAAATACTTATTGTTATGCACACGCCCGGACTGACTGGCGTGTGCGTGTTTATGTAGTGATTCCACTGTGCCATGAACCGGAGAGTGCCTGGAGGGGCGTAACTAAGTATCTGCCCGATCCGACCAAGGTGGCACGACGGCATACGACGCCAGTGCACCAAGGAGGAACCGAGCAGAGGGACCAGGTGCTACTCCAGGACAGACCCCGGACACGGCTGTTGACCCACACAGGGGAATACAGGAACAGACTGGTAGGCTGGCACACAGACTGGTGGGTATAGGCAGGCACGACTGGTATGCAGGCAGGCGGGTATGCAGGCAGGGGGGTACAGGAAAGCACAGCTAGAGTGCAGACAGGGAGGCACTAGCAGGTAGGAACACAGGCGGGATAGGACCCAGTACACACTGGGACTCAGGAACAATACAGGCAGAGGGGTACAGGCAAGCACAGCTAGAGTGCAGACAGGGAGGCACTAGCAGGTAGGGACACTGGCGGGATAGGACCCAGTACACACTGGGACTCAGGAACAGAACCACAGATGTGGCGGACAAACACAGCAGAGTGAGGCCGCCCAGAGAGGTGAGCAAGAACAGGGCAGGACAAGGCCGCCTGGAGCGGTGAGCAAGAGTAGAGCAGGACAAGGCCGCCAGGAGCGGTGAGCAAAGGGTCAGAGCTGAGCGAGACTGCTGGAGCAGTGAGCAAGAGTAAAGCAGGACGAGACCGCCTGGAGCGGTGAGCAAGAGTGGAGCAAGACTGCCGGAGCAGTGAGCAAAAGGATACGAGCGGAGCGAGACTGCCGGAGCAGCGAGCAAAAGGGTCCGAGCGGAGCAAGGCTGCCGGAGCAGCGAGCAAAGGAGTCAGAGCAGGCTAGAACCGCCGGAGCGGTGAACAAAGGAGTAGGAGCAGGCTAGAACCGCCGGAACGGTAAGCAAGGCAGAGCAGGGGGGACAGGGCTCTGTTCACACGGAACAGACAGGAAGAGAAAGGCAGAGCCAGATACCCACAGGATACTTGCAGTGAAGTAGCGAGTGGACCACAAACTCACAAACGGGAGTACAGAGACAACAAGCAGGAGTTAGGTACGAGTTCAGACTCTGCAGAAAAAGGAAGGGAACGGACATAGAGGCAAAACAGGTAAAGGATAGGAAAGAGTTCAGACTGGAACTGAGTGTACGAAGGAGACCGACACTGCAGCGGGATACAGGAGCGGGTCTGGGAATACGGCCCCCAGAGAGGCGGGACGAACAGGCAAGGAGCGTGTTCAGACAGGACAGACAAGATACAGTAACAGGTCTAGGTAATCGGCTGATAGAAGGCGGGAAGAACAGGCTAGGAGCGTGTTCAGACAGGCCTGGAAATACAGCCTCCAGGATAGGCAGACAAGAGAACACAGACAGGACTCAGTTCAGACACGGGAACTGATACCGCAAGGCAGGAGACAAAGACAGGACTCAGTTCAGACACAGGAACTGATACCACAAGGCAGGAGACATAGACAGGACTCAGCTCAGACACAGGAACTGATACCGCAAGGCAGGAGACATAGACAGGACTCAGTTCAGACACGGGAACTGATACCGCAAAGCAGGAGACAAAGAACGGGACCTGGCACCTTCAGAGTGCCAGCACACACTGAAAGAAACACTATGCTCAGGCAGGGGTTGATTGCCGCAGCTGGGTTATATACCAGTTGACAGACATCAATAGGCTGAGGACGCACAAGGGGTGTGACCCACAGCAGGTACAAAAAGCAGGAAGTGATCGGGCGCCGCCCTTAAGCAGCAGAAACAGACACAAACAGACAGCATGGAGGGAAGCCAGAGAGACATTCTGGACAGGAGATCAAGTGCGCGCTCTTGCACAGTGGGAGATGGACCACTATGCAAGGATGCCGCCAGGTATGTTACAGTACCCCCCCCCCCTTACGCCCCCTCTTCTTCAGGCCTGCCAGAATCTTCCGCAGGGAATTCGAGGACCAGTCGTTCACTTCAAGGAGATCACTTCCACTGTCCACAGGAAAAACTGATCTCATCTGGTTAGCTAGGATGCTACCTCCTATCCAGCCATCCTCAGCAACAGACGAAACGGGTGGAGTACCAGGAACAGCACACAAGGAAGTCTCTCTCCACATATTTTCAGGTGGCACCCCAGAGGGTACAGGAGACAACTGGAAGTCCTTCACCGGGTTGGAGGGGGACAGAGACTTGAGGGTAATCTCTGCTTCGAGGTACATCTTGTCAAGCTCACAGGAAGAAATAGACGGGTTATCAGGTACATAATGAGGAAAAGTCACTGTCTCTTTGTTATCTGGTGGTACCCCGGAGGATTCAGGAAACAACTGGAGGTCCCCCGCCGGGTCAGAAGAGTGCAGAGGCTCAGAGAAAACATCTGCTTCAGAGTACACTAGGTCGGACTCACTGGACGAAGCAGGCGAGATATCGGGTACCGAGTATAGGAAAGTCTCTGTCCATTCACCACCAGGTGGCACCCCGAAGGGTTCTGGAGACAACTGGCGGTCCTCCGCCTGGTCAGAGGGGTGTAGAGACTCATGGGTAACCTCTGCTTCAGAGTACACTAGGTCGGACTCACTGGACGAAGCAAGCGAGGTATCAGATCCAGGATATAGGAAAGTCTCTGTCCATTCACCACCAGGTGGCACCCAGAAGGGTTCTGGAGACAACTGGAGGTCCTCCGCCTGGTCGGAGGGGTGTAGAGACTCGGGAGTAACCTCTGCTTCGGAGTACACTAGGTTGGACTCACTGGACGAAGCGAGCGAGGTATCAGGTACAGAGTATAGGAGAGTCTCTGTCCTTTCGCTACCAGGTAGCACCCCGAAGGGTTCAGGAGACAACTGGAGGTCCTCCGCCTGGTCGGAGGGGTGTAGAAACTCGGGGGTAACTACCACTTTGGGGTACCCATTGTCAGGCTCACAGGACGAAGCGGACAAAGTATTGAGTACCGGGTGTAGAGAAGTCTCTCTCCATTTGTCATCGAGTGGTATCCCGGAGGATTCAGGAGGCAACAGGGGGTCCTCCACCAGGTAGCAGAGGTGCACAGACTCTGAGGTAACCACAGCTTTGGAGCATCCTTGGACATGCACACCGGTAAAAGTGGGTGAAGCATCTGATGCCGGGTGCAGGAAGTTCTCCTGTGTGGAGTCTGGATGGGCAGAAGTCTCTTCGGGCAGGAGAACTGGTGCACTACCCACGCACATTACCCGTTGGGGCTTCCCCAGGATACAGGGAGATGAAGCTTCAGTAGGGACTTCAAGGTTGGGGTCAGGAGGTCTCAGGGAGGACAGACCCTGGCGTGACGGCTTGCCTCTACATCTAGCACGTCTGGACTGCCTCTTGAGGTTGGGAGAAGTATTCCGGAAAGCGTAGTCACCCTGTGAGGATTCTGGGTGGGCAGTAGTCTCATTGGGCTGGAGGACTATTGCGCTACCCACACACATTACCCGTCGGGGCTGCTCCGGGATATTGGGAAGTGAAGCTTCAGCAGGGGCTTCAGGGTTAGGGTCCTCGAAGACCATACGAAAGGCCACCAGGAAGGCCTGCAGGTCAAGGACGACAGGATCCCATGCTTCCCATAGGGGGGTGACCCATTTCAAGGCATCACCCGCTAGGTAGTCAATCATAAAGGCCACTTTAGCCCAATCGGAAGGAAAATAGAGAGGGTAGGCCTTAAAGTGTAGCATGCATTGCTCCTCAAATGCACGACACTGTCTTGGATCCCCATAGTAACGTGGCGGATCCGCAGGAACGAGAGCTGATAGATCCATCTGGACGGTGCGTAATTCGCCTGGAACTCAGCTAAGGAAAAAAAAAATAATTATTTATTTATTTTAATGCATGTATTCGCTGGAAAACTTCTCAGAGAGCGAAGGCCGTGGGGCTCAACGGGAACCATGGCCTGAGCATGCTGTTATGCACACGCCCGGACTGACTGGCGTGTGCGTGTTTATGTAGTGATTCCACTGTGCCATGAACCGGAGAGTGCCTGGAGGGGCGTAACTAAGTATCTGCCCGATCCGACCAAGATGGCACGACGGCATACGACGCCAGTGCACCAAGGAGGAACCGAGCAGAGGGACCAGGTGCTACTCCAGGACAGACCCCGGACACGGCTGTTGACCCACACAGGGGAATACAGGAACAGACTGGTAGGCTGGCACACAGACTGGTGGGTATAGGCAGGCACGACTGGTATGCAGGCAGGTGGGTATGCAGGCAGGGGGGTACAGGAAAGCACAGCTAGAGTGCAGACAGGGAGGCACTAGCAGGTAAGAACACAGGCGGGATAGGACTCAGTACACACTGGGACTCAGGAACAATACAGGCAGAGGGGTACAGGCAAGCACAGCTAGAGTGCAGACAGGGAGGCACTAGCAGGTAGGGACACTGGCGGGATAGGACCCAGTACACACTGGGACTCAGCAACAGAACCACAGATGTGGCGGACAAACACAGCAGAGTGAGGCCGCCCAGAGAGGTGAGCGAGAACAGGGCAGGACAAGGCCGCCTGGAGCGGTGAGCAAGAGTAGAGCAGGACAAGGCCGCCAGGAGTGGTGAGCAAAGGGTCAGAGCTGAGCGAGACTGCTGGAGCAGTGAGCAAGAGTAAAGCAGGACGAGACCGCCTGGAGCGGTGAGCAAGAGTGGAGCAAGACTGCCGGAGCAGTGAGCAAAAGGATACGAGCGGAGCGAGACTGCCGGAGCAGCGAGCAAAAGGGTCCGAGCGGAGCAAGGCTGCCGGAGCAGCGAGCAAAGGAGTCAGAGCAGGCTAGAACCGCCGGAGCGGTGAGCAAAGGAGTCAGAGCAGGCTAGAACCGCCGGAGCGGTGAGCAAAGGAGTCAGAGCAGGCTAGAACCGCCGGAGCGGTGAACAAAGGAGTAGGAGCAGGCTAGAACCGCCGGAACGGTAAGCAAGGCAGAGCAGGGGGGACAGGGCTCTGTTCACACGGAACAGACAGGAAGAGAAAGGCAGAGCCAGATACCCACAGGATACTTGCAGTGAAGTAGCGAGTGGACCACAAACTCACAAACGGGAGTACAGAGACAACAAGCAGGAGTTAGGTACGAGTTCAGACTCTGCAGAAAAAGGAAGGGAACGGACATAGAGGCAAAACAGGTAAAGGATAGGAAAGAGTTCAGACTGGAACTGAGTGTACGAAGGAGACCGACACTGCAGCGGGATACAGGAGCGGGTCTGGGAATACGGCCCCCAGAGAGGCAGGACGAACAGGCAAGGAGCGTGTTCAGACAGGACAGACAAGATACAGTAACAGGTCTAGGTAATCGGCTGATAGAAGGCGGGAAGAACAGGCTAGGAGCGTGTTCAGACAGGCCTGGAAATACAGCCTCCAGGATAGGCAGACAAGAGAACACAGACAGGACTCAGTTCAGACACGGGAACTGATACCGCAAGGCAGGAGACAAAGACAGGACTCAGTTCAGACACAGGAACTGATACCACAAGGCAGGAGACATAGACAGGACTCAGCTCAGACACAGGAACTGATACCGCAAGGCAGGAGAAATAGACAGGACTCAGTTCAGACACGGGAACTGATACCGCAAAGCAGGAGACAAAGAACGGGAACTGGCACCTTCAGAGTGCCAGCACACACTGAAAGAAACACTATGCTCAGGCAGGGGTTGATTGCCGCAGCTGGGTTATATACCAGTTGACAGACATCAATAGGCTGAGGACGCACAAGGGGTGTGACCCACAGCAGGTACAAAAAAGCAGGAAGTGATCGGGCGCTGCCCTTAAGCAGCAGAAACAGACACAAACAGACAGCATGGAGGGAAGCCAGAGAGACATTCTGGACAGGAGATCAAGTGCGCGCTCTTGCACAGTGGGAGATGGACCACCATGCAAGGACGCCGCCAGGTATGTTACACTTATTTTCCCCACTGTAGATCAGATTTTACCTAGAAGCATACTGAGGATTTTTCTCTGCTTGAGTCATGCTCCATTGTATGCAATATTAAAGAGGTTTTCTCCCTTGGAGACATTACTAGTCTTACTATGTGAGCAGAGGCAATATGAAGACCCCCTACAGGGGAAGAGGGGTGCCAAGGCCCTGTTGGTGAGGAGGAGGAGGAACATCTATAAGCACTAAGGAAGAATGATGACCCAGACAGATGGGGCGAGACAAGCAATTGTCACTTCTTACTCTGAAAAAGTATAGTTAAAAAAGATACCGTCAGAATCACCGGTGTTTGTCTGTATTCTTTATGATCATGTTATATGGTCTTCATAGCATAGGAAATAATGGGAAAACAACCAAGTAACGCATATCATAAAACAATGATGAATCGATTCCTCTTTTTGCTTTTTATGCACATTTTTCCTTTGTAAATTTTTACGAACAATGAAAATAGCAGATATATTTGCAGCTATAATTCTCCTGCCATTGAAAATCCTGCAGCAATAAGCAGAGGCTCGGAGGCCCCTAAATCAACATTGGTAAAATAAACAGCACCCGTGTCACCCGTATACATTAGTGATTGCTGTTGATGTCATTTGCACACAACAAAATGATAACTGAGCTGTTAGTTGTAGGTCAGAGATCTTCAGAGAGAGTCTATAGATACACTTCTATCAATACGCCCGCCCTTTCCTTGCCCTGATCCAGAGCTCTAACCTACAAGATTGACGTTTTTACCGCTAAATTATACTATGTCTGCCGAGGAGAGCTGTGTCTCCATTCCCAAATTAGCTAGCCATCATCAAATCATAAAACAACCTGTACACGGTGTCATTTCACAAGGATATTGATCCTTGCAGACTTACTGGATTACAAGATGATTTCCCATAAAAAGTACCAGCCGGTATCTCTAAAGCAGAAAATACAGACATGTATGACGGAGAATATATGTGGCATAATATATATACATACACAGCATGTATAAACTGCATCTGTATGTATTGTAAAACTTTAACTCTAACATGAGTAGTTTATACAGTTGACAGAGTAAATATAATACAGGAAAAGAGATCTGTGACACTCTCAAATCATTATATAGCTTCCTGGCCTCTCGGTGTGTATTGGTATAGGTTTATTTACACACGCATTCGTGCCATTTTTTGGAAATAATTTCCTCCCCTTAGTGAGAGCAGGACTATGATGCAATCAAACATTACAAAAATCTGAAATAGAAAAAATGTCTGCGTGTAATATGGAAGCAAACGCCCATGAATGCCCTACAACGGCTCTGTACACTTTTATACCGGGGCTCAGGTTTGTGGTCTATTAGAGTTTCTCAAAGTCTCTATGTTAAAGGGGCCGTCAGGTGAACAAGTTATCACCTATCCAGGAGGGCAGAAGGGGGAACTCTTATCCCTGTTAGAATGAGGCAGCAGTGCACATACCTGACCGTTGCTCCATTCATTCCTTATGGGGCTGCCAATTCCTGCTCTAGGCTCTTTCAGTCAGCATCATAAAGAATGAATGGAATGGCAGTCAGGCATAAAAGTTATGTCAAACGCTGCAGGTCCTAGCGTTCGGACCACGACCAACCAATAAATTATCTGCTATCCTGTCAGTAGTTGATAAAGGGCTGTCAAGTGAAACAAGTTAAAGCGGTTGTCCACTACCTGGACAACCACTTCTCAATCTGCGTGTTTGCCCGTATTATAATGAATACACTTATACTCACCTCCCATGCTGGCACTGTTCCAGTGGTGTTGGCACTTGTTCTCCAGGGGCTTCCATGAGGTTAATACATCACTCGAACCCTGTGCCCCAATCTGCGTCGGCTTCACTATCCCTGCCTTTCGACGTATCAAACATTGTCAGCAAGTCAGAGCTGCGGCTGCTCTCTCACCTCCTGTTAATGTTTGATATGTCAGAAGGTGAAGACAATGAAGCCGGCGCAGATTGGGCACAGGGCTTGAGTGACGTAACAACCTCATGTGAGCCTCGGTAGAGCGAGTGCCGACACCACTGGAACTGTGCCGGAATTGGAGGGGAGTATAAGTTTTATTTTAATGGGGGCAAACACTCAGATTGAGAAAGGGTTGTCCGAGTAGTGGACAATCCCTTTAAGTGTTCTCCATTCAAATAAGGCCAGCTTCAGACGTCCATTGTAAAAATCGCTCCAGTGACAGCTGCAGCTCCATGCGCTCGTCTGCACCACTGACGGTTACAGGGACTACCTGTTATTTCATGCATTTTTTTTCCTGGGACCACTGAACCAATTTGTTCATGTGCACTTGCACGTAGACCCTTACTGGCCGTGTAATATCCATTGTGCCCACAGGCAGCAGACTAACTGAATATACAACCATCCCATTGAGGCCTATATGAGTACATCCAAGGATAAGATCATACACTGTGCTGGACCTATAAAAAGCACATTATCAGCACAGAAGAAATAATTCCTAAAAACACAGGGGGGTATGGGGATTTATTAAGACTGGCGGTTCACATACCAGTGATAAACTGAATGGCGCTGGAGTACCATGAGAAAAATGTATTCGCAGGCAGGCATTGCTTAGTAAATTTGCCCCATCTTCAGCTGTCTGTGTGCCAGACATTGAAAGTTACTATGAGCAGGCGTTGATCTACTCTATAATTCACAGAAAACATGGTAAATCTGTGGGATCGACAGTCCTCTCTTGTCTGAAGCCCAATTTGGGGTGTGTGAGATTTGGTAAAACATCCTCCACATTGCTGGTACAGCAGTCTGCAGCGTATCTGCCCAGAGTAACACATATATTCACATACACCAATCTTTTAGTCATTTCTGGCCCAGTAAAATCCTAAGACATGCATTACTGAAATATCTGTATATTATTAGTTTATTATTTAAATACACAGAACAGCCATTTGCCAAATGTGCCCAAGAAACATTACACAGGGCTGTTTAAAAATACTTTATAACTCTGCAAATGTTATGGATAGTTTAAGCTTCTAGGGCAACGGGAAAAAAAAAAATATAATTTCAATGATATTCAGTAATAGCCTTAAATCAGCTTGTGTGCTGTGTGAAATTTCCATATATCATGTAAATAACATTTGCATAAATTCTTCATTACAGCCGTTTAATCTCATTATTATAGGTAATCAGATTTCAGCCTTTCATTTTATTCTGATTAAGTACAGAATATACATCTACATTTTTACAAATAAACACCCAATTCTGAAATATATCTGAATACATCAAAGAGTGCAGAACTGAGGCAGGATTGTAGTATTTATGCATTACTTTAGTCTCCTGGTGGAAATCCATTTAACCCAGCAGAGGCTTTGTTGTTCTACCATTAGCACAGTTTCTATTCTCCCTTATATTTTGGTGCTGTCATTAAATTATTCAATGAATGGGAAACAATATTCCTGCTGGCTTAAAGGCAAAGTCCTACATTGTCCTGTGGCCACGGCATTTCATAATCCATGGTATCAAGGGGAATAAAACGTGCAAGGCGGAGGGTGGCCTCTGTTTTATTACAAATGATGCTAAAGTCATAGAAGAGTGTCACTAGTTGCTTATCTCTAGATATTAAGACTATTTCACTGCCAATCAAGGTCACTGATGGAAAAATCTCTCACATGCAGCGCTATATTTTCCATCAAAACCGTAAGACACAAGAATCCGATGATTCTCATTACCGATAGGGTCCGAATCCATCGTGTAGGGATCTAGCAGAATGTCGTAGCTTCAGCGGTGAATTGAAGCCACAACACAAATGTTAACATAATTTCAAACTAACCCCAACATCTGTATATTATACTATTAATAGTCTGGTCAGTCATTGGTTTTATGGGGTACTGTGCCAGGTCTTAGAAGTTTAATGGTAATGTGATGTGATGTATCAATGCTTCAACTTGACATTTTGACTTTGTATACAGAGGTCTCCAAACGGGATCCGGAAAAATGAAAAAAAAATAACTGCAAAGATCAGCAGCTAGATTGGGGACTTTCTCTCTGCTTCTGCCTACTGAAATGCACACATCTGATCAGTCTTTTGAGTGATCGGTAGGGGTCTCCGGACTTGTAAAATATAAAATAATGCACCAAAAATGTGTTATACCTGAACACTGGGCATCTGTCTGCTGAGCAGATATTATTTAATCATAGCAGTTCAGTCTGAGGAGCAGGTCTTCAATTAGTGGGGACTTAAAATTAAAAAGGGTCAGTCCAAACTGGACCCGCAAATAAAAATGTAGCTTGATGAGGAATTCCTTTGTTCAGACTGCATCCAGTTGCCATTATGAGGCCCGATGAATGTCGCCCATGTAAAACTCCCAAGACATCCAGGACTCACCTGAACCCCTGGCTAGTTTTCCCGATCGCAGATAGTTTTCCTATGGTATTGTATATATGTGATTCTGGCTTAAAAGTTTTGATATGTCCTGACCTTAGCTCCTGCTTCGTTCTTTTAAATTCATGCCATCCTTGCTTGACTTTCTGTTATTGACCAGGGCTCATTCTTGCTTCGTCCCATCATGGCTCTGACTGCCTCCATCGTATTGACCTTAAAGTGAATCTGTCAGCAGGATTGTGCGTAGTAAACTACATACACTGTCAGGTGGGCGACATTACACTGAGTAAAATGATACCTTTGTTGATGAAATCCATCCAGTGGTTCTTTTATAATCTTTATTTTCAGTTCTCATGCTCTGGGGCGGGACTTTAGGGAGGGGCTGTGCTCTCATTATGTATGCCTATCCCTGACCTCTGACAGGTCACTGTGCTTTCAGTCACCTTTGGGACATGTAAATTTCATATTAGCTGAGAAATTACAAAGACAATATTTAAAATAGTAGGCAGGTGACTGAAAGCACAGTGACCTGTCAGAGGTCAGAGATAGGCATACATAATGAGAGCACAGCCCCTCCCTAAAGTCCCGCCCCAGAGCATGAGCATATCATTATGGCAGAACTGAAAATAAAGATTATAAAAGAACCACTGGACGGATTTCATCAACAAAGGTATCATTTTACTCAGTGTAATGTCGCGCACCTGACAGTGTATGTAGTTTACTAAGCACAATCCTGCTGACAGATTCACTTTAAGCTCTCCTGTGTCCTACACATTGGTTATTGAAGATGTCAAGCAAGTATGTGGCAATCAGTGGCTACTAACCTGGTCCATATAATAATGAAGGTGTCAATATTAAAAAAAGTCCATGCAAAGGAGAAGTCCATACAACTGTGAGGGTGTCAAAACTAACAAAACTGAACGACTTGTCGTCCTGGTTTGTTAAACAAGTTGCTATATATATTTATTTTACTTGCTTAAATAGCATTGACATATTCCACAACCATTTACAGAAAATGCCATCACTGCCCCCATAGGGAATTTAAATTGTGAATCCCTATCAGTATGTCTTATGGAGTGAGGGAGGAAACCCACACAAACAAGGGGAGAAAATACAAACTCCTTACAGATGATGTCCTTGGTCAGATTTGAACCCAGGAGCCCAGTTGGGCAAAGCAACAGTGCAAACCACTCAGTTCTGGAGGTTTCACTTTAGGGTGAATTGTAACACATATGCAATACTCAATAAGAAAAGTTCTTGTCTGAATTGAAATACAACATATTACCACCTAAACAAAAAAATTAAGTGTGAGAGTAAGTTGATTTTAAAGAAAAGGATCAGTGTTTTAGAATACAATTATAGCTATTGCTAAAGAGAAGGAGCAGCAGATGACATTCTGGCAGCCTGTTTATAGAGTAATAATATGTGTCTGCTTTTTATTAAAAAAAAAAAATAAAATAAAATAAATAAATATATATATATATATATATATATATATATATATATACACACATACAGTACAGACCAAACGTTTGTACACACCTTCTCATTTAAAGATTTTTCTGTATTTTCATGACTATGAAAATTGTACATTCACACTGAAGGCATCAAAACTATGAATTAACACATGTAGAATTATATACTTAACAAAAAAGTGTGAAACAGCTGAAAATATGTCTTATATTCTGGGTTCTTCACAGTAGCCACCTTTTGCTTTGATGACTGCTTTGCACACTCTTGGCATTCTCTTGATGAGCTTCAAGAGGTAGTCACCGGAAATGGTTTTCACTTCACAGGTGTGCCCTGTCAGGGTTAATAAGTGGGATTTCTTGCCTTATAAATGGGGTTGGGACCATCAGTTGTGTTGTGCAGAAGTCAGGTGGATACACAGCTGATAGTCCTACTGAATAGACTGTTAGAATTTGTATTATGGCAAGAAAAAAGCAGCTAAGTAAAGAAAAACGAGTGGCCATCATTACTTTAAGAAATGAAGGTCAGTCAGTCCAAAAAATTGGAAAACTTTGAAAGAGTCCCCAAGTGCAGTTGCAAAAACCATCAAGCGCTACAAAGAAACTGGCTCACATGAGGACCGCCCCAGGAAAGGAAGACCAAGAGTCACCTCTGCTTCTGAGGATAAGTTTATCCGAGTCACCAGCCTCAGAAATCGTAGGTTAACAGCAGCTCAGATTAGAGACCAGGTCAATGCCACACAGAGTTCTAGCAGCAGACACATCTCTACAACAACTGTTAAGACGAGACTTTGTGCAGCAGGCCTTCATGGTGAAATAGCTGCTAGGAAACAACTGCTAAGGACAGGCAACAAGCAGAAGAGACTTGTTTGGGCTAAAGAACACAAGGAAAAACGAGTGGAAATCTGTGCTTTGGTCTGATGAGTCCAAATTTGAGATCTTTGGGTCCAACCACCGTGTCTTTGTGCGACGCAGAAAAGGTGAACGGATGGACTCTACATGCCTGGTTCCCACCGTGAAGCATGGAGGAGGAGGTGTGATGGTGTGGGGGTGCTTTGCTGGTGACACTGTTGGGGATTTATTCAAAATTGAAGGCATAATGAACCAGCATGGCTACCACAGCATCTTGCAGCGGCATGCTATTCCATCCGGATTTGCATTTAGTTGGACCATCATTTATTTTTCAACAGGACAATAACCCCAAACACACCTCCAGGTTGTGTAAGGGCTATCTGACCAAGAAGGAGAGTGATGGGGTGCTACGCCAGATGACCTGGCCTCCACAGTCACCAGACCTGAACCCAATCGAGATGGTTTGGGGTGAGCTGGACCGCAGAGTGAAGGCAAAAGGGCCAACAAGTGCTAAGCATCTCTGGGAACTCCTTCAAGATTGTTGGAAGACCATTTCCGGTGACTACCTTTTGAAGCTCATCAAGAGAATGCCAAGAGTGTGCAAAGCAGTCATCAAAGCAAAAGGTGGCTACTTTGAAGAACCTAGAATATAAGACATATTTTCAGTTGTTTCACTCTTTTTTGTTAAGTATATAATTCCACATGTGTTAATTCATAGTTTTGATGCCTTCAGTGTGAATGTACAATTTTCATAGTCATGAAAATACAGAAAAATCTTTAAATGAGAAAGTGTGTCCAAACTTTTGGTCTGTACTGTATATATATATATATATATATATACATATATATATATATATATATATATATTTTTTTTTTTAATTTTATTTCTGAGACTATTTAGTCGATCTCCACAGTATAAATATTCTTGAACACATTCTGGATAAAATATTGAAACGCGTCAGGGTAATTTAATTTCTCCTGCTGCAAAGCATTGCTCTGCATTCTGTTATAGAACCTTTCAGCACCAAATGAATTAAGACTAATGACTTCTAGCCCATTCACTCTATAAGAAAAAAAGAATCAGTTATATCAAGTACTCTTAGAAAATTGTAGATGTCTCCTGGAAAATTACTGAAGTTATTGTAAAGGATCCATTTTAGGTAACTAATGAATGCCACTAAATTGATGTCAGTCTCTAAGTAGTTTAAACCAATACAGCAAAAAAAAAAAGTCTACAAGACAAAAAATTAGATAATTATATGTAAGAAAGTCTAAATAATGAGATGTTAATATTCTTTGGAACCCAGAAATTCGTCTGTTCATTTTGGTCTTTTTTTTTTCTCTCCTTCCTTTCAACCTCTCGGTGGGAGACTACTCTTGTGACATCTTTATATATGATGCTCTCATTTCACAATCTTCAAATGAACGCAGCCTGTGATCTCTGAATGCAAAAATACTCCAGGCGATTGTTTTTACTATATTTACACATGATGGACTACAGTGCAAGTTAATCAGGTCTTAGCCCTATATTCACTCAGCTGCTTCTTCTTCAATGGAATAAAAATCAGTTCAGCTTTTCAAGTAATGGCTTTTATTTAACGTTTGCTGATGAAGGATAGAAAGTGAAAAAATCCTAATTCAGACTCATGCTGGCCACACACGAACACAATTTAGGAGAGATACTCTGGTCAAACGAACATATCGAGGGCGAGGCATTATGTAGGACTCTTTAAACATTCAAGTGGCTCTGCACCACGATACATAGTGGAATTAGGTTTGTTATCTCTACATCACAGTTATATGCTTCCAATGTATCCATTAATGAATACAGACTCTTTAATGTCTAACGAGAGTATGATCCAAGTTTTTTTTTGTACCGTACCGAAATGTACAGTCAATTAAGCTTTTTCAATAGAGTTGGATCCTACAAAATTGGGAGTCAACAGCAGACTTATGCAACTGCAGGCTTCCACTGTAGTTCACATACTACATATTTACAGTGGGTACAGAAAGTATTCAGACCCCTTTAAATTTTTCACTCTGTTTCATTGCAGCCATTTGGTAAATTCTAAAAAGTTCATTTTTTTTTCTCACTAATGTACACTCTACACCCCATTTTGGCTAAAAAAACAGAAATGTAGAAATTTTTGCAAATTTATTAAAAAAGAAAAACTGAAATATCACATGGTCATAAGTATTCAGACCCTTTGCTCAGACACTCATATATAAGTCACATGCTGTCCATTTCCTTGTGATCCTCCTTGAGATGGTTCTACTCCTTTATTGGAGTTCAGTTGTGTTTAAATAAACTGATAGGACTTGATTTGGAAAGGCGCACACCTGTCTATATAAGACCTCACAGCTCACAGTGCATGTCAGACCAAATGAGAATCATGAACTCAAAGGAACTGCCCAAGGAGCTCAGAGACAGTATTGTGACAAGGCACAGATCTGACCAAGGTTACAAATGAATTTCTGCATTACTCAAGGTTCCTAAGAGCACAGTGGCCTCCATAATCCTTAAATGGAAGAAGTTTGGGACCACCATAAGTCTTCCTAGACCTGGCCGTCCAGCCAAACTGAGCAATCGTGGGAGAAGAGCCTTGGTGAGAGAGGTAGAGAAGAACCCCAAGATCAGTGTGGCTGAGCTCCAGAGATGCAGTAGGGAGATGGGAGAAAGTTCCACAAAGTCAACTATCACTGCAGCCCTCCACCAGTCGGGCCTTTATGGCAGAGTGGCCTGATGGAAGCCTCTCCTCAGTGCAAGACATATAAAAGCCCGCATAGAGTTTGCTCAAAAACACATGAAGGACTCCCAGACTATAAGAAATAAGATTCACTGGTCTGATGAGACGAAGATAGAACTTTTTGGTGATAATTCTAAGCGCTATGTGTGGAGAAAACCAGGCACTGCTCATCACCTGCTCAATACAATCCCAACAGTGAAACATGGTGGTGGAAGCATCATGCTATGGGGGTGTTTTTCAGCTGCAGGGACAGGACGGCTGGTTTCAATTGAAGGAAATATGAATGCGGCCAAGTACAGAGATATCCTGGATGAAAACCTCTTCCAGAGTGCTCTGGACCTCAGAATTGGCCGAAGGTTCACCTTCCAACAAGACAATAACCCTAAGCACACAGCTAAAATAACAAAGGAGTGGCTTCAGAACAACTCTGTGACCATTCTTGACTGGCCCGGCCAGAGTCCTGACCTAAACCCAATTGAGCATCTCTGGAGAGACCTGAAAATGGCTGTCCACCAACGTTCACCATCCAACCTGACGGAACTGGAGAAGATCTGCAAGGAAAAATGGCAGAGAATCCCCAAATCCAGGTGTGAAAAACTTGTTGCATCATTCCCAAGAAGACTCATGGCTGTACTAGCTCAAAAGGGTGCTTCTACTTAATACTGAGCAAAGGGTCTGAATACTTATGACCATGTGATATTTCAGGTTTTTCTTTTTTAATAAATTTCCAAACATTTCTACATTTCTGTTTTTTTTCAGTCAAGATGGGGTGCAGAGTGTACATTAATGAGAAGAAAAAATGAACTTTTTAGAATTTGCCAAATGGCTGCAATGAAACAGTGAAAAATGTAAAGGGGTCTGAATACTTTCCGTACCCACTGTACCACCATGATAGCGCAGCATGCCTAATATTTTTATACCGCATATTCCACACAGATAATACATGCCACAGAAATATTGCAGTGCCAAATGTATCAGTGTACTCACAGAAACTAATGCTTTGGTGCAAAGAGTATGGGAAACGCTGATGAACAGGTTATGAAAAAGATTGTTAGAGCATGCTTAAAACCGTGTATATTGGTAATTAATATGATTGCCTAAAGTAGCGCATTTGAGAGAACTGGTGCTGGATGAGAAACGTCTTGGAGAAAAGAGTGGTAGATTAAGCTATGGAAGAGGTTAGTCTGAGATTGTTGGAAAAATAGAGAGAACTTTTAGAGTGGTAGTCAGAGATGAGAATATGTAGGATGGTGCAGAACTGTGGTGAACTTTGTGGGTAAAAGTAATACTTTTTATTCAATTTTAAAATGGTTGGATGACCAGTGCAGTGACTGGCATAGGCTGGAGGCATTTGTGTAGGGGTTGTAAAGACATGGCTGCTACATTCAG
This sequence comes from Phyllobates terribilis, assembly GCF_046119375.1. NCBI lineage: Eukaryota > Metazoa > Chordata > Amphibia > Anura > Dendrobatidae > Phyllobates > Phyllobates terribilis. The sequence goes on from NW_027362774.1 coordinate 9,980,460, forward strand.
GATGTACTGAAGAAAGGTGAGTTTAGTGATTAGTTGTGAGTTACTGTCACGGCCCCACTATCGGTATTCGGTCAGCATTTTGTCTCAGAAGTGGGAGCCAAATCCAGAAGTGGATGATAAATGCAGAATTGGTGACTTGTTTCTATTATACCTTTTTTCTGATTGTTCCTCACCTGGTTTGGGCTCCCACTCAAATACTGACCACATACTGATAGTGGAGCCGTGGCCTAAGATAAGCAATCGGAGCAGAGATAAACGTTTAAGCTTTGTCCAAAGAAAAAAAAAGAAGAAAAAATGGTGGATTCTAGATGTTTTTGAGATGAAGGTGACATGAGCATTGAACATCAGGAGTGAAGGAGACATCTAACACTGCATTGAGTATACAACGTGGAATAGGTGAATACAATACACATCTTGTCTTCTCACTTTTCGCATCAGGATAGGGTCCTTTACATTTATTACATACAGTTCTCATTTTTAGCACCTACAGTGACATGCAAAAGGGTAACAATGTTTTTGTAACGGGTCTGGGAGGCGGAACCTCTGAGCTACTATACAAGGGGGCGGCCCTTGTAAGGGAGCGGGCGGCAGTCTCTGGATGAACGGACAGGGAGATACGGCAAGTGATCAGGGCAGTCTCTGGGTAAAGGGTAGGTACGACCTGTGATGGCAGAGCCTCCGGGTAGGCTAGCAGGCAGATGGTAGATGTGTGCTCCCAGGTGAGCAAGCGAGAGTCTCTGGAATAACAGGTGGTCACGGCACGTGACGGCGGAACCTCCGGGCTGGCAAGCAGGCAGGTAACGGAGAAGCGCTCCCAGGTGAGCGGGCAAGAGTCTCTGAAGTAGCTGATGGTCACAGCACGTGACAACGGAGCCTCCGGGCTGGCAAGCAGGCAGGTAACGGAGAAGCGCTCCCAGGTGAGCGGACAAGAGTCTGAAGTAGCTGATGGTCACAGCACGTGACAACGGAGCCTCCGGGCTGGCAAGCAGGCAGGTAACGGAGAAGCGCTCCCAGGTGAGCGGGCAAGCTGGTCCATAGACAGACTGACCGGAGTTGTAAGGCAGACCGTCGGACCTCAGGAAAGTAGGCAGGTAGCTGATGTGCGCTCCCAGGTGAGCGGGCAGGCTGGTCCTTTAGACAGACTGACAGGAGTAGTAAGGCAGACCGTCGGACCTCAGACTGGCAGACAGGTAACAGGTATTCAGGCAGGAATCAGGCAGGTAACTGGCAGGAAACTGGCAGGTAACTGGCAACGGGACCTGAGGGCTGAAGCACAGGTGAGACACAGGTGCAAACAACATTGCTCGGGCACCTCCATTTTGGAGGAGGTGCCTTATATATGATGAAGTCCTCCGGCCATTGGCCGGGGACTCCTTAGGACGGCGCGCGCGGCCCCTTTAAGAGGAGGGGAGCGCGCGCGCGCGCGCCCTAAGCACAGGGGCCGGGAAGGAGCGCGCGCTGAGAGCAGAGCGGGAGGAGGACGCCGGGAAGGAGCGCGCGCTGACAGCAGAGCGGGGAGAGGACGCCGGGCACGGAGCAGAGCGGTGAGGGGAGCAGCGTCCCTGCCTAGCAGAGGGCAGGGACGCCAGCGCTACAGTACCCCCCCCTTTAGGCCCCCCCTTTTTTAGGCCAGACAGAAATTTAGCTAGGATGAGAGGGGCATGGATGTTCTCCCGGGGCTCCCACGTTCTCTCCTCAGGACCAAACCCCTTCCAATCTACCAGAAAAAAGGTCTTTCCTCTTACCCTTTTGGTGGCAAGAATGTTCTCTACCTCAAACTCGTCCTCAGCAGAAACCGGAGCAGGAGGCGTACCTGTAGACTTGGAAAAAGAGTTAAGTACCACAGGTTTGAGGAGAGATACATGGAAGGAGTTAGGGATCCGTAAGTTGACCGGGAGTTTCAATTTATAGGCCACCGGGTTGATCTGACTGATGACCTCCAGTGGGCCGATGAACCGAGGCCCTAACTTATAGGAAGGGATCTTGAGCCGGACATATTTGGACGAGAGCCAGACTTTATCCCCAGGACGGAATTGAGGAGGGTCCAGACGTTTTTTGTCAGCGTGTCTTTTCATACGCTCGGAAGACTGAAGGAGTGCGGATCGGGTACTCTTCCAAATGGAGGAAAATTTGCTAACGAGAGATTCCGCAGCCGGGTTGTCCACCGAGGTGGAGACAGGAAAAGGAATCCGAGGATGCTGACCAAAGACTACAAAAAACGGGGATTTGGAGGAGGATTCGCTCTCGTGATTATTGTAAGAGAACTCGGCCCATGGTAGGAGATCCACCCAGTCAGAATGGTGGGCATTAACGAAGTGCCGGAGGTAACTGGTCAGGTTCTGATTGATCCGCTCCACTTGACCATTGGACTGTGGGTGGTAAGCGGAAGAGAAGTCCAGGGAGACGTCTAGTAGTTTACAAGTGGCTCTCCAGAAGCGTGAGGTGAACTGTACCCCACGATCCGACACGATGTGGAGGGGCAGGCCATGAAAACGGAAGATGTGACGAATAAAGTCTCTAGCTAGCTCGGGTGCAGACGGGAGGCCTGGCAGGGGAACGAAATGAGCCATCTTGGAGAAGCGGTCAGCGACCACCCAAATGACCGTACAACCGGCAGAGAGTGGGAGGTCAGTTATGAAGTCCATTGCAATATGCTGCCAGGGGGCAGCAGGTACTGGGAGCGGAAGGAGGCGACCGGCTGGCAGATGTCTCGGAACCTTGTTGCGGGCGCAGGACACACAGGCAGAAACAAAGTCTATTACATCCTTGTGCAGGGTAGGCCACCAATAGTGCCGGGAAATAAGCTGGAGGGTCTTCTTCTGACCAGCGTGGCCAGCCAGTTTAGACGAGTGACCCCAGTGAAGGATCTTCTCCCGATCAGGTACTGATACGAACGTCTTTCCGGGAGGAAGACGATTTAGACTCACGGGAGCCACCTGCATTACTCTGGCGGGATCGATGATGTGTTTCGGATCTTCCTCGAGATCAGATACCAGAAAGGATCGAGACAAGGCGTCCGCCTTGACGTTTTTGTCAGCCGGGCGAAAATGAAGGACAAAATCAAAACGAGCAAAAAACAAGGACCACCGGGCTTGGCGCGGGTTAAGTCTCTGGGCATGCTGGAGATAAGCCAAGTTCTTGTGGTCAGTGTAAATTATTACCGGGTGAAGAGCCCCCTCAAGCAGGTAACGCCACTCCTCCAATGCCAGTTTGATGGCCAATAACTCTCGATCTCCTATGGAATAATTGCGCTCTGAGGAGGAGAAGAGTTTAGAGAAGAAGCCGCAAGTTACCATCCTCCCGGAAGAAGATTTTTGAGTAAGTACCGCTCCAGCTCCAGAGGAGGAGGCGTCCACTTCCAGGAAGAACTGCTTGTTGCCGTCCGGGCGATGCAGCACCGGGGCGGAAGAGAAGGCCTGTTTTAAGGAAAGAAAGGCTTCTTCTGCTTCGGGCGGCCACTCTTTGGGATTAGTACCCTTACGGGTGAGTGCGGAAATTGGGGCAGTCCGGGAAGAGAAGTGTGGTATGAAGAGGCGGTAGTAGTTGGCGAAGCCCAGGAACCGCTGAATGGCCTTCAGCCCCTCCGGTCGAGGCCATTTCTCGATGGCAGACAGTTTCTCTGGATCCATTCGTAGGCCGGTCTGAGAAATAATGTAGCCCAAAAACGGAAGCGAGGTCTGCTCAAAGAGGCACTTCTCGTATTTAGCGAAGAGGTGATTCTGCCTGAGCCTGAGCAGGACCTGACGAACGTCCCTCCGGTGAGTCTGGAGATCCGGAGAGAAGACCAAGATGTCGTCCAGGTACACCACTACGCAGGAGTAGAGAAGGTCCCGGAAGATGTCATTGACCAACTCTTGAAAGACGGCAGGAGCGTTACAGAGACCAAAGGGCATTACCAGGTATTCATAGTGGCCGTCCCGGGTGTTGAATGCCGTCTTCCATTCATCCCCTTGACGGATACGAACCAGGTTGTACGCCCCACGGAGGTCTAGTTTGGTGAAGATTCTAGCCCCCCTCAGACGATCAAATAATTCTGGAATGAGCGGAAGGGGGTACTTATTCTTCACCGTGATCTGGTTTAGGCCTCTATAGTCTATACAGGGACGGAGAGAGCCGTCCTTCTTTTTAACGAAAAAGAAGCCTGCTCCCGCCGGGGAGGTAGATTTCCGGATGAATCCCCTGGCCAGATTCTCCTCAATATATTCGGACATCGACCGGGTCTCAGCAGTGGATAAAGGATAAATACGCCCACGGGGAGGAGTAGTACCGGGTAACAGGTCGATGGGACAATCGTATGGTCTATGAGGGGGTAATGTCTCTGCCTCCTTTTTATTAAAGACATCAGCATAAGACCAATAAGGAATTGGAAGTCCAGGTAGATTAGCTGGGGTAGGAGAGGGACGGACGGGATGGACGGGAACCAGGCAGGTCTTATGACAGTCTTGTCCCCAGCGAAGGACTTCTCCGGTTTGCCAGTCAAGCACGGGTGCATGTCTCTGGAGCCAAGGCAGACCTAGCAAGAGGGCGTGAGAGAGTCCAGGCAGAACATGAAAGGAGATACTCTCAGAATGCAGCATTCCCACCTGCAGAGTAATGGATTCGGTGATGAGTTGGATGGGGCGTGGTAAGAGCCCCCCATCCACGGCAGCCACAGACAAGGGTACAGCCAGAGGTTTGGTGGGGATGCGGTATTTCTCTACCAGGGACTGTGAAATAAGATTCCCAGCTGCTCCAGAGTCCAGTTGGGCTAGTTCGAAATAACGGTTCTCCCCGTAGACGATTGAAACTGACAACAGCAGGGATGGAGAGGATTTATTCTTGTCTAGGTGGACCTCTCTGAGCGAACCTAGACACAGGCGTTTCCCGACCTTTCCGGGCAGGCACGGATCTGGTGATCCTTACTGCCACAGTAGAAGCAGGTCCCCTCGGCACGGCGTAAGTCCTGACGGGTCTTGACCATCTTGGTCTGGTCGACCTGCATAGGCTCAGGAGGGTGTACCTGGTTAGAGACAGAAGGAGTGACGGGTTTCTGAAAAGTAGGAGCTAGACGTGGTAACCTCCTCTCACGGGTGACCTCTCTGGCACGCTCCTGGAACCGTAGGTCAATCCGGGTGGCAAGAGTTATTAAGTCATCGAGAGTGGTAGGAGTGTCCCGACCGGCAAGTTCATCTTTAATACGGCCGGACAGACCCTCCCAGAAGACGGAAACCAGAGCGTCGTTATCCCAGGTCAGCTCCGAGGCAAGGGTACGGAACCGTATGGCATATTGGCCCACGGTGAGACTCCCCTGACGGAGGCGTAGCAACGATGATGCAGATGAGGTCTTCCGTCCGGGTTCGTCGAAGACTTTCCGGAAAGCCGTGAGAAAAGCAGGCAAGTTGGACACCAGGGGGTCTCCTCTCTCCCATAGAGGATTTAGCCAGGCCAGGGCCTCCCCGGTGAGATGGGACATGATGAAGGCAATTTTGGCCCGGTCGGAGTTAAACTGGTAGGACAAAAGTTCAAAATGCAGGGTGCACTGATTTAAGAAGCCCCGAGCCTGGACGGAGTCGCCTCCGAAGCGAGGAGGTGCAGAAAGCCGGGGTCCGGAGTAGGATACCATGGCACTAGTGGGCAGCGGAGCCGCCGGATTGCAAGATATGGCACTGGCGGAGGTTGTTGGTGGATCAGACAGAGTGTTCAGGCGAGTATTAACATTCCGCAGGTGACCCAGGATGGACTCCTGTTGGGACCTCTGACGGGACAGTTCAAGACAGAGGTCCGAGAGCGAGGGGGCTTGGGTGCCACCGGATTCCATGGCCCGAGCAAACTGTAACGGGTCTGGGAGGCGGAACCTCTGAGCTACTATACAAGGGGGCGGCCCTTGTAAGGGAGCGGGCGGCAGTCTCTGGATGAACGGACAGGGAGATACGGCAAGTGATCAGGGCAGTCTCTGGGTAAAGGGTAGGTACGACCTGTGATGGCAGAGCCTCCGGGTAGGCTAGCAGGCAGATGGTAGATGTGTGCTCCCAGGTGAGCAAGCGAGAGTCTCTGGAATAACAGGTGGTCACGGCACGTGACGGCGGAACCTCCGGGCTGGCAAGCAGGCAGGTAACGGAGAAGCGCTCCCAGGTGAGCGGGCAAGAGTCTCTGAAGTAGCTGATGGTCACAGCACGTGACAACGGAGCCTCCGGGCTGGCAAGCAGGCAGGTAACGGAGAAGCGCTCCCAGGTGAGCGGACAAGAGTCTGAAGTAGCTGATGGTCACAGCACGTGACAACGGAGCCTCCGGGCTGGCAAGCAGGCAGGTAACGGAGAAGCGCTCCCAGGTGAGCGGGCAAGCTGGTCCATAGACAGACTGACCGGAGTTGTAAGGCAGACCGTCGGACCTCAGGAAAGTAGGCAGGTAGCTGATGTGCGCTCCCAGGTGAGCGGGCAGGCTGGTCCTTTAGACAGACTGACAGGAGTAGTAAGGCAGACCGTCGGACCTCAGACTGGCAGACAGGTAACAAGTATTCAGGCAGGAATCAGGCAGGTAACTGGCAGGAAACTGGCAGGTAACTGGCAGGTAACTGGCAACGGGACCTGAGGGCTGAAGCACAGGTGAGACACAGGTGCAAACAACATTGCTCGGGCACCTCCATTTTGGAGGAGGTGCCTTATATATGATGAAGTCCTCCGGCCATTGGCCGGGGACTCCTTAGGACGGCGCGCGTGGCCCCTTTAAGAGGAGGGGAGCGCGCGCGCGCGCGCCCTAAGCACAGGGGCCGGGAAGGAGCGCGCGCTGAGAGCAGAGCGGGAGGAGGACGCCGGGAAGGAGCGCGCGCTGACAGCAGAGCGGGGAGAGGACGCCGGGCACGGAGCAGAGCGGTGAGGGGAGCAGCGTCCCTGCCTAGCAGAGGGCAGGGACGCCAGCGCTACAGTTTTGAACTTTTGACTTTCAGGCTCCTTATCTCACCATCCACTACTGCTATGAATGTGAGTCAGCAATCATTTTTAGACAGTCATCTTGGCTATCCCATACATAAATGAAACTTGACTTGAAACTATTTAGCATATGATTAGTTATGCAGATTCTTGTCATGCCACTGCATTGTTACTGTTTTGCTCCTAAAAATCAAACTTTAATTATTTTGTTAGTATTTTGTAAATCCATTGCTGACTTTTAACACTGTCTGAATCTTTCTGGACATGCTCTCGATCAAATTCAAACACGTCTTGACCGAAATCTGATCGCAGGTCTCTTCAACAAGTTCTCAAAATTGGCGCATCCTGGTCGACTCACTCGGGTATGTATACAGCTATTTCTTTAACTCTACCCACAAATGTTCAATTGGATTGAGGTCTGGAGACTGTGGGGGACAATCCAGCTGCTTGTACTTCATTGTCATTGAACCATTTCTTCGCCAATCTCAACATATGCTTTGGGTCATTGTCCTGCTGAAACACTATATCATCCTTTTCATACCCATAGTACTCAAGTGTATGAAGTAACTGGTCTTGTAGGATACTCACATATAGCTTAGCATTGAGACCACAGTCGATCCTAGTCAAGTATCCAATGCCTTTGGCTACTGTGAAACAGCCCTGTATCATCAGGCATCCACTACTGAACTTGACGATTCCTCCAAATTCTCCATCCGTTAGCTCCTTTTTCCCTAGTTTCTTCCAGAGTCATTTGCACCCATCAGAGCTTAGTCTAATGACTTTTGTCTCATTGCTCCTAACCACCCATTTACCTTCTACTGTTCACTTTTCTCACTTTTTTGCAAACTCGAGTCGATGCTTCTTATGACGATATTGAAGTCGAGGCTTCTTCACTTTTTTTTGAGCCACCATTCCAGAAAGGGGCTGGAGGCAGGGCAACCTAGAAGGAAGCCCCACATGACCGGGATGGGCCAGCAGGGTGTAATTTGAATCCCAATAATTGGGATTGGGTAGAGGTCAGGAAGGGCGGGCATTGGGACGGGGGTGGAGATGGGGGAAGAGAGGTATAAGAAGGAAAAGTGCGGAAAACGGTTAGTCCAGAGGAGAAGAGCTTAGGAAAAAGTAACAGAGAACACTTTATAAAAAAAAAAAAAAAAATCTTACCTTAATTCCAAATCGTTTGGGACGCTTCTCTGCCTGTCATGGAGTCTGTGGAGTCCCTTGTCGCTAGGTTGAGGGAGGCAGCAAGATCCAGGCGAGGAGGATGGCTCGAGGCCCAGCTGTCCGGTCTGCTGGGGAATGCAGGCAAAGAAGAATCCACGTCGGGATCAGGAAGAACCGCCAGGAGGACGCGGCCACCCGAGAGGCTCTCCCCGGAGATGGTGGGTACGGGCAGCAGGCGCAGGCTGCGGAGCCCCTCAGGGGACCCTGCGTCTGGTGACCATGCCGGTGGAACCCCCCGCCAGCGTGCACGCCGCGGCAGGAATCCGCCCAGCCGGCCTGCTGGCTCCCCAAGTGTCGGGTTGCGGTCCAGGAAGATGGTGCCCCGCTCCGTTGTGGTGCGGCCTGCTCCGGCGGCGCGCCGCAGTACCAGAGCGCAGGCCGCGCCGGAAGGAAGGCCCATGCTGCAGACGCGTCATCCAGGGGGCGGGGCCTCACCGGAAGGGCGGCCCACGTCACTTCCGCCCCAGGAAACAGACGGCAGGAACGACAGGCCTATCAGCGGCGGGCGCGCGGACACGCCCCCCGCTCCAAGATCCCGCGGCAACGTACGGAGCGGGAAATTCAAAAGTCGGAGCACCAGCGCTACTGCAGAGGCGGATAACGGAGGGAACACTAGCGAGGCAGGCACACCCGGTGAGGTACATGTCGGGGTGCCTGCCAGACAGACTAGCAGGGGAAGGATGCAGCAGAGGCGCACGGGCAGGCAGCAATTCCAGGACCTCCTGCCTGGCCCAAGTCACACCAGGCAGAGGGATGAGGCGGCAGGCAGCAGCATGGGGTTGCCTGGCAGTTTTTCGCTGTCTGACACGGATCAGGCCAGGGAGTCCGGATCTGTCAATCAAGGCCGTACATGGATGGCGGTGAGGACCAGAGCAGAGATGAGTGGAGGACGAGCGGCTGGGACATCAACACGGGCTCGGGTCCCCCCTGGTGACGTGGAGGCCAGGGGCGCGGGCCCTGAGCGCACGGAGGCGAGCGGATTGGACTTCGGTGGAGATCACGGCGAAGCAAGGAATCGTCAGGACTCGGGGCGTACGGCTGGCGGGGACACAGCACCCGTGCAGCTCGGTGAGTATGCATCTATGTATGGTTTGTCGCCCGCGGGGTCTTTAGCGGACGGGGTGGGAGATAGGCAGTTGGCGGGCCCCAGCGGGGTAAATGTTAGAGGAGGTAGTGGGTCGGATGTATGCGGGATTAGGGATATGTTGGTTAACATGTCGCGCATTCTGGCCAGATTAGAAGGCGGTGGGGCTAATCAAGTAGGGTCGTCACCAGCGGGGGCTTGGGTACATAGTCAAGTGGCGCTGTCACAGGAGGGGAGCGAATCGGCCAGGTCAGCGGCGGTGGCAGCCGGGATACCGTCTGGGGTGTCGGTGTTTGTGCAGACGGAAAAGGAGAAAGGGGATACCGTAAAACTGGATGAGAGGGCGAAAGGGGAAGTATACAGTATGTGTGTTTTGAGGGGCCGTTAGGGGCGCATTTAAAAAAAGAGGTTAAGGAAAAAATTTGGCGGGATGAGTATGTGGAAATTTTTTCCCTTCTCCCGTTGGAAAAGTTTAACCTGGATAAGGGAAAAAAGGACGACAGTAAGAAAGAGGAGGAAGAAAAGCGCAGGTGGAGGTTGATTCCACAGACGTTTGTTAACTGGTTACAAGCTTTTGCAATAATGGCTAGCGTTTTTGGGGAAAAGGCTCCTGATAATTGCTCGGGGCTGTTTTGCTACTTGGACGCCATTGGGGAGGCTCATAGGGCTTATGGGGGTCAGGCATGGTTACGGTCTGACGAGCAATTTCGTCAGAGGAAGGCAGTTCGCCCGGAGATTAGATGGGATCAAAAGGACATTGGATTGTGGCTGAAGGTTATGGCCCCAGTGAGGTATGGGCAGTCCTTTCACGGGAGCAACAGTGGCGGGAACCAATCAGCAGGACATGGGGGAAACAGTCAGGGGGCACAAAGCACTAAGAAAGAAGCGGGAACTTGCTGGCAATTCAACGATGGCCATTGCAAATATGGGAGCTCCTGTAAATTTAAACATGTGTGCTCCCATTGTAGTGGAGGGTCACACGGAGCAACAAAATGTTTTAAAAAGGGTAAGGGAAAGCCGACAGTGGGTACCGGTCAAGGGGGTGACTCCAGTGAGGGTGCACGCGATGGCCCCCTTTCTAAGTAGGTATCCGGATCAGTTGAAGGCTAAGGTTATTTCGGACGGTTTTTTGGAAGGTTTTAGAATACCTCTTCCTGAGCACGAGGTCCCCGTTTCAGTAAAAAATTTGTTGTCTGCCTCCCTTCATCCTGATGTGGTTAGTGTGAAATTGTCTAAGGAAGTGGAGTTGGGCAGGATGGCGGGACCGTTTCAGGACTTACCTAGTAGCAAAGTGATTATCTCGCCACTGGGGGTTGTGCCCAAAAAAGAGAGGAATAAGTTTCGGTTAATTCAGCATTTGTCGTACCCCAAGGGGCTCTCGGTGAACGATGGCATTGCACAAGAATTGTGTTCAGTTGAATATACTTCATTTGATGCTGCGGTGCAATGGGTACGGCGATATGGGTCAGGATCGTTGCTAGCAAAAACGGATATCGAATCGGCTTTTAGGTTGCTGCCAGTTCACCCGGATAGTATCCCGTTGTTAGGTTGTTTTTGGAATGGGGCATATTACGTGGATAGGTGTTTGCCAATGGGTTGTGCAATTTCGTGTTCTTTGTTTGAAACGTTTAGTACATTTTTGGAATGGGTTGTGAAGGACCTGGCATCAGTTAAGTCAGTCATTCATTATTTGGATGATTTCTTGTTTATAGGCCCTCCGCAATCGTTGTTGTGTAGGAATTTATTAGGTACTATGGTGTGGGTGGCAGAGCATTTTGGCGTACCATTGGCTGAAGAAAAGACAGAAGGCCCTTGCACAACCATAAGTTTTTTGGGCATTGTAATTGATACAGAAAGGATGGAGTGTCGGTTACCGGAGGACAAATTGATTTTGCTCAAGCAGGAGGTTGATAGAGTCGGGAGGCTGCGCAAGGTGACCCTGAGGGAGTAGCAATCGCTGTTAGGGCGACTGAATTTTGCATGCAGGATTATGCCAATGGGCAGAATATTTTGTCGCAGGTTGTCAGGCGCGGCAGCAGGAGTGCAGGCCCCCCATCATTTTATTCGGCTAAATAGGGAACACAAGGAGGATCTAAAGGTTTGGAAGCTGTTTTCAGAAAGTTATAACGGCAGGTCATTAATCCAGCAGGAGTTCTTAAGCAGCTTTGATTGTGAGATATTTACGGATGCGGCAGGAGGTGCTGGTTATGGGGCCTATTGGAAAGGGAGGTGGAGTGTTGGAGTATGGCCGGGCGAGTGGACGGAGAAGGGTCTTACGAAGAATTTGGCTTTTTTGGAATTGTTTCCCATTGTTGTTGCGGTTACTATTTGGGGGGAGTGTTTTGCCAACAGGAGAATTCGGTTTCATTGCGACAACATGGGAGTGGTGTCTGTCATCAACAGCTTGTCTGCCTCGTCCCCGCCTGTGATTAGGCTGCTGAGGGAACTAGTTCTTTGTTGCCTTAACTTGAACGCTTGGATTACAGCGGTACATGTTCCAGGTGTGCAAAATACCATAGCAGATGCCTTGTCTCGTTTTCAGTGGGACCGTTTTCGGGCGCTAGCACCAGAGGCCGAGGACGCGGGACAGGAATGCCCTTCGCATTTGTGGCAGCTGGTTATGGAAGAGCAGGACGTTTAATACAGGAGTCCATTACAAGGCAGACTTGGGCATCATACGAGGCATCATGGCGAGTATGGCAAAGCTGGATTTTGCAGTGGGGTGGCATGGAGAGTGAGGGAGATAGAGAGATGGCGGTGTTGTTTCTTGTGGGAAAGGCAGAGGAGAGCGGATGGTCCGTTTCAAAAGTTAGTAAATTTGTTGCAGGATTGGCATTCGGTTTTAGATTACAGGGGTTAAAAGATGTTACAAAATCGTTTTTAGTGAAACAAGCAATTAAGGGCTTTAGGAGGGGAAGTAAAGTGTTAGATAAACGAAGACCGGTGACTTTTAGTATTTTAGAACAGTTGGGTTTTGCGTTGGATAAGATCTGTTGTTCGGTTTTTGAAGCCACACTGTTTAGGTTGGCTTTTTCATGGGCGTTTTTCGGCGCACTAAGATTAGGTGAGTTGGTGGCACCAAGTAGGAATAAGACTGGGGGTTTGTTTGCCGAGGACGTGAGTGGTCGGGACAGGTGCATTGAATTCTGGATCAGGAGGGGGAAGACGGATCAGTTGGGAAGAGGCAAGCGAGTGGTATTGGGGGTAGTTGATGGATCGTTTATGTGTCCTAGGAGATGTTTAATGGCTTATTGGCAAGTCTGGTCGGGACGTAAGGGCCCATTATTGTGTCATAAAAATGGTGAGTTTTTGTCTCGTTTTCAATTTATTGCAGTGTTTAAGAAAGGGATCATAGAATTGGGCCTTAGCCCTGAGCTATACGGGTCGCATTTGTTCAGAATCGGTGCGGCGTCAGAAGCGGACGGTTTGGGTTTAAGCAAGGAGGTGATAAAGCGCATCGGGAGGTGGAGTTCAGATCGTTATCTGTCCTATGTACGGCATTAGGTGTGCAGGCTTATGTTTTATCTGGTCAGAAGTGAATACAATTCTTTGGTTGTCTTTTTGCAGGTGGCGTCCCGTTATTAGTCTGGATTCTCGGACACTCTTTCGTTCATTGGGGGGCGCGGCGGGCGGACGTGAGGCCGAACGGTAGGCAAGTGGGTTTTAGCAGGGAGCAAGCGGTGGTTCGGTGGCTGGGTTTTCGAGGGATGGTATGGAGAAGGATGCTGTCTGAATTCCATAAGGCGGCTCGTTTGGACCGGGCGCCGGATATTTTGGTAGTGCATTTGGGGGGGAATGATTTGGGGTCTCGGCCGGTTAGGGAATTGATGAGGGATATTCGGATTGATTTTTTAAGGTTGTGGACATCTTTTCCAGGGGTGTTAACGGTTTGGTCTGACATTGTACTGAGAAAAAAATGGAGGGAGGCTAGATCAGTGAAGGGCATTAACAGGGCACGAGTTAAGTTAAATAGGGCCATAGCAGCGTTTGTCGGTAGGAACGGGGGAATAAGTGTTCGGCATCTTGATCTTGAGGCAGGGGTTGGAGAATTTTGGGCAAAGGATGGCGTACATCTGAACGATGTTGGAATTGATTTGTGGACATTGGCTATACAGGAGGGGATTGAGAGGGCCATGGCGGTGTTGGGGCGCTCACAAGCCTGAGGTGGTCAGGGCTGTTCGTTTGTGGCGGGGGGTGGGGTTCTTGGAGTTGGCACAGAAGTGTCGGTGGAAAATTATTTGAATTTTACAGGCAGTGGTTTGATTAAGCGGGGTGATCTGGCATCTGGTTTTTGGGGCTCTGGACGGGGTTTTACCCTGGGAGCTTTTGGTGCCCTCGAGCTGGTGATGGACGGCTGAGGATAACACGGTGGTTCGACTTCGGTTTAGTTTTGCCAGATCAATTTTTAACTCCAAGAACCCTCCCTTCTTATTTATTTCATAATAATGTATATATGTTAATGTTGTTTGTTAATAAAATGGGGGCTGAGGCGAAATTTATCCAAAGAAAATTACAGGTGCAGTGTTTTTATTTGTTAAAGTATGTAAGTGTGGTAAGATGGGGGTGGAGGCATATGAACAGTGGAACCCAGATTGGCCGTATACGGTCAAGACTTGTGCAATGTGTGTCGCACGGTGCTTGAAAGAACGTCTGTGATCTCACTATCACAAAGCATGCAAGTCACCTCCACTGCCATATGTTGCCCCAGAATTGATAGACCTTGTGATGAGCCGACTTATTGACTCCGATATTTTGCCTGGATGTCCACCTCTTGGATTTTAAAGGGATGGACGGACTTCATTTCTTATTCTTCCAGCTATGATGGTGCTCACATGATGCAGTTTGGCAATTTTCTTGGCAGGGAGACCGCTATCAGTGAGCTGGATAGTGCGGTTTCTCTTTTCTTGGGAAATCTTCTTCATGGCTGCTCCTCAATTCGAATCAGTGACCTTTCGCTTGGAAATCAACCTAATAACACACTGAGCTATTATGGATTGTGAGAACAGGTTGTATTTTGTAGTATACAGGGAGAAAGATTTTTCCACCAACAGGAGCAAAACAGTAACAATGCAGTGACATGACAAGAATCGGCATAACTAATCATATGCTAAATAGTTGCAAGTCAAAATTATGTATGAGATGGCCAAGATGATTGTCCATAAAATGATGGTAGCCTCATGTTCAAAGGAGTAGTGGATGGTGCGATATGGAGGCTGAAAGTCAAAACTTCAAAACATTGTTACCATTTTGCTCTTCACTGTAACTATGTACAGTACAGACCAAAAGTTTGGACACACCTTCTCATTTAAAGATTTTTCTGTATTTTCATGACTATGAAAATTGTACATTCACACTAAAGGCATCAAAACTATGAATTAACACATGTGGAATTATATACTTAACAAACAAGTGTGAAACAACTAAATATGTCTTATATTCTAGGTTCTTCAAAGTAGCCACCTTTTGCTTTGATGACTGCTTTGTACTTTGTACTTTGAAGAACCTAGAATATAAGACATATTTCAGTTGTTTCACACTTTTTTGTTAAGTATATAATTCCACATGTGTTAATTCATAGTTTTGATGCCTTCAGTGTGAATGTACAATTTTCATAGTCATGAAAATACAGAAAAATCTTTAAATAAGGTGTGTCCAAACTTTTGGTCTGTACTGTATATAGGCAACGGCTAGTTGGAATCTGTGATTAAGGATGAGACTACATGGCGACTTTGATGGGATCACTAGTTGCCTCTGCCACATCACAGTTAACTGTGAACTCCAGGGCAGTACAGTGGCTCAGTGGTTAGAACTGTTGCTTTGCAGTGCTGGGGTCCTGGGTTCAGATCCCACCAAGGACATCTGCAAGGAGTCTGTATGTTCTCACCATGTTTGCTTGGGTTTTCATCCAATATTCCAAAGATAAGGTCTATAAAGCGCTGCGGAATATGATGTTACATATTGGCAAAGCATAATAAATAAAATAGAGTACCGCAACTGTAACAAGCGAGTAGCAAAATATCCGACTGGGTCCAGGTTTTTGCTGATTGGTTGTTGCAGTCACTGTATCCTAAGGGTTGCAATGTGACCTCATTCAACTATATTACTCTGCAATATAACAGTGACAGATAGACAACTGGGGCTCCAATCAACTCTGAGAATAGGGCTTGACAGAGTCCAGATTGAATGGACCCGTGACTGGGCCTACACCCCACTACTCAATTCATTCTCTATGTGACTGCCAGAGATCGCAGAATACAGCAGTCTGTTTTTTGCAGTAGTCCCATAGAGAATGAATGGAGCAGTTGTGTGCATGCTTGGCCAATTCAATTAAGACAGGCTTCCGCAGAGCAGCATTCCTGGATTGGTGGAGGTCCTAGCCGTTGGACTCCCACCAATCAGCAAGTAATCACCAATCCCCTTCATAGGTGATAACTTCTAAAGATAGGAAGAACACTTTACATGTGCAATTATACAGATGCATATATCAGCAGCATAATTCAAGCATGAACATTAAATGTATCCACCAAATGCAAGGTGAACAAGCTGTCAAAATGACCATACACACGAGATAGCTGTAAACCAAATATTCACTTGGCGGTCAGCTTTCTTCCCCGACTCAGCAGTAATATTTTTGTCAATGGGGACAGGCTACTGCCAGGCATCTATCTCCCTCAATATTATCTATAAGGGCAGAGTTGGGAGGTCCAAATACACAATAGATGGTACTGCTGAATTCAGTTCAGATGACTTCCATGTAATATGTGTGGGGAATTTAGGCTGGCCATACGAATAACATTATTGCTGGTCACCCCAAGAGCTGATAAATATTTTAGCTTAAAGGTCTTTCCAAAAGCACGTAAACATATGAATATTTATTTCTATTTATTCAGCAGCGAGAACTGGAGTAAGAGTTTTAATGCCTCATTATCTCCGGGAAAAAGTGACTTAACCCAACTCTACTAACCCCAAGACCAATTAATGGATATTTCTGAGGGTGACCATACACAAAAGAACATTGCCTAATTGGGTCAAGTTCTCGTCATTTCGTTTTTTTGGGGAAGTTTGGGGCTTCAACAAAAATTGCAATAGTTGAAATGGCTAAGCATCTCATCAGCAACTTTGCCTGCAGATTTGTTCCTCTATTAGCAATTTGTTTTCAGATGTTTCTAGAATGAAACATATCATCAAACTAATAATAAAGTGATCTAGTTTTGAATCCACTAATAAGGCAATTGATAACAAAACGTCTGTATTTCATGGCACTGGATTTATGGTCTTCAGTACGCATTCGGAGCACGGTAAAGTTGTAGTAGCAGAGTATATTTGTGTGCAGCTCAACTAAGGACCCGTAGTTGGTAACCGAGCTTACACCAAAACATATTGTAAACACAATTTTCCAGATTTCGTTCATGTGGGATATATTATCACGTGACCTTGGAGTGGAAGTTTTGTAGATACAGTCAGAGGGCGAGTCATGATGCATTTATATAGGCCAGCATGAATGCTATCCAGTCACCCAGAATCAATAAATCTTAGGATTCCATTTTCCCTGTTGCATAAAGTTCAAAACACGCATCCCTCTGCAATATGGCATTAAAGTGCCGCTCTCCCTTTGCCTATGAATAAACAGCAGCACTTTGACTGGTTGCATGTTGCTTAAGGGACGCACATGAAATCCATATAAATAATTCACATCACTCAAGAGGTGGCGAGCTGAACAAGTCCCTTCTGGTTAACATTATTTAAAGATAAGGTGAAGTTAAGTAAGTGATGGAGCTACCGGGCGGGTCACAGTCCAGAGGGAATTCGGACAGTCTTAGTTACACTCATAGACTGATTTGTACCGAATTATGTCACCTCGCAGAATTCTGGACCTTAGGGGAAAGAGAAATGTCTGGTCTGTCAGAGAACTGATATAAGATGAGCTTCAGAAAAGAGAAGCTTTTAGTCCAATAAATTACATCCATTATGGATAGTTCGGCAATTGAAAAGCCCTTGTCGTTTGGCTTTAGCGATGAATGCCTTTTTGATTCCATTAATTAATGATGAGCTTGTCATTCATAAGTACGGATGACTATGGACTGTTTTGTACAAAGAAAATAAATTCTAGAGCAAGTTCAATTAAACTTGGAAGGGTTTTCTGGGGGGGGGGGGGTCTGTGGATTAGGAGTGTCCAGTTTGCAATTTTTAAAGTTTAACATTGGTAAGTGAAGTTATTCATACTTTTGCACAGAGAGAATAGTTTACAACGAGACAAGAGAAAACTTTTTTTATAGGTTCATACGCTAAAACATCAGACGTACGATACTATAGTCATGTTCATTTAGATTTGTAATTGAAGAAATACCAAAAATAATCACCAAATAAGTAGCGAAGAGAGGTAAAATTCAGTGATCAAAAAGTTCTAAAGGCTTAAAGACCAGACGATCGAAAATGAACCCAAACATTTTTCTACCATGTGCACATATAAGTGTAGACTATTTATAGTCTCTGATGTAAACTTGCACCTAAAGATGTGCCCCCATGCTGAGGTTTTTAATGTCAAAGCCAGGAGTGGATAATAAACGGTTGAGAAGGAAATATATAATTGTAAGGGAAACTATAATATCAGTAAAATAACTAGTTAAGGCGGCATCCAAATGATTGTCTCTACATAAATGATATAACATTTGCCTATTGCATGAACTCAGAACGACAGGGGGTTTCTCCTGGGAGAATACTGAGAGGTGTCAAACTTAGCTCCTGGATCCTAGCTTCAAAGGGGTTAGTAAATGGTTTGTAACTGGGCAAAATATTTCCTATTGACTGTTTAGAGATGAGTGGAGGGGACACAGGAAATGCAAGCTCAGCATGCAGCCATCAAACAGCAATTTTTAAAGAGTCCAATCAGGTGATCAGGGAAATATGAGCCGATGGTCAGGAATATAAAAAGCTGGGTGGCACAAAAGAAGTTGTTTACATGGGGGGGCTGCAAATGCTGCTTGTAATCCATAATCCATTTTTTCCTTCCCCCAAGGAGACAGAAGAACAATAGTAGGTATTTCTGTTATATCTCCCTTTTTATGACTGTTCTGCATATTTGTGTCATTTATTTTTACCTTTTTACATCTTTTATTGTAAGTACTGTATATTTTTATATTAAAGCTTAAAATCTTTAATAAGTTTGATCCTTGTATGCTCTAAAGAATCCATGGCCTCAAAGAGCGTGTGACCTTTTTGATTGATATTTTGGGGAGTCATCACCCCATGTGTTTGATGAGTGGTGGCAGCAGCGGTAAGTAACCGGGGTGTGTGGACTGTGTCGGGGTGTGATTTATGCTCACTTTATAGGCTAGAACAGAGGTTGAGTGACAGGAAATAAATGAACCCTTGTAGCACACCCCACTTCACGTGCTGAGAAGTGTGTACGTGACAACGGTAGACATGTATAAAGGGAGGAGTGAGATTTCTCCTATATTACAATCCACTATTGGTTTTAGACTTAAATTTCATGAAGTAAAATGGGAGTAAGAACACACCCTAAGTAGTGACGAGCGAACCGAACGGTAAAGATCGTGTTCTGTACCTGAACCCCGAACATGGACTTTACAATGTACGCCCGGTTTCCTGTTCAGGTTTGCCAGTCTAATGAAGCTTGCTGAAAGTCTGCAGCGCAGCCAATCAACAAGCTTTTAGACTGTGGCCACTTGGCCGGTGCACCACATGACCTGGCCTGTACAAAGGCCGAATCACGAGTGCCGCATCCATTCTACTCATATTAGTGTAGGGATAGGATGCCTGTGGAGTGAGGGACAGATTCTGACTGTGCACTCTGCAAAAAAAGCCGTGGGAGTACTGTGCCAAAAGCTGCTGTGTGTACTCTGCACCCCATATCTGTGGGAGTACTGTGCCTTTAAGCCGCTGTGTGTACTCTGCAACCCTGCCTGTGGTGGTACTGTGCCCCATTGTCTGCATGTGAAATGTTTAATCAGCTTCTGTGGGGGGAAATGTGAAAACATGCTCTCTGGGTAAAATATTTAACTGGGCTGGTGGTAGCAAACCTCAGGGGGCACTGTTAAAATTTTTATGGTATTCATTTACTTCCTACTTTACCATGATTGCTATGGTAACAGAATCCCTTTAAGTCATTTCTCTATCCACATTTGTTTGCATAGCAATTGTCCTGCTCTTACCCCCATTTTTCTTCCTTTTGCAGCCCCCTAGCCCTTACTCCGACCATTTTAAAGCACTGAAGTTCGGGTCCCCATTGAATTATATAGGATTTGGGGTCAAGTTCTAACCACACTTTTTAAAAAGTCGAACATGAACATCCACGGGTTCGCTCATCACTAACCTTAAGATATCTATCTGCACACAGAATTTTTTTAAGGCATTCAAAAAACATGACTTTTTCAAGTGGGAATGGATTCAGGAAATTATGCTATTTGGGGGATTTTTGGAGGAGTTCTTCTTTTCAGGAAGAGCTTCATGAAGCGGTCTAGAATAGGTTTTGAAGAGTTTTGGCAGTGTTTTTCGTGAAGCTTTTTTTGCGGTCTTTTGATTTGACACAGCTTAGCTTGGATAGGTCTCCTTCAGGATCTGCATCAATGTAGTGACATGTGCAATGTAGTGACATGCAAGATACCCATATACAGCAGTAATTGGGGCGATTGAAGGCCTCACCAGTACTGTATTTTTTTCCTTTACTTAAATGCAGTTATTTTCGCGTAAAAATTGTTTTTTTTGCAGTAGGGTGTCATTAAAAATGCTGCACCGTTTTGCTTTTACAGGCTTTTTGCTTCCTTGCACATTGCTAACTGCACAAAGAGTTAACTGAGAATCAGACAGTGAACTTCTGAAAGTTCTGAAAGAGAGTTTGAAACTATTATATGTGTCTTTTTCTGAACTCCTCTTTACAGATTTATATGACTAAAGGCCACATCAAAGTTGGTCATAGATCAGCTGAGAGGAGCCCAGAAAAAGACAACTAAAAGCATTACAAACTCCCCATCAGAAGGAACTTGATGGATTCTCTGTTAACTCATTCTGCAGTCAAGAATGAACAGGGAAAATAAGAATCCATAACAGCCAAACGGTGTAATGTATTATTATTATTTAAAAAAAAAACCGAACTGCAAAAATTACTTCTAGCCCAAAATACATGCATTTTATGGGGTTGGCCACTTTCTCTTCGTGTAACTTTACAATGGGTAAGCTGCTTTTCTATTGGATGAGGCTGATGGAAAGCTCTTGCCACATTCTCCTCCGTCAGCAACCATTTTATGGACAAAAGTGCTGTTCAGTTTGTGAGGAAACCAGCACTAAGAAGAGAAAGTGATCAACCTCTTTAAATAAAAAAAATATATATTTTCTCCCAAAGGTGTCCAAATCCTTTATCAATTACAGAAAAACCTCTTTAGAAAACATATGTAAATACAGTATTTTTTGAACTATAAGACGCACTTTTTTCCTCCAAAATTTCTTATAGTCTGAATGTTGTGGGGGGGTGTGTATATATAGTACAGACCAAAAGTTTGGACACACCTTCTCATTTAAAGATTTTTCTGTATTTTCATGACTATGAAAATTGTACATTCACACTGAAGGCATCAAAACTATGAATTAACACATGTGGAATTATATACTTAACAAAAAAGTGTGAAGCAACAGAAAATATGTCTTATATTCTAGGTTCTTCACAGTAGCCACCTTTTGCTTTGATGGCTGCTTTGCACACTCTTGGCATTCTCTTGATGAGCTTCTAGAGGTAGTCACCGGAAATGGTTTTCACTTCACAGGTGTGCCCTGTCAGGTCTAATAAGTGGGATTTCTTGCCTTATAAATGGGGTTGGGACCATCAGTTGTGTTGTGCAGAAGTCTGGTGGATACACAGCTGATAGTCCTACTGAATAGACTGTTAGAATTTGTATTATGGCAAGAAAAAAGCAGCTAAGTAAAGAAAAACGAGTGGCCATCATTACTTTAAGAAATGAAGGTCAGTCAGTGCGAAAAATTGGGAAAACTTTGAAAGTGTCTCCTCAGCGCTGGAGGAGAGAAGAAAGGTGAGTAGGAGTGTTTATTTTTTTTTATGTGCAGCATGATGGGGATTAGGGGGACCATGCATACTAGGATAAGGATGAGCGGGCCATACATACCAGGGTAAGGATGAGGGGGCCATACATACCAGGGTAACGCTGAGGGGGGCATACATAACAGGATAAAGATGAGGGGGCCATACATAACAAGATAAAGATGAGGGGGCCATACATACCAGGGTAACGCTGAGGGGGGCATACATAACAGGATAAAGATGAGGGGGCCATACATACCAGGATAACGCTGAAGGGGGCATACATAACAGGACAAAGATGAGGGGGCCATACATACCAGGATAACGCTGAGGGGGGCATACATAACAGGATAAAGATGAGGGGGCCATACATACCAGGATAAGGATGAGGGGTGCCATGCATACCAGGATAGGGATTAGGGGTACCATGCATACCAGGATAGGGATGAGGGGTGCCATGCATACCAGGACAGGGATGAGGGGTGCCATGCATACCAGGACAGGGATGAAGGGTGCCATGCATACCAGGATAGGGATGAGGGGTGCCATGCATACCAGGATGGAGAGGTTCCATGCATACCAGGATGGAGGGATGTCAGGCATACCAGGATGGGGATGGGGCCCACGTATAAAAGGAAGGGGGGGGCATATATACCAGGATGGGGGATATTGTCAGAATTGTGGGACATTACCCCTATACCAGTGTCAGCAGAAGACCCCCTTCCCCTTAAAAGTGCATCATGAACACATTTTTTGCTTAATTTTTTTTTTATTTTCCTCCTCTAAAACCTAGGTGTGTCTTATGGTCCGGTGCATCTTATAGTCCGAAAAATATGGTATGTTGTAGTTGTTTTTTTTTTATTGCCGTTATAAGAATAGTTCTGCTTTCGGTTCCACCATTAACAATGCATTTAGATACAGACTAATAAGCTTGGGTGTCCCCTGACTCTGAAGGAGGGGTCACTGTCTTTTACACTTGAGGATATCAGAAAGCATAACTTGTAGCTCACTAAAGGCTGCTGAAATGAAAAAATAAAAAAATTATAAAACAGGTTGTATAGAAATAAAAAACAGCTAAGTTGAAATTAACCAAAATGTCCATAATAGTTACATCCTTAAATTGTTCAGCAGTCAACCATCATAGTTTACAATGTAGCAGCGTTAAGTTGCTGATCTGGCATATTACCGTAGGAGCCAAACCTAAACAGTAATCGATGGAGCCAGTGGTGCTGGAGCAATGGGAGATTTAAATGTTGTGTATGTTTTTTGTTTGCTTGTTTTTTGCTATTTTATGCACCTGTCTTCTTTTTTTTTTTTTTTTTAATTTCCAGCTGGCCAACCACTTAAAATATATATATATTTTTAAATAAAAATATCACTGTACATATACACGCTTTGCAATGCTCTTTTTTGGTTTTTAACTATACTGGGAACGTTCGAGATCGTCGTGAGTCTAGGGTTGAATGAAAGCCTGAAAACTTCCCTGCTCAATAAACATTTGCCACTTACACGGTTCAAGAGCGCTAAGCTGAAGCACTAAGTCTTTGAGCAGACAGTTTGTTAAAATAGAGAGAACATTTGTGTTTCCAGCGCTGTTTTGTCAAATGTGATGTGACAAAAAGAGAAAAGACTGCTTGCGAGCGTTTCTTTGTGTGATGGAAGTGGTATGCACCTACTAGTCTCACATCATCAAAGCAACAGACACATATCTATAATTTATGTCTTGCTTTAAGCTTCCGTTGATCCGATTTGGCTTTTGCAGACAACACAAGCGGCAAAGTCTCAGTCTGTCAATCATGCGGGCGTACTCAAACTAGAGACCATTAGTAAGGGAGACAGCAAAGTTTCTTTAATGACGCTTTTATATGTAGCGTGTTGGCAGTGAAACAGAGAAGAATTGACTTGATCAATGCATTAGACTAATCATGGGGTTCCTGCCCTTAATTTCTTTTGTCGGTAATTTCCATGTGCAGGCAGCATTCAGGATGGTTGTAAAGATACACTTACAGCCCGGCATGATAAATGCAGTCACCTGTGAGATTGGCTTGGATGCTGCACTGTGGGAAGCATGAGGGAAAGATAGGGGGGCTGGTTAGCCGCCTCTTTCATCCACTTTTCATGTTGTGAGAATTACTGCTAACTTCATAGAAAATAGGACATTTCCATCTTTTCTTCATAGCGATCTAATGAAAAAATAAATTCTAGTCACCTCTACTTTTTAGGTATGTAAAAAAAGAACTTTGCCCATTTGCTGGCAAAGTAGCACTCTTCTAATTTAACTTCAGTGAAATTCACTTACACTTCTCTGTTCCAGCACTAGCTCTGAATATCGCCTCGGTTGGGTATCATTTGCCTGTACTATTCAGAGTCAGTGGTCGATTAATCAGTAGAGCACAACAAAGCTCAAGAACAGAGCAGATACTTCTCCAAAAGAGAGAAATATTGTTCTTTACTTTGATTTTTAAATTACTTTGTAGCTAGTAGAAAAGTCTAAATGATTCAGTATCAGATATAGCAAAACGGACTTCTTTTCTGATACAAAAAATGCTAGTACATTGATCTGTCCTGATGAAACCCTTGTCATTGAAACAATCATCAATGCCCACTTGAACTCGTTAAAATGGCTATATAAGTACACCTTTTACTCGCTTATATACTGCCATCATATTTCACGGCGCTTTACAGACATCATCATTGTCTCCATTAGGACTCACAATTTATTTTCTGTAAGGTGGCTGTCGGACACACAGTGGTTGGGAGATAAACCTGGAGTAATGCTTTAGTTAACATAGCACTAAAAGGGTTAATCGGCCATGACAGATTGATTGTGCGCAGCTGATGAGTGGAGAGAGACTGCAGCTCACCATATCTCTACCTCTTGGTGTGGTTCACTTTGTAAATTGAGATTTGTTTGTCTCATACATGCCTGTGTGTATGGAGGTGTGCAGATCTCCTGGATTGAATAACTTTGCTAAAGGACTAATAAGCTGGACTCCAAGCCAGGCAGGCTAAACAGCAATATTGTATGGACTTTATGTTGTACTTTGAGCCGGACAAGGGCTATATTTGAGTTTCTTGTGATGTGGTTTATGAGGACTGCAATAAACCAGCTGGACTTTAAATAGAAACGGTTCCTGCAATATCTCAAATCCCTCCCAAGTGAGTAGCATTGTTACAATTCCCCATCAGTATTTCATTGGAGTGTAGGAAGAAACTGTAGAATCCCGTAGAAACCCACGCAAAAACGGAGAAAATATTCAAACTCCTTGCAGGTGTTGTCTTGGTGGGATTTGAACACAGAACTCCAGTGCTGCAAAGCAACAGCGCTAACCACTATATCCATCACTTCTAGACTTAATGTTTATTTAGCTTGGCAAATGCTTGAGAATGCTTACATAGTATGAAAGAGAAAAAGGACTAGGATGTATTATTATTATTATTATAGCGCCATTTATTCCATGGCACTTTACATGTGAAGAAAGGGTATACATACAAGAACAATTACAATAATCGTGAACACAATGTGACGGCAACTGGTACAGGAGGAGCGAGGACCCTGCCCGTGAGGGCTCACAATCTACAAGGGATGGGTGAGGATACAGTAGGTGAGGGTAGAGCTGGTCGTGCAGCGGTATGGTGGAGTGAGGACCCTGCCCGTGAGGGCTCACAATCTACAAGGGATGGGTGAGGATACAGTAGGTGAGGGTAGAGCTGGTCATGCAGCGGTATGGTGGAGCGAGGACCCTGCCCGCGAGGGCTCACAGTCTACAAGGGATGGGTGAGGATACAGTAGGTGAGGGTAGAGCTGGTCGTGCAACGGTATGGTGGAGTGGTGGTCACTACAGGTTGTACTCTTGTCGGAAGAGGTGAGTCTTCAGGCTCTTTTTGAAGGTTTCCACGGTCGACGAGTCTGATGTGTTGGGGTAGAGAGTTCCAGAGTAGGGGGGATGCACGGGAGAAATCTTGTATGCGATTGTGGGAAGAGGAGATAAGAGGGGAGTAGAGAAGGAGATCTTGTGAGGATCGGAGGCTGCGTGCAGGTAAGTACTGGGAGACTAGGTCACAGATATATGGAGGAGACAGGTTGTGAATGGCTTTGTATGTCATGATTAGGGTTTTGAACTGGAGTCTCTGGGCAATGGGGAGCCAGCGAAGAGATTGACAGAGAGGAGAGGCCGGGGAATAGCGGGGGGACAGGTGCACTAGTGTTTTTGCAGATTCATGGTTGAGGAATGTGCGGATCCGGGAGATATTTTTGAGTTGGAGTCGGCAGGAAGTGGAAAGGGCTTGGATATGTGGTTTGAAGGAGAGTTCATTGCAAAAAGGTAATCCTGTTTTCATCATTGGATCTCCAGTCAAGAGAAATTCCAGGAGATAAAAAATGAATGTTCAAATTATTACTTGAAATTATGATGTCCCCCCAAAGTTTTCCATGTACATCATCAGGAAGGGTGAGTTTCTTTGCGTCAGTTTGGTTTAGTCTGTTTTATTGAAGGCTTTTATTGCATACTGGGATATCTGGGACTGGATAATCAGGGATAGGTCATAAATATTTAATCCTGGCCAACCCCTTTGACAGTGAAATCCATCAGTACACTCGTCTTCTGGCATGGTCTGCAACCCACATCTTTCAACCTGATTTACTTGATGTAACCTGATTCACCCACCGACCACTTTTGTTTTCCTGCTTCTTTCACTATTGTCCACAATCAGACCAGTATTTATACTACACATTATTAGGATTAGATATGGTAAGAGAAATTATAACATCATTCAATTTCAAAATTACAATGTAGGCTGTCCTGGAAATTTGAGCTTAGGACTAGGCATATAAAAGATGGGTTAAACAATGGAAAGGGGTTCGCATGTGGGGGTCAGCTTCTGCTGGATGTGATCCATTAGCCATTTCTCCTACCCTTAAGAATAACTTTAGACATAAATGTTTATGTATTTCTGTTATTTCTACATTTTGATTTTAGAACTGTTCTGCATATTTGTGCTATGGTAGAAACTAGGAGCAAAAAAAGCACAAATAGGGTCTTATCTGAGAACAACAATAATGCAAATAAAAGGATATGCTAACCTGATACGGTTTTGTGACACACAACCACGAATACACATGAAAATAGCTGCTGCAGATCCACGGGTCTTCCGACCAGGAAAGAGAAGTAAAAAGGAGCCAAATGTGGTTTATCCGCGCTGCTGGTAGGCAATGAAGATCCAAATGACAGTATAATAAAGGATTTTTTATTTCAGGTTCTTTAGTCAACGTGTTTTAAAGTCATTGCAGACTTCTTCCTCAGGACACAAACTGTACATTCGGTTTGTATCCTGAGGAAGAAGTCTGGAATGACTTTGAAACGCGTTGACTAAAGAACCTGACATAAAAAATCCTTTATTATACTGTCATTTGGATCTTCATTGCCTACCAGCAGCGCGGATAAACCACATTTGGCTCCTTTTTTTTTTAGTTTTGCATATTTGAGTGTCGAGTTTTCTCTTTTTATACCTCTTCTTGTAAGCACCTTATTTTTTATATTAAAGCTTAAAACTTAAATAACTTTGGGCCTTGTGTGTGCTAAAGTATCCATAGCTTTTCGGAGAGTGTGTGGCCTTTTGCCTGTTGGACAGTAATACATATATTTTGAGGGCTAATCACCCTATGTGTTTGGGGAGTGGTGGCAGCGTGTTGTATATGCGGGGTGTTTGAACCGTGTTGGGGTGTGAGTTATGCTCATTTTGCAGGCTATAACAGAGGTTGACTTCAAGATTGACTGAGAGGAGATAAATTAACCCTTGCAGTCACAGCCCACATCATGTGTTGAGAAGTGTGAACGTGACAGGCATCATACAATCTCTGCAGAAACTTAAGTATGGCCTGTTTAATTTGCTTTAATTGTAAACCCCTGACTTGTGAGAGAGTGACTCTATTATATTGTTACTGTAAAGATCAACGATCAAGAGACCAGGATCAAGCAGATGGTCCCCCATCATGAACATATTTGGTCTACAAGAAAAATAATAGACAAGATTGGTACAATAGTCATGATGAACACATTGAACACCATAAAAATTCTCAAACTCCTCCAGTCAGCTTAGTCAAGAACTGGAAACCCTGTCCGAGTTTGGAAACACACATACTTATGGCAGACTTGACAGCATCATGCTCTAGCTCTCTGCTGGGAGAATAGCGTTCCTTAGGAAACCACTTTTTACTTCTTTATACAGAGTTTGATTCCATGTACAGCGAGGATCACCAACGGAGAACTCTTGGACCAAGTCAAAATAAAACTGTCACTGGAAGCCAAGATAAGCAAACAAAAATTAGCTTATTTTGGCCACATTATGCAGAGTCAGTCGTTGGAGAAAGATGTTGTGCTTAGTTAGGTCAGTAGCAGAAGAAGAAGAACATGGCCGAGAACCTGCTGGAATGACACCATCAAGAGTGACATGGGAATGACCATTGGCGAACGGAGAGAAGAATGCGGGATAGAACTGCCTGGTGACCGATGATCGATATAATGACCAAGAGTTGTCCTCGACTGAGCGGATGAGCGAGAGAGATTGATGCGCAGTAGACCAAGCAAAGAAACTACTGTCGGATGAAAAGGTTGATATTATAGGACAAAAATAAAATTATGAGTGACTTTGGGTAAGATACAATTCCTAAGAATGCAAATTGCAAAAATTCGGTATCGATATATAATGCTAGATTACAGTCATGTTGTATACAGAGGGTTCAGTCGTAAGTCACCCTATGGCAGATAAAAACATTTTATAGTCATTTTAACAAGAAAAGACGAACACAACCTCTCCTGATAAAGGAAGCGCTCAGATGTCTTATGTA
The DNA here is from genome assembly GCF_046119375.1 of Phyllobates terribilis. Lineage (NCBI taxonomy): Eukaryota > Metazoa > Chordata > Amphibia > Anura > Dendrobatidae > Phyllobates > Phyllobates terribilis. The sequence goes on from NW_027362774.1 coordinate 10,008,569, forward strand.
TGTATTTATTCAAAGTAAACACTTGAATAACAACACACTTACAAATATCACTGGATGTAATTACTGGCTTTCTTTTCTGAAGCCAAGAACATAATCAATACTTCCTACTGTTCAAGGATTCAGTGGGACACCAATTTTATCTTATTACCTCCAAAGAAATAATGAACATGTGGATGCATAAACCTACAACTTTTTTTTTTTCTAAAAAATTGTGAATTCTTTCGTATTTATTTTTTTCTGGTTTCATAGCAATGTACTAACTTTGTGCAAAGCATTCAAGTTCATAAGCAAATGAGGCAGAATATTAAAAATCCAGAAAAAAAAATACATAAAAACCTCTGACAAATACGCGTCATGAATAAAACATACGGTGAGCATTTGAAGACATTAGACGTTTCATTTTGAAAAACAATCAAATGAGATAAGCAGAAAATACATTTGTTTTAATAAGTGCAGAATTACGAGGTAATAGCATTGCTTTGGGGTTTACAGTGCTGGAGAACCATGTTTTGATGTCTTTTCTAAGGTGGGATCGATTATTTTTTAGATGAGCATAAAAAGTGAATTTAATCCTTTTAACAACTTTTGTGTTGGGAACGCTGATGCTCGTGGCGTGCCTTCCTAAGAAGATAACGGCAAAACAGAATAAAATGTAAAAAACTCAAGTCTCTTTATGATTCACGGAGAGTAATACAGATCAAATGATTCCATATTGCTTGGCTATGAATAGAAAATGAATACAAGACTGTGCTATTAGTGCAGTGTGACTTGTATGTAGAGCAATTCTGCTTTCAGTATTTTTACAGAAAGTGCGATCTCTACATGTGGTGGAAGGGAAGTGGTAACAGTTCTGGGCACCACAGAATAGACAAAGAGCGGCTGGATTTTGCACCCTGCCAAAAAACATGAAAGGTGTTTTCCAGGAGAATGCATAAGCTGCAGACAGAAATAAGTACATGTACCCTCCTATACCTCCCAAACAGTTCCATCGCCACATTCCCGATGCTACTTATTCATTCTCCGTCTGCAGACATCACATCCAGCATATACCCTACTTTACGTCTACAGCCAATCACTGGTCTTAGGCCATATAACCAGGGCTGTGGAGTCAGTAAGCCAAACCACTGACTCCAACTCCAATTCCGACACCTCAATTTCTCTGACTTCCGACTGAGACTCCCGACTCCAACTCCACAGCACGGTCTCACTACTGAGCATGTACATAAAGTGCAGCACTGCCTCACTACTGAGCATGTACATAAAGTGCAGCGCTGCCTCACTACTGAGCATGTACATAAAGTGCAGCGCTGCCTCACTACTGAGCATGTACATAAAGTGCAGCGCTGCCTCACTACTGAGCATGTACATAAAGTGCAGCGCTGCCTCACTACTGAGCATGTACATAAAGTGCAGCACACATCCTTAGATCAGGAATAGAACAGACATTTATAAGACATTTCATAACTTTTCCAAATTCTTATGAAAACATTTACAGCAAATCCAGCATTGTACTACTGTACCAATTTATTATATGTTTTAGGAGTCTGAGTCGGTCCATTTTATACCGACTCCAACTCCGACTGCACCAAAAAGGACACCGACTCCATCACTCCGACTCCACAGCCCTGCGTATAACACTGTATGGCTGCAGATGTCACATGGGATTTATGAGTTATGAAGTCTGTAGCCAAAGGGAACAAGAAATGAACATTGGGAAGAGCAGGGAATAAAAACTGAGCATATGTTATTTCATTTCTTTGCAAATATAGCCACCTGTGTGAACTTTATGAATAACATCAGTCAACATGTTAGGCTATAGGTTGAACCCGATGGACTTAAAAGGGATTTTCCCACAAAATTCATTTTAAAGTTGATTTTAATCAATATACATCTTGTAATAATAATAATTTCCACAATTGGATGTGTTTAAATAAAAATGTTCCTGTGCTGAGATAATCTTATAATTGTGTCCCTGCCGTGTACTGTGTAATGGCTGTGTCTGACCGTACAGGGACATGGTCTGATCATACCACATCTCCTGGGCAGCGGAGGACGCAAAAGAGTATACAGACATTACAGCACGGGATTGCAGCTGATTCTTTTTGTGGTAAAGCATTTTCCTACCTGTTTTTTAAAAAATGTTTTACGTCAAAGAAAGAATTATTTGCTATCGGGTTCTGTAAAGTCTGTATACTCTTTTACTTCCTCCCCTGCCCAGGAGATGTGATATGATCAGACCATGCTCTGTGCACGGTCAGAAACAACCCTTGGGCCACGGTCCCACCTTCAGTATTTTGTCAGTATTTTACATTCGTATTTGGAAGCCAAAACCAGGAGTGGGGAATAAATCCAGAAGTGGTGACGTGTTTCTATTATACTTTTCCTCCGATTATTCCACTCCTGGTTTTGGCTTACAAATACTGATGTATAATACTGACCAAGTACTGAAGGTGGGAATGTGGCCTTACACAGTACACAGCAGGGGCACATTTATAAGATTATCTCAGCACAGGAACATTTTTTTTTTAAAACACATCCAACTGTGGAAAATATTATTATTCCAAGATCTATTGATTAAAATGAACTCTGTTCGTTGGAAAACCCCTTTAAGTCTACTTTCAACCTTAAAACTATGAAACCCCTTAAATCTCACAGACCTATATCATGGGTGCAAATGTCTCTGTTCACACTTGCATTAAAGCTTCAGATCAATTATAACCATTATGATGGATCAGTTAGCAGCATTTAGGCTATGTGCCCACGATGCAGAAATTAAGCAGAAAATTTCTGCAACGTTTCTGCATGTTCTTGGCAGTTAAAAACGCTTGCGGATTTTGCATGCGCTTTGACGCGTTTTTACATGCGGATTTGACTTGCGTTTTTCAAGTCCATTGGGACCTCAAATCCGCATGCAGAAATGCACAAATAATGGACATGCAGCGGATTTTTCCGCAGCGGAAAATTCCGCAGCATGGGCACAGAACATGCAGATTTTCAATGGGGATCATGGAACACAGATTACCAAGCGTTTTTAAAGCGTTTCTGCTGCGGAAATTCCGCATCAAAAACACTTGAAAAACGCGTAGTGGGCACACAGCTTTAGACATAAGATTTACAGCTGACACATGGACCAGGGGAACCTGTAGTCTAGAAATGACACATTGGCTTCTATGGGAAAGTGTTGTGGGCATGCTTTGTGACATGTACACAGGTCACAGTGCAGGGAGGGGGAGGAGGTAAATTGTTTCCTTGACTATTGTGAAGAGTGGATTCTTTGTCATCTATATATAAATTAACTTTCATTGTAACCCTGTCTGTGATGATAATGAGATAACTGCAAAGAAGAGATCTCTACAGAGCAGAAAGTGTCAGCCCAATATCATTGTGAAAGCGGCAAGATTTCATCATTTTGTATATAGAAAATTATACACAAAAAAAACTAAAAATTCATGAGAAATTATTTTTAACATTTTTTTTTTTCAAATAATGTCATTTTCTGATGACATATTAAGTCGGATAGATGTGTTTAAGGGTACTGAGGTGCAAACCATGGCCCAAATACTGCTCCAAGATGACATACAGTAAGTTGTGGCAAGCATTAGTCCTCATAATGCTGTGTGCTCAATGCTGGCATGTGAATGTGACTTACTTACAGTTCTTATATCTGCATTTTAAAACATATGTAAAGACCATAACCACCCATCACCCAACGAGATATGCCTTCATCTCTTCAATTAGTATTTATAAATGGCGATCCTCTTCCGCCATGAGAAATCTCCCCCTCCTGCACTCTGTTGTGCGCCTGAAACAAAGCCGGCATTATGGAAAGCAAGAGACATGCAAATTAAAAAAAAGGTTTCTCATAAACCTGTGCGATACCCAAGCATTTATTTCCCTTGTTCTTATCTAATTCCATGACTACTGCGTTTCTCCCTCTCTGCTTCACTGGACTAATTGAATATCTAAACAAACTAATTAATCACAGGAATTCGTAAAAGACGGACAGGTCTGGAGAGGTGATGTTCATCAAACCCCTCAATTTGTTTTTTAATCCCTGCAGCAATTTATTTGCTGACGACGCACATTTTCCTCCCTTGAAATTTCCTTGCTACGGCCAAGGTTAACTGTATACAGCCTCATTCACTATTTATGATTTTGCATACGGGAGATTTTTTTTTTTTTTTTTTCCTTTTCTTCCTACAGTCAGAGAATCCGAGAGCATTAATCAAAAATAATGAATAAAATGATCCGTCTGACAATTCTCATAGCCGCCTAGGTTTCAGGAGAATAACGAACTAACTTTATTAATCAACAGTTCCTGATTAATTGTTACAAAGTGTCATCCATAAATTTTTCTCCATTTTAATAATACTTGCTGAACACTAACAATATCCCCAGTGATTTCAGATTTATTGAGGCCTTGGCACGCAGGAGAGGGGTGGCAACGATCTCTACAGATGACATTATGCTAGATGGTACAGCTCCTCAGCGTTGCTCTGAGTTATGTTCATGTGACCCCCACTTCTAAATGCACCCCATCTTTTATTATGACTCGCTATGATCTATTTCCCCCCTTTTTTTTTTGCTTGAGTCTTCAGGTGACAACCTGTCCCTCTTTGGAGACAAATTTAAAACCCCATCGTGTGCTTGACTCCCCAGGTCTGCTTTTATGAATGATCAGGTGTACAGACACTACAACCCATTAAAGATGACAGTTTCACTTTTCTACCCTAATTACTCGTTCCTGCCTATTTGGCATTTTCTTAGAAAAATTTGTTGAATAATGACCGGCATTAAAATGGAGGCTCTTAAGAATTTATATGCAAGGTTTAATTTATCATGTACTTTCCTTATCTCCGAGTAGAATTTATTTCCGTGTCTCTCGCTATGACAGCGTAGTCGTTCTCTTAAGGGTACAGTGTTTTAAAATGGAGCACTGTTTAATCGTAAAGCACTGGGGTCAATTTCTCTGAAAATGTATGTTTGTTTATTGCATGTGCTAGCTTGATAGAAGGTAATCAGGACTAATTAAATCTGTACTGACTTTTTTTCCCCAATTAAATGTTTTCTTTACTTTAAAGGGTCTATGCCGGTGGTACTATCACACGTTGGTAGTAGTGTACAGTACTGCCGAAAACCACATGACAAAACTACACGCGGTGTTACTTCGAAATGCTGTGGTTTTCAGCTACGTGGCATGAACAGGTGAAGCACAATGAATCCGTGTACAAGGCGCGTGGACAGAAATGATCTTCAAAACCACAGCAAATGAAAGTAAAATGAAATGTGCCTCCGCTGAGCTGCACATTATCCGTCATGATCGTCAATAAACAACCATGATATTGTAGAATATTGTAAAGTTTTAATGCTTTTCTATAAAAACCCAGCGACAGAATACTAAGGAAATCTTTATAGGCACCTTATTTACAGCTGCTATGCCAACATATGAGTAGGATTTGACATGATAACACACATAAAATATAGTAATCAATACCCAGTTGTGCACAGGATAGCTGCAGTCTCTTCCAGTTTATGGATGCTTTTGGCTCCAGTCTGTCCAGCTTCTCCCAGTTCATAAATAAGTGTCTCTCCCTGCACTTCGCCTGTTAGTAATCCAGTGTGGTCACAAGTGGTCAAATTATCCTCTGTATATCAATCCAGTTAGAAAGCTTATAGGTACTTGTCCTTGTGCATCCATAGTTGTTGCTTTCTTGCCCTGACTTGTTTACCCCACTAGGGTTCATCAGGGACCTTTAAAGGGGGTTGTCCACTACTAGGACAACCCCTTCTTAAATTAAATGTTCGGCGGCCCTGATAAAATACAAACACCTATACTCTCCTCCTGTGACGGCTACGTTCCTAGTAGTGGACAACCCCTTTAAGTATTCTCCGAAAGTATGTTCCCCAATGCAGGAATTATACTTGGTGAAGAGCAGTATACACATGACCCGCTGCACCAGGTGTAATTCCCATATCGGCGAACCTACCGCTTACTTTTTGGAGAGTACTTGAAGTCCCCTGGTGAAACGTGTTAGGGCAAAGAAGCATTCTGACAGTTATCTATTGATTTATATAGCAGTTTTGTGCCAAGTTTTTAAAGGATGGATTCAAGCTTGTACATTCTAATTAGGACCTTGTTGTAGAGTTTACCTAACATATTTGTGTGTGCTGTACAAAATAATTACACAGATAGTATAGGAAAAAAATTATCAAAGATGTAGATGGTTTTGCAAGTAAAGATAGCTACAGCCTTCGCAACTTTGCTCCAATAAATCCACTAGCAAATGTATGTTTTCTTTATTATACCCAATTAAAAGGGTTATCCAAGATTACAAAAAAAAATAAAAAAACATGACTATTTTCTTCCAAATGTTGTAACAGACTTTGTTAGGTACTGCAAGTCACTTTAAAGAAGCAAGATTAGATTCAACCTAGTGTAGTGCGGCGATGTTCACACGGTGCGATTTAACAGGCAGTGACCCAAGAATGTCCAACTTAAAAGTCTTTATTGTCCAAAAACTCACAGAGTTAAAGGCAGCTTTATCCTCCGGATCGCAGCCGGGTCCTCCGATACAGTCTGTACAAAAAAAACCCAGCTGCCGTGGGAGACTGCAACGCCACGTCACTTGTTAGTGCATCAGTTACGTTGCCTTCTCAGGCCTGTGTTCAGCCTTCACACAGACTTGCAGTGCACAGAGCTTCCTACTCTGCTGCTAGCAATCCCAACACTGACACACCCAAACCTTTGCTGCAGGTTTTAAATGAAAACTGTGGCCATGAGCCACTTGTAAGACCCGGGCTGAAAGGAATGACCCACCCCACTACCATCCTGTAGATCACCCCCAAAATAAAAGCCCATGTCAGGTTTTCTTAATCTGACTTGGCCAAATAGCTTGACCCAGTCCACACTTACTTTTATTCTGCACTGCAGCTGTGGCTGTGATTGCAATGCACTCCAGCGGGTTCAATAAGCCTCTATGTGCATCCTGGGGGATACATACTGGCCCTCGCATATGATTCCCCTTCACTGTCTCACACTAGAGGTAGATTTGGAACTGTTTTTAGAAGAGCAACCACATTTATTCTAACCATAAAAAAAAACACTTAAGGGAACTGCTTCAAGTCATTCATAACATTTATCAGATATGTTCTAAATTTTCTCTGGTCTTTTGTTATCTCATCAAGCGAAAAATGTGGTCACTGTATCACTATTGCATGTTATCATTGTTTTTTTCCACTTACACTAAAAAACAATAACTAAAGATTAAAACATAAAAACTCCTGCATAAAAGGTAGTCTGAGTGACTTTTGGGTTTGTCCACTACTCGGACAACCCTGATTCAATCAACATGTTTGTCCTCAGTAAAATAACATTTATACTTGCCTCCGGCGCCATTCCAGTGGCTGTGCCAGTGCTGATTGGATGCAGGAATCACATGACATAACAATGTGACGCGATCCACGGGAGAGCGAGTGCCGACACCGCTGGAATGACGCCGGCACCGGAGGTGAGCATTAGTGTTTTTATTTTACTGGGGGCAAAAAGAAACCATTGTCCAAGTAGTGGACAAACCCTTTATGCTTGATGATATGTTAACCAATTTTGAAAATCACAAGAATATGCACAAATTTTCACTGCCCTCTATGGAGTCAAATCTTCACAACTACTGCAGAGTGATGTAGAGAAGAGAATCAAAAGTGAACTATTGTGGACTGTTCCTATTAATGTCTGTCATTTTTTTTTTACTGTCTGGCTACTAAATTAAAGAAATTGAACTGGTTTCTACAAAAGTCTAACAGGATCCTAAATTGGATGCCAGCAAAGATTATATAAGTATTTAAGAAATCTGTGGATGTAAAGACACAATATTTTAATATGTCATGTCATTTTAATCAGTATATACCAGGTCTCTGGAGTAGGAAGTCAGTGAATCAGAGCTTGTTTTAGGAGGAACCAGTAGATGTGTATTGATTGTGACTTCAGCTTTAAAATAAATAAACTATGTTAATAACAGATAATATTATCAACTTTCATAAGAATTTAGAAATACATATGTAGAAATGTTAATAATATAAACATACTTTATGCATTTTTAGCAATCCAAAACCCCTGTTTATATATTTAAAAAAAATCTACAGCTCTTCTATACCCATGCCTCTTTTTCATGGCCATTCATTTTTATATTCACAGGTAAATTAAACCAATTAATTTCCATTCTTGTGAATGTATTTGTTTCTTATTTTAGCCAGAGAGATTCTTTGAAAACAAAGTTGGGTGAGTATCTGACACAGAACCCATTGGATTAATCTGCACCTTGGTGCTTTACATTCTCCAGCGACTAGATAACTAATTTTAAACACAATGCCTAGCTAAAGTGTGAACAGCTTCAATCTTCCCTGCATCCATCAGGAGTCCTATTATTTAGAATTTGAGTGTACCTAAGGGTGTGTTTTGCATGTTTGTTTTATTACCTGTGCACATCCATATATTATCCACTTTACTCTCCTTTTAAACGCTGAATTTACAATCCTGTAGCTGGAGTTCTGCATCATCTCCCAACTTCTGTGGATATTAAACTGCCAGGTACTGTCCCAAGAAATATACTATAACGCAGAACCTTAGATACAAACTATCGAGAGAGCCAATAATTGTACGCAATTTGAGGATAAATTATAATAATACATCTGTTTGTTTTCTAAACTGTATCAATCTCTACGTAAAGATGTAAACTGATAAAGAGATCCAGGAAAGTGTCTGTTACTTCAATGTAAAGATTTTAGTTTAATTGGCCCCAGAAGAACCAAATGCTGTCTGGTCTCAACATTACAAATATTCTGTGACGTAAGCGATTTCTGTTGTAGCGGGACACAAGTGCAGAAATGTCTTATAATAAGCTGTAGACACACATTGTAACTCACTGAGACCACATCAGACAACCATAATTTAATGTGTAAGGCCAGCTTATCCAGCCAAAGTTCAATGCTGTATCTTTTTTTTCTTGCCCATATTATTCTTCTAATTGCTCGGCCTTGTTCTTCTCTACGTTCACTGTTTGAACCTATTCTCCTCTTGTGTGTTCAATGCTTGGTCTTGCTAACTTCTATATATGTTCAATGCCCTCATTGTTTTCCTTCTATGATCACTGTTCGGCATAGTTTTCATCTATGTACAATGCTCAACCACATCTCCCTATTTCTATGTAAGGGCTCGTTTTCTTCTATGTTCAATGCCTGGCCTTATTTTCTTCTATGTTCAATGCTCGGCCTTGTTTTCTTCCATGTTCAATGCCTGGCTTCGTTTTCTTCCATGTTAAATGCCTGGCTTCGTTTTCTTCCATGTTCAATGCCCAGTCGAGTTTTCCTCTATGTTCAATGCCTGGCCTTATTTTCTTCTATGTTCAATGCCCTGTGTAGTTTTCCTCTATGTTCAATGCCCGGCCTTGTTTTCCTTTATGTTCAATGCCCGTCCTCATTTTCCTCTATGTTCAATGCCCAGTTTAGTTTTCCTCTATGTTCAATGCCCAGTCTATTTTACTTCTATGTTTAATACCCAGTCGAGTTTTCCTCTATGTACAATGCCCGGCGCGTCATTTTCTTCTATGTTCAATGCCCGGCCTGGTTTTCCCCTGTGTTCAATGCCCGGCCACGCTGTCCTCTATGTTCAATGTCGGGCGTCGTTTTCCTCTACGTTCAATGGCCAGTCGAGTTTTCCTCTATGTTCAATGCCCCGTCTATTTTACTTCTATGTTTATTACCCAGTCGAGTTTTCCTCTATGTACAATGCCCGGCGCGTCATTTTCTTCTATGTTCAATGCCCGGCCTGGTTTTCCTCTATGTTCAATGCACTGCATTGTTTACCTTTATGTTCAATGCCCGGCCTGGTTTTCCCCTGTGTTCAATGCCCGGCCACGCTTTCCTCTATGTTCAATGCCCGGCGTCGTTTTCCTCTATGTTCAATGGCCAGTCGAGTATTCCTCTATGTTCAATGCCCTGCATTGTTTTCTTCTATGTTCAATGTCTGGTCTTGTTTTGTTTTCATCTATGTTCAATGCTCGACCTAGTCTTCCTCTATGCTCAATGCTCATTTATCTCTAAGCTAAAACCTCATCCTCTTCTATGTTCAGCCTCGTTTCCTGTATGTTGAATTATCAACCTCATTTCCCTCTTACTTTGCTCAATATTCTGCCACATTTTGCTCTATATTCAATGCTCATTCTCATCTTTTTCTATGTTGAGCCTAGATTTACTGTATGTTGAATGGTCAACCCCATTACCCTCTTACTGTGGTTAATATTTTGCCTAATTTTGCTCTATATTCAATGCTCGTTTTCCTCTATTATGAATGCGTGGGCTCATTTTCCTTTATGTTGGATGCTCTTCCTTGTTTTCAATGTTCGGCCTAGTTTTCCTCCATTTTCAATGCCGGGGCGTATTTTCAATGATGTTTGCTGCCCACGACAGAAGGCTACAACATATGACACTTTATAAGCATGTTTGCAGCCTCCGACAGAAGGCTACGACGTATGACACTTTATAAGCATGTTTGCAGCCACCGACAGAAGGCTACGACGTATGACACTTTATAAGCATGTTTGCAGCCACCGACAGAAGGCTACGACGTATGACACTTTATAAGCATGTTTGCAGCCACCGACAGAAGGCTACGACGTATGACACTTTCTAAGCATGTTTGCTGCCTCCGACAGAAGGCTACAATGTATGACACTTTATAAGCATGTTTGCTGCCTCCGACAGAAGGCTACAATGTATGACACTTTATAAGCATGTTTGCAGCCTCCGACAGAAGGCTACGACGTATGACACTTTATAAGCATAAAGTGAAAACAACGTCGCTAATAGGCTCCCACTGAAAGAAAGGACAGTCTTTTGACATATGCTGGGTCAATGGGGCCTCAACGTATATGCTGGAAGCTTTCATATTTTCTGCCCATGTGCAATAGGATCTGGGATGTGAGACAACTTCTTTAGAATCCATATAAATTAGTAGTACAGTAAATGTTACAATAACTTTCTGCAGACATGTTGTTTCTTCCTTTGGTGCATGCCCGTTGAAATTAGATATGCACAGGAACCAATGCAGAAATCTAATATTATTATTTCATTGCAATAGCAGCATATCATCAATACTGAATAAACCTACTGGTAATTACTCACTGATGACCTAATGATATAAAGCATTTTAGTTCTTACAACTTGACTGTTCTTTCAGCATTTTTAACATCAGCATACAAAAATCAAAAATTGCACTTGCCCTGCATGGATCCAAAGAAAACAGAAAATTATCGGCCGTTTTCTATAGAGAGAATAATTGACTGCAGTTTTGATAAGAAAGAAAAATAAAATAACGTATATGTATCTGGGCTGCAGGCAATAACAGCTGAGGTTTCAGACGGCAAGCTTTTATAAATTGATGTCTTCAAGCGATACAAAGAACTGAAAATACACGTATCCGTCTCAATGAAAAATGGCACATGTGACAACAGAAATCAATGTCAATCAAAGTGACAAGTGACGATTCAAGCAGAGAATATTAACAACAGATTGCTGAGAATATCATGCATGCTTTGTGTTTTAATCACTGTCATTATTAATTCTCCGGAAATCCATTCAAATTGGAATAAACGAGTTATAAGTCATTAGCGGCTGCTTTTGTTTTATGTAATTGGCAATTGAGATCCACAGATCAAACAATATTTTTATTTCCACTGTAGGGATTATTACTAGTGTTGAGCGAGCACTAAAATGCTCAGGTGCTCGAAGCTCGGGCCGAGCTCACCGTGATACTCGGGTGCCCAACCCGAGCAACGAGCCCAATGTTAGTCTATGGGAGACCCGAGCATTTTTGCGGCGGCACCCCCGGCAGTCTGTAGAAAGTCTAAAAAGTGCCCAAAACGATAGTGACAGTGTTCAAACGACATGGGGACAGCATGAGGATCGCCTCAGGAACCATTTCTGACCCCCAGGTCACTGCTGTCAACAACGTAGTCAGAGGTATTAAGCCACTTTTACGGGCTCACAATAAGACGTTCAAAAACGAAACTGAAACTGCTTTCCTGTGAAATATGTTAAGGAACATCCTTTCCATGGTAAAGACTTGTGTATAAGGTAAAATAAATAACCAAAAACAAAAATACTCCTCCACACCTTGGGCTATGTTCACAAGTAGCATTTTTTATGCGTTTTTGCACTTTTATATTGCTTTCAACAGTGACAAATGCATTCACCGGGAAATGTCATTTTAACATTTTACAATGTTATCTGGCGATGTGCTGTGTGACACATGCATACAGTGCTGAAAAGACATGGGGACTGCATGGAGAAGACCCCTGGAAGCATCTCTGACACCCAGGTCACTGCCTAAAAGTGTGCCCATCAGAAGTGATCCTTGCCGCATCAGAAGATGCAGACTTGCAACTATCCCCGTGTAAGTCCTTGTCCCACGGCAGTGTTCAACGGTACCTCCCCTATTCCTTGCAATGCAAGCGCAAGTATGCAGCCTGCCACCCACCCCCAGGTTGCAATACCATACTGCTAGCTTGCACTTGAAATGGGGCCTTTTAGTTTGGAGGAGGCCGAAGCTGGCCACTACCTCATGGCTGCTTTGGCAGCGAGGTATCCATACTCAGTCTCCAGCCGCCCGGCGGCCGGGTGTCCACGCTTGGTCCCCAGCCGTCAGGGGGCGGCCGGGTGTCCATACTCGGTCCCCAACCGCTCAGCGGCCGTGTGTCCACACACGGTCCCCAGCCGCCTGGGGGCAGCCGGGTGTCCATAAATGGTCCCCAGCCCCCCTATTTCTCCTGTCAACTTCCCCCACACTTTTCTTAGCATGGCCTGCTTTAGGGCAGCATTGGACGAGCCCACCAGAGAACCAGACTCCTCTGGAGGGCCATGGCTTCTCCATCAGGGGAGTTGAGAGTGCCAAGGTGAGGAGCATGATGATGATGATAAAAGTTAGCATCTGCTTTGTTTTCTTGGAATACAAGCGTAAGTGTGCAACCTGCCATCCACCCACCCCCAGGCTGCAATACCATACTGCTAGCTTGCTTGCACTTGAAATTGGGCCTTTTAGGCATGTGGGGGCAGACGACAGCCACCATGTCATGGCTGCGTCGGCGGCCTTGTATCCATACTCAGTCCCCAGCCGCCCGGCGGCCGGGTGTCCACGCTCAGTCCCCAGCCGCCAAGGGGCGGCCGGGTGTCCATACACGGTCCCCAGCCGCCCCTATTTCTCCTGTCAACTTCCCCCACACTTTTCTTAGCCTGGCCTGCTTTAGGGCAGCATTGGACGAGCCCACCAGAGAACCAGACTCCTCCGGTGGGCCCTGGCTTCTCCATCAGGGGAGTTGAGAGTGACAAGGTGAGGAGCATGATGATGATGATAGAAGTTAGCATCTGCTTTGTTTTCTTGGAATGCAAGTGAATGTATGTAGTAGCGGCTAGGCCTGAGGTGGACAGCGTTTTGGCGCATATCTTACCTCCTCCGAGGATTGCTGGATGTTTTCCTGCTACTATCCCAGTTCTATGACTCCCGTTAAAACAAAAGCTTCAGGTCATGAATGATGGATGAGGTGGTGGCAAAGGAGAAAGAGCAGGAGGAACAGGGACCATTCACATCAATATCAGGCCAGTCAACCACACATGAATTGTAGGATATGTTTCTGCACCAAAAGAAGCGATTCAGCCACACAGTTATAGGGCATACAGTGAGTGCAATGCCTACCAAAAATTTCGAGGCACTCCAATGCCCCTTGGAAGTGACATGGAGGTCAGAGGGCCTTAACTAAACCGTTTTTTCCATTTATAGCAACTGGGTCTCCTGTGCACTGTTGGCCTAAGCATTGAATGGAAGGCTTTCAAAAATTATGAGGAACTGCAATGCCCCTTGAAACAGACGTGGATTACAGCATACTAAAAACCTTCTGCCCATTATTGGGGAGTGGGTCTCCCTTAGTGTTCGCCTATGCATTGAAAAGCAAAAGCTGACTAAAATTAGGAGGATATGCAATGCCCGCTGGAAGAGTCGTGGAGGTTAGAGTAAATTAAAAACAACATTTCAATGCCCCTTGGAAGAGCTGTGGAGTTCACAGTGGTTTAACAAGACGGTTTTAATGCCCCTTGGAAGAGACGTGGAGGTCGCAGTAGCTTAACAAGATGGTTTTAATGCCCCTTGGAAGAATGGTGGAGGTCGCAGTAGCTTAACAAGACGGTTTTAATGCCCCTTGGAAGAGACGTGAAGGTCGCAGTAGCTTAACAAGATGGTTTTAATGTCCCTTGGAAGAATGGTGGAGGTCGCAGTGGAATAAAAAGACAATATCAATGCCCCTTGGAAAAGTGGTGGAGATCGCAGAAGCTTAACAAGACGGTTTTAATGCCCCTTGGAAAAATGGTGGAGGTCGCAGTAACTTAACAAGACGGTTTTAATGCCCTTGTGAAAAATGGTGGAGGTCGCAGTAGCTTAACAAGACGGTTTTAATGCCCCTTGGAAAAGTGGTGGAGGTCGCAGTAGCTTAACAAGACGGTTTTAATGCCCTTTGGAAGAGACGTGGAGGTCGCAGTAGCTTAACAAGACGGTTTTAATGCCTCTTGGAAGAGACGTGGAGGTCGCAGTAGCTTAACAAGACGGTTTTAATGCCCCTTGGAAAAGTGGTGGAGGTCGCTGTAGCTTAACAAGACGGTTTTAATGCCACTTGGAAGAATGGTGGAGGTCGCAGTGGAATAAAAAGACAATATCAATGCCCCTTGGAAAAGTGGTGGAGGTAGCAGTAGCTTAACAAGACGGTTTTAATGCCACTTGGAAGAATGGTGGAGGTCGCCGTAGCTTAACAAGACGGTTTTAATGCCCCTTGGAAGAGACGTGAAGGTCGCAGTAGCTTAACAAGATGGTTTTAATGCCCCTTGGAAGAATGGTGGAGGTCGCAGTGGAATAAAAAGACAATATCAATGCCCCTTGGAAAAGTGGTGGAGATCGCAGAAGCTTAACAAGACGGTTTTAATGCCCCTTGGAAAAATGGTGGAGGTCGCAGTAGCTTAACAAGACGGTTTTAATGCCCTTGGGAAAAATGGTGGAGGTCGCAGTAGCTTAACAAGACGGTTTTAATGCCCTTTGGAAGAGACGTGGAGGTCGCAGTAGCTTAACAAGACGTTTTTAATGCCTCTTGGAAGAGACGTGGAGGTAGCAGTAGCTTAACAAGACTGTTTTAATGCCACTTGGAAGAATGGTGGAGGTCGCTGTAGCTTAATAAGACGGTTTTAATGCCCCTTGGAAGAGACGTGGAGGTCGTAGTAGCCTAACAAGAGGGTTTAAATGCCTCTTGGAAGAATGGTGGAGGTCGCAGTGGTATAAAAAGACAATATCAATGCCCCTTGGAAAAGTGGTGGAGGTCGCAGTAGCTTAACAAGACGCTTTTAATGCCCCTTGGAAAAGTGGTGGAGGTCGCAGTAGCTTAACAAGATGGTTTTAATGCCCCTTGGAAAAGTGGTGGAGGTCGCAGTAGCTTAACAAGACGGTTTTAATGCCCCTTGGAAGAATGGTGGAGGTCGCAGTGGAATAAAAAGACAATATCAATGCCCCTTGGAAAAGTGGTGGAGGTCGCAGTAGCTTAACAAGACGGTTTTAATGCCCCTTGGAAGAATGGTGGAGGTCGCAGTGGAATAAAAAGACAATATCAATGCCCATGGAAAAGTGGTGGAGGTCGCAGTAGCTTAATAAGACGGTTTTAATGCCCATTGGAAAAGTGGTGGAGGTCGCAGTAGCTTAACAAGACGGTTTTAATGCCCCTTGGAAGAATGGTGGAGGTCGCAGTGGAATAAAAAGACAATATCAATGCCCCTTGGAAAAGTGGTGGAGGTCGCAGTAGCTTAACAAGACGGTTTTAATGCCCCTTGGAAAAGTGGTGGAGGTCGCAGTAGCTTAACAAGACGGATTTCATGCCCCTTACCAGAGCCATGCAGTACAGCATATTAAAAACATTATTAAAAATTATTGGGGAGTGGGTCTCCCATAGTCTTTGCCTATGCCTTCCAAGCAAGAGCTGCCAAAAATTAGGACGGAGAAACTTGCAATGCTGGCAACACGGACACGGTCACCCTGGTGGTATAGTGGTGGTGGAGGCTGAGGATAAGGAGAAGAGGAAAATATAGCCGAAATGAGGAAGCGTATACCCATGTGTGGGTGTGAAGCGGTGCATGGGAATATACCTCCCGAAATAACACAGTGGATTTGACTTTATGTTACTCTGCTGTCATTTGGTGGTGATGAGAAGTCTGGCCCAATCCAGCCCTTGTTCATTTTGATAAGGGTCAGCTTGTCAGCATTGTCAGTTGACAGGCGAGTGCGCTTATTAGTTATAATTCCCCCAGCGCCACTAAAAACACGCTCCGATAACAAGCTAGTGGCAGGGCAGGCCAGGACCTCCAAGGCGTACAGAGCGAGTTCATTCCAAGTGTCCAGCTTGGATACCCAATAATTAAAAGGCACAGAGGAATCACGGAGGACACTGGTACGATCGGCAAGGTACTCCCTCACCATCTTTTGAAACTTTCCAGTCCTTGTGAGAGTACCCCGCGCCTCAGGGCCTGTAAGCTGGGCGGGTCTCAGAAAACTGTCCCAGAATGTTGACAGTGTTCCCTTGCCTCTGCTGGATTGGAGTTACGTCTCTCTCGCCTGTACGCCTTGGTTGGTCAACGAACTGTGACCTCTGCCGCTAGCGTGTTCAGATGGGAATTTTTTTTAACAGTTCTGCAGCAAGGGCCTTCTGGTACTGCCACATTTTTGTAGACCTCTCCACCTCAGGAATAAGAGAGTGAAAGTATTCCTTGTAGCGAGGGTCTAAAAGTGTCACCAACCAGTAATGACTGTCACCCAACATTTTGACAACGCGAGGGTCACGGTTAAGGCAGCGTAACATAAAGTCAGCCATGCGTGCCAGACTGGTAACGGGCAAGACTTCCGTGTCCTCACCAAGATGACGACTGACCATGCTCTCCTCCTCCTCCTCCCCCCTGTCCTCAGGCCACCCATGCTGAACCGACTGTATGACAGTTGTACAGGTACCACCGTCTGCAGCGCATGATACCAGCTCCTGTTCTTCCTCCTCCTCCTCTCCCTCATTGTCCCCCAATGCACATTGGGATGAGATGAGGCTGGGCTGTGTGTAATCGCCCATTAAAGCTTCTTGATCGATCTCATCAAACTCTGGCTGCAATGCCTCCTCTTTAATTCTCTGCAGAGAGCGTTGCAAAAGACAGACAAGTTGGATGCTGATGCTAATGATGGTGTCATCACCACTCACCATCTTGGTGGACTCCTCAAAGTTTGTCAGGATGGTACATATGTCAGACATCCAGGTCCACTCCTGATGTCTTATGTGTGGAGTCTGACCTGAATATCGACGGCCTTGTTGCAGCTGGTACTCCACAACTGCTCTCTTCTACTCACAAATCCTTTGCAAGATGTGGAGGGTAGAGTTCCAACGTGTGAGGACATCACACACCAGTCGGTGTGCCGGAAGCTGCAAACGCTGCTGCAACACAGCAAGGGCGGCGGAAGCTGTAGCCGACTTCCGAAAATGAGCTGACAGGCGGCGTACTTTGACGAGCAGATCTGGCTACTCGGGGTACGATTTAAGAAACCGCTGAACCACGAGGTTAAGCACATGAGCCAGGCATGGTACGTGTGTGATCTCGCCTCAGAGCCGCCACCAGGTAACGGCCATTGTCACACATGACCATGCCTGGATGTAGGTTCAGTGGTCTCAGCCACAGATCTGTCTGCTCTTTCACAGCTGTCCACAACTCACAAGTAGTGTGAGGTTTATCACCTAAGCTTATGAGTTTCAGCACAGCCTGTTGTCGCTTGGCTGAGGCAATACTGCAGTGTTTCCAGCTTGTAACTGATGTGGTGTGATATCTGAGATGGAGGCTGAACATGAGGAGGAGGAGGAGGATGATTCGCAGGAGCTCTACGCTGTGTGGGCATCTCTGACTGACATAGGGCCCGCAATCCTCGGTGTGGGGAGGATGAGTTCCATCCCAAGGTCCGACTGGGTCCTGGCTTCCACTGTGTTTAGCCAGTGTGCTGTCAGGGAG
The DNA here is from genome assembly GCF_046119375.1 of Phyllobates terribilis. NCBI lineage: Eukaryota > Metazoa > Chordata > Amphibia > Anura > Dendrobatidae > Phyllobates > Phyllobates terribilis. The sequence goes on from NW_027362774.1 coordinate 10,026,677, forward strand.
ATGGCCACAAGCACTTGTCCATGTGTCCGTTGTCAGGTGGACTCTCCCAGTAACTGCGTTGTTGAGGGCACGGCAGATGTTTTGGGACACGTGCTTGTGTAGTGCAGGGATGGCACACCGGGCAAAATAGTGTCGGCTGGGGACCGAGTACCGAGGGACGGCCACCGCCATAAGGTTGCTGAAGGATTCCGTCTCCACCAGCCTAAAAGGCAGCATTTCCAACGTAAGCAGTCGTGAAATGTGCAAATTTAGGACTGTGGCCTAAGGGGCGTTGGCTGCGAATTTGCGCTTTCGTTCAAAGCTCTGGGATATGGACAATTGAATGCTATGGTGGGACGTGGATGCTGTTTCTTGAGAAACTGCCATAACAAGTGAAGAAGGAGAGGAGGGGGCATCTTTGCATGCAGTATGGACAGGGGATTGCCTTGCATGCACAACAGAGGGTTCTATTACACTCACAACAGCGGAAGAAGCAGTGGTGACACCCGCTGACACTGGTCGTGGACCCTGAGGTTCGCCCCACAAAGTCGGGTGCTTTGCTGCCATGTGCCTGATCATGCTGGTGGTGGTCAGGCTGGTAGTTTTGTCACCCCTGCTGATGCTAGCATGGCAGGTGGTACAAATGGCCTTTTTGTGGTTATCAGCAGAGTCTTTAAAAAAAATTCCAGACTCTGGAAGACCTACCGGTTGTACTGGCAACGTCCCTCATGTTGGTGTTACGGGGAACTGGTGCCTGCCTTCTGTGTGCGGCCACCACACTGCTTCTTCCTTCCTGTTGGGGTACTCTGCCTCCCTCCCCCTGTGTGCTGCTGGCCTTGCTCTGCGTGTCCTCCTACCACGTTGGGTCAGTTACTAGATCATCCACCACCTCCTCCTCTTCCACTTGCGCACCACAATCCTCCTCCTCACTTCCTGGCAATTGTGTCTCGTCATCGTTCACCTCTTGTGACAAATTGCCAGCGTCGACTTCCTGTGGCCGTGGCTGTTCAAATATTTGGGCATCGCTACATGGGATCTCCTCTTCCACCACTTCAAGCGAGCAGGCGAGGGGCACAAATATGGAAATGGACCAGTGAACAGCTCTTCAGAGTGTCCAAGTGTGGGATCAGTTGCTGTCTGACGACACTTGGCATGGTGGGTGGAAGGAGCATCAGGGTGAGGAGGAGTATGCGGTCGAGACTCACGGCTACTAAAACTTGACCGTGTGGAAGACAGACCAGAGGTGGTGGTGCCCAGGTAACTGGAAGTATTATCTGCTATCCAATTAATAACCTGTTCACACTGATCAGTTCGCAATACTGGTGTTGTAGTGTTCTTCCCTAGTTATTCAGTCAAGAAGTGGGAGCGAGAAGATGTGGCTGGTGGTTGTGGCACATTTTCACCTTGGCCACGGCCCCGTCCTCTACACCAGGGTTCCCCAACTCCAGTCCTCAAGGCCCACCAACAGGTCATGTTTTCAGGATTTCCTTAGTATTGCACAGGTGATGTAACTATTGCCTGTGCTGATGATGGAATTATCACCTGAGCAATACTAAGGAAATCCTGAAAACATGACCTGTTGGTGGGCCTTGAGGACTGGAGTTGGGGAACCCTGCTCTACACGAACCATCACAAGAACGTCCAGTTCCACGTCCCTTGCCACGTGCCTTGCCCATTGTAAATGAAGTAAAATTACACTCGCACTATCAATGGAAAAAGGGTAATAAAAAGGAGATTAGAACCGTTGATGAGGAAAACCACAGTTCTATTTCTCTGGCCTACACCAGACTCTTTTAAACAGATATATTTGTGTCTGACCAGTCAGGGAGACACTATTACAGATGTTTTTTTTACGGAAAAAATGCCAAAAGCAGGATAATACAGAGATTTGACCCGTGGAACTGCAAAACCACAGTTCTATTTCTCTGGCCTACACCAGACTCTTTTAAACAGATATATTGGTGTCTGAACAGTCACAGACACTTTTTTGTGGGGGGAATACCAAAAGGTTAATAAGACGCGTATTTGTACAGTTTGACTGAGGAAAAAAAAAATACAGGATTTAGATGAAAAAAAAAAGGATTTTTCCTGGCCCCTGAGACCGGAGGATAAGTCTAGCAATTTGACCAACAGGAGCACACAGGACTGTAATGCAGCGTTTGCTAGTATAACCACTGCGTCTCCTATACAGCCTGCCTGCCTGACATCTGGGATGGATATTAGTCCTGAGAAGCACTGTTTTTTTGATTTGGCAGGCTTTAGAGACCCTACACTACATATTTCGCGCTATATATCTCTCCCTAACTCAGCAGCACTCTCCCTACACTGTCTGATCCTGGGCGACTGTGTTCATGATGGCAGCGCCCGGTTTTAAATACTCGAAGTGACGCTGTGCGGCCAGCCAATCACTGTAATGCCCACAAACAACATGGCTGCGGCGTTACAGTGAATGGCTGGCAATCCCCGCATGTTCATTGGCTCTGTAAAGAGCGCCAAACGTGCAGGGCGGAGACCCGAGCTCCCGCCCGAGTAACCCGTAAATGCTCGGTGCTCGCCGAACATCCCGAGTAGTGAGATGCTCGGGCGAGTACCGAGCAGTGTCGAGCATGCTCGCTCAACACTAATTATTACCTGTGTGTCGAGCTGACATGACGTGCTGTATCAGATTCTTAGATTCAGACACATGTCATTTTCTGATCATGAATTAGTTGGAAAAGATCCTAGTTACTTACAGGTAACGGGATTTTACAGAGGCCATGACAGCACCACCTGAGAGAGGGTATCCGCCCACCAAGGACAGGAACCTACTGAATAAAAAGGCGGTACCTCTCCTCCGCATCAGTTTTGTTTCAGAGCATGAGAGGGCCTCCGAAGACAGGTTAATACATAATCACCACCTCAATATTTGTACTAAACACCTTAAAAAGTGCACACCACAGTGATAAAGGGGAGGGAATTAATAGGGTGCTGTCATGGGCTCTGTAAAATCCCGTTACCGGTAAGTAACTAGGATCTTTTCCCCTTCTCCCATGACAGCACCACCTGAGAGATTTATAGAGATTAAATACCAGAGGGAGGGATCACAGCTTGCAACAACCTTCTACCAAAGGACAGATCAGTAGAAGAGGAAAGGTCAAGACGGTAATGTTTGTAAAATGTAGCAGGGGATGACCAAGTTGCCGCCTTACATATGATGTCGATGGGCACATCCGCCTTCTCAGCCCAGGAAGCAGCTACCGCTCTGGTGGAATGGGCCTTCAGGTTCTCTGGAACCGGCAGATTGCTAGAAGAGTAGGCTAAGGTAATAGTATCCCTGACCCATCTAGCTATGGTCCCCCTTGTAACCTTAAGTCCTTTCCTAGCCCCCTGAAAGGATATAAATAAGGCTTCACTCTTTCTCCAGGCTTTTGTCACTTCCAAATACTGGACTAACACCCTCCTAACATCTAAGGTGTGAAGCTTACATTCCTCAGAATCCCTAGGATTAGGATAGAAGGAAGGGAGAGTGATTACCTGCGCCCTATGGAACTTGGAGGCTACCTTTGGAAGATAGGCCGGGTCTGGTCTTAAGATTACTCTATCCGTACATACTTGAGTGAATGGATGGTTAACGGATAGTGCGTGTAAGTCACTGACTCTACGAGCTGATGTCAGGGCCACCAGTAGAGCAGTCTTTAAAGTTAAGATTTTTTCTGAAACCTTCTCTAAGGGCTCGAAGGGAGGTTTGGTTAATGCTTCCAGAACTAAATTAAGGTCCCAAGGAGGCATTCTTGGAATAGGAATAGGTCTGGATCTATGACAAGCTTTAATAAATCTAATGATCCATCTATTTGCTGCCAAGTCATAATTATACAGTGCCCCCAGAGCTGATACCTGTACCTTAAGAGTACTGGTGGCTAGTCCCATGTTTAGCCCCTTCTGGAGGAATTCTAGTATGGCCTCAATAGGAATCCTCCCTTTGTCGGACTGACCCGAGGTAGACAAGAACTTAGCCCAGGTTCTACCATAGATTCTAGTTGTTATCGGCTTTCTACTTGCCAGAAGGGTAGTAACAAGATCCGGAGAAAACCCCCTTTGCGTCAATAGCGACCTCTCAAAATCCAGGCCGTCAAATGCAGGCCCGCTCTTTGGGGATGACAGATTGGGCCCTGCCTGAGGAGATCTGGGATGTCCGGAAGAACCCATGGATCTGCTTGGGACATTCTCTTCATCCAAGTGAACCATGGTCACTTGGGCCAGAACGGGGCGATCAATATAACCCTCACCCGTTCCTCTCGGATCTTCCTCAGGATAGTAGGGATCAGTACTAAAGGGGAAAAGGCATAAGCTAGAGTAAAATCCCACGGAATCTGCAGTTCGTCCACCGCTAACCCCCCCTCTTCTGGATTCAGGGAGCAAAAAGTTTCGGTCTTCCGATTGTGTCTGTTTGCAAATAGATCTATCTGGGGCTGTCCCCACCGACCCACAATCTGCTGAAAAACGACTGGACTCAACTCCCACTCTCCTTGTTTCAAGATGTGACGACTCAAGAAATCGGCCTTTATGTTCTCTTCCCCTTTTATATGCAGCACCGAGAGCTTAACCAGCCGACTCTCGGCAAACCTGAAGATCTGATCTGCTACTAACATCAGAGAGAGAGACCTGGTACCCCCCTGATGATTGATGTAGGCGACTGTTGATCTGTTGTCTGACATTATCCTGACGTGAGGACCCTGAAGAACAGAACTGAATTCTTTTAGAGCGTTTCTTGCTGCCGACAGCTCTTTCATGTTGGAAGAGAGACTTGTCTAGCTGTCCGACCAGAGGCCTTGTACAGAACGATCCCTTAAGTGAGCTCCCCAACCTTCTGCACTTGCGTCTGTTGTAATTGTATCCGACACCTGGAAGGTCCAAGGAACCCCCAAAGATAGGTTGACCGGAGATGTCCACCAGTCCAGGGAGTTGATCACGCCATCTGGAAGAGATATTTTCCCATTCAGGCGACCTTTGAGCCGCCTGTCCGCTGCCAGAATCTCCTGTTGCAGACATCTGGAATGGTACTGGGCCCACTGAACCGCCGGGATGCAAGATGTCATTGTACCCAACAGAGACATTGCACTCCTCAGGGTCATGGTCGGATTGCTGATAACCTGAGATATTAGGGATCTGATCTTCAGCTTCTTTTCCTCTGGCAGAAGACAGGTTTGGTTTTCTGAGTCCAGAATGAGACCCAGGAAAGACTGGACCCTCTTTGGTTCCAGCCTTGACTTCTCCAGATTTAACAGCCAACCTAGGCGTTTTAGACTGGCCATGACGTCCGCCAGGGCTAGAGCACAGAGTTGACCTGATCTGCCCACTACTAAGAAGTCGTCCAGATAAGGGATGACCAGAATATCTCTTTCCCTCAAGTGCGCTGTGACCTCCAGAATAATTTTTGTGAAGACTCTCGGCGCCATGGAAATGCCAAAGGGAAGAGCTGCGAACTGAAAATGCCTTACGTGCCTGCCGAATTGCACAGCTACTCTTAGAAACTGTTGATGATCTGGCAAAATCGGGACGTGGTAGTAGGCGTCCTTCAGATCGAGGACGCACATAAACAGTCTGGAAATAACATCTTTATGGCCGATTTTATTGTTTCCATCTTGAATGGCCTGTAGATTAAATGGTCGTTCATGGTTCGCAATGGTCCTGAAGGAGCCGTCCGGCTTCTTTATTAGGAAGAGAGTCGAATAGAATCCTCTTCCTTGCTCGGGTGCAGGTGTTTCCACCAGAACTCCTTTCATGAGCAGAGAGAGAACTTCCTGCTGTAAGGCTATCTGTTCCGCTAAACCCCTGGGGGCTGATATTTTGACAGTGTTCCTGGGCCTGCTTTTGAACTCTAATGTGAGCCCCCTCCTGATTATCCCTAAGATCCAAGAATTGGATGAAATTTCCTTCTAGGCAGGCAGGAAGTGGGACAATCTTCCTCCCACCTGGGGGGAACTGTCACTTAGGGGCTTTCTTATTCTCGGAGGAGGGACCCCCGAACATGAAGCCTCTGTTATACGGCTTTCTGTCTTTCCAGCTTCCTTGGTCTCTGGGAGCTTTACTGCGGCTATATTTTCTCTTCCGAAAGGAGCTGTTAAACCGGGAACCAGACACCGTGGGAAATCCATGTTTTTTGTCTGCGGCTTTATCTAGGATGTCATCTAGACCTTTGCCGAACAAGAAGTCCCCCTCACAAGGGATTGAGCACAGTTTAGACTTTGACTGCACATCTCCTGGCCAGCTCTTGAGCCATAGCGCCCTACGGGCTGCATTAGAGAGGTTTGCAGACCCGGCAGCCAGCCTAACTGAATCTGCCGATGCATCTGCCAGGAATGCAGCCGCTCCCTGCACAAGAGGAAGGTCTGATAGAATTTTCTCCCTGGACACATTCCCCCTAATCTGGACTTCCAATTGTTGAAGCCAGATCATCATAGATCTAACGGTGCAGGTGGCTGCTACTGCCGGTTTAAGGGCCCCTGCTGACGACTCCCAGGTTTGTTTAAGGAAGGACTCCGCTTTTTTATCCAGTAGGTCTTTTAAGGCTCCTAAATCCTCAAAGGGCAGAGTGGATTTTTTTGAAGATTTTGAAATGGCCATGTCAATCTTAGGGGTTTTGTCCCATTTAGCCGCATCCTCATCCTCAAAGGGGTACCTCCGCTTGGAGGATGACGGCAGCTGACCCTTCCTCTCCGGTTTCTTCCATTCCCTTTCTATCAGAGATTTAATCCTGTCATTGACCGGGAATGAGCGTCTCCTCCTTTGGTCTAAGCCCCCGAACATAACATCCTGGACTGTTCTGGGCACCTTGGTATCGGTAATACCCATAGTCCCTCTGACGGCTTTAACTAGTCTCTCAGTATTATCAACCGAAAAACAAGGTCTGCCCCCCCATCATCATCCGAAGACTCCGATGATGATGAGGAGAGATTAGAGGAGGAAGGCAGTTCTCTTGCAAGACGGGACTCCACTGATTCCTCGGATTCTGAAGAAACTAGTTTTCGCTTCTTTTTGCGTGAGGTTAAGCCTCTTAAAGACTCTCTGACCTCTGTTTGGATTAGATCCTTTAATTCTAAAGAAAACCTGGGGGACTCCTCTGCAATGGTTTTCTGAATACAGTCCGAGCAAAGGTTTTTGGCATAGGAGGTGGGAAGACCGATTTTGCATAAAGCACACTCCCTGTTTTTACTTTTAGCACTACACTTCTTCGCCTCCTGCCCCAAGAAATGAAAGGAGAAGAAGGAGGAAAAGAGAGAGAAGAGCACATTATTCAGGGTGAGACTTTCACGAAGATCACTCACCACACTGCCGTTCAGACTAGGGTACCGGAGGCGGTGGTTGCCGTTCACATGAGGGCTCCCATCTGGCGGAGGTGGACTGACGAAGTCTTTTCTGACCAGTCTTGCCGGAACTTGCACGCCCTCCACTGCTGTGACTTTGTCGATGGGAAGATTCTCGATGCTCCACTTGCTTAAGCTGCTTGCGCTGCTTTGATGGCTGTGGCTGGTGCTGTACCTCCTGTGGCGGTGACAGCTGCTGCCCAGGTGACTGTGGCTCCTCATTCATCATGGCAGGGATGCAGACACCGCCATCTTGATTGCTCCCCATCCTTAAAAGCAGTAGGGCTCCACCTCCTTTAGGCTCCTCCCCTTCCGGCAGCGTGCTCATTCAATCTCCTTTTTTTTTTAAATTAGCCAGCTGGCGCGCTACACCGCAGATTCCTCTTCTGCGCGTGCTCAGCCCAGTGGCACCCGGCGCGCTTGCAGCGGGATGCCGGCTTCCCACCCGCGCATGCGCAGACCTGGCTTCCGGCGCACTCCGTGATAGAGCGCGTCAGCACCCCGCGCGTGCGCAGCCCGGACTTCCGGCGCGCTCCGTCACAGGGTGCGACGCGACTCCCACGTGCGCAGACCCGGAAGACCTGCCGGCCGGCGCGCTCAGTTCGTCTTTGCGAGGTGCAGACCCGGCCGCAGGCCTCGGCGCACGCGGGGAGGAATCCAAAAAGCAGCACCTCCTCCCCACACGCAGACCCGGGCAGCAGCCAGATGGGCTGGGAACAGGGACCATCTGCTGCTTCCATGGCCTCCAGGCCGCATCGTCCATAATCCAGGTACGTGAGGTACCACCTGGGGAGGCTCCCATCAGGGACAGGAACCAAAACTGATGCGGAGAGGTACCGCCTTTTTATTCAGTAGGTTCCTGTCCTTGGTGGGCGGATACCCTCTCTCAGGTGGTGCTGTCATGGGAGAAGGGGAAAAAGTCCTATTATGTTATGTAAGATAGCTCACGGACACATAGTCGATGGGAGGTAAGCATCACAGAGATGGCTGTCCTCTGTGATGTAATCCGGGAATGTTGCTCTAGCGCACCTAAGCACTAAGGTGCATCTGGGACCGAGTTATGGGTAGTTGGAGAGATGGGCCGGTCTGGCTATCCACATACCTCACCTCTGGGTGTGGTTAAGAGGTTATAATGGAGTCCGTTGTTTTGCACATGGTCTGTGTTTGGAGGGAGAAGGCCTCCTGTGTGTTGTTGTCTCCAGACTAAGCCAGTGAACTGGATGCTATCCAGCCTGTGTGCCCACACGACTGGCTAACCAGAGACTTTGCCTAAAGGACTGTTTACTTTGTTTTGCCTGCACTAAAGGCTGTTTGTTTTTCCTTTTGACCGGTTTATGATGCAATAAACCGACATTGACATGTAAATAAAAGTGCTTCCATTTTGTCTCCCGACACCCAAGTGAGAAAAACCCTACAGTTATTACAGGTCAAATGTTTAAAGAGCCCAGTTCTTTTAGTATTGTGCTTAGTACAGAAGAAACTGACTCATACGGGGACCAATACATCTATACATTACTCACCTCTAGACATCTATCATATATAAGAATTGTCTCACTAGAACGAAATCAAACTTTTATTTTTCATTAGAAAAATTTGTGCGAAGCCAATTGGTTGCAGAAATTTATGCCACTGTCTTTCTAAATGGGACTTGCCAAAATGTCTTTGATTACTGCCAGAATAACACCATTCAGATAAATGGGGAATTCATCCTAAGTGTTTTTCCCTATTGCTTATTCAGAAAACCATTGAAGCAGTAAAGTAAAGAGAAAGCATATGTGGTGTGGTGTGCTGTGCACATGGACAAAAAAAACAATGGTGTGAGCCAGTACACTCCTGCTCATTTTGTAAAATGGCACAATATATTACATTGCAAGACTGATAGAAAGCTACAATGATCAAAAGACCTTCATTGCCAGTTTCCAGATAATTACAATTATCATTTACACAAGTTAAGAAACTTTGTAAATAATGTTCATGAACCATTTTAAAACATTTTGCTGCTGTCTAGTCTCTGTCCTTTATCTAGCCGAGTGATCTGCAAAAATGTAACAAATTCATAAGAGCCCCTGATGACTCTCTCCTTCTGTTCTCTCAGTGTTAGTGATGCCAGTAGGAAGAGATAGTGAGCTGTATACAGATCTTTACAAGTGGACAGGGGAGAAAGCATGTACAGTTTCAGGGAGGAAAGGAAAACAGATTATAGGTAAGGCAGAAAGCACATGAAGAAGAAATGAGTGCAGGGTAGAATCTGTGATGATACGAGCACCTGTAAAATCATCACTGTTATCAGTTCTGTGTAACCTATAGAGACTTATATCATTACACATATGAAGTTTCAGCATCCTGTGATAAATAGAAGTGGGGCAGGGGAAATCTTTAATGAAAGCCCCTCGCATATGAGAGAATGAAGACATCAGCACCCTGGACACACACAGACCCCACCATTCAGACTATATTACTGGAAAACACACTCCCACAAGAGCAAGATCTGAAACTTGGTCAAGGCTACAAACTGCACATCACTGAAAGAATAAAGATTGCAGACTGTTACTTAACACAAGTTTATTAACTATAGATATCAACTAAGATATGTAAAAATTATTTTTCTCATTTTCAAATGTGTCAATGGCCTTTTGGTGATTGCATGTGTGCTATTCTGACACATTTTATCTTGTCAAACATTTGTGCATGGAAATAGAATAGAATGGGACACCAAGATGTTACAGAATGCCAGGAAAATCAATTTATCAGTCTGAGTTTTTTAGCTAAGTGACAAAAATATTTAAGCAATGCTATAAGAAAGCTTAATGTATGATGTGCATAGCTTTATTTTCTTTCAAAGTGGATATGGAGTATGGTTACTGACTTCTTTTGATGCTTTTTATTATATAATTTTTACCATTTTCATACTTTCAGTGATACGGACGTATGTTAAGACAATAGGAACACAATAGATGACAATGTTCAGTGCTAAGCAGGTACTAGTACGCAAGATAATACCCACATATAGATATCTACGTTCATACACGTCTCCTTTGCATTTATAAATACTAGCAAGCATGTAGAGAAGCATGGTTTGGGCTCCTCCAGGGCAAAATAGTCAAGCTGAGCTTCATTATTCATCCCATTTGTGACATTTGTTTACAAAACCCAAAAGACCCCAAAGAATGTAAAGTACTGACATGTTGAAAAGAAAAAAAGGCATTATTAGCAAGGACAAGAGTTCTCCTTTCAGTGTAACATGTAAGAGGTACAGGATGCTGGGGGAAAAAAAAACACTAATTATGGTAATTAGTAGAAAAAAAAACATGGACACTTGCCTAAATATAGCAATAGTGACTTTCCATTAGTATACTCTAGAATGTCAACTGGAAGGCAACACAGTGCGACAGGACTCCCTATACGACCTAATTACCTAATGTTAAACTAATAGGAAGCATTACACTGACACAAAAGCCTAAGTATAAAATAACAATTTCTCTGCCTTTTGTCTCAGAGATGCTCCAATGTTGCGTGTTCAACCCAGACAGCTGAGGCCGCGCTTAAAAAGTATTCAGGAGAGGTATGTACCTTTTCCACGCAGTTACATAAATCCTCCTATTGGTGATTTATCATGGTAAAAAATGATAGCTTTTAAAATGTGAAGTTTAGAAGTGATACCGGGTACGCTACAGGGCTGCGATTCATTATACTAATAAAATTCCATAAAGTGAAGACTAAACGCTAGAGGGTTTTGTAACTTGCAGACAAGAACAATGACAGACACATTCTATATCTCTCAATAGCAGGCAGATATTATCAAGCGAGACAAAGGGAACACAATGTATGACAATCATTCACTCCTCATCGTGTAGAGATTTGTAGCGAGCGGCTAAGTATTCTTTTCCACAAACGCCATGTTGTCCTAAGGCGAGACAGCTAAGTTGTATTTTCTTTGAAAATTCAAGGGCACTTGGTTTGTTTCTATTTAGCTGAAAAAAAATTGCTTTATTTTTATGGCTGTGGCTATTATCCACATTCGGACTAGCTAAAACTTTTATTACGTATCAAAGTTGTTTTTTTTTCCTTTCTGTTTGTGTGCGCGTGCTGCTCGTTGTCTTCTTGCGCTTAGCACTCGTGCAAAGTTTTCCTTAACGGATGACATAGAAGGTAATGAGAAGTTATAGTAGGAGAATGTACAGCAGACTTTTAAATAATGTATGGAGACGAGCGTGTTCTGTGATTTAGAAAGTCTAGTTATGTGCTTATTCTTTCATATCATAATGGAGAGAAATTCGGCTGCTGGATGCATTTTTGACAAGAACAACATTAACCCGGTAAGTAAGGTGTTTCATATCAACCACATATATACGCATGTTTGGGAAAAAAATAATTAGAAACAACAGAAGTCACCACAGAAACCAATAGCAAAGTACAAATGAATAAGTGCCATGTACAAAGTTAAAGGCTATTTACACCTTCAAACAGATTTTTTTTTTATTATTGTTAATTTGCTACCTAAAATGTTTAAAAAAAAATGTAATTTCTTTTTAAATCTTTTTTTTTTTAGTCACTTAAAATCACAAGAATAATAGTAAATGTGGGTCTCAAAAGCAAGAGTGGGTAACCATTCCGTTACTGAAGACGAGCATTTTACATCAATATTGTTTTAAACATAGTCTTCGCACCTCTTTTTTCCAGTGAATCCAACTTACAACGTTACATATGGTAATGTTGTAAAAATAACAGAGCTAAGCCGGAGTACGGATTCAAGAATTTGCAACCTTCCTTCAGTAAAATAAGTATCAGGATATAGAGAGCGGATTTTTCTCTGCTACTTACTCCCTCATATAACAGTCAGTGAACTAAAAGCAATTATGTAATCCTTGACTCATGGTTAAAGGGGGTCGCCCAATTTTTGTTTTCTTACTTGAATGAAAGTAAGAAAAAAGTAGCTGCTGCCAAAATGTAAAGTCTTTGTTCTGGTTAGTTTTCTCAGTCTATTTTGCTTTCCTGTAATGTTGAAAATTGGCCATTCATTATAAAGGTAGACAGAGATATCAATTGTATCTTTCAGAAATCACACCAGTATCATCCCTTGGATTTGTGGGCCATCCCACTAGCAATAAAAAACATTTGCCAGTGGAGCTGAGCATTTGGAGCACACATAGTTCCTGGAAGACAACATCTTTGATGGTTTTCCTGGTGATATACAGCTGAAACCAGAAGTTTACATCCACTATATAAAAAGACAAATGCATGTTTTTCTCAATATCTGACATGAAATCAGAATAAACCTTTCCTTTTTTAGGTCAATTAGGATTACCATAAATTTTAATATTTGCCAAATGCCAGAATGATGAGAGAGAGAGAATGTTTTAAGGCATTTTTATTTCTTGCAAAGGCAAAAGTTTACATACACTAAGATTACTATGCCTATAAACAATTCTGGACCGCCCATATGATGATGATATGTGTATGGAAGCGGAGTTGAGGCAACATCTGAGTTAATTACAGACACACCTGTGGATGTATTTTAATGTACACCTGAAACATACTGCTTCTTTGTGTAGCGTCATGGGAGAGGCTAAAGAAATCAGCCAAGATATCAGGAAGAGAATTGTGGACTTGCACAAGTCTGGCTCATCCTTCGGTACAATTTCTCGTTCATCTGTACAAACAATTATATGCAAGTACAAACAAGATGGGAATGTCCAGCCATCATACCACTAAGAAAGGAGACGGGTTCTGTGTATCAAAGATGAACGTGATTTGTTCCGACATGTGCATATCAACCCAAGGACAAAAGCAAAAGACCTTGTGAAGATGTTGGCGGAAAATGGTAAGATTGTGTCAATAACCACATTTTACATAATGCATCTAGTAGTGCGGGGCTAGGTAAAATAGGAGGCAGGCTAGTGAAGGCACAGTGAGATGTCATAAGAGCAAACAGATGAATATGTAAGAAGAGCACCAGATAAAGCCCACCCCACAGTCCCACCCCGAAGCACGAGAATCTCATTATCTCCAAACTGAAAGTAAAGATTACACAAGAAACATAGGACGGATTTCAATATCCAAGGTATCATTCTAATCAGTGTAATGTCACCCACCTGACAGTGTATGCAGTTTACTGAGCACAATCCTGCTGACAGGTGCACTTTAAGGAGAAGAGAGTTTTTTTCACTTTTTCATTATTTAGTGAGTGACCATGAGACTCTTCTGGTATCAAATGCATTAATGAATCAACAGCATTTTTCAGTTTTGTTGACTCAATGAATATACACTGCTCAAAAAAATAAAGGGAACACTCAAATAACACATCCTAGATCTGAATGAATGAAATCTTCTCATTGAATACGTTGTTCTGTACAAAGTTGAATGTGCTGACAACAAAATCACACAAAAATCATCAATGGAAATCAAATCTATTAACCAATGGAGGCCTGGATTTGGAGTCACCCCCAAAATTAAAGTGGAAAAACACACTACAGGCTGATCCAGCCATGATGTAATGTCTTTAAAACAAGTCACAATGAGGCTGAGTATTGTGTGGGGCCTCCACGTGCCTGTATGACCTCCCTACAACGCCTGGGCATGCTCCTGATGAGGCTGAGTATTGTGTGTGGCCTCCACGTGCCTGTATGACCTCCCTATAACGCCTGGGTATGCTCCTGATGAGGCTGAGTATTGTGTGTGGCCTCCACGTGCCTGTATGACCTCCCTACAATGCCTGGGCATGCTCCTGATGAGGCTGAGTATTGTGTGTGGCCTCCACGTGCCTGTATGACCTCCCTACAACGCCTGGGCATGCTCCTGATGAGGCTGAGTATTGTGTGTGGCCTCCACGTGCCTGTATGATCTCCCTACAACGCCTGGGCATGCTCCTGATGAGGTTGCGGATGGTCTCCTGTGGGATCTCCTCCCAGACCTGGACTAAAGCATCCGCCAACTCATGGACAGTCTGTGGTGCAACGTGATGGTGGATGGAGCGAGACATGATGTCCCAGATGTGCTCAATCGGATTCAGGTCTGGGGAACGGGCGGCCAGTCCATAGCTCCAATGCCTTCATCTTGCAGGAACTGCTGACACACTCCAGCCACATGTGGTCTGGCATTGTCCTGCATTAGGAGGAACCCAGGGCCAACCGCACCAGCATACGGTCTCACAAGGGGTCTGAGGATCTCATCTCAGTACCTAATGGCAGTCAGGCTACCTCTGGCGAGCACATGGAGGGCTGTGCAGCCCTCCAAAGAAATACCACCCCACACCATTACTGACCCACTGCCAAACCGGTCATGCTGAAGGATGCTGCAGGCAGCAGATCGCTCTCCACGGCGTCTCCAGACTCTGTCACGTCTGTCACATGTGTTCAGTGTGAACGGCACAGGGTGCCAGTGGCAACTTTGCCATTTCTAGTGTTCTGTGGCAAATGCCAAGCTTCCAGCACGGTGTTGGGCTGTGAGCACAACCCCCATCTGTGGACATCGGGCCCTCATACCACCCTCATGGAGTCGGTTTCTAACCGTTTGTGCAGACACATGCACATTTGTGGCCTGCTGGAGGTCATTTTGCAGGGCTCTGGCAGTGATTCTCCTGTTCCTCCTTGCACAAAGGTGGAGGTAACAGTCCTGCTGCTGGGTTGTTGCCCCCTCCACGTCTCCTGGTGTACTGGCCTGTCTCCTGGTAGCACCTCCAGCCTCTGGACACTACGCTGACAGACACAGCAAACCTTTTTGCCACAGCTCGCATTGATGTGCCATCCTGGATGAGCTGCACTACCTGAGCAACTTCTGTGGGTTGTAGAGTCTGTCTCATGCTACGACAAGTGTGAAAGCACAACCAACATTCAAAAGTGACCAAAACATCAGCCAGAAAGCATTGGTACTGAGATGTGGTCTGTGGTCCCCACCTGCAGAACCACTCTGTTATTGAGGGTGTCTTGATAATTGCCAATAATTTCCATTTATTGTCTATTCCATTACCACAACAGCATGTGAAATTGATTGTCAATCAGTGTTGCTTCCTAAGTGGACAGTTTGATTTCACAGAAGTTTGATTTACTTGGAGTTATATTCTGCTGTTTAAGTGTTCCCTTTATTTTTTTGAGCAGTATATATATTTCCAATCAATAGGTCAAATTTCCTAAATGCAAACTTAGTCAACTTTTCAAATAGTCTTCCTAAAAGACTATCTCTAACTCGCTGCTGCCAAGTGTTTGTACTTCCATTTTCTACCTGAGTGCTTTTGCAAAACTGATAGAAATCCATTAGAGCTCCTGCTCTCGAATGCTCTCTCCCCCTCCCTTCTTTCAGTGTTTGAGATAGTAGCAGGGAAGAAAGGGGATTGTACCCAGATCTCCACATCAGGGCTGGTGGAAAAAAAACAGGCTACAGATAAGGAGGAAAGTACATGAAGAGTTAACACGATAGAAACTGTACTAATATATAACGTAATGAATAAAGAAATACCCTGGATACATGCAAAATTCACATTCAGGCTACATTACTGGGAAGGACACACACCTCACATCCAGCCTACATTACTGGGAGGGACACAGATCTCACATCCAGTTTATATTGCTGGGAGAGACACAGACCTCAGATCCAGCCTACATTACTGGGAGAGACACTCCCTCAAGAGAAAAATCGCAAACTTAGAGGAGGCTGCAAAATGCATATCAGGAGGTCTGAAAATGGATGAAGAAATGAAGATTTCTGACTGAAACTTAGTGCAATTTTATTAACTAAGGGTCACCACTAACACGCGTAAAAGTCACCACCAACATTTGTAAAATGTCAAAAGTTTTCATAGAATTTAAATAAACAAGGTTCAGACTGGTAAATAATGATAAGAATGGTCTTCTCTGAACAAATTTGAATAATGGCAAAAATCGGATTAGAGAAAGGACAGGGCACATCACCACTCAGCTGTTTTTTTTCAATAGGAAGAGAGGAATAAGCTGCTGACAGACACCTCGGTCCCCTCTAGGGACAGTTTACTACCCATGAAAACAAAAAGAATCAGGGGTTTAAACTCAAATTGCCCAAAACTCTTCTCTTCCAGCATCATCTGTCAAGGGCGAGTGTAAAGGCCCAAAAAAACATCAGACGGTCGACCAATCCTGTGGATGTTGATGGATTTGGCTGACTTGAATGCATATTTATACACTTTTTAAACTACACTGCTTGTTATGCATATTTGTACACCCGATATACAAATTGATAACTTAAGATCCTTCTTTGAGCCAATGTCACAACATGCTACTATACTTGTATATCATGGTGTGTTAATCCTACAGACCACATGTAAACTGACCATGGTGGGTAATCATGGCTCCTTCAATGGTTTAGAGAAGTCAAACTGGTGGGCCACGATTTGTTGCCGAGGTTCAGGTCATTGTACTATGGTGTTAAATGGGTAACTTGTTATCAAGAACAAAAAAAAGACAAAGGTTGGAGGGGGTATGGTTTTGGGGAGGGTTTAAAACTTTACAGCGATCAAGAAAGTTTACTAAGGAGAGGACCCCATAATTTTGTTGTGTCCATAGCTTCCACCATGTAGGATTCTGCAATATATCATTTGATTCAACATGAAAGAAAGAATACAAACCTGATAGAGGCTCCTTACTTGTAAATGGTATCTAATACAAAACTAGTGCATCTTATTGGTCAAAGGTTCTCAAAAAGGGACACCATGTTGTCAGTTTGTATAAAGCATAAAAATAAGCTTACATTTTTCTTTCCAGATAAAAGGGGTTATTTTTTGCAGGTAATCATGTGGTTAACGGCAATCTTAGATGTTTAGCAAAGTGATATATGGCATTTTATCTGTTTTAAGGCGGCATTTATTCCAGGCAGGCACACTTTATCTGCATTCTTACAAGACACAGAGCCGTCACTCAACCTTCTTGTGTAGTTGGGCTGTCTGTGACTGTGCAAGCAGGCAACCTGCAAGCATGCTGGGTTTAAAGGAACAGTTGCGATTGTGGTGGCCTTGATTTGATTTTCAACCCCATTTCTTTCCTACAGAGTGAATTCTCGGTGGAACACATTTCTGCTGATAAAAAGCAGTGTTGTCTTTATGGCAATCTTCAGACATTTATTGATACCATCATTTTAACAACCTTTTTTTGTACGGCTGAGTCGACATCCCACAGCAAAGTATTTCTATGTGATGTTTATGCAAAAAAAAATATAAACCATAAAAAATGAAAAATAAAGAAGCCAAGTTTTCTGGAAGGCCGTGTGTTTATAAAACTTAATACACACAGAAGTTTTAGTCCCATGTGATAATGGCTTAAGTTGGAATATACTCCATAGATAGAAGTGCAAATCAGGTGCAAACAAGAAAAAGCCGGAATTAGTCTTACCGGTAATGATGTTTCCAGGAGTCCACATGACAGCACCATAGGAGGAGTAATCCCATATCCTGTGTAGAGACAGGAAGCACAAGAGGTTAAAAGCCCTCCCACCCCCAACCTCCTCAGTGATTTTCCAAGAACCACATTGGCTGGGTACAACAAAATTGTATTATTAGACTTGCTTAGACATATGTTAGAATCACATACAGTAGCAATATAGGGAGGGAAATAAGGGTGCTGTCATGTGGACTCCTGGAAGCATCATTACCGGTAAGACTAATTCCGGTTTTCCAGTACGTCCCCATGACAGCACCATAGGAGTAAAACCAAGAACTCATAGCTTAGGGTGGGATAACTGCATGAAGTACCTTCCTACCAAACGCAGATCTCTGCTGTGAGAGAACATCTAGCTTGTAGTGTTTGCAGAAAGTAGTATGTCCTGACCATGTGGCTGAGGTACATATCTGTTCAATGGTAGCCCCTGCTCTAGTTGCCCATGAGGTGGAAATTGCTCTGGTGGAATGGGCTTTGATAGTTTCAGGGGGCTGTCCTTCTGAAAGATATGCTAGATTAATCATGGATGTAACCCATCTAGCTAAGGATGTTTTTGAAGCCTTCCTGCCTCTATTTTTTCCCCCAAACTGCATAAAAAGATTAGAGTCTAATCTCCAGTTGCGAGTGCCTTCCAAATAGGCCAACACTGCTCTGCGGACATCGAGATGGTGTAACTCTTCCTCCCTCTGATTCGTAGGGTTTTCGCAGAATGATGGAAAAACCACTTCTTGGTTTAAGGTCATTGATGACACCACCTTCGGGGAGAAACTTGGATCCAGCTTCAGAATGATGCAATCATCCCGAATCTGCATACAAGGCTCGACAATAGATAGAGCCTGGATTTCACCCAACCGTTTAGCCGTGGTGATTGCCACCAAGAAGACTGTTTTCAGAGTCAAGTTCTTTATTCCCAATTCATTAACTGGGCCGAAGGCAGGCTTACAAAGGACTCTCAGGACAAGATTCAGATCCCACGGAGGGGAAGAAATTCTCTGAGTAGGCCTAAGTCTCTGGATTGCCTTGACAAACCTGATTATCCAGGGATGCGAGGACAATGATGTGTCGAAGAAAGCACCTAGTGCTGCAATCTGCACCTTCAAGGTACTTGGTCTAAGACCTGCATCAAATCCTTCCTGCAAGAAATTAAGGATCGCAGGGATGTCTGGCTGAGAGGTGTCTACCGTCCTATGGAACTGACAAAAGGTCTTCCAGACTTTTTTATATATGGCCTGAGTTACAGGTTTTCTACTAGCCTGCATAGTCTGGATCACTCTGGCGGATAAGCCCTTATTCTTCAGGATCTCCCCTTCAGAAGCCAGGCTGAGAGCTGGAGTTGTTGAAGATTCCGATGCAACAGTGGACCTTGAGTCAGAAGATCCTCCTGAAATGGTAAAATGATTGGGTCTTCCAACGCTAGATAACGTAGAAGGGAGAACAAACTCCTCCTTGGCCAGAATGGGACAATTGCTATGACTGTCGCCCGATCTTCCTGAATTTTCCGCAGCATTCTCGGAATTAGAGGGGCAGGTGGGAAGGCATATGTTAGGCCTTCTCCCCAATATTGTGAGAGAGCATCCACTGCCAGAGGATGATCTCCTGGGTTGAGAGAGAAGAAAGATGTTGTCTTTGCATTCGTTCTGGATGCAAAAAGGTCTAGGTGCAGCTGACCCCATCTGCGAGTTAGTTGCTGGAACACCTCTTCGTTCAGTTCCCATTCTGAAGCCTTCATCTGACGCCTGCTGAGATAATCTGCCTCCTGATTGTCGGATCCCCGAAGGTGAACTTCTGAAATGGAGCTCACTATTTTCTCTATCCCTAAGAATTTCCTTTTGATCAGGGACTGGAGAAGTGGATGTCTTGGTCCGCCCTGATGAAGGAGACTGCCGTGATGTTGTCCGACAGGATTTTTACATGTCTGTCTCTTAAGACCAACCGGCGTCTCTGTAGGGCTTCCCAGATCGCCTGTAGTTCCCGAAAATTTGATGATCGGGTCTGAATTTCTGTGGACCATGTTCCTTGGAGATAAGAATATCCCACTCGAGCTGCCCATCCTGAGAGACTTGCATCCGTGGTCACTAAAAGACAAGGTTCCAGGATCCACTGCACTCCCGTCTGTAGATTCTTCTGGTCGAGCCACCAGTGTAGAGAGTCCTGGGAGTCTCTGGACAAAGATATCCTCCTGTCTAGGTAATTCTGATGTCCGTCTGTCACTTCCAGGATGCATTTCTGTAGAGGCCTGGAATGGAACTGGCTCCATCTGACGCAGGTGATACCTGACGTCATAATTCCCAAAATACTCATTGCCTTTCGGATTGAAGGCTTCTCTCTTGAAAAAGAACGAATCCTTTGTGGAATTGAGAACATTTTGTCTTCCGGGAGATAGGACATTCGCCTTCGGGAGTCGAGCTGGACTCCCAGGAAGATGTGTGAAGTACTGGGGATAAGATTGGATTTTTCTTTGTTCACAATCAAACCCAGGTTGGTAAATGTCTGTAGGACAACTTCCAGCTGTTGTGTCATACCTAGAGGAGATCCTGCCACCACCAGGAAGTCGTCCAAGTACGGAATGATGGTAATATCCCTGAGTCGGATATAGGCCACCACCTCTGCCATGATCTTCGTAAAGATTCTGGGAGCAGATGACAGGCCAAAGAGAAGACATCGGAACTGGTAGTGTAGAATCTGACTGCCTGATGGTAGTGCAAACCTCAGATATTGTTGACTTGAGGAATGTATTGGCAGGTGGTAGTATGCATCTCTGAGGTCCAGGGTGCACATTACTGCATCTGCGTCTATTAGAGGAATGGCTGATCTTACTGATTCCATGCGGAATTTTTTGTAACGGACCCATCGGTTTAGGGGTTTCAAGTTGATTATTGTACGGAACTCCCCTGACGGTTTCTTTATTGAAAACAGAGAGGAGTAATGGCCCTGATGTTGTTCGTGTTCCGGAACTGGCACAATAACCCTCTGATGTAGCAGCTTCTCTATGTCTGCCCGTAGACGGGAAAGAGAGGTAGGGGAACCCTTTGTCAGGCGGAATTTTTGAGGGGGATATTGAGAAAATTCTATCCTGTAACCCTGTGCTATAGTTGTTAGTATCAAGGGATTTTGAGTGACCCGATGCCAACTGTTTTTGAAAAACTTTAATCGCCCCCCCCCACTCTGACATAGTCATTGTCGTTTTGGACGGGAGCTAGTACTGGGCAGGTATTTCCTATCTTTGTTCCCCTTATTAAAACTCCAGCATGTGGACCCCCTTTTTTTCTGAGTGTTATATTTACGGGAGGGGAAGGGTTTACGAAAGGGCTGCTCCTTTATCTCCTCGGGGAAGCCCTTCTTTCTATCGGACGCTTTTTCTAGAATGTCATCTAATACAGGTCCGAATACTCTGAGCCCTGAAAATGGAAAAGAGCACAGCTTGTTCTTAGAAGCGATATCTCCCGACCATGTTTTTAACCAAACAGCTCTACGGGCCGAGTTGGAAAGCACATTATTTCTGGCCGCAAATCCGACAGATTCCGCCGAAGCGTCGGCCAAAAAATTTGTTGCCATCTTTAACAGGGGCAATGATTGAAGGAGAGTTTCTCTCGGGGTGCCATCCCGTAGGTGACTCTCTAACTCTTCTAGCCAGATTCTCATGGATCTTGCAATAGATGTAGCAGCAATATTAGATTTAATGATTGCCACCGAAGATTCCCTGGCTTTTTTCAAAAGTCCGTCCGCCTTCCTATCCATAGGATCTTTAAGTCTTGATGAGTCCTCAAAGGGGATAGAGGTTTTCTTGACCACTTTAGCCACTGGGACGTCAATCTTAGGAACAGTGTCCCACACGTTGGTGTCCTCTGGGTCAAAAGATAGTCGGGCGCGGAAGTCTCGTGGTATAGAGAGTCTATCTTCCCATTCCTCCAGTATCATGTCCTTCACATGAGCATTAACAGGAAAAAACATGGATCTCTGGGTTTTAAGACCACCAAACATCTCATCCTGAATGTTACTGGTCTTCTCCGTTTCCTCTACTTGCGTCGTGTTTCTGACGGCTCGTAGAAGAATATCCATACCATCTGAGTGGAAGATATATCTTTTCCGTTCCCCGCCCTGAGGTAGACTAATGGTCTCACTGTCAGTGTCGCCAGATGGGTCGATCTCACTGTTATGTTCCGCTACCAGAGCTAAGGAAAGAGAGGAGATCTGTCCCTACGATAGAACTCAGCTTGATCCCTATGATGTAACAGGGAACCTGATCCTGCGATCAGACCTGCTAAAGTCCTCAGCTAGTCTGTACGGAGACCTATAGATGTGGGGAAGGAATCCCTACAAGTACTAGGGACTGGGAGCAAAATGGACACCTCCTAACAGAAATAGTAGCAGACAGACGAGCAAACAAAATATATAGAACACAGAGGTCCGAAGACCAAGCAAACTAACAGAGTTAGATACTGAGCACAGGCTAGCTAAAGAGTAGTAATACAATGAAGTCCAGCAAAGCCAGAAGGGCGGAGCAGGACTAAATAGGCCAACAAGGTCATGTGACCAGCAATAGAAAAAACCTAAGAGCAAGGTTCTAACAGTACCCCCCCTTCTAAGAGGATCCTCCGGATCCCCTAGGACCAGGCTTATCAGGAAATCTCCTGTGAAACGCTCTGATAAGTCTGGACGCGGAAACATCATCCGACCTCACCCATGAGTTATCCTCGGGTCCGAAACCTTTCCAGGCCACGAGATACTGCAAACTACCTCTATACCGTCTAGAATTAAGGATGCGAGAAATTTCATATTCCCCGTCCTCCACCACCGGAGGAACAGAGGCAGAGGCGTCACAATCCGACATAACAGCTTTTTTCAACAGAGAGACATGAAACACCGGATTAATTCTCCAGGAGGTAGGAACCTCCAACCTAACAGCAGATTGGTTGACAACCTGAAGCACCTTAAAGGGCCCTACAAACTTGGGACCCAATTTCTTAGAAGGAATCCTCAACCGCAGATTCCTAGAGGACAACCAAACCATGTCACCAACAGCGAACAAAACCTCCTGTCGTTTCCTATCAAAGTAGTCTTTAGATTTTCTGTTAGCCTCCTGAAGATTACCACGCACATCCGTCCAAACTCTCTCCAAATCGTCGGAAAAATTCTCCTCCTCAGGCACGGCAGATACCAACTTGGAGAACGACCCAAACGACGGATGTCTCCCAGAACAGCAAAAAAAAGGCGAACAACCAGCAGAAGAAGATGTATGATTGTTCAGAGCAAATTCAGCAAGTGGCAGAAACTCAGACCACCCCTCTTGATTGTCTGCCACAAAACAACGCAAGAACTGCTCAACATCCTGGTTTTTCCTTTCTGTCTGGCCATTAGATTCAGGATGATATCCGGATGAGAACGACAAATGAACTCCCAACCTGTCACAAAAGGCGCGCCAAAAACGAGCCACGAACTGAGGTCCCCTATCAGAAACAATGTCAGTAGGAACGCCATGAAGTCTGACAATTTCCTTGACAAAGGCCTTAGCGAGAGTCTTAGCGCAGGGCAGTTTGACGAAGGGAACCAAGTGACACATCTTGCTAAAACGGTCCACGACCACCCAGATGACAGTAAAACCCTCAGAGGGGGGAAGGTCAGTTATAAAGTCCATAGCCAAATGTGTCCAAGGAGCACTGGGAACCTCCAGAGGGCAAAGTAACCCCGCAGCAGGAGTATGTGAGGACTTAGATCTAGCACATATAGTACATTGACGCACCCACTTAATGACTTCCTTCTGCCATCCAGGCCACCAAAAACTGCGACCCACCAGTCTCTTGGTCTCAGAGATTCCAGGATGACCTGCCAACCGAGATTCGTGACACTCAACAAACAAATCTCTCTTAAAGGTCCCAGGCACAAACAACCTCCCATGGGGAGTGTTAGATGGGGCATTCTCCTGTGCTTTAAGAATCTCATCTTCCAAAACGGAGTCCAAAGCAGCTATCACAACACCTTCTTGTAAAATGTTCTCCTCTTTCTCAGCACCGACTATGGGAGAAAAACTGCGAGACAAGGCATCCGCCTTAACATTCTTAGTACCTGGGATGTAAGTAACGGAAAAATTAAACCGCGAGAAAAACAGTGCCCACCTAGCCTGACGGGCATTCAGGCGCTTGGCAGCATCAAGATATATCAGATTTTTATGATCCGTAAAAACCTGAACGGGAAATTCAGCACCTTCCAAGAGGTGGCGCCAGTGTTCAAATGCGAGTTTAATAGCCAATAATTCCCGATTACCAATATCGTAATTCAGTTCAGTCTCCGAAAATTTTTTTGAAAAAAAGGCACAGGGATGTACTCCATCCCCGTTATCCTGAGACAATACTGCGCCAACCCCCACAGAGGAAGCATCAACCTCAACCAAAAACGGCTTAGTCACATCAGGCTGCATAAGGATGGGAGCAGAGGTGAACCTCTCCTTGAGATACACAAAAGCTTCAATGGCCTCAGCAGTCCACTGAACCGCATCAGCACCTTTCCTGGTGAGATCGGTCAGAGGTTTGACAATAATAGAAAAATTTTTAATGAATTTTCTATAATAATTGGCGAAACCCAAAAACCTCTGTATCGATTTCAAACCAATAGGCCTAGGCCATTCCTGCACAGCTTGAACTTTCACCGGGTCCATCTCAAAACCTTCGCTGGAGATAATGTAGCCCAAAAAACTAATTCTCTGTACAGCGAACTCACATTTCTGCAGCTTAGCAAAAAGCGAATTGTCAATTAATAACTGTAATACTTCACGTACGCTCCGCCAATGAGATTCCAGATCCGGCGAATAAATCAAAATGTCATCCAAATACACAACCACATTTTTGCTGATCAAAGGTCTAAGGATGTCATTAATAAGATTCTGAAAAAATGCAGGAGCATTAGTAAGACCAAAAGGCATAACCAAATTCTCAAAATGACCCACAGGAGTATTAAAAGCAGTCTTCCATTCGTCACCCTCCTTCATGCGCAACAGATTGTATGCCCCCCGAAGGTCAATTTTAGAGAACCACTTGGCCCCCACTAACTGGTTAAACAGATCAGGAATCAATGGCAGTGGGTAAGGATTGCGTACAGTAATTTTGTTAATCTCACGAAAATCCAGACAAGGACGTAAACCGCCGTCCTTTTTTTTTACAAAAAAAAATCCAACCGCCACAGGAGACTTAGAGGGCCTAATGTGACCGGCGGCCAAACTTGTCTGTATGTATTCCTCCAAAGTCTTTCTCTCAGGAATAGTAAGGTTAAATAAACGACTTTTAGGAAGAGTCGCTCCAGGGACAAATTCAATAGTACAATCATAGTCTCTATGGGGAGGCAAAACCTGCGATTCCTTCTCAGAAAAAACTCTCCAAAAATCCTGAATAGGAACAGGCAATTCCCCCCTATCCACAGCTGCAATACGCCCGTTACAACACTTGTCATAACATTTATGGCTCCAGGATTTAATTTCATTGGTAGACCAATCCAGTACAGGATTGTGCAATTTTAACCAGGGCAATCCCAACACCACCGGAGAAGGCAAGTTATTCAAAACTACCAAATCCAATTTCTCATGGTGAACACCATTAATAGTGAGAGGAAATTCACAGACCTTGAGAGTAACATTCTTCAAAGGGGAGCCATCCACAGAAACCACAGCAATGGGGGATGACAAAGGTTTGGGTTTTAAACTGAGTTTTTCCAAGAATCCCCCATCAATTACATTCAGAGTAGACCCACAATCGACAAACACCCGAAATTCCATTAATTTATCCTGAGCAATAGTGGAAGCAGCTAAAAATACACCCTTGGAATTTAAACAGGCAATACGGGCATGACTGACCATTTTTTTTTCTTTCTTCATACGAAGCACACAGCTTTTAATGAAATGACCAGAATTTCCGCAATAGAAACACAAACCTTCAGAAAATCTGCGGTCCTTTTCTTGAGAGTAGAGATGAGCGTTGTTCTACTCGAACTGTTCGCCAATCTCAAATTCGAGCTGTTTTGGGCGGTGTTCGAGCCGTTCGGCGAACACGAACAATTTGAGAAAAATTCGGCTGTTCGAGGTTATGTTCGATAACTGTTCGTGCACCAAAATCATAACTGGATTTTTTCTCAGTAATGATGAAAATTAATGTTAATACGCAGTTTGAGTGTACAGCGGGGTGGGGGGAGGGGCAGGGGATGGATCTCTGCAGGAACAATGAAGATCTCCATTTTTTTTTTCTCTTTCCCGCATTTACAGTGGGGAGGTGCAATCTGTCAGCCTATCAGCAGCGCACACACGGAGCGAAGTGCTTTTTTTCACACAAGCAAGGGCATGTGTCATTGGCAGTGTATGTCACATGTCCTTGCCCTATAAGACCAAGCCATTTTCCCCGTCGCCACCATTTTCTCACTGCTGCAGCTGCGTGTTAGACGGCACCGCTGTTGCTGTGTGCGCTATACCTTGTTAATTTCAAGCCAATTTTCGCACAAATCTACAGATAGCTTGGGAGTAGGGAATAGTTGTGATTGCAGTCCTTTTAAGGACTAGGTTACAGCATTTCCTACGACTTTTATCAGGCAGGTCTGTGCTCTTAAATAGATAGATTGTGAGAGTAAAGACTAATTGTAATTGGAGTCCTTTTCAGGACTAGGTTACATCAGTTCCTATCAGTTTTTGCCAGGCAGGTCTGTGCCAGTGCTGTGCAAGTTTTTTTCACAGCATTTGGCTGAATCTAGCAAAGCTAATCCTTTTTGGCCTATTGCAGAGTGTGTTAGTCAGTGGAGTAGCCTATCTGTGTTGCAAGATATACCACCTGTGTATAGAATACCAATTTTTTTACTGCACCTAGTGAAGTAAAATCTTTTGGGCATAGCATCATTCTATTAGTCCATCTATACTGACCTCCATCAGGTTGCAAATTGAATATAATTTTTTTCTGCATCTAGCTCTGAAAAAATATTGGGCTTCTAACTGTGTGTGGGACTTGTTGTATTAGTCCATCTATACTGACCTCCATCAGGTTGCAAACTGCATATATTTTTTTCTTCATCTACCTCTGAAAAAATATTGGGCTTCTAGCTGTGTGTGGGACTTGTTCTATTAATCCATCTATACAGACCTCCATCAGGTTGCAAACTGAATATATTTTTTTCTGCATCTACCTCTGAAAAAATATTGGGCTTCTAGCTGTGTGTGGGACTTGTTCTATTAATCCATCTATACAGACCTCCATCAGGTTGCAAACTGAATATATTTTTTTCTGCATCTACCTCTGAAAAAATATTGGGCTTCTAGCTGTGTGTGGGACTTGTTGTATTAGTCCATCTATACTGACCTCCATCAGGTTGCAAACTGAATATATTTTTTTCTGCATCTACCTCTGAAAAAATATTGGGCTTCTAGCTGTATGTGGGACTTGTTGTATTAGTCCATCTATACAGACCTCCATCAGGTTGCAAACTGAATATATTTTTTTCTGCATCTACCTCTGAAAAAATATTGGGCTTCTAGCTGTGTGTGGGACTTGTTGTATTAGTCCATCTATACTGACCTCCATCAGGTTGCAAACTGAATATATTTTTTTCTGCATCTACCTCTGAAAAAATATTGGGCTTCTAGCTGTGTGTGGGACTTGTTCTATTAATCCATCTATACAGACCTCCATCAGGTTGCAAACTGAATATATTTTTTTCTGCATCTACCTCTGAAAAAATATTGGGCTTCTAGCTGTGTGTGGGACTTGTTGTATTAGTCCATCTATACTGACCTCCATCAGGTTGCAAACTGAATATATTTTTTTCTGCATCTACCTCTGAAAAAATATTGGGCTTCTAACTGTGTGTGGGACTTGTTCTATTAATCCATCTATACAGACCTCCATCAGGTTGCAAGCTGAATATATTTTTTTCTGCATCTACCTCTGAAAAAATATTGGGCTTCTAGCTGTGTGTGGGACTTGTTGTATTAGTCCATCTATACTGACCTCCATCAGGTTGCAAACTGAATATATTTTTTTCTGCATCTACCTCTGAAAAAATATTGGGCTTCTAGCTGTGTGTGGGACTTGTTCTATTAATCCATCTATACAGACCTCCATCAGGTTGCAAACTGAATATATTTTTTTCTGCATCTAGCTCTGAAAAAATATTTGGCCTTCTAGCAGTGTGTGGGACTTTCTCTATTAGTCCATCTATACTGACCTCCATCAGGTTGCAAATTGAATATAATTTTTTTCTGCATCTAACCCAGCCAATAGTTTTGGCCTAATACCACAGTTTGGCCACTCAGCTCTGCTCGGTTCCCATCCATTGTTTTTTTGTGCAAACAACTCCAGAGTTGTTAATTAGTTAACCACCAAAATGAGTGGAAAAAGGCCTGCTGCTGGTGGAAAGGGGAATAGGCGTGTTGGGAAGGGGAAAAAAGGTTGTGTCCGTGGGGTAGGTGTTAAAGCAACAGTAACATCTGCAGAAGAAAGACCATCTTCCAGCCAAACTAAAATGTCTACTTCTTTTAGCGGACAATGTGATAAGATCCCTTTCTTACGGCCACGCCAATCGCTACAAATTCCAGATGAGGCACAAAAACAGCAGGTGCTTCAACGGATATCAAGTGCTCCTTTAAGTGGGCTCTCCTCCACATCAACTTCAACATCACAAATACTCCAGTCCTCAAAGGTGTCACCCCAATCGCACTTGCTTCCTCACAGCTCCCAAATCTCCAGCTGCCCGTCTGAGTATGAGGTAGAACAGATGGTTGAGTCTGCAGAGCTGTTTACTCATACTATAGCCTGGGAATCAGAGGTCGACTCCAGCGCTTCTGTGAATCCAGACGAGGAAATGATCTGCACTGATGCCCAGAATCTTTATGAGTCGGATCCAGGACCAGACGCAGAAGGTTCTGACCATAATGTAGACCCTCATTCCCAAACTATAACTCCTGTTGGTGGAGACAATGAGGAAGACAATGATAAGACTCAAATACCTGATTGGAGCGACAACTTTAGTTTTTTCTCAGGGCAGGAACAGGTTGGCTCTGAGGACAACGGGTGTGATAACGCACAGGGTGATGATGATGAGGTTGGAGATCCCACTTACTGTCAACCCACAGTCAGCCAAGAGATGAGGTCAGCAGAGGAGGTGGAGGAAGATGCTAGTGACGACGAGGTCAGGTTGCGCCTTCCTGGACAGAGACGTAGTACTGGAAGCACGTCAACAACTGCATCCTCAAACACAACTCTGCCTCTCACCACAAGTCGTGGTGGCTCTTCAGGTCGCATGGGTGCTAAGCCTTGCATAGCCTGGGCATTTTTTCAGATCGATAAAGATGACCCAACTCGTGTTATCTGTAACATTTGTCAGCAAAACCTAAGTAGAGGCCAAAAAATACATAGTTTGAGTACTTCATGCATGAACCGGCACATGGACATGAAGCATAAGTTGCAGTGGGAAGCTCCGTGTGCTACAATGCGGCCTAGCCGGCCGGGCCAACCACCGTCTGCCATATCTTGTGCATCCGCGGCCTCTTCATCCTCTGTGACTGGGGGGACAGCAGTCACACCTGTTTTGGGGCGTAGACCTGCCACCTCTTTACCCGCAACAGCCAGCGTGATTGGCAGGTCATCATTTTCTTTGGAGGTGGTAACACCAGCTGGTGTTGAGCGCTGTCCGACATCGATAGCACCACCTTTGGATCAAGGCAACCTAACATGTCCGCCTGCATCTTCCTCACAGACCGGCAGTTTGCCGGGGACACCCTTATCAACCCCGTCTAAGCACAATAGCCAGCCCTCGGTCCCTCAGATGTGGACAAGTAAAAGACCATTTCCTCCTAGCCATGAGAAAGCTAAGAGGTTGAATTTCACCATCTGCAAGTTCTTGGCTACAGAAATGCTGCCTTTCCGCCTGGTGGACACAGAGGATTTTCGAGACCTTATGTCCGTCGCAGTGCCCCAGTACCAGATGCCCAGTCGGCACTACTTCTCAAAGAAAGGTGTGCCTGCGCTCCACCAGCATGTCGCACACAACATCACCGCTTCTTTGAGAAACTCTGTGTGTGACAGGGTGCATTTCACCACAGACACTTGGACGAGTAGGCATGGACAGGGGCGTTACATGTCGCTGACTGGGCACTGGGTAACTATGGTGACAGCAGGACAAGGGGCTGCTGTCCAAGTCTTGCCGTCCCCACGAGTTGTGCGTCAATCCTCTTTATGTCAAAGTTCCTCCACTGCTTCTGCCTCCTCAACCTCCTCTCGGTCTTCCACCTGCACCCAAAGCCTGTCTGGTCATGCCACAAGCTTTCTAACTGCGCAGAAGGGATCCTGCACACCTCCTTACTATGCTGGCAGTAGGGCTCAACGTCATCAGGCGGTTTTTACATTGAAATGTCTGGGAAATGTGAGTCACACAGCTGAGGAGTTGTAGTCAGCTCTAGAGAACCAATTTCATGAATGGTTGTCTCCACTGGACCTGAAACCAGGGAAGGCCGTGTGCGACAATGCTGCAAACCTGGGTGCGGCCCTTCGCCGGGGCAATGTCACACACGTGCCTTGTATGGCTCACGTGTTGAACCTGGTTGTCCAGCAATTTTTAGCCCACTATCCCAGACTAGATGGCCTTCTGCAGAGGGCACGGTCGCTGTGTGCTCACTTTCGCCGTTCGCATCCCGCAGCTCAGCGACTTACATCTCTACAGAAGTCGTTGGGCCTGCCACTTCACCGGCTAAAATGCGATGTGCCTACCCGGTGGAATTCAACTCTGCACATGTTGCAGCGACTGTGGCAGCACCGACAAGCCCTGGTGCAATACGTTCTGACGTATAGCCTGGGCCAACGAGATCCAGAGGTGGGGCAAATCACGCTGGAGGAGTGGTCTCAGATCAGGGACCTATGCACCCTTCTGCACAGTTTTGAAATGGCGACGAAGATGTTTAGTGCTGACGATGCCATTATCAGCATGACTATTCCGGTGATTTACATGCTGGAGCACATGTTAAACAGAATTCGGAGTCAGGTGGTGGCACAAGAGGAGGTGGAGGAAGTAGAGGAGGAGGAGTTGTATGCGGAAGGGCTAACATCTGCAAGGTCCAGACGGTCGGCAGCACCAAGGCGGCAGGCATGTGAGGGTGGGGGAGATGGTTTTACCAGGGTGCATGGTAGCAGCCAAACTAGTGAGGAAGGTGCAGGAGCCCAGGAAGAAGTGGAGGACGAACTGATGGAAGACTCATCAGATGAGGGAGACCTTGATCACATTTCTGTTGTGTGAGGTTGGGGGGAGAGGACAGAGGAAGGAAGCATGATTGTTACCTCGCCACCAACACAACAGGGATTTGGTGCTCCTGGATGCGCAACACACATGAGTGCCTTCTTGCTGCACTACCTGCAACATGACCCTCGAATTGTGAGAATTAGAAATAATCCTGACTACTGGGTTGCCACACTGTTAGATCCCCGGTACAAAAGTAAATTTACAGAAATTATTCCTGCCATAGAAAGGGATGCACGCATGCAGGAGTATCAGCAGAGACTGTTGCAGAATCTTACATGTGCTTTTCCACAAAATACCAGTGGTGCACGTAGTGAATCTCACAGTTCCAACTTGCCAACCGTGGGACCGTCAAGTGTTCAGCACTCAAACCGTAACAGAACCACAGTATCTGCTGGTAACATCAATTTTGCGGAATCATTTCACCACTTTTTTAGCCCATCCTTTGCAAGGCCACAGGAGACAAGAAGTCTGACACATAGTCAACGCCTAGAGACGATGGTACAGGAGTATCTCCAAGTAAACATTGAAGCCACGACTGTGTCACTGGACCCTTGCTCTTTTTGGGCTTCCAATCTGGATAAATGGCCGGAGCTAGCCACTTACGCCTTGGAGATCTTGTCATGCCCCGCAGCCAGCGTTCTGTCTGAACGTGTGTTCAGCGCTGCTGGTGGTGTGCTGACAGATAAGCGCACGCGGCTCTCCACTGATAATGTAGACAGACTCACGTTCATAAAGATGAACAAATCATGGATCCGAAACGACTTTTCTACCCCTGTGTCATCCTGGGGAGAGTAAAAGCTTGATGATTGGTTAAAATCACCCTACCAACTGTTTTAAGCTTTCAAATTACTAATCATGTTTATCTGTATCTTGGCTGGAAAATAATTTGGGCTTTGTAGCAGTGTGCAGCACTGATTCTATTAGGCCATCTATAATAAGCTCCACCAGATTTAAAATTACTAATCATGTTTATCTGTATCTTGACTGGAAAATAATTTGGGCTTTGTAGCAGTGTGCAGCACTGATCCTATTAGGCCATCTATACTAAAGCTTCACCAGCTTTCAAATTAATAATAATTTTTAGCTGCATCTAGCCCGGAAAATAATTTTGGGGCTCCGAGATGCGCAAGACACATAAGTGCCTTCTTGCTGCACTACCTGCAGCATGACCCTCATATTGTCAGAATTCGAAGTAATCATGACTACTGGGTTGCCACACTCTTAGATCCCCCAAACTTTTCGATCAACCTTTTCATTTTAATAAAGACCAAAAAAATGGTCATTTTTGAAATTATAAGCATTAGCAGGTTGTTAGAAACTGAAATCAAACAGTTTTCAACTCAAAACTTTATTCTAGGTGATGTTACATTTTCACATAGGACCCCTTGTTCGAAAGGAGCTTCTGAACTCTCTCGTCCATTGAATTTGTCAGGTTTTGGATGGTTTCTGCTTCAATTGTTTTGCATGAGGACAGAATACCCTCCCAGAGCTGTTGCTTAGATGTGAACTGCCTCCCGCCATCATAGACACTCCTTTTAATGATGCTCCAAAGGTTCTGAATGGGGTAGAGGTCAGGGGAGCATGGGGGTCACACCATAAGTTTGTCCCCTTTTATGCCCATATCAGCCAGAGATGCAGATGTTTTATGTGCAGCATGAGATGGTGCATTATCATGCAGAAAAATGATCTTGCTGTGAAATACACGGTTCTTCTTCTTGAACCATGGCAGGAAGTGCTGTTTGAGAAAATCCACATACATTATGGAGTTCATCTTTAGCGCCTTCAGGGATCCTAAAGGGGCCGACAATCTCTCTCCCCATGATTCCAGCCCAAAACATTACTCCACCTCCTCCTTGTTGGCGCTGTAGCCGTGTTTGCGTGGGGTGTCCATCAACCAGCCATCCTCCACTCCATCCATCTGGACCATCGAGCGCTGCACGGCACTCATCCGTGAACAAAACAGTTTTGAAATCAGTCTTCATGTAATGTTTGGCCCACTGGAGCCGTTTCTGCTTGTGTGAAGTGGATAGAGGAGGTCGACAGGATAGCGTATGCACAGCTGCAAACCTCTGAAGGACCCTGCATCTTGTTGTTCGGGGGACGTTGGAGGCACAAGCAGCTTCAAAAACTTGTCTGCTGCTATGACAAGGCTTTTTTGCCGCTGCTCTTTCAACCTGACGTAATTGCCTGTAGGAAAGAGTCCTCAATTTGCCCTTATCAGCACGCACACGTGTGTACTGTGAATCAGCTACATACTTCTTGATTGCCAAGACACTTCATCCTGATCATCGCACAATGTTGATTGTAGTCATGCCTTGACCTAAACACTCCACAATTTGTTGCTTCTCAGCAGCCGACACATCCTTTTTCTTTCCCATTTTGGCAGAAAATGTAGGCTGCTTAATAATGTGAGACAGCCTTCTTAAGTAGTCTTGCCTTTCATTGGACACACCTGCCAAACTAATTAGCACAGGTGTCTGCAATTGCTTACAGTGATATAAAGAGCCCTGACACACATCACCATCAATGAGTTTAACTGACAAACAAACAAATTCTTCCCTTATCACTCCTAAACACTTTTTGCATAATAATTTGGAACACAGTGTACATGTGCTTTTCCACAAAACACCAGTGGTTCACGTAGTGAATCTTACAGTTCTAACTTGCCAACCGTGGTCTGTATGGAGTTGTTCAATAAAGGGCCCAAAATTAAGATAACATAGATGGGAGAGGTCTCTATGAATAGGAATTCCTAAGTATTTGATACCCTGTGAGGGCCAGGCAAAGGGAAAGTTGGACTGGATGGAATCCTATATGGATTTGGGGAGGGAGACATCGAGGGCCTCAGACTTCGCTGCATTGATTTTAAAATTTGACCATGTAACAAAGTGATCTATTTCAGCCATAACAGCATGGATGGATATATGTGATTGAGTGATATATACTAGGACATCATCAGCAAATAGAGAGCACTTGTACTCGGTGCCTCCCACCTCAATCCACCTAATATTGAGGTTATGGCGAATTGATGAGAGCAGGTGCTCCGTCACTAGGATGTATAAGAGAGGGGACAGAGAACATCCCTGCCTTGTCCCATTGGTGATTGTGAAAGGTGATGAAAATGTTCTGACGCGCCCCCTGGGCCTTGGGACACCCGGAGCCGGACCCTTTTTCGTGGATGCTGGTGGTTGTAGTCTCCGTGGCGGCAACCCGGTTCCGTGGCTCAGGGCGGTCAAACCAGTGGCGGAACTATTTATGTGGTTTTGATGTTTAAATGTCCGACTACGCCACCCGTGGATTGCGGTCAGAGTGAACCGCCGCTCCAGGGCAGACC
Organism: Phyllobates terribilis; assembly: GCF_046119375.1. NCBI lineage: Eukaryota > Metazoa > Chordata > Amphibia > Anura > Dendrobatidae > Phyllobates > Phyllobates terribilis. The sequence continues at coordinate 10,060,984 of NW_027362774.1, forward strand.
GCTGAGGCTGGTGTTGTGGGTGCAGCAGAGCGTAGCATAACTCCCCACGGGAGGAGTATAGACTCAGGGCAGTGTATGCGGAGGATGGGGGTGATGGTGCAGGGCAGCAGCAGTAATGACACGGAGTCAGTGATGCAGTCCAGGGCCTTTACTCACAGTTCTTATTATCCAGACCACGTCTGCAGGTAACGGCTGCCCACGTCGTACTGTGCTCACCAGGTGAGGGGCTCAGACAACTCCCAGATAACTTTGGAGTGCTTCACAAGACCCCCTTTGTGTGTCCTTTGTCTGGCCTTTCTTACCAACCCTTCTGTCCGGCTGCCTCGGGCCTCCTCTTGGTAAACTTGGCGCCAGTTTCCCTGACCCTATGTGGTGCCTTCCTAGCGGGTGTAGCGAGGGGCTGCGCCACATAAAATGTCACAGCCTCCTGTTTCTAGCTGAGGGTCGTTTCCTGCCTCCACTAGTTTCGGGGACCGGTCTCCCCCTTTGGCCTGACACCTCCACGCAAGTGGATTCGGGCGTGCGGTGGCGACTCGCCCGTCCGCACCCCTGAGATCCCTTCGTTCCTCGTTCCTGGAGCCTTCTCCGCTCCTCTTCCTTCCTTCTCCCTCTTCCAGGCCTGGGCCTCTGTTACTAGGCCCGCCTCCGGAGCATAGCTCATGCAGAGCCCCTGCTCCCTGCCACTTCTGCTCAGACTTCTCTGCACTGAACTAAGATGGTGCCCACCTTTTATACTCCCTTCTCAATGCACCCAGGAACTGCTTCCTCCCTGTTCCTGCACTACAGGGTTCCCCTTCCTCAGTGTTCCCTCCCCCCACTCCAGCCAGGGACAGGGACTGTCGTGCCCATCTCAGGGGCATATTGGTCGCCCTGCCCCACGGCAATGTAGTGTAATGCATGCAGGTGTCGGGTCCTGATCCACACTACATCCTTACCTGAGAGTGAGTTATCACACCTCTGGGTGAGGTGCAATACCTCTGTAGCAACCGAGCCCTCAGGGTGCTACAGTTCCATTTATCTTCAGCCTAGGTGATGTATTGCGATACAGGGCCGTGATTTTGGCTATAAAAGGGTCCCCTAGACCCCTACCCCAAGCTTTTTAAGAGAATCATATATGGCGTGCCAGGAGACTCTATGGAATGCTTTCTCAGCATCCAACGAGAGTATCTAATTACAAATTTTTAACTGCATCTAGCCCAGGAAATACTTTGTGCCTAGTAGCAGTGTCTGCTAGTCAGCGGATTATCCCGGCTGTTAAGCAAGCTACACCACCTGTAGTTTGGACACTTCATTTTTTCAAAGGAAATGCTTCGGGACCACGGGATACTCAGTGAAGAGCATCAGGAGGCACCCCAAGGCATAGGGGCTCGGACTGGCAGTAGGATGCCTTGCGGTGGACAGCCAAGCTCGATCCTTATAAAAGCTTTTTAACTGCAGCAGCTTTAGTGGACGCTACTGGAGCTGGAATTACGCGGCTGCTGGCATGAGACTTGCCCTCCAATAGATCCTTGTAAATGGATTTAAAGTGTATTTATTCAAATTAGAGAGACAATTTAAATTAAAAAGCTTAGAGCTGCCTCCACCACAGGGGGGCTCGCTGGACCCACCAGCGGACAGGCACCAGTATTGGGAGAGGGGGGCTGGCCGTCAGGGTTCACCGCGGCTCTGGCACAAACCCGGCGACACGGAGGTGGCACGGGCAGGAGCGGACTGAACGTGTCGGCTTCTCACTTTTTGGATTTTAGAAGGGCATGACATGCCTATATCTGTGTCTCCCCCTCCTTTTACTCCTCCACCTCTTTTCTTTTCGCATGACTATATGTACTTGTCACTTTTCCATGTGTTAGTTGTGTCTTCTGAGCAGTTTGTCAGCTTTTGGACACCTTTGAAGGTGTTTTCTATGTGTTTCTATGTGTTTTTGTTTGCCTGCCATTGGTTTTAACGGTGTTCGAAGGTGTTCGACGAACAGTTCGACGAACAGTTCGGCGAACACACGGGTGTTTGACGAACCGAACCGAACTCGAACACTACGGGGGTGGCTCAACACTACTTGAGAGCGAGGTGCCATCGCTCCAATCTCCATCGGCTCTCCACTGTTAGTACACACATTCTCATGACCAGAAACTGACATAGCAGAGGATTTGCTCTCATTAACCCTTGCACGCAGTCTCCTATCCACCCGTATAGCTAATTGCATAGCCTGTTGCAAATCTTCAGGTGTGGGATAAGCAATTAGCAGGTCTTTAACCCTTTCACTAAGCCCAGCAAGAAACAGACTCTTCAGAGCAGAATCGTTCCACCCTATTTGAGTAGACCACCGACGGAAATGAGTACAATATTTTTCCACATTACCTGATCCCTGTCTCAAACGTCTCAACTCAGTCTCAGCAGATGAGACACGGTCAGGATCATCATATAATAGCCCCAAAGCAGAAAAAAAACTATCCACTGATCTAAAGCATGTATCACTAGGTTGCAAAGAAAAGGCCCACTCCTGAGGCTCTTTGCGCAAAAGTGACATTATGAACCCTATGCGCTGGGATTCATCCCCAGAGGACCTGGGTCTCAAATGAAAATACAATAAGCAAGCATTTTTAAATGAAAAAAATTCTTGGTGTTCACCAAAAAATAAATCAGGCAAACGTACCTTAGGCTCCAAGAAATGTGCTCCAGGACAGTTACTCACGTGCTGATGGAGCTCGGCCACCTCCAGAGAGAGTTCCTGCAGGCGTTTAGCCAAATCCAGAACCGACACCATGATGGAACAGAAAAATCTTTCCTTAGAGAATTTGCAGGCTGGACTTACTGTTATGTTCTGCTACCAGAGCTAAGGAAAGAGAGGAGATCTGTCCCTACGATAGAACTCAGCTTGATCCCTATGATGTAACAAGGAACCTGATCCTGCGATCAGACCTGCTAAAGTCCTCAGCTAGTCTGTACGGAGACCTATAGATGTGGGGAAGGAATCCCTACAAGTACTAGGGACTGGGAGCAAAATGGACACCTCCTAACAGAAATAGTAGCAGACAGACGAACAAACAAAATATATAGAACACAGAGGTCCGAAGACCAAGCAAACTAACAGAGTTAGATACTGAGCACAGGCTAGCTAAAGAGTAGTAATACAATGAAGTCCAGCAAAGCCAGAAGGGCGGAGCAGGACTAAATAGGCCAATAAGGTCATGTGACCAGCAATAGAAAAAACCTAAGAGCAAGGTTCTAACACTCACCCTCAGAAGATGGTGCTATATCTTCTCTGGGTCTTTTGGGTCCCGGGACTTACTGGACTCCTGAACCTGGGGGCTGTAGAGACGTGATAGAAGCCTGAACTTCTTCTTTAATTATACTGCGCATCTCATTTAATTAAGCCCCGTGCTCCTCCTTTAGCATGGAGGCTCTACATTCAGCACATAGACGCTTTGTATATGAGTCGGGAAGTTTGATGTTACAATCCAGGCACCTCTTGGATTTTACTGTGGCCTTTTTCCCCGTATCCTTCGTTTTTTCAGAAGGAGGTGGTAACTGCCCAGAGACATCCTATAAAATATATGGAGGGTCTGGTAAGCGTAAGCCCTATTAGCCATATAAAAAGGGGTAATGGTACACTTACATGACTCTGGGGCGATCCAGGGTGGGTATCAGGGTGTGACACGTCAGCCATTGTACTGCCAGGGGTGCCAAAGCTGTAAGCCTGCCTATGCTGCTCCCCAGCCCCCCTTCTTATACCTTACCTGGTCGTCCAGTCATTTTCTCCTGCTCCCTGGCGTCTGGTCTAACCGCGGTTTGAATTTCCCGCGCGACCGCCACCTGAAGTCGTCATCTCCGGACTTTCGGTTTCGACTCCGGGCAGTCATGGAGCCGGGAGAAGCTAGACCCGCCCAGAGCAGGACGCCGAGAGCCCCGGCGATGGGGAAGCGGCACCCGGAGGCTCCAGCACACCGAAGGGCTCAGGGACTCCCGGCAGGGAGTGTCGGCCCGGGACCCGCTTGACGGTGGGAAGGAGAGAGCCGCGCCCCCCCGATCTCCCGAGGTAAAAACCTTTTCTTCAGTGCTCCTGCACCAGTGCTCCTCCTGCACTCCCTGTCCTGTGTAGGGACAGGAAAAACACTGAGGAGGTTGGGGGTGGGAGGGCTTTTAACCTCTTGTGCTTCCTGTCCCTACACAGGACATGGGATTACTCCTCCTATGGTGCTGTCATGGGGACGTACTGGAAATCAAACTTTCAATATATTTTTGGTCATTTTACTAGGGATGAGTGGACCCGTGAAAGTTCAGGTTGCCCTGCAAACAAATATGGAAAGGGAAAATGACTTAAAATAAAAGAATAAAAAAACAAATAGTAATAATCTTGAACCAGCAGGTGGAGGTCCAAGAGGAGGAGTGACTTGCGTGTGTAGTTTACTGTATTTGTTAATAAATAAAAAAAAATTAAAAAAACAACGTGGATCTCCCCTATTTTAATAACCAGCCAAGGGAAAGGAGACAGCTGTGAGCTGGTCTTATTATGCTGGGAAGAGGCCAATATCCATGGACCTTCCCAGCCTTTTAATATCAGTCCCCAGCAGTCTGCTTTGCCTTTGCTGTTGATTAAAAATGGGGGGAACCCCCAAAAAATGACGACGGTCATCCCTATTTTTAATAACCAGCTAATGCAAAGCAGACAGCTGGGGGCTGATATTAATAGGCTGGGAAAGGCAATGGATATTGGCCCCTTCCCAGCCTAATAAGACCAGCCCTCAGCCACGCCAGAAAAAGGCGCATCCATTAAATGAGCCAGTTCTGGCGCTTAGCCTCGGCTCTTCCTGATTGCCCTGGTGTGGTGGCATTCAAGGTAATGGGATTGTGGGGTTGATGTCAGCAGTGTATCAGTGTCTATCAGACACCCCCATTACTAACCCAGTATGAGGAGAGAAACACACAAAAAAATCTTTATTTGAAAAAAAAAAAAACTGCCCAAAAATTTCCCTCTGTAATCAGTTTATTAAAAAAAAAAAAAAAAAAAAAAACACACCAGTCTGCCGTAGTCAAAATGGAGGTCCCACACCGGTCCGCCATAGTTCACATGGAGGTCCCACGACTATCCCCATCTCCATCTCTGAATTCAGAGAACGGGGCTCCACAGACTAGAGCAGCAGCCGCTGCCGGGTCTCACGTTACGAACATCATCGCCTGTGAGACATGACCGCGAGTGATCTCGAGGCTCCATAGGTCACTTGCTGTCATGTCACCGCTCATCATTCCGGTTCTCACGCTGTACCCAGTGAGATCCGGCTAAGTACATCATGAGCCGCAGCAGTGGCTGCTGCTCCAGTCTATGGAGCTTTGTTCTCTGAACGAGGCTCCATACATTGGACGAAGAAGACTGGGATCTTCGTGGGATCTCCATTTGGATTACAGCGGACCTCTGTGGATTATTTTATTTTAGTAAATAGGTGAAAGAGGGAACTTGTTGAGGAGTGATTTTTACAAATAAAGGACTTTTGTGTGTGTTTATTTTTTATGACTACTGGGTTAGTAATGGGGGTGTCTGATAGATACCTCTCAATTACTAACCAGTGGGTTTGATGTCAGGGCCAGCTGCTGACATGAACCCCACACAATTCCATTACTCTGACTGCCAAAGCACCAGGGCAAATCGGGAAAATCTGAGGATAACCGCCAGAATTGCCGCATCTAATGGATGCACAATTTCTGGGGCAGCTGAGGGCTGGTCTTATTTGGTTGGGAAGGGGCCCAATATCCATGGCCCTTCCCAGACTATTAATATCAGCCCCAGCTGTCTGCTTTGCCTTTGCTGGTTGTTAAAAATATGGGGGGCCCCCATGACATTTTTTGGGGATCCCCCCATTTTTAATAACCAGCAAAGGCAAAGCAGACAGCTGGGGGCTGATATTAATAGGCTGGGAAGCTCCATGGATATTGGCCCCATCCCAGCATAATAAGACCAACTCAGAGCTGTCTGCTTTCCCTTGGCTGGTTATTAAAAATAGGGGGGACCCACCGTTTTTCAATTAATTATTTTACATTGTCCCTCACTCGAGCAGCGTCTCCACCCGTTGTACAGACCGGGTCATGTGTGGCGCCAGCCAACCACAGCTATGTCAATATTTGACATGACTGTGATGGCTCTGGAAGTGCCCACAGCTTAAAAGCTTGTTGATTGGCAGCCTTTTAACAAACTTTATTAAGAATCCGAACTCCAAAGACTACCACGGACTTCTGAGAGTAGTCCGTGTTCGGAGTTCAGTACTGGACACTAGGTGTCTGGTACGAACCCCCGAACTTTACAGATTACACAATGAGTTGCCACCTTTGGATGCAAAACTGTTAAGTCATGACACAGAAGCCATGACACCGATGTGAACAGGGATGTGTACATGATTAGAATCTTAAAGGGAACTTGTCAGGAGATCTAAAGTCACTGAACTAATTAGATTGCTGGGTAGGGAAGGTATAGACAAGTCTTCATGGTCGCAAATATAGTTTACATTGCTGAAAAAAAAAGAAATCATCTTTCAATCTTTATGTAAATAATGCTGTAACTGCACCAATCCAGGTTATTGCACAGATACTTTACATTATTCCACAGTTAGCGCTACCCCCATGTGCTTGACTGATGTCTCTTCTGCAGAGGATGTAGCTGCGTTTAATAGAGGAAAATCAAGCCCATGAAAATAGCGGTAGGTGGGGAATAATGTCAAGAAAGGTATGACTGAACTTGTGTTTTATGCTCTATAGTACCTTGCTATGTAATTAGTTTTATCATCCTAGAGCTCCTGGCAGACTTTTTTTTTTTCTTTTTAGGGGGAAGAGGGGTGGGATTCAGGTGAAAAAGAGGAGGAGATAAGGCCACTATGCCTGTAGAAATATATTACCTGGGTTCCTAATTATTATACATATTGCAATAAGGATAAAGATCCTGTTAGATAAGATTGTAAAGGACCAGAATAACAAAAAAAGCCTAAACTACGCAAGACCGCAACCCTGCAAAAAAATCTACAAGAGTCTTGCTTTCTTTAAGTACAGGTTACAAAATGAACGCAGTGAACATTCCTGTGGTACAATGTCAGATGTTACAGAAATTCTATGATATCTGACATGGGATGGGAAACAAGACAACAACTAGAAGAGCTCAATACTGCTGCAATGCTGAGAAAAGGGAAGTATCATGTTCACTATTCGCGCTCAGCTGGTGAGATCTCGCTTGCTGCATGTAGGAGGTCTGCAGACTGGCAGATATCTCACTAAAAGCACCAATCTGTCAGACATCTTCCTGTCTGCGTACGCCCCAACCCTCTAAAGAAAAGTTTCACCAGCTGTGACAACTGAAGGCAGAAAACCAGATTGTCTTACTTATTCTTACATAGTTTTCAAAAGCAAGTTATATCATTTTATTGTTTGGTTGTTTGGTATGGTCCAAAATTTTCGCTCCTGCTGAATTTTACAATGTCCATTTTTACAGCATATCTTAGCTATAGAGTGGTAAAGGGATTTCCAGTGTTAAGTAAAAAAAAAAAAAAAAAGGGAAATTCCCTAAAGTTCTTGTCATCCCCTATATACAGTGCTGCTCACCATTATTGGCACCCCTTCATTTTTTTCATAGACTATAATATCTTCAGAAATAAATGGAAATTACCAAAGTTATATCTTCAGGATTGAAATTGCAATAGGGAAGTTGAAAAACAAAGAGAAAAACAGAATAACCAGCAAGTGCAGCAATAAAGGCCCCCTAATTAATACTTGGTTGCCCCCCTAATTAATACTCGGTTGCCCCCCTAATTAATACTTGGTTGCACACCCTTTGTCATTGCTGACAGCCTCCACACGTTTCTTGTCGCCATCTATAAGCTTCTTGCTCTTCTCAGCTGTAGTTTTCTCCCATCTTCCTTTGCAGTTTGTTCAAGCTCTTGAATGTTTGCAGGGTTCTTTTTCCCAATGGAAGATTTTAGCTCACCCCAAAGATTTTCATTGGGATTGAGGTCAGGACTTATTGCTGACCATTTTAAAACACTCCATTTTCTCTTTTTCAACCATTCCTGTGTACTTTTGAATGTGTGCTTTGGGTCATTGTCTTGTTGGAGGAACCATGATCTTCGACTCAAACCAAGTTTTCTTACACTGGGTTAGGACATTTCACTCTAAAATCTCTTGATAGTTCTCCAATTTCATGAATCCTGTGATACGGTCAAGGCCTCCAGTACCAGACACAGCAAAGCAACCCCACAGTATTAAGGATCCTCCACCATGCTTAACTGTTTTTAAGGTGTTCTTTTCCTTATAAGCTTCATTGTGCTACTGTAAACAAACTGTTGCTTTGCATTACCAAAAAGCTCTATATTTGTTTCATCTGACCACAGAACATTTTTCCGGAAGGATTGTGCTTTGTCAAGGTACTCAGTCGTCCCTTTTAATGTCTTTTCTTCAGCAATGGTTTCTTCCCTGGCTTTCGCCCATAAAGCTCTGTTTGATTTAGTGTGTGGCGTATAGTACTTGTTGAAACCACGACCCCAGATTGTTCCAGGTTGGTCTTCAGGTCTTTGAATGTTTGACGTAGTGTTTTTTTCCACATTCGAACCAACCTTCGAAGACATCTCTTGTCAATTTTCCTCTTTCCCTCACATCCAGGGAGGTTCTTGACTGTTCCATGCTTGGCAAACTTCTTAATAACATTGCACACTGTTGAAACTGGGATATCAAGGTCTTTGGAGATGGCCTTAAACCCTTTGGAAGTCTTGTGTTTGCTAATAATAGCAGCTCTGATGTCCTCAGACAGCTCCTTTGTCTTCACCATTGTGACAAAGGGACAGGGCCTATAGTGTGGCTTTTTAAAACACTGAAGTCATCATTCATTGGCTAATTCATGTCACATGGGAACCGAAAATTAATCACAGGTGAATTTCTTTTGTGATTTACCACAGGCAAGTTAAAATGTATTTCCATACTAAATTAATGTAAAGGGTGCCAATATCAGTGACACAGCAAGCTTTAGTTTTTTCTATTTTTCCCTCTTATTGTTTTTTTGTTTTAAATGATTGTTTATCATTTGTTCTTTTGTATTTAACACGAGTCTCTATACAAAAAAACTGTTTCACTTGATTCATTTTTTTCAGGAGATATTGCGCATTATGTAAAGAAATGAGGAAGAGGATTTTCCAGCTTCGTATTATAGTCCAAAAAATTTATGGGAGATAGATTTTAAAAACATTCCAGAATCATATTCCATCAACCAGAGCAACGCATTTCGAACACGGAACTTGCGTTCTTCGTCAAGACTGTCTCTCAAATGGTTCCACCATAGTATATATATGTATACACATGTCCAGTTGTCCACCAATAAAATCACATAGGTGATTTTGTGTCACAATTTTTTTCTATGTGTGCATACAAGAATAATTACAGAAATAACAATAAAAACATTTGCACAAAAGATCATTTATTTCCGTAATTATTTTTGTATGCACACCTATGTGATTTTGTGTCATGATTTTTTCTATGTGATTTTATTGGTGGACACACACATATACACACATTATATATATATATATTATATATATACACACACATACACACGCATATATACGAGTTATATAAATATATATATATATATACACACACACTATGGGGTAACCATTTGAGAGCCAGTCTTGACAAAGAATGCAAGTTCCGCGTTCGAAACGTGTTGATCTTGTTGATGGAATATGATTCTGGAATGTTTTTAAAATCTATCTTCAATAAATTTTTTGGACTATAATACGAAGCTGGAAAATCCTCTTCCTCATTTCTTTGGGTACCTCACGATTGGATCCTCGTTTCCGTCCTTCAGGACGCCAGAGCCCAGGTGAGCTGGTGAACTCCCTCACACTATTAAACATTATGTACTTAAACTTCATGGGTGCCAATAATGATGAGCAGGACTGTATAGGATTAGGGATAACTTGCAAATCACTGAGGTTCTGACCAGCAACGATTTTGAAATCGGGAAACCAAAGAATGGGGGTCCCATCCTAAACTGACCAGAGGCCGAGTATGTGTACCTCTGCTCCATTTAGGCCAGGCTGTAAAACCCAGTTCTTGGGCTTTGAAAGACTCAACCTTGGAATGGCTTGGAGTCGCCTGGTTAGACTCTATGATCGGCAAGTTATCCCCTATCCTATGGAAAAAGTATAACTTGAATTTTTGGGAATAATACTTTAAAAGTGTTGACCATTAATAAACAACCCCTTGTTAACAACGCGACTGTTTATGGCAAAATAAAGATTTTCATACTTGCAACGCGGATCAGCGCCATTCCTCCCATGTTGGTGCCGAGTCCCCCGGCTGTCCCATAAAGAATGAAAGGAAAGGTGGGACACGTGTGGTCACTAGTCCATTCTGACAAGGTATATCACAGCTCTTTTCTTTGGATTCCTGCAGTCACACCCCAATCCTCAAGTTATAATCTATCCAATCAATGATTGAATAAACTATTTAAACAGGCCTGATCCATATATCTCAGTGGCACAAATCCCTCAGCTGTCCGACAGCAACGTATCCAAACCCCACGTCTCTCAATAGTCCATTTAATCTACACGGGGTTAAAAGGATAAAGTGCTAGAATTATTTCATTTCACTAAAATAAGTGAGAATTAAATATTTAGTCATTTTAGGTAAAGTTAATATCCATAGAAGAGGATTTGCGCTGCTCCGTTAACAGATGACAATTCCGGGCGTCTCCACTTTACGATGTCACTTGTGTTGACACCACCTGAAAATCTAATTGTGCTATCAGAACATACTGTCAAGGGAGGACAAGTTAACTACTGAGCCACCACTGTAGGCTTCTGAGTCTCTGAGCACATTATGGTGTTTTCAAGAACATTTCCCATAGAAAGAATAAGCAGTCGGTCTCGGTGGGTGACATGAAGAAGAAGAAAAAGTGCAGTAAGTGCTCTTCCAAATGTACTGCTCACGTTAACACACAGCAAGTGCCAAAAGGATGATTTCTGCAATTTCAGAAGTTTAGCCTTGTCACTTATGGATGTGATTGCAATGAGCTTGGAAATACAACATAAGACAATCTGTCTTATTCCTTATGATGTTAAGTAAATTTAAATCTAAGTCAGAATTTGCTCATAAAATGCAATATACATGGAATAAAATTGCTACTGAAACAGAAGTCAAAACAGACAAACCCAAAATTTGCATATATATGGTTTTGTCTTATTTTATACAAAAAAATAATATGACTTTTAATTTCCACATACTGCATAAGACCTGAAGTCCAGTAGGTGATTGCATTATGGGCCACACAGTGTTTAAAAGAGAAAAAGGATTAAAAAATATCAAGACGGCTTTATCCATCATATAATGTCAGGGAATATTGTTTGGATATTAAATAATTTTATGATGGTGGCTCCAGTGCAAAATCCACCCTTGCGTATTTTTTGCTGTCTTCCCAGCCGCACAGTGGAACAACACTACTACCCAAAGAGCAACTAAACTTTTAGTTTTATTATTTAATTACAAAATACAAATTACTTTATTTTGTTTCATTCTTTCCCAAAAAACTATGTTATCGTGCTGTGTCCCGTTCATTCCCAGGATTGGAGGGACCTGAGATTGGGCCCATGTCAGAAAGTGAAGGTATGTTCTAGCAATGTATCATCACTTTATAAAATTGGAAAATCTCCTTAACATCTATGGAAAAAAAAATTACATTAGAAAGGTAAATCAATCTTCCCTTCTCCCTCTCCCAAAAAATAGACAAATGCGACTTAAAGTGTAATTCTCCTCTGTAAACCAATAGAATAAAACTCATGGAGGATATAGGAATAGTAATAGATCCAAACATTTGTCAACTACGTGCGACTTACAAATGTCATCTTCTCGTGTGCTCCAAACTACAGACCAAGCCTCTGTTCTAATCATCACTCATATCACTTGACCACCTCTTAGTTTCCTCGAACAGCGTCCAAAAGCTTCCTCACTCCAGTGTGACCGTATATTATGTCCTCCATTTCAACATAATATTCTACATCTCGACGCTAATCCCTGCTGTGTGTGAATGGTGAGTAGAGAGAGTGGTTGTCAGCTTTCCTGATTACTTTGTATCCGTCAGTCAAGCAGACGCCTTTCCTTGACAATGTAACGAGTGCCCCTACGATTAGCAGTGACGTGGCCTGCAGGAGATCTGCCACGAGTTGGCAGATCATAACCCCTTGCCAATCACATGTGTAGAAGGCTACAGATAAACGTAGAATGACGTGCCTAACCACTGATAACCCGTGTGATCACGGCAGAACGACAAGAAGACATAGGAAAGGAAGAAAGGAATATTACTATTACCAACAGAAATGTAACTAAGCCACAGAGATGAACCTAAAAGGCACTTTATCAGCTTTAGGTTGCCATGCTCCTCTCACTTGACCTACACAGTTTGTGTTCCTTTGAGCATTAGATCTTAAAACTAAAATCCTTCTACTATTAAAGTAGTCTCCTCAACACTCTCCTGGACCCATTGTAAGATGGATACCCCTGGTTCTTGATGGACCTCACCGACTTACGAAGGGGCTCGCAAGGTTGTCTGTCATTTTGATGGACAGTACACAGGGCTATTCTTTCCATCAAATCTGCACAGACTGTTGTCAGAGGGCTTTGAACGTAAAGAGAACAATTACTTAGTGGGGATCAAAATATGGACTGTATACATTACTAAACAGATTTCTCAGACTTGAGGACGCTGGTGTACTCACTTTGAAAATCCATGTAATACTTTGTGAATATTTTTCCCTCCATATATAAAATAGTAATATATTGTTAGTTTTTTCAGGCCATCTCTCACTGAACTCATAAATTCCTCATTTAAATTTGAAGATTATACAGCCATTCTGACACGGATTCTCAAAGCAAGTACACCAAACTCATCAGTGCTCAGAGATCAATTTAAAGGGGTTGTCTGGGCTTACTATCCTAAGTATATGTCATCAATCTCAAATTGGTGAGCATTCGATACCCGGCACTCCCGCTGATCAGTTGGAGCTGAACAGCACAGCAATGGAGCTGGACAGCACAGCAATGGAGCTGGACAGCACAGGAATGGAGCTGAACAGCACAGCAATGGAGCTGAACAGCACAGCAATGGAGCTGAACAGCACAGCAATGGAGCTGAACAGCACAGCAATGGAGCTGAACAGCACAGCAATAGAGCTGAACAGCACAGCAATGGAGCTGGACAGCACAGCAATAGAGCTGAACAGCACAGCAATGGAGCTGGACAGCACAGCAATAGAGCTGAACAGCACAGCAATAGAGCTGAACAGCACAGCAATAGAGCTGAACAGCACAGCAATGGAGCTGAACAGCACAGCAATAGAGCTGAACAGCACAGCAATGGAGCTGAACAGCACAGCAATAGAGCTGAACAGCACAGCAGTGGAGCTGGACAGCACAGCAATGGAGCTGGACAGCACAGCAATGGAGCTGGACAGCACAGCAATAGAGCTGAACAGCACAGCAATAGAGCTGAACAGCACAGCAATAGAGCTGAACAGCACAGCGTAGTGCTACTGCCAAGAACTGAAGGTCAGTTGCAGGTCCTAAAGGGAAGATATCACATCCATTGCTTATGAATGCTGCAGCCTTATCCTTAGCCCCAATGGTAACTTAGTCCCAGTTGGCTGTAACCAACAGACATGATGTTGTTGCTGCAGGACCATTGGGAATCACCAAAAGGATTGAATAATAAAATAACCATTATTTACCTATTTCATACCAATAAGAGCAGGTTACCAACTTTCTGATTTTTTAAATTTTGGACAATATGAAATTATTAGGATTTTGTAAATCATGACTCCCCCCCAACAATCAGTCCAGGCCTACGTCAAAGATATACGGTATGTTTTTTTTAAAACTAATAATACAATCTGTAATTAGTGAGTAAAACCTTATTACACCTTATCATCTGTTAAAGAAGACAGTATAAGTGACAGTGAAAATAATTATCTATAACTGAATCAAATGAATAGACTCTTTGGGAATGCATGCACAGAGAATTAAACAATAATTTCTTTCATCTAGTGCCGCCGGTGTATAATCCTTTTACTCTGAATTTTTGCAATGAACTCTTGTAATTCAAGTGCTGGAAAAAAAAAAAGAAGAAGATTCCAGCACCTAAAAGAGACTGTGATTTCACGTGAAATAGCCGATTTATAGCAATATGCCATGTTTAGAAAACAAGCCTATCCAAACATTATAATTACAATATGCAATGGCAGCCATAACCCAACATTAATGCACTAGATCCTGATACATTCGTCAAAGGGAGTTTTTTTTCCCCCTTCCTCTTCGTTCAGGGTAGTTTTAAGTTCAGGGACAGAGACCATGTCTTCATTAGAAACATTAACATTCACAGTCTGTAGTAAATTTTGACAGTGAAAAGGTCTCTGTAACCTTTTAGTTGTGCAGAAATTTACTTCCCAAGAAAATTACAGCTGGCACTGTCTTAATTAATGCGAGCTTTCTTTTCTGAAAATTGTGGGCTTGTCAGGGGAAAAAAAAGGCAGAAAAACCTCAGTTTAAAAGGCTGGACGCACAAAAAAAAAGATGCGCATCATAGGAACACTGCACAGAATAACTGTCTCTAGTAGTTTTGCCGCATGATACCATAGAAGTGCTGTCATTTTATTTAAAGGTGTAATTCAGATTTAGCAAATAATAATCATTATTCAATAAAAAGTTAATAACATTTTGCAATCTATTGTGAGTAAATTCCTTACAGTTATTGAATGGAGAAGGACTATATGTCCTGTCTGACTGATTAAAATGCTACTTATATGACATGAAAGGGATGAAATGGCCTGGATCGGAGTTATCTCTGATGCCAACCAAAGCAGCAATGTATCAGCGATAATATAAACCTGACACCGATTACCTATGGTGCAAGCTAAGCACTTTAACCCTCTCCATATACTCACTGGCACTTTCGATTAACAGCAAATATAAGCAAGATTGCACCAAGGAGATAAAGAGTAACAGGTATGGCAACCGCAGGACAAACTTTCAGCAAGAAGTGCAGCTTGGCAAATACAAATAGTGTGTAATAAACCCACTGTTAGGAGTCAGCTCCGCTAGCAGGTTTGAGCAGTCGTCTCTTGAGTGCAAGTATGAGGCTTGCATACTAGCGGTCGTGTGTCATCTAGCTTCCCGTCTGCTTCTCGAGAAGTTTTAAGAAGAAGTAAATCGCAAAATTGCTGGTGTTTACAAGCACTATCCAGCAATATCCATCAATAAAGATGAGAATAACCCTTGAAGTACCCTTTCCTTCTAATGGAAAACAATGGCATGTAAAGCTTGTGCTAAAGATGAAATTACTACCCAAGTTGGCAAAACAACAAGTCCCATGTGTCCCATGTGTGATAATCACATGGAGAAGCAATGGGCTGCAATAAAGCTGGTGGGAAAACATTAAAAAGAAGCAAATGGATTTCTGAAAAACCAGTGTCACCATGCTGCTAAACAATTGCAACTACTTTCCAAAAAAGGTTAACTTGACTTCTTTTCTTAATAAAAAGACTAAAATGACAGTTATTGCCATACTAGTAAAAATCGAAAGCAGCTAGGTGTAAAGTCCAGTGACCATTCTGTTAACAGGACTGACCGCTACGTGTCTGCTCCATGTCCTTGTATAAACATGAGACACATGCTCTGTGACTACCACGCTGATTTATCTGCTTGCAGCTCACTTATCTCTTCTGTCTTTTTTTGTGAATAGTTCCCCCCGAGACCGAAAAATAATACACAACAGTGTTCTTAGCTAGAGATGAGCGTTGTTCTACTCAAACTGTTCGCCAATCTCAAATTCGAGCTGTTTTGGGCGGTGTTCGAGCCGTTCGGCGAACACGAACAATTTGAGAAAAATTCGGCTGTTCGAGGTTATGTTCGATAACTGTTCGTGCACCAAAATCATAACTGGATTTTTTCTCAGTAATGATGAAAATTAATGTTAATACGCAGTTTGAGTGTACAGCGGGGTGGGGGGAGGGGCAGGGGATGGATCTCTGCAGGAACAATGAAGATCTCCATTTTTTTTTCTCTTTCCCGCATTTGCAGTGGGGAGGTGCAATCTGTCAGCCTATCAGCAGCGCACACACGGAGCGAAGTGCTTTTTTTCACACAAGCAAGGGCATGTGTCATTGGCAGTGTATGTCACATGTCCTTGCCCTATAAGACCAAGCCATTTTCCCCGTCGCCACCATTTTCTCACTGCTGCAGCTGCGTGTTAGACGGCACCGCTGTTGCTGTGTGCGCTATACCTTGTTAATTTCAAGCCAATTTTCGCACAAATATACAGATAGCTTGGGAGTAGGGAATAGTTGTGATTGCAGTCCTTTTAAGGACTAGGTTACAGCATTTCCTACGACTTTTATCAGGCAGGTCTGTGCTCTTAAATAGATAGATTGTGGGAGTAAAGACTAATTGTAATTGGAGTCCTTTTCAGGACTAGGTTACATGAGTTCCTATCAGTTTTTGCCAGGCAGGTCTGTGCCAGTGCTGTGCAAGTTTTTTTCACAGCATTTGGCTGAATCTAGCAAAGCTAATCCTTTTTGGCCTATTGCAGAGTGTGTTAGTCAGTGGAGTAGCCTATCTGTGTTGCAAGATATACCACCTGTGTATAGAATACCAATTTTTTTACTGCACCTAGTGAAGTAAAATCTTTTGGGCATAGCATCATTCTATTAGTCCATCTATACTGACCTCCATCAGGTTGCAAACTGAATATAATTTTTTTCTGCATCTAGCTCTGAAAAAATATTTGGGCTTCTAGCAGTGTGTGGGACTTGGTCTATTAGTCCATCTATACTGACCTCCATCAGGTTGCAAATTAAAAATAATTTTTTTCTTCATTTAGCTCTGAAAAAATATGTGGGCTTCTAGCAGTGTGTGGGACTTGTTCTATTAGTCCTTCTATACTGACCTCCAGCAGGTTGCAAATTGAATATAATTTTTTTCTGCATCTAGCTCTGAAAAAATAGTTGGGCTTCTAGCGGTGTGTGGGACTTGGTCTATTAGTCCATCTATACTGACCTCCATCAGGTTGCAAATTAAAAATATTTTTTTTCTGCATCTAGCTCTGAAAAAATATTTGGGCTTCTAGCAGTGTGTGGGACTTGGTCTATTAGTCCATCTATACTGACCTCCATCAGGTTGCAAATTAAAAATAATTTTTTTCTGCATCTAGCTCTGAAAAAATATTTGGGCTTCTAGCGGTGTGTGGGACTTGGTCTATTAGTCCATCTATACTGACCTCCATCAGGTTGCAAATTAAAAATAATTTTTTTCTGCATCTAGCTCTGAAAAAATATTTGGGCTTCTAGCAGTGTGTGGGACTTGGTCTATTAGTCCATCTATACTGACCTCCATCAGGTTGCAAATTAAAAATAATTTTTTTCTGCATCTAGCTCTGAAAAAATATTTGGGCTTCTAGCAGTGTGTGGGACTTGGTCTATTAGTCCATCTATACTGACCTCCATCAGGTTGCAAATTAAAAATAATTTTTTTCTGCATCTAGCTCTGAAAAAATATTTGGGCTTCTAGCTGTGTGTGGGACTTTCTCTATTAGTCCATCTATACTGACCTCCATCAGGTTGCAAATTAAAAATATTTTTTTTCTGCATCTAGCTCTGAAAAAATATTTGGGCTTCTAGCAGTGTGTGGGACTTGGTCTATTAGTCCATCTATACTGACCTCCATCAGGTTGCAAATTAAAAATATTTTTTTTCTGCATCTAGCTCTGAAAAAATAGTTGGGCTTCTAGCGGTGTGTGGGACTTGGTCTATTAGTCCATCTATACTGACCTCCATCAGGTTGCAAATTAAAAATAATTTTTTTCTGCATCTAGCTCTGAAAAAATATTTGGGCTTCTAGCAGTGTGTGGGACTTGGTCTATTAGTCCATCTATACTGACCTCCATCAGGTTGCAAATTAAAAATAATTTTTATCTGCATCTACAGTACCTCTGAAAAAATATTTGGGCTTCTAGCTGTGTGTGGGACTATTTGTATTAGTCCATCTATACTGACCTCCATCAGGTTGCAAACTGAATATATTTTTTTCTGCATCTGCCTCTGAAAAAATATTTGGCCTTCTAGTAGTGTGTCGGACTTTCTCTATTAGTCCATCTATACTGACCTCCATCAGGTTGCAAATTAAAACTAATTTTTATCTGCATCTACAGTACCTCTGAAAAAATATTTGGGCTTCTAGCTGTGTGTGGGACTATTTGTATTAGTCCATCTATACTGACCTCCATCAGGTTGCAAATTCAAAATAATTTTTTTCTGCATCTAACCCAGCCAATAGTTTTGGCCTAATACCACAGTTTGGCCACTCAGCTCTGCTCGGTTACCATCCATTGTTTTTTTGTGCAAACAACTCCAGAGTTGTGAATTAGTTAACCACCAAAATGAGTGGAAAAAGGCCTGCTGCTGGTGGAAAGGGGAATAGGCGTGTTGGGAAGGGGAAAAAAGGTTGTGTCCGTGGGGTAGGTGTTAAAGCAACAGTAACATCTGCAGAAGAAAGACCATCTTCCAGCCAAGCTAAAATGTCTACTTCTTTTAGCGGACAATGTGATAAGATCCGTTTCTTACGGTCACGCCAATCGCTACAAATTCCAGATGAGGCACAAAAACAGCAGGTGCTTCAACGGATATCAAGTGCTCCTTTAAGTGGGCTCTCCTCCACATCAACTTCAACATCACAAATACTCCAGTCCTCAAAGGTGTCACCCAAATCGCACTTGCTTCCTCACAGCTCCCAAATCTCCAGCTGCCCGTCTGAGTATGAGGTAGAACAGATGGTTGAGTCTGCAGAGCTGTTTACTCATACTATAGCCTGGGAATCAGAGGTCGACTCCAGCGCTTCTGTGAATCCAGACGAGGAAATGATCTGCACTGATGCCCAGAATCTTTATGAGTCGGATCCAGGACCAGACGCAGAAGGTTCTGACCATAATGTAGACCCTCATTCCCAAACTGTAACTCCTGTTGGTGGAGACAATGAGGAAGACGATGATAAGACTCAAATACCTGATTGGAGCGACAACTTTAGTTTTTTGTCAGGGCAGGAACAGGTTGGCTCTGAGGACGACGGGTGTGATAACGCACAGGGTGATGATGATGAGGTCGGAGATCCCACTTACTGTCAACCCACAGTCAGCCAAGAGATGAGGTCAGCAGAGGAGGTGGAGGAAGATGCTAGTGACGACGAGGTCAGGTTGCGCCTTCCTGGACAGAGACGTAGTACTGGAAGCACGTCAACAACTGCATCCTCAAACACAACTCTGCCTCTCACCACAAGTCGTGGTGGCTCTTCAGGTCGCATGGGTGCTAAGCCTTGCATAGCCTGGGCATTTTTTCAGATCGATAAAGATGACCCAACTCGTGTTATCTGTAACATTTGTCAGCAAAAGCTAAGTAGAGGCCAAAAAATACATAGTTTGAGTACTTCATGCATGAACCGGCACATGGACATGAAGCATAAGTTGCAGTGGGAAGCTCAGTGTGCTACAATGCGGCCTAGCCGGCCGGGCCAATCACCGTCTGCCATATCTTGTGCATCCGCGGCCTCTTCATCCTCTGTGACTGGGAGGACAGCAGTCACACCTGTTTTGGGGCGCAGACCTGCCACCTCTTTACCCGCAACAGCCAGCGTGATTGGCAGGTCATCATTTTCTTTGGAGGTGGTAACACCAGCTGGTGTTGAGCGCTGTCCGACATCGATAGCACCACCTTTGGATCAAGGCAACCTAACAAGTCCGCCTGCATCTTCCTCACAGACCGGCAGTTTGCCGGGGACACCCTTATCAACCCCGTCTAAGCACAATAGCCAGCCCTCGGTCCCTCAGATGTGGAGAAGTAAAAGACCATTTCCTCCTAGCCATGAGAAAGCTAAGAGGTTGAATTTCACCATCTGCAAGCTCTTGGCTACAGAAATGCTGCCTTTCCGCCTGGTGGACACAGAGGATTTTCGAGACCTTATGTCCGTCGCAGTGCCCCAGTGCCAGATGCCCAGTCGGCACTACTTCTCAAAGAAAGGTGTGCCTGCGCTCCACCAGCATGTCGCACACAACATCACCGCTTCTTTGAGAAACTCTGTGTGTGACAGGGTGCATTTCACCACAGACACTTGGACGAGTAGGCATGGACAGGGGCGTTACATGTCGCTGACTGGGCACTGGGTAACTATGGTGACAGCAGGACAAGGGGCTGCTGTCCAAGTCTTGCCGTCCCCACGAGTTGTGCGTCAATCCTCTTTATGTCAAAGTTCCTCCACTGCTTCTGCCTACTCAACCTCCTCTCGGTCTTCCACCTGCACCCAAAGCCTGTCTGGTCATGCCACAAGCTTTCTAACTGCGCAGAAGGGATCCTGCACACCTCCTTACTATGCTGGCAGTAGGGCTCAACGTCATCAGGCGGTTTTTACATTGAAATGTCTGGGAAATGTGAGTCACACAGCTGAGGAGTTGTGGTCAGCTCTGGAGAACCAATTTCATGAATGGTTGTCTCCACTGGACCTGAAACCAGGGAAGGCCGTGTGCGACAATGCTGCAAACCTGGGTGCGGCCCTTCGCCGGGGCAATGTCACACACGTGCCTTGTATGGCTCACGTGTTGAACCTGGTTGTCCAGCAATTTTTAGCCCACTATCCCAGACTAGATGGCCTTCTGCAGAGGGCACGGTCGCTGTGTGCTCACTTCCGCCGTTCGCATCCCGCAGCTCAGCGACTTACATCTCTACAGAAGTCGTTGGGCCTGCCACTTCACCGGCTAAAATGCGATGTGCCTACCCGGTGGAATTCAACTCTGCACATGTTGCAGCGGCTGTGGCAGCACCGACAAGCCCTGGTGCAATACGTTCTGACGTATAGCCTGGGCCAACGAGATTCAGAGGTGGGGCAAATCACGCTGGAGGAGTGGTCTCAGATCAGGGACCTATGCACCCTTCTGCACAGTTTTGAAATGGCGACGAAGATGTTTAGTGCTGACGATGCCATTATCAGCATGACTATTCCGGTGATTTACATGCTGGAGCACATGTTAAACAGAATTCGGAGTCAGGTGGTGGCACAAGAGGAGGTGGAGGAAGTAGAGGAGGAGGAGTTGTATGCGGAAGGGCTAACATCTGCAAGGTCCAGACGGTCGGCAGCACCAAGGCGGCAGGCATGTGAGGGTGGGGGAGATGGTTTTACCAGGGCGCATGGTAGCAGCCAAACTAGTGAGGAAGGTGCAGGAGCCCAGGAAGAAGTGGAGGACGAACTGATGGAAGACTCATCAGATGAGGGAGACCTTGATCACATTTCTGTTGTGCGAGGTTGGGGGGAGAGGACAGAGGAAGGAAGCATGATTGTTACCTCGCCACCAACACAACAGGGACTTGGTGCTCCTGGATGCGCAACACACATGAGTGCCTTCTTGCTGCACTACCTGCAACATGACCCTCGAATTGTGAGAATTAGAAATAATCCTGACTACTGGGTTGCCACACTGTTAGATCCCCGGTACAAAAGTAAATTTGCAGAAATTATTCCTGCCATAGAAAGGGATGCACGCATGCAGGAGTATCAGCAGAGACTGTTGCAGAATCTTACATGTGCTTTTCCACAAAATACCAGTGGTGCACGTAGTGAATCTCACAGTTCCAACTTGCCAACCGTGGGACCGTCAAGTGTTCAGCACTCAAACCGTAACAGAACCACAGTATCTGCTGGTAACATCAATTTTGCGGAATCATTTCACCACTTTTTTAGCCCATCCTTTGCAAGGCCACAGGAGACAAGAAGTCTGACACATAGTCAACGCCTAGAGACGATGGTACAGGAATATCTCCAAGTAAACATTGAAGCCACGACTGTGTCACTGGACCCTTGCTCTTTTTGGGCTTCCAATCTGGATAAATGGCCGGAGCTAGCCACTTACGCCTTGGAGATCTTGTCATGCCCCGCAGCCAGCGTTCTGTCTGAACGTGTGTTCAGCGCTGCTGGTGGTGTGCTGACAGATAAGCGCACGCGGCTCTCCACTGATAATGTAGACAGACTCACGTTCATAAAGATGAACAAATCATGGATCCGAAACGACTTTTCTACCCCTGTGTCATCCTGGGGAGAGTAAAAGCTTGATGATTGGTTAAAATCACCCTACCAACCGTTTTAAGCTTTCAAATTACTAATCATGTTTATCTGTATCTTGACTGGAAAATAATTTGGGCTTTGTAGCAGTGTGCAGCACTGATCCTATTAGGCCATCTATACTAAAGCTTCACCAGATTTAAAATTAAAAATAATTTTTAGCTGCATCTAGCCCGGAAAATAATTTTGGGGCTCCGAGATGCGCAAGGCACATAAGTGCCTTCTTGCTGCACTACCTGCAGCATGACCCTCATATTGTCAGAATTCGAAGTAATCATGACTACTGGGTTGCCACACTCTTAGATCCCCCAAACTTTTCGATCAACCTTTTCATTTTAATAAAGACCAAAAAAATGGTCATTTTTGAAATTATAAGCATTAGCAGGTTGTTAGAAACTGAAATCAAACAGTTTTCAACTCAAAACTTTATTCTAGGTGATGTTACATTTTCACATAGGACCCCTTGTTCGAAAGGAGCTTCTGAACTCTCTCGCCCATTGAATTTGTCAGGTTTTGGATGGTTTCTGCTTCAATTGTTTTGCATGAGGACAGAATACCCTCCCAGAGCTGTTGCTTAGATGTGAACTGCCTCCCGCCATCATAGACACTCCTTTTAATGATGCTCCAAAGGTTCTGAATGGGGTAGAGGTCAGGGGAGCATGGGGGTCACACCATAAGTTTGTCCCCTTTTATGCCCATATCAGCCAGAGATGCAGATGTTTTATGTGCAGCATGAGATGGTGCATTATCATGCAGAAAAATGATCTTGCTGTGAAATACACGGTTCTTCTTCTTGAACCATGGCAGGAAGTGCTGTTTGAGAAAATCCACATACATTATGGAGTTCATCTTTAGCGCCTTCAGGGATCCTAAAGGGGCCGACAATCTCTCTCCCCATGATTCCAGCCCAAAACATTACTCCACCTCCTCCTTGTTGGCGCTGTAGCCGTGTTTGCGTGGGGTGTCCATCAACCAGCCATCCTCCACTCCATCCATCTGGACCATCGAGCGCTGCACGGCACTCATCCGTGAACAAAACAGTTTTGAAATCAGTCTTCATGTAATGTTTGGCCCACTGGAGCCGTTTCTGCTTGTGTGAAGTGGATAGAGGAGGTCGACAGGATGGCGCATGCACAGCTGCAAACCTCTGAAGGACCCTGCATCTTGTTGTTCGGGGGACGTTGGAGGCACAAGCAGCTTCAAAAACTTGTCTGCTGCTATGACAAGGCTTTTTTGCCGCTGCTCTTTCAACCTGACGTAATTGCCTGTAGGAAAGAGTCCTCAATTTGCCCTTATCAGCACGCACACGTGTGTACTGTGAATCAGCTACATACTTCTTGATTGCCAAGACACTTCATCCTGATCATCGCACAATGTTGATTGTAGTCATGCCTTGACCTAAACACTCCACAATTTGTTGCTTCTCAGCAGCCGACACATCCTTTTTCTTTCCCATTTTGGCAGAAAATGTAGGCTGCTTAATAATGTGAGAGAGCCTTCTTAAGTAGTCTTGCCTTTCATTGGACACACCTGCCAAACTAATTAGCACAGGTGTCTGCAATTGCTTACAGTGATATAAAGAGCCCTGACACACATCACCATCAATGAGTTTAACTGACAAACAAACAAATTCTTCCGTTATCACTCCTAAACACTTTTTGTATAATAATTTGGAACGCAGTGTACATGTGCTTTTCCACAAAACACCAGTGGTTCACGTAGTGAATCTTACAGTTCTAACTTGCCAACCGTGGTCTGTATGAAGTTGTTCAATAAAGGGCCCAAAATTAAGATAACATAGATGGGAGAGGTCTCTATGAATAGGAATTCCTAAGTATTTGATACCCTGTGAGGGCCAGGCAAAGGGAAAGTTGGACTGGATGGAATCCTATATGGATTTGGGGAGGGAGACATCGAGGGCCTCAGACTTCGCTGCATTGATTTTAAAATTTTACCATGTAACAAAGTGATCTATTTCAGCCATAACAGCATGGATGGATATATGTGATTGAGTGATATATACTAGGACATCATCAGCAAATAGAGAGCACTTGTACTCGGTGCCTCCCACCTCAATCCACCTAATATTGGGGTTATGGCGAATTGATGAGAGCAGGTGCTCCGTCACTAGGATGTATAAGAGAGGGGACAGAGGACATCACTGCCTTGTCCCATTGGTGATTGTGAAAGGTGATGAAAATGTTCTGACGCACCCCCTGGGCCTTGGGACACCCGGAGCCGGACCCTTTTTGGTGGATGCTGGTGGTTGTAGTCTTCGTGGCGGCGACCCGGTTCCGTGGCTCAGGGCGGTCAAACCAGTGGTGGAACTATTTATGTGGTTTTGATGTTTAAATGTCCGACTACGCCACCCGTGGATTGCGGTCAGAGTGAACCGCCGCTACAGGGCAGACCACTGAGGCTGGTGTTGTGGGTGCAGCAGAGCGTAGCATAACTCCCCACGGGAGGAGTATAGCCTCAGGGCAGTGTATGCGGAGGATGGGGGTGATGGTGCAGGGCAGCAGAAGTAACGACACGGAGTCAGTGATGCAGTTCAGGGCCTTTACTCACAGTTCTTATTATCCAGACCACGTCTGCAGGTAACGGCTGCCCACGTCGTACTGTGCTCACCAGGTGAGGGGCTCAGACAACTCCCAGATAACTTTGGAGCACTTCACAGGACCCCCTTTGTGTGTCCTTTGTCTGGCCTTTCTTACCAACACTTCTGTCCGGCTGCCTCGGGCCTCCTCTTGGTAAACTTGGCGCCAGTTTCCCTGACCCTATGTGGTGCCTTCCTAGCGGGTGTAGCGAGGGGCTGCGCCACATAAAATGTCAGAGCCTCCGGTTTCTAGCTGAGGGTCGTTTCCTGCCTCCACTAGTTCGGGGACCGGTCTCCCCCTTTGGCCTGACCCCTCCACGCAGGTGGATTCGGGCGTGCGGTGGCGACTCGCCCGTCCGCACCCCTGGGATCCCTTCATTCCTCGTTCCTGGAGCCTTCTCCGCTCCTCTTCCTTCCTTCTCCCTCTTCCAGGCCTGGGCCTCTGTTACTAGGCCTGCCTCCGGAGCAGAGCTCATGCAGAGCCCCTGCTCCCTGCCACTTCTGCTCAGACTTCTCTGCACTGAACTAAGATGGTGCCCACCTTTTATACTCCCTTCTCAATGCACCCAGGAACTGCTTCCTCCCTGCTCCTGCACTACAGGGTTCCCCTTCCTCAGTGTTCCCTCCCCCCACTCCAGCCAGGGACAGGGACTGTCGTGCCCATCTCAGGGGCATATTGGTCGCCCTGCCCCACGGCAATGTGGTGTAATGCATGCAGGTGTCGGGTCCTGATCCACACTCCATCCTTACCTGAGAGTGAGATATCACACCTCTGGGTGAGGTGCAATACGTCTGTAGCAACCGAGCCCTCAGGGTGCTACAGTTCCATTTATCTTCAGCCTAGGTGACGTATTGCGATACAGGGCCGTGATTTTGGCTATAAAAGGGTCCCCTAGACCCCTACCCCAAGCTTTTTAAGAGAATCATATATGGCGTGCCAGGAGACTCTATGGAATGCTTTCTCAGCATCCAACGAGAGTATCTAATTACAAATTTTTAACTGCATCTAGCCCAGGAAATACTTTGTGCCTAGTAGCAGTGTCTGCTAGTGAGCGGATTATCCCGGCTGTTAAGCAAGCTGCACCACCTGTAGTTTAGACACTTAATTTTTTCAAAGGAAATGCTTCGGGACCATGGGATACTTAGTGAAGAGCATCAGGAGGCACCCCAAGGCATAGGGGCTGGGACTGGCAGTAGGATGCCTTGCGGTGGACAGCCGAGCTCGATCCTTATAAAAGCTTTTTAACTGCAGCAGCTTTAGTGGACGCTACTGGAGCTGGAATTACCGCGGCTGCTGGCATGAGACTTGCCCTCCAATAGATCCTTGTAAATGGATTTAAAGTGTATTCATTCAAATTAGAGAGACAATTTAAATTAAAAAGCTTAGAGCTGCCTCCACCACAGGGGGGCTCGCTCGACCCACCAGCGGACAGGCACCAGTATTGGGAGAGGGGGGCTGGCCGTCAGGGTTCACCGCGGCTCTGGCACAAACCCGGCGACATGGAGGTGGCACGGGCAGGAGCGGACTGGCCGTGTCGGCTTCTCACTTTTTGGATTTTAGAAGGGCATGACATGCCTATATCTGTGTCTCCCCCTCCTTTTACTCCTCCACCTCTTTTATTTTCGCATGACTATATGTACTTGTCACTTTTCCATGTGTTAGTTATGTCTTCTGAGCAGTTTGTCAGCTTTTGGACACCTTTGAAGGTGTTTTCTATGTGTTTCTATGTGTTTTTGTTTGCCTGCCATTGGTTTTAACGGTGTTCGAAGGTGTTCGACGAACAGTTCGGCGAACACACGGGTGTTCGACGAACCGAACCGAACTCGAACACTACGGGGGTGGCTCAACACTATTCTTAGCCTAACAATTGTTAACACGTGACATTTTTGTGTGCCCCAAGATGATGTACAAATATGTTTTACAGAGCTCTCGGATGAAAATCATGAGATCCCATTTGCTGTGCCCTTATAATAATGATAACGGCGCGCATTAGTCCATGATTTTACATTTCTCCGCATTCATTTGAAAGCAGCTAATGTCAGCGAGAAATCTATATGTACCGAAGATGGAGGTAAGTAGACATCTTCAATCCATTCCAACCATCTGAATAAAGTCACTGAAAACTGCTTCGGTGCGAAATGCAATAAAATAACTGACTTCATAGGAATCAACTTAAAGGGAACAGGTCACCGTCATTTTGGCCCCCACACCAATCACACTGGGATGTGGTGTGATGGATTGATAGTCTCTGATCAGAATTTCTTTTTCTAAACCGTGTATCTTAGTTTGCGTGTAAATTATTTGACCTGCATCATCAAGGCATCTAACTTTCGCTCTCTATCCCATCTTTTGCTTGACATATTTGCTCCCTTACTTCTTTTGGAGACTCTTACATTTTGGAGACCAGACCGGCAGCATAAGCAATGGTTCTGTTGACGCCAGGCTTGTATATAGGGTGGTTACATAGTGCACAGCTGCCAGGGACAGCGTTCAGGATGCTAGCACGAAATTCAGTTCATAGATTGGAGCAGAATGTCAGCAACTTGGCTGGGTTTGCAATTGCATACGAAGGTCCTAAATAATCCGAAATTTTCCTCTGGATGAAATTCTCATCGGATACAACGAAAAAGAAACACTGGGGACAAGTATACTAGTGTAAGTGGTTTGAGTAGGGCCGGCTCCAGGTTTTCGTGGGCCCCCTTAACACATACCATGATTCATGATGCAAAGATACGGCAGAGAAATATAGGTATAGCACAATGCCAAAGATTTCACACACTGATTACATTACATGAGTGATATCTATTGTAAATTCTACACTATCTCAGAAACCCGCGAATCCTCACAGCGCAGTGTAGACGGGACAGTATAGTCCTCCATACAGTACTATGAGCCCCAGATAATGCTCCATACAGAATAATGGACCCCATATAATGTTCCATACAGAACAATGAACCCCATATAATGTTCCATACAGAATAATGGACCCCATATAATGCCCCATGCTGTATGGCCCCCATATAATGCCCCATGCTGTATGGCCAGCATATAATGACCCATGCTGTATGGCCCGCATATAATGCCCCATCCTGTATGGCCCCCATATAATGCCCCATCCTGTTTGGCCCCCATATAATGCTCCATCCTGTATGGCCCCATATAGTGGCCCATGCAGTATGGCCCCCATATAATGCCCCATGCTGTATGGCCCCCATATAATGCCCCATGCTGTATGGCCAGCATATAATGCCCCGTGCTGTATGGCCCTCATATAATGCCCCATCCTGTATGGCCCCCATATAATGCCCCATGATGTATGGCCCTCATATAATGCCCCATGCATCCATACATAAAAAAATCAAATACTCACCTCTCCTACTGCTGCTGCTCTGCTCTGGACTCCTCAGCGTCGCTGTCTTCCCGCTCTCCGCTGTACTGTGACTGCTCAGCAGATGTCGCGGTGGAAAGACGTCATCGCGCCCTCTGACCTGAGGAGTCATAGTCAGGAGACGCGGAAGTGACAGGACCTGCTGCGGAGGCACGGGGAGAGGTAAGTATAGTGCCGGGGTTCTGAGCAAGCCGGGGGTGGGAGGTGGCAGTCGCGGGCTCCTCCGCTCACGGGCCCCATAGTGCGCTGGGGTGCCCGACGGCGAGTGGGCCCCCCCACCTGCTCAGGGCCCCGGCACTTGCCCGGGTGCTGATGCTGGGCCTGGGTTTGAGTGTTAAAAAATAGGTGACAGGCACCCAAACCACAATGAATTATGCCAAAGTAAATCAATGGCTATGAACTCTAACCACTTATCTTACAATGGAGAAGTATAGTAAGTGTAAAGGGCTTGTGCATAATACTACAGCTATGCTGTCTGAAATGCAATTTATTGTTGTTTATTTTTAAAGCCCCCTTCATTCCACGGCTGACGATGGCTTTTTCTTCCATTGCTCCTTTTGACACTGGAGTGGAGATTGTGTTTCACATGCTGGGCAGCATATAGTGTTGTGTTTAG
This sequence comes from Phyllobates terribilis, assembly GCF_046119375.1. NCBI lineage: Eukaryota > Metazoa > Chordata > Amphibia > Anura > Dendrobatidae > Phyllobates > Phyllobates terribilis. Next base: position 10,089,743 of record NW_027362774.1, read on the forward strand.
GGTGACCAAAAAGATTCAAGGAGCACTGCGAGCCTCCTAATACTTGTACCTTCTTATCAGTAGGCTTCTGCTAAGTCATTCCTGCCTCGAGCCGCAACTTAATGATGTTGTGGGGTTCTCTACTCAGGAGAGGCACTAGGGGTGTCACAGGTAGTTGGAGCTTGCAGTGCTCTGGTCCTTTGGCTACGGATTACCAAATGGGGTACTGCAAATCTTTTTCCTCAACTCTAGTTGTGTCCAATGAGTATCAGAGCAGCAAATATAAAAATGACAGAAAAGGGTATCGGCTTAGCTATTGAAATGAGCCAGTCAGCCAGCCCCCTTCATACATATTACTAACAGGGAGAGTGGAGAAGCTCTCGCCAGTTTCAAAACAAGTCCAAAAGTGGAAAGGAGTGACGATGATACTTTAAGATCAGAGAATCTTTCTTAATTCAACAATATTATTAAGTTTCATAATTTTTTTTCACTTTTTATTCTTCAAACTGGCCAATTTTTCTAGCGCAATTACACCAGTGTATGTATCCACTGCAAAAAATGGGGGGAGCAGTCCCCGGAATGACAGCCTATATAAGGCTTGTATACAACAGCAGTCATGAGTCATAGGTGTGAAAGGTTAACCCCTCTACTCGAATATAGCTGATGAAATAATTTTATTTCTATAGCGCCAACATATTGTGCAGCACTTTACTTCATGTATTGCCTTTTTTGACATGATATTCCCACCCCCATATGTATTTATCTAATACAGCATACTTTCACGACAGATCCACTCTAAAGCATTGAGTGCCTATGTTTAGTTACAGGAAAGAACAACTTTTAACGAACGTTTATGCTGACCATAGATCTTAACACATATACAGATCCAGCAGTTAGACCCCAGGGAACTGAAGGAGGCAAGTTCATCGACAATTGCTTAATGGTTTATGTGTATCAAGCAGTTGGATAAATAAATGCGTTGTTATAGTTTTCAGGTTTTGGTTATATATTGGAAAATCCTGTACACATATGATTACTCAGCCAGGGAGAAATTGACTATAGTGCAGCAGAAACTAAGTTTTCACTCCCTTTCGTATAATAAATGGATGCTTTGCCTTGTGCAGATTTATCTGTGAGAGTACAATTTGCTTTGTTCAAATTGTTGTTTATGCTGCGTCTGCTACAATGTCTAAGAAATGATCTGCCTTTTTTATATTAAAGGGGATGCATCACAGATAAACACAGTCACCACAGCTTGGAACAAGGAGATAAACGCTGCAGGTGTTTACAAGAGGAAAAACATATGATTTGTTACTAGGAGGATATAAAAGACTCACTCTATGGGTCACTCGTCACTCAATGGTGCAACTGTCAACTATATAAAGATTTGGGATTATATGATGCTGATGACTCCGATAAAAACCTGACTGGTTGCAATCGGTCAACACTGCGTTGGAAATTAAATCAAACATCCAGGTCACTGATTTTTATAACCTGATTTACACGCACATGAGATCAAAATGCTGGCATAAACATGGGTGCTAAAGGATGACAGTATTTAGCTCCATGCAAGTGTAAACGAGTTCAAAGGTGATTTTTAGCAAATTCCAGTCCCCATGTGCCGTTTGTATAATTACCCTAGCTAGGTCTAGTGTTCCCGTTGACTTATCTGCAGCGTTGACATCACACTGACTGCACTGCAACCTATCAGTGAGCTCAGTGGTTTGTGCGGTCTACTCGGGTAGAGGCAGTGAGCTCGCTGGAGCAGCAGCGGAGACTCAGCACTGGGCCCTGGTGAGAATAAGAAAATGTAAGTTTTTTTTTTTTTTTAATACAATTGTCTTAAGGGACAGGGGTTTTCCAACACTGGAAAACCCCTTTAATTTCAAGTGTATTTAAAGAAGTTTTCCATGAAAAAGAAGTTTTGCTTTATACAGGCCAAAAAATACTAACCCACTTACCTTAGTAGATCGTGTCTGTTCATTCCATCAGATCCCAACGATGTTGGAGAGAAGATACATTAGCAGCACAAGCAGTAACTTTGGAAAACACCTATGTTGCTCTCAGTTCGGAGACAATTCAATTTTCAGCACAAGACCTTAATGATTTGAGAAAGACAAGTTATTAGAGACTTTATGCCTGCAATCTCCATTGAAAAGACTGTTAAGCATTAGTCCTGACAGTAGAACAAGAGACGTGGGACACCACCACAATGTCAGCCGCCATCAAAACCTGGGGTATGCATTGCATTTCTGTAGAAATGTCTGACTTTAAACATTAGTGCAAATGAGAGCTTTACCCATTTTTAGATATATTAGGCTTCAAGCCACCAACCTGTAGTAGATGCTAAAGGGGTTTGTTGCCCGTAGAAGCAGAGAACAGTTTTCATCTTCTAAGTTGGTTATTAAAGGGACTTTGTCAGCACAGAATGACTGTTCAAACCAAATACAAGTACATAGTGCACAAAGGTGTGGCCAAGCATTTAGGTGCACCTTCCCCCCTGCTTGGTTTTCCCACTATCTTCACTTCCCCTTGATTAACAGATCTGATTTCATAGAGCCACAGAACTGTAGAGATAGATGGAAAGCAAGTAAGTGGGAAGGTGCACTTAAATGATTGGCCATGCATGGTGCACCGAGCGCCTGCGCTTTGTTTGAACAGTCAAGGCGCTTTGTTTGAACAGTCATTCTGTGCTGACGTTAACATATTCACTTAGAATGAGGTTATCCAGTAAAAACAAGGTACCATAATTTTCGGACTATAAGGCGCACTTTTTTCCTCCAAAATTTTGGAGGAAAGTGGGGGGGGTGCGTCTTATAGTTCGACATATATTTATATACAGGTGCATCTCACTAAAAAGTTAATTTATTTCAGTTCTTCAATACAAAAAGTGAAGCTCCTATATTATATAGAGTCATTACAAACAGAGTGATCTATTTCAAGTGTTTATTTCTGTTAGTGTTGATGATTATGGCTTACAGCCAATGAAAACACAAAAGTCATTATGTCGGCAAATTAAAATAATTAACAAAAAACACCTGCAAAGGCTTCCTAAGTGTTTTAAAATGTCCCTTAGTCTGTTTCAGTAGGCTCCACAATCATGGGGAAGACTGCTGACTTGACAGATGTCCAGAAGGCAGTTATTGACACCATCCACAAGGTCCCAGAGTTCCAATTTTCATTTGGAAATCAAGGTCCCAGAGTCTGGAGGAAGAGTGGAGAGGCCACAATCCAAGCTGCTGGAGGTCTAGTGTGAAGTTTCCACAGTCAGTGATGGTTTGGGGAGCCATGTCATCTGCTGGTGTAGGTCCACTGTGTGTTATCAAGGCCAAAGTCAGTGCAGCCATCTACCAAGAAATTTTAGAGCACTTCATGCTTCCCTCTGCCTGCAAGCTTTTTGAGATGGAAATTTAATTCTCCAGCAGGACTTGGCCCCTGTTCACACTGCCAAAAGTACCAATACCTGATTTACAAACAACAGTATCACCGTGCTTGATTGGCCAGCAAACTCGCCTGACCTTAACCCCATAGAGAATCTATGAGGTATTGTCAAGAGGAAGATGAGAGACCCCAGAGCCAACAATGCAGACAAGCTGAAGGCTGCTATCAAAGCCACCTGGACTTCCATAACACCTCAGCAGTGCCACAGGCTGATCCCTCCATGCCACATTGCCGCATTGATGCAGTAACTGATGCAAAAGGAGCCCTAACCAAGTATTGAGGGCATTTACTGAACAGACATTTCAGTAGGACATTTCGGATTTTAAAAACATTTTTCAAGCTGTTGTTATAAAGTATTCTAATTTACTGAGATAATGGCTTTTGTGTTTTCATTAGCTGTAAGCCATAATCATCAAGATTAACAGAAATAAACACTTAAAATACAGTAGATCACTCTGTAATGACTCTATATACAACCCCTGGCAAAAATTATGGAATCACTGGGCTCGGAGGATGTTCATTCAGTTGTTTAATGTTGTTGAAAAAAAGCAGATCACAGACATGGCACAAAACTAAAGTCATTTCAAATGGCAACTTTAGGGCTTTAAGAAACACTAAAAGAAATCAAGATAAAAAATGTGGTACTCAGTAAGGGTAATTTTTTTCAGACCAAGCAGAGGGAAAAAATTATGGAATCACTCAATTCTGAGGAAAAAATTATGGAAACACCCTGTAAATTTTAATTTCCAAAACTAACACCTGCATCAAATTAGATCTGCTCGTTAGTCTGCATCTAAAAAGGAGTGATCACACCTTGGAGAGCTGTTGCACCACTTGGACTGACATGAATCATGGCTCCAACATGAGAGATGTCAAGTGAAACAAAGGAGAGGATTATCAAACTGTTAAAAGAAGGTAAATCATCAGGCAATGTTGCAAAAGATGTTGGTTGTTCACAGTCAGCTGTGTCTAAAATCTGAACCAAATACAAACAACATGGGAAGGTTGTTAAAGGCAAACATACTGGTAGACCAAGGAAGATATCAGAGCGTCAAGACCGGAAACTTAAAGCAATATGTCTCCAAAACAGGAAATGCACAACAAAACAAATGAACGAATGGGAGGAAACTGGAGTCAATGTCTGTGACCGAACTGTAAGAAATCGCCTAAAGGAAATGTGATTTACATACAGAAAAGCTAAACATAAGCCATCATTAACACCTAAACAGGAAAAAGCAATGGGCTAAGGAAAAGCAATCGTGGACTGTGGATGACAGGATGAAAGTCATATTCAGTGATGAATCGCGAATCTGCATTGGGCAAGGTGATGAAGCTGGAACTTTTGTTTGGTGCCTTTTCCAATGAGATTTATAAAGATGACTGCATGAAGAGAACATGGAAATTTTCACAGTCATTGATGATATGGGCTGCATGTCAGGTAAAGGCACTGGCAAGATGGCTGTCATTACATCTTCAATAAATGCCCAAGTTTACATTGATATTTTGGACAGTTTTCTTATCCCATCAATTGAAAGGATGTTTGGGGATGATGACATCATTTTTCAAGATGATAATGCATCCTGCCATAGAGCAAAAACTGTGAAAACATTCCTTGAAAGAAGACACATAAGGTCAATGTCATGGCCTGCAAATAGTCCGGATCTCAATCCAATTGAAAATCTTTGGTGGAAGTTGAAGAAAATGGTCCATGACAAGGCTCCAAGCTGCAAAGGTGATCTGGCAACAGCAATCAGAGAAAGTTGGAGCCAAATTGATGAAGAGTACTATTTGTCACTCATTAAGTCCATGCCTCAGAGACTGCAAGCTGTTATTAAAGCCAGAGGTGGTGCAACAAAATACTAGTGATGTATTGGAGTGTTCTTTTGTGTGTTTGTTTTTCATGATTCCATAATTTTTTCCTCAGAATTGAGTGATTCCATAATTTTTTCCCTCTGCTTGGTCTGAAAAAAATTACCCTTACTGAGTACCACATTTTTTATCTTGATTTCTTTTAGTGTTTCTTAACCCCTTTACACCCAAGGGTGGTTTGCACGTTAATGACCAGGCCAATTTTTACAATTCTGACCACTGTCAATTTATGAGGTAGTTACTCTGGAACGCTTCAACGGATCCCCCTGATTCAGAGAATGTTTTTTTGTGACATATTGTACTTCATGATAGTGGTAAAATTTCTTCGATATCACTTGCGTTTATTTGTGAAAAAAATCAGAAATTTGGCGAAAATTTTGCAATTTTCAAAATTTAAATTTTGATGCCCTTAAATCAAAGAGATATGTCACACAAAATAGTTAATAGATAACATTTCCCACATGTCTACTTTACATCAGCACAATTTTGGAATCAACATTTTTTTTTGTTAGGGAGCTATAAGGGTTAAAAGTTGACCAGTGATTTCTAAATTTTCCAACAAAATTTGCAAAACCATTTTTTTAGGGACCACATAACATTTAAAGTGACTTTGAGGGGCCTTTATAAAAGAAAACACCCAAAAGTGACACCATTCTAAAAACTGCACCCCTCAAGGTGCTCAAAACCACATTCAAGAAGTTTATTAATCCTTCAGGTGCTTCACAGGAATTTTTGGAATGTGGAAGAAAAAAATGAACATTTAACTTTTTTCCCAAAAATGTTACTTTAGACCCAATTTTTTTTATTTTCGCAGGGGTAACAGGAAAAGATGGACCCCAAAATTTGTTGGAAATTTCCCCTGAGCACGCAGATACCCCATATGTGAGGAAAAAACACTGTTTGGACGCACGGCAGGGTTTGGAAGGTAAGGAGCGCCATTTGACTTTTTGAATGTAAAATTTGCTTGAATAATTAGCGGACACCATGTTGCGTTTGGGGAGCCCCTGATGTGCCTAAACAGTGGAAACTCCCCACAAGTGACCCCATTTAGGAAACTAGACCCCTTAGGGAACTTATCTAGATGTGTGGTGAGAACCCTGAACCCCCAGGTGCTTCACAGAAGTTTATAACATTGAGCTGTAAAAATAAAATTTTCACATTTTTCCAACAAAAATGTTAATTTAGACCCCAATTTTGCATTTTCATAAGAGTAACAGGAGAAATTGCACCATGCAATTTGTTGTGCAATTTCTCCTGAGTAAGCTTATACCCCATATGTGGGGGAAAACCACTGTTTGGGCGCACGGCAGGGTTCGGAAGGGAAGGAGCGCCATTTGACTTTTTGAATGTAAAATTTGCTTGAATAATTAGCGGATGCCATGTTGCGTTTGGGGAGCCCCTGATGTGCCTAAACAGTGGAAACCCCCCACAAGTGACAACATTTTGGAAACTAGACCCCTTAGGGAACTTATCTAGATGTGTGGTGAGCACCCTGAACCCCCAGGTGCTTCACAGAAGTTTATAACTTTGAACCGTAAAAATAACATTTTCACATTTTTTCAACAAAAATGTTTTTCAGCCCCCAATTTTGCATTTTCACAAAGGTAACAGGTTGCGTTTGGGGAGTCCCCGATGTGCCTAAATAGTGTAAACCACCCCACGCACCCTCCAGTGACTCCATTTTGGAAGCTACACCCCTCCAGGATTTTATAAAGGGGTACAGTGAACATTTTGAACCCAGAGGTACAACACAGAATTTGATAACATTAGGTCATCATATTGAATAAGTTGTCATTAGTCTTTAGCGCAAGTGCTCGCTACTTGAGTTGGCATCAGGTACTAGGGTATGCACCAAGTATCGCGGGTGCTCAAGTGACATGCTCGAGTCCCTGCCCCGCATGTTTTTTTTATTAGACACCCAAAAAAAAACATGCGGGGATCGCTCGTGCATGGCAGGCAATCCCCGCAAGGTTTTTTTGGCTGTATAACAGCTGAAAACCATTTGGGGAGGAGACTCGAGCAGGTCACTCGAGCACCCGCCATACTCGGTGCATACCCAAGCACCTGATGCAAACTCAAGTAGCGAGTACTTGCGCTCACTAGTCGCCATATCGTCGTAATTTTTTTTTTCTTTACTTCTGAAAAAATCACAACTCCAACACGAACAATAGCTCAACCCTAACCCTAGCCCAACCCTACCCCTAGCTCAACCCTAACCCTAGCCCAACCCTAACCCCAACCCTAACCCTAGCTCAACCCAAACCCTAGCCCAACCCTAGCCCAACCCTACCCCTAGCTCAACCCTAACCCTAGCCCAACCCTAACCCTAGCCCAACGTTAACCCAAACCCTAGCACAACCCTAACCCTAGCACAACCCTAACCCTAAAGTTTATTTTTTACGCCGTTCCTCGTGTGGTGTAAGTGATTAGACGACGTTATTCTTCGGGTCGGTGCAATTACAGCGATGCCAGATTCATATCGGGTTTTTATGATTGACAGCTGTCACACACTAAAAGAAGCATTTTTTCGCAAAGACTAGTTTTTGCATCGCCATATTTTGAGAGCTATAATTTTTCCATATTTCGACCAACAGAGTAATGTGACGTCTTGTTTTTTGCTGGACAAGTTGACGTTTTTATCGGTATCATTTTCGGGCAAATTACATTTTTTGATCGCTTTCTATTCCGATTTTGGGAGGCAGAATAAACAAAAGCCAACAATTCAGGAATTGTTTTTTTTGTTTTTTTTTTATGCCGTTCTGCGTGTGGTAAAATTGATAAGGTAGCTTTATTCTTCGGGTCAGTACGTTTACAGCGGTACCGCATTTTTTTTTTAAATATTTTGGCGCTCGCTTTTACACAATAAAAACTATTTTATAGAAAAAAACAATTGTTTTTGCATCGCCTTATTCTGAGAGCTATAACTTTTTTATTTTTCTGTTGTTGGAGCTGTATTGCAGCTTGTTTTTTGCGGGACAAGATGACGTTTTCAGCGGTACCATTTTTATTTACATTCGTCTTTTTGATTGCGTTTTATTCCATTTTTTGTTTGGCGGTATGATGATAAAACATCGTTTTAGGTTTTGCTTTTTTTTACCGTGTTCACTAAAGTGGTTAACTAGTGGGACAGTTTTATAGGTCAGGTCGTTCCGGACGCGGCGATACCAAATATGTGTACTTTTATTGGTTTATTTTTTTTTCATAAGATTATTTATTTATGGGTACAATATATATATTTTTTTATTATTATTTTTTTCATATTATTTTTTTCATATTTTTTTTTACATATTTTTTTTTTAGTTTTTTTAACTTTCTGACATTTTTATTGCTTGTTCACATTGTCCCACTATGGGACTTTCACTTTTTGCAGCCTGATCGCCTGCATGGCATAGAGAGCAGCAGCTCCCTATGCCATGCAGCTTGTCAGCGCTGCACAGGGAGAAGTTACTTTGGTCGTGCACTGTGCATGACCAAAGCAACTTCCTGCCTCCTGGTGACCCGGATGTTGTCATGATGAAGTCGGGTCACCATGGCAACATCAGGGACCGGATTCAGACGCCGCTGGACGCCGGCAGAGAAGGTAAATATCGCGTTTACCTCCTCTTGCCAACGGAATGCTGCGATCGACTTCGATCGCAGCATTTCGGGGGTTAATGTGCCAGGAGCAGTGCGGGACCGCTCCCTGCACATAGCACAGCGATCGCCAGGGCGTATTAATACGTATCATATCAGGCCCATAAGGGCCAGGGCACTGATATGTACTAATACACCCTGGGTCAGAAAGGGGTTAAAGCCCTAAAGTTGCCATTTGAAATTACTTTAGTTTTGTGCCATGTCTGTGATCTGCTTTTTTTCAACAACATTAAACAACTGAATGAACATCCTCCGAGCCCGGTGATTCTATAATTTTTGCCAGGGGTTGTAATACGAGTTTCACTTTTTGTATTGAAGAACTGAAATAAATTAACTTTTTGATGATATTCTAATTTAGTGAGATGCACCTGTATACACTGTGGCTGTGGGTGGTGAAGGGTGCGGGGGGAGCGGCAGCGGCAGACGATTAGAGCACAGGAGGCAGGAGTCGCCTGCTGCAGACTACTCTGTGCCCGTTACTAAAGAGAATGAATATTCACTGTTCCCCACGCCCATGGGCAGTGACCATTCACTCACCTTAATAGCGTGCACTGTAGCTGCAGAGCGGCTCCTGCAGCCGCTCTGCGGTCTGTGTGCCCGCTATTAAAGACCATGAATATTCGCTACAATCCACTCTCATGGGTTGTAGTGAACATTCATGGTCTCTCATAGCGGGCACACGTGAGAGCCGGCCGCAGCAGGAATCGCACTGCTGCTACAGTGCGCTATTAAGGTGATTGAATGATCACTGCTCCCCACGCACACAGGCTCCCCACGCACACAGGCCCGGCGTGGCGAGCAGTTACTATTCCGGCTCAGCACGGCGCACACAGTGATATCCCTGTCGGCAGCAGAGTGGAGGTGAGTATAATTCTTTATTTTTTGCGTGCAGCATGATGAGGATCAGGGGGTGTCAAGCATACCAGGATGGAGGGATGAGGAGGGCCATACATACCAGGAAGAGGGATGAAGGGTGCCATACATACCAGGAAGAGGGGTGCCAAGCATACTAGGAAGAGGGGTGAGGGGGCCATACATACCAGGATGAGGGATGAAGGGTGCCATACATACCAGGAAGAAGGATGAGGGATGCCATACATACCAGAAAGAGGGATGAGGGGTGCAATACATACCAGAAAGAGGGATGAGGTGTGCCATACATACCAGAAAGAGGGATGAGGGGTGCCATACAAACCAGAAAGAGGGATGAGGTGTGCCATATATACCAGAAAGAGGGATGAGGTGTGCCATATATACCAGAAAGAGGGATGAGGTGTGCCATATATACCAGAAAGAGGGATGAGGTGTGCCATATATACCAGGATGAGGGGTGCCATACATACCAGGAAGAGGGATAAAGGGTGCCATGCATACCAGGAAGAGGGATGAAGGATGCCATGCATACCAGGAAGAGGGATGAAGGGTGCCATGCATACCAGGAAGAGGGATGAAGGGTGCCATGCATACCAGGAAGAGGGATGAGGTGTGTCATATATACCAGAAAGAGGGATGAGGTGTGCCATATATACCAGAATGAGGGGTGCCATACATACCAGGAAGAGGGATGAGGGGGGGGGGCATACATATTAGGATGAGGGATAAAGTGTGCCATGCATACCAGGAAGAGGGATGAAGGGTGCCATGCATACCAGGAAGAGGGATGAAGGGTGCCATGCATACCAGGAAGAGGGATGAAGGGTGCCATGCATACCAGGAATATGGATGAAGGGTGCCATACATACCAGGAAGAAGGATGAGGGATGCCATACATACCAGAAAGAGGGATGAGGGGTGCAATACATACCAGAAAGAGGGATGAGGTGTGCCATACATACCAGAAAGAGGGATGAGGGGTGCCATACATACCAGAAAGAGGGATGAGGTGTGCCATATATACCAGAAAGAGGGATGAGGTGTGCCATATATACCAGAAAGAGGGATGAGGTGTGCCATATATACCAAAAAGAGGGATGAGGTGTGCCATAGATACCAGGATGAGGGGTGCCATACATACCAGGAAGAGGGATAAAGGGTGCCATGCATACCAGGAAGAGGGATGAAGGGTGCCATGCATACCAGGAAGAGGGATGAAGGGTGCCATGCATACCAGGAAGAGGGATGAAGGGTGCCATGCATACCAGGAAGAGGGATGAGGTGTGTCATATATACCAGAAAGAGGGATGAGGTGTGCCATATATACCAGAATGAGGGGTGCCATACATACCAGGAAGAGGGATGAGGGGGGGGGCATACATATTAGGATGAGGGATAAAGGGTGCCATGCATACCAGGAAGAGGGATGAAGGGTGCCATGCATACCAGGAAGAGGGATGAAGGGTGCCATGCATACCAGGAAGAGGGATGAAGGGTGCCATGCATAGCAGGAAGAGGGATGAAGGGTGCCATGCATACCAGGAAGAGGGATGAAGGGTGCTATGCATACCAGGAAGAGGGATAAAGGGTGCCATGCATACCAGGAAGAGGGATGAAGGATGCCATGCATATCAGGAAGAGGGATGAAGGGTGCCGTGCATACCAGGAAGAGGGATGAAGGGTGCCGTGCATACCAGGAAGAGAGAAGGGTGCCATGCATACCAGGAAGAGGGATGAAGGGTGCCATGCATACCAGGAAGAGGGATGAAGGGTGCCATGCATACCAGGAAGAGGGATGAAGGGTGCCATGCATACCAGGAAGAGGGATGAAGGGTGCCATGCATACCAGGAAGAAGGATGAAGGGTGCCATGCATACCAGGAAGAAGGATGAAGGGTGTCATACATACCAGGAAGAGGGATGAAGGGTGCCATACATACCAGGAAGAGGGATGAAGGGGGCCATACATACCAGAAAAAGGGATGAGGGGTGCCATACATACCAGATAGGGGGATGAGGTGTGCCATATATACCAGAAAGAGGGATGAGGTGTGCCATATATACCAGGATGAGGGGTGCCATGCATACCAGGAAGAGGGATGAGGGGGGGGGGCATACATACTAGGATGAGGGATAAAGGGTGCCATGCATATCAGGAAGAGGGATGAAGGGTGCCATGCATACCAGGAAGAGGGATGAAGGGTGCCATGCATACCAGGAAGAGGGATGAAGGGTGTCATGCATACCAGGAAGAGGGATGAAGGGTGTCATACATACCAGGAAGAGGGATGAAGGGGGCCATACATACCAGGACGCGGGATGAGGGGGGCCATGCATACCAGAAAGAGGGATGAGGGGGGCCATACATACCAGAAAGAGGGATGAGGTGTGCCATATATATCAGGATGAAGGGTGCCATACATACCAGGAAGAGGGATGAGGGGGGGCATACATACCAGGATGAGGGATGATGGGTGCCATGAATACCAGAAAGAGGGATGATGAGTGCCATGCATACCAGGAAGAGGGATGAAGGGTGCCATGCATACCAGGAAGAGGGATGAAGGGTGCCATGCATACCAGGAAGAGGGATGAAGGGTGCCATGCATACCAGGAAGAGGGATGAAGGGTGCCATGCATACCAGGAAGAGGGATGAAGGGTGCCATGCATACCAGGAAGAGGGATGAAGGGTGCCATGCATACCAGGAAGAGGGGGACCATACATACCAGGATGAGGGATGAGCGGGCCAATACATACCAGGATGAGGGATGAAGGGTGCCATACATACCAGGATGGGGATGAGCGGGGGCCATATATACCAGGATGAAGGGTGCCATACATAACAGGATGGGGATGAGGGGGGCCATACATACCAGGATGAGGGATGAAGGGTGCCATACATACCAGGATGGGGATGAGATGTGCCATGCATATCAGGATGGGGATGAGGGGTGCCATGCATACCAGGATGGGGATGAGGGGTGCCATGCATACCAGGATGGGGATGAGGGGTGCCATGCATACCAGGATGGGGATGTATAACATGAAGGACGGGGCCATATATACCAGGATGGGGGATATTAACAGAATTGGGGGACATTACCCCTATAACAGTGTCAGCTGCAGACCTCCTCCCCCTTAACAGGGCATCATGACTACATCTTTTGATTAAATTATTTTTTCTATTTTTCTCCACTAAAACCTAGGTGCGTCTTATGGTCCAGTGTGTCTTATAGTCCGAAAAATACGTAAATTCACATAAGAATTTGCTTACCAGAAGTGTGGAATCACAAGGTCCTGAAGCGACAGTCCTGGATGTCAGATAGTTCCATTCATAACTGTGAGTAATGATAGAAGACACAGATATCGGAGAGCGGTGAAGCCTGAGAATAGGATATATTTTGCTGTTTGGTTGGGAACTGATCACATATAATGCATCACACTGAGGTATCGTTAGATAATACGAAATATATAGTTAGTGTTGGATACGTTATAGTAATTACGGTACATATCTCTTAAGGTCCATTTACGCTGCAAGGCTATTGTGAATGAGTTATTACGAATTCTTGTTTCCTAATAATCTTGCAGTCTAAACAGTCTATCAACCACCTGACAAACGAGCAAAACGCTTGTTCGTCAGGTGAAATGATATTTTGGTCAGTACAAAAAGATTATCGTTCTCAGCAATGATTCGTCCTGTGCAAAAAAGTAACTTATCGTGGGTTGTTTAGTGCTGCCGGTAGTGTAATGTAAGCTGACTTTTAGTTGTTGTAGTCATAGATATTAAAAACTGTATGCTATAAGGACAATATAGATGGTTTGATCAGCGAGGCGTTAGGTACAGAACCCCCACAATCGCTGAACAGCAACAACAAAAAAAAGTGGCATGCTTAGCGCTGTGCTTTCATCAGGCAAATGTGTCTTTGGTCCATATGCTGCACATGTGGGCGATGGACCACACAAGCACCAATTTTAGCCGATGATGTTCTAGTGCACATCAGTGTGTTCTTTACTACATGTACTGATGCATGGAAGGAAAAAAAAACAACATACCGTAATTTATTCTGGTTCATCTTACGGACCAAAAAAGTGCATACAATAGTAGGAAGCTCCTGCACCTGTCCCCAATACGGACAAGCACACAGAGGCAATCATGTCTGGATGTTGCGGAGTTGACAGGCCCAATTTTGATATAACCATCTAAACCTGGCCTTTGGATGTGAGCAACTTTGCTCGGCCACTACTCAAAGAGGAAGTACACCTGAGGTATGGGCTCCTAAAAAGTGTACGCCTCTCCACAGATAGCCTATCAAAGCTGATCACAGGGTTTGGCAGGGTGCTACTGATCTGTTGTTTCAGCTATCGGTATAGGTATCAGTGCCTAGACCCTCAAAATCTCTGCCATTGATACATCACCATGACAAATACAATAATTACAGTAATACAGCATACGCTCAAATCCTCAGCACGTCAAACAAATTGTGGATATCTTGCGGTTGTTTGCCAGATATATCAAAATGAGAATCAAAAATGCATCCAGGACGTAAAATAAACAGCAGGCAATGATCACCTAATGCTCAATACATACTTTTAAAACGTAATTATATTTTTGTTCTCCTGCCTGCCCTGACCACACAGAGTGCTGAGACATTCATGTGCGCTACAGTCGCCTATAACACACAGGGAGTCTCATACATGGAGTAGAATAATCAGAATTAGACCAGTTAACACTACTCTGCAGTAGATGTTGGAGTACAGTAAGCTTTATATACAGAGGGGAGTAGGGAAGGGATGTCAACTCACCACATTGAAGATTGCCAACAGGTATAAAGCCTCACACCGAGCCATCCTAGCCTTGGACGTGAAGACAAATGCAAAAAGAAAAAAGGGTTCTCCAGCGATGACAAACATATCTTAAAAATGATTAAGGCATCTCGCTGAAACGCGTTGGTTTTTGTATCTTTGGATATTCCTTGTGAACCGGTGCATACAGATTTTAATATTACTACAATAAAGAAGGATTTTTAACTGTCATCGCTGGAGAACCCTTTTTTTATTTTGCATACAGTGAAGTTTAAACCCATCCTGAAAAGGCAATTTTCTATTTTTGTGCTTTCGTTTTTTACCCCTCTTCTTCCCAGAGCCATAACTTTTTTATTTTTCCGTCCATATCGCCATGAGAGTTGTTTCTTCATGTGACTAGTTGCACTTTTATATGACAATATTCATTTTACCTTATAATGTTACAGGGAAATCAGGAAAAAATATTCCAAGAGAGGTGAAATTTCATAAAAGTTAACAAAAAAATATAACGCAATTTCGCCAATGTTGAGTTTTGTTTTTATGGAGCTCATTGTTGGGTAAAAATAACCTGGTAAGATGATTCTCCAGGTCAGTACGATTATGGCAATACCAAACTTGGATAGTTTTTATTTTCTTAATTTAAATGGTGAAAAAAAATGTGTAAATTCGTAAAAAATTTTTTGCTTTTAACGCCATTTTCAGAAACCCGTAATGTTTTCTTTTTTCTGTTGATGGAAATATACGAGGGTTTTTTTTTTTGAGTAGCAAGTTAACATTTTTATTGATACCCTTTTGGGATAGATTGGGATGTTTTGATGGCTTCTTATTGAATTATTTGCAGAGTTAAAAAAAATGCAGTTTTGGCGCCTCTTTTTTTCTTGCTAGGGCATTTACCGTACCGGTTGGGTTAATTCATTTTATATTTTGATAGGTCAGAATTTTACGGACCCAGCGATACCAAATATGTTTTTTTTTTATTTTGTGGGGAAGCCAATGGGCGCATTGAATGGCGCAGTACGTGGTCCGGACACTGGAAATGCTACTGTAGCGCCATCCAAAGGCCTACTCGTGTCTGTCATACTTGTCACAACTATGCCAGTACATAATACACTGCAACATTACAGTATTAGAGTATTCTGTAAGAGTCCACATGTTAAAAAAATATATACAAATAAAAAAAATATATAAATTCCAAGTATTAAAACCTAAAACAATGCCAATTTATTTTCTTTTTTATTGTTTTAGGTTTTAATACTTGGAATTTATATTTTTTTTATTTGTATATATTTTTTTAACAAGTGGACTCTTACAGAATACACTCAATAAAATATCAGAATAAATTCCCATAAGTTAAAAAAAGACAAACTGAAAATGAAAAACAATAATATAGTAAATCAAATCGCCCCTTTTCTTCCCAGAAAGTAACAAAAATCTAAAAAAAACAACCAAAAAAGACAAATTTGGCAGCACTGCTTCTGTAACAGTCCAAATAAAATATCTGAATATAAATCCCATAAGTAAAAAAAATAATAATCAGAATTTAAAAAAAATAATAAAAAAAATGGAATAAAAAGAAAACAGAAGTCAAAGTGGTACAAAAAAAATAAATAAAATAAAAACAGATGAAAAAAAAAAAGTTATAGCTGTTTGAAGATGAGGAAAAAATGAAAAACAAAGATGGGCCGGTTGGGAACTGGTCGCCCAGGGGCCCGCATAGACACTGGAGGAGATCTTGTATTTCTGTAAAAAAATATTTGGGGCGAAAGTGTATCAAAATTGTGTAAAAAGTTGAGCAGTTGCCCCTGGCAACCATTCTAATTTTGCGTAATTACACGGCAACATACCTGGTTACAAGGGGCAACCACACAACTTTTCCTTCACAGTTTCGATACCGCTTAACCAAAGTGCAAAATAAATGGTGCAATTTCATCATAGGTTTGCAAAAACTGGCAATTTGGTGTTCTTCTGTTGCCTAAATATATATATATATATATATATATATATATATATATATATACACTGCATATATATATATATACTGTATATATCTATATATATATACTGCATATATATATACTGTATATATCTATATATACTGCATATATATATATATATATATATATATATATATACTGTATATATCTATATAGATATATAAATGTATAGATATATATACACACACCAGAGGAAGATTAATAGCGGACATATTACATCACGAGCGCCATTTTTTTTTTTTTTAACAAACTCAAATTATGTAAATTTTCTGTCCCGGTATATTTAATGACCATGAGCCAATGGTATTTTGCTTGCACTGTAAGCCCTATCTATAGGTAATATCTATCAGGCACGAGGTGTTGTTTACCTCAGATGCAACACAATGCACTATGGTGAACACCTCATGCTGAGAGTATTAATGAGCACAAAAAAACATGACACCCGTCAACAAGGAGCTCAAAGTACCTCAGAATTACTATAAAGCACGGACCAAGAGACGTGATGCAGATTATGACAAAAGAGCCCGAGCTTTGAACTCTTGACAGAAATCCAACCACATTTTCCCGCCTCAGCACCTCCAGGGTGAGGAGAAAGTGCGATCTCGCTACTGATTGGCCTCTGTAACTCACGTGATACATGGACTTCTGGGAGTTGTAGTCCTGAAGGAGCGTTCTTACCCAGACGTTCTCTCTAATTGGAACTACACATCCCACAATGCAACGCACAGGAGGTTCTTGTGATGGCGTCCTCTTCTCCACAGTTTATAACTTCATCTAAAATGGCGGCTGACAGGTATCTTTCTGTTATATCAGTTTTGCTGACTGGAAATGCCAAGTAAATGTTGTGTTTTCTATTTATTTATTTCATTTTTTTACTCAGTTATGTCTAGTTATATCAGTTTCCTTCATAACTGTAGTAATCGGGGTTTCCATGGCTGTAGTTGGTCCCTCATTTTGATAAGGATATACTAGATATTGAGGTGATTTTTTTTTTTTTCTTTAATATTTTTTGCTTCATTTTTTTTTTTTTTTTTTTTAATATGTTATGTGAGTATATATTCCTGCCGTGACGTCACCCCCTCATAGTTAGGGATAACGTTGGTATATGGCCGCCATTTTGGGTGCATGAGGCAGAAGAAAGATGTTATTAGGTGATATTCACACAGTGCGGACATATCACATTGTATTCCTATGATAATGGAAAAAAAAAACATGAAAACTGCAGTGGAAATTATTCCACAGGTTTTTTTTTCTTTCTTTAATTTTTTTAAGGCATTTTTGCCTCCTCTGAAAAAGTGCTTGAAAGATTCTTCCTTTTTTTCAGTAAAAATGAAAAGGAAAAATGTTCGAAAATCACCTCAAAAGATGCCCCCCCCCCAAAAAAATTACAGAAAATGCCTAACAAAAATGTAAGTAAAACACTTTGGGACAAAATAAAATACGCCAGCATTGCTGACGCATTTTATGCTTGAAAAACTCGTCGTTTTTGGCCACCTGAAAAATGTTGTAAATATATCCTAAGGCTATGTTCATACTAGGCGTTTTTTGAGCTTTTTTTTTATGAAAATTTTCAGCTGCGTTTTGCAGTATCAGCAAAGTCTGAGATTTCAGAAATCTCATGCACACACATTGGTTTTTGTGTCATCAGTATGTTGTGCTTTGCATGTTTTTTTTTTGCATAATAAAACATGTCACTTTTCTGCATTTTTTACCCATTGAAAGTAATGGGTGGTGGAAAAATGCCTCGTGCTAACATAGCTATCAGGTTTTGCTGTGTTTTTAGTGAAAAAAAGCAAGTACAGTTGTATGTGAAACTCATTTTATTTTAGTTTTTTTTTACCATCTTGTCTTGGTCACCTGAGATGGGAGTTTGGATTAGGACAGTTTAATTTAGTGATGTGTACAATGTAAGTACTGGCTGAGCTAGGTGTGAGATTAAACAATACCTGAGGTGTGAAATTGAGCAATGACTGAGCAGGTCACTGGCAGACTATAGTGTGAAAATAAATAGTGTCCTACAAACTCAATGCACTGCCAATGTCTTAGAAAAACTATTCCTGAACAATTGACCTCCCCACACGGTTACATTTGTAATTCTGGTTAATATGGTTTCACATATCTCTTGCATTGGTGACCTATGTTCATGCTTCTGTGGTGGAAGCAAAGCTGAACTTTGGGATCTTGAAAAAACGCACCAAAATCTGTGTTTTTGACGCAGCTTCTTTCCTCCCAAAAGATCAGGTTTTGCTGCAGAAAAAAAGAACGCTGAAAAAACGGACATAGCCTGAGATTCATTCTACTTGCTGGTTCTTGCTTTCTGTCCAAAACTCCATTAGTTGTTAGGTGCAAAATTTGGTTTCAAAATCTTGCGGCTATTCGACTCAGCATGTGGTAGGTTCACTTAATTTTTTCCTGTGGATTTTGAAGTGAATCTACTTCACAATCCATGTCTAAAACATGAACCCACCCTTAGTCCTCATTCAGACATTTATTTTTTTTTACTCGATTCTGAAAAAAAAAATCGGATCGATCAGTGTTTGACCTTGTCTGTTTTTACCATCACTTTCAGCAGTTTTTCTTGAATGCAGAATTAACTGATGAAAGTTTCTCACGCCTCTATCAAACAATCTGCAAAAAATAGACATAATTCGGATACAATCAGGATATGGCATCCAAGCAGGAAAACCAAATTCATCACAGCTCACCACTTCAAGGTAACATTAGTAACGTGTTGGGTGCGGTGCATGACAAGAGTGTGGGCCTGTTCCCAGGAAGTGGCTAAGGCCTCATTCACACATCAGTATTTTTGATCAGTATTTGTATGCGAAAACCAGGACCATCTGCTATTGAAAATTTTTCTGTAAAAAAAAAAAAAACATTTAAGGCTATGTTTTCACTTAGTGTTTTTTGATGCGGTTTCGCGCCATTTTTCCCTCAGCGAAAACGCTTGTTAATAGGCCTGCCATACATGGCAATGCGAATCCGGATGTGATGTCCACATGATGCGGAAACTTCCGCTCCGGATACGCATTGCGTTAAAAAACGCAGCAGGACCATTGTTTAGGCGTTTCCGCTGCAAATTCACGCCCATTGACTTGAATTGAAACGCAGCAAAACCGCAGGTAACCTGTGGATTTGCTGCTTTTCAATGAAAGCCAATGGGCGCAAATTCGCGCTGGAAACACGCTGCGGGTGGTACCCGGGTCGGGAGAGGAGGCTACTACTTCTCTCATCCGACCGCCGCTTCCGCTGATAACAGCGAGAGCCGCGTGGAAAGGAGGAGCAGTAGTCTGCTCTGCCCAGCCCGCGTGCCCGTGGTAGTGAAAAAAAGCCTAAATATTAAAAAAAAATCCTCATACCTGTCCGGCGGCGATGTGCTGCGGCCGGCGCTATACTGTGGGGCACGGGCTCGCACCCCGCAGTATACTGAGCTGCCAGGACCTGCGGTGACGTCAGGGATCAGCTGATGCTCACGTGACCTCACCGTGGGAACCTTCAAAAGATGGTTCCCCATGGTGGTGAGCTCGACGGGGCTGATTAGCTGATGAACCCGTGACCTCATGCAGCATCTATACTGATAGGGATGATTTTACACCCCTGTCAGTATACAGTGCTGTATTCTACAGCTGTGATATCCGTGAATAGGGTTGTTTGTTATTTTACGTTTTTTTTCAGGAGATCGAGGGCTACGCGGAGGCGTACAATAAAACACAGTTTTACACAAAAATGTATTTAATTAAAATACTTTATTCTGGCCGTGTTTTTATTGAAAACGCGGTGACCATTTTACTACACGGTTAGTAATGGGGGCATCTTACAGACGCCCTCCATTACTAACCTGGGCTTCATGTCACCCGCCAATACAAGGCTGACGTGAACCCCAACCCCATTACCCCACTCACCACCACTACAGGGCAGTGAGAAGAGCGGAGGCTAAGCGCCAAAGATTTGGCGCGTCTTATGGATGCGCCATTTCTGGGACTGCTGATGGGTGATATTAATAGCTGCAGAGGGGGGCTAGTATCCATGGCCCCTTCCCTGGCTATTAATATCAGCCCGCAGCTGTCTAGTTTAGCCTGTGCTGGTTAGATTTTATAGGTGGACTCCACATAAATTTTTTTAGGGGTCCCCCTGTAATCTAGCCAGTAAAGGTTAAACAAACAGCTGTGGGCTGATATTAATTACCAGGGAACATTGTTGGCTAATGGCCCCTTCCGCGGCTACTAATATCAGCCCCCAGTGGTCGGCTGGCCCTCCGCTGGTTATAAAAATTACGTGGGAGCCCACGCTATTTTTTTTTTATTTTTTTATTTTAGAGTCTGTACCCATAATTCAGACGTAGAAGCGCTTTGGACGCAATTTTTTCTGCGTCCAAAACATTGCATTCTATTGAACGCAGGTAAATCCACATGTGTTCACTGAACCATGCGGATTTAATCACATTCAGTACTTTCTAGTGGTCAAATTTCTGTTGCGGAAACTAGCGACTCCGCAAAAGAATGGGATTTCTAGAGATCCCATCCTCTATGCTGTACCATCTGGACGCAGCAGGTTTGACACTGTATAAACACGCAGCGTAAAACCTGCAGTGGCTCCTGATCGTGGCCACGTACCCACACTCACCCACAGCATGTCAAGTTCTATAGCGAACACGCTAGTCTCCGCTGCAGATTTTGACCGATTGAAGTGTGGAAGTCTGGAATATGCGGTGGATTGACATTTACCGACAATAAAAGTGCGGGATTTGAACACCTCGTTTTGAACGCAACAAAAATACGTTGTGTCCAAAGCGTTTCTGAGTTCTGATCGGAGGGACGTAGCGGCTAACGAACCAGCTGTGAGCCGTTAATGGCCAGGGAAAATGTTTGCCTAATCGCACCTTCCCAGGCTTAAAATAGCAGCTCACAGCAGCCACATAAATTACATGAATAGAAATGCTAATGAAGAATGAGTGAATGGGACTAGCTGACATCTAGCTCTCTTGTTTTGTGATGACAAGGTGTCAATTAGATCTTTTCATGACCAAACTTAACTAAAGTAAAGAGTTAAATAAACACACAGTAAACACTTTATTTGAACTACAACAGACACATTATTTAATAATTTAAATTAATCAATATACTCACCCCAGTTCTGATGGTAATCCAAGATTTAAGCAATGTCTCACTGAATAACTTTATTTAGCTCCAAAAAAATTCATTAATGTACAAAAACGCTTAAAAAAACGCATGTAAAGTCTGCATGTGTTTTTTCTACCAAAGAGATGCAGAAACGCTCAAGAAATTTCTGCTTCAAATATGCATTGTGCGCACATAGCCTATTTGTTCACACTAAAATTTCGATGACAAAAAAAAAAAAAAAGAAAAAACAATTTGCATTTCTAGTCCATGCAGGGCCCTTAGTCAACGCGTAGGCCAAATGTTTCTTTTCATTTCTTTTAAATTTTAGAGTGGCAAAATTAAATGTTTTTGTTTTTTTTTTAAATTTCAATTGCAAATGCTGGAATTAGCCACTTTACCTTATGGCATCCTAGTGCAGTCCAAGTTTGTCATAGACCCCATACACTTGCATCGGTGAGTCCGAGATAAGTAATGGACATTTTCTTTGGGTGGGGGGGGGATTGCCATGTCCACAAAAAATTCAGACACGTGGACATCCCCATAGACTATAATGGGTACATGTTCTTTCCATGAAAAACAGACTTTTGAAAGAGACTAATTTCCCACTATGAACATTTGGTGTGTATTACCCTTGAACATGGCCAAAACGCAACACGTAAACAAGCCCTTAAAAAAAAAAAAACACAAAAAAAATAAGTTTCAGTACATTATCTAAAGTCTGTTTGGAGGTGTAGATCAAAATCTCTTAAATATTAGGCCTCCTTCATCCGTTCTTATAAAATACATATGTGAAAAAATGGTGCCGTGTCATCCGTGTGTCCGTTTTATCATCAATGTTTTTCTGGTATGGATAAATAAATTACAAAGCTTCTCCTATACTTTGCACACAGATGCCATTCGTGTTCTGTACCTGTTTTTCATGGACCCATAGATTTGTATTGGCCCTTGTCATCCATACTGCTGGAAAAAAAACAGACCTGTCTCCGCTTGTTTTGCAAGGACACACTGTCCGTGTAAAAACACAGACATGTGCATAACACCATAGGTTATAATGGGTACGTGTGATATCCGAAAATGGATATCCAAAACTGATACCACATGTTCTGGAAACACACAGACTGATGAAGGAGGCGTTAGAGAGCAAACCAGAGCCCTGCGAATCTACTCTTTACCTGACTCCTGCCCAATAGCGCTTCTTACTAGCAGGCCTGGCAAAACTTCAGGCGTACGTCATTGCACAACTGTAACGTAAGGTCGGGCCTACTAATCAGATTCAGATAGTAGTAGAACCTCCGACGTCTCCTCTGGAGCTGTGTCCGGCGACTCTTTTTGCTCAACTGTATTCAATTTTTTTTTCAATTTGCAGTGTGATGTCTCGTGTATTATTATTTTCCAATATAAACAGCACGATTTGGATCCGTCAGACTTTAAGTTTTTATCTCTCAGTACATATGCCCTTTTGCTCTTTTCGGCGCAATCACCAGGCACTGTCAAACTCCGCAAAGCAACATCTCTAGGAAGAGCGTGGTAGGGGGAGCTGGGGATTGAAAGCTAGTCCGGAACCTGTCCCCAGAGATGCTCCCTCAATCGTAATCCTCACAAGCCACATCCATATCTATCAGGAGCTGCCTAATTATAGAGCTCTGAGATTTTAATGGCTCACTGAAATTTACATGCAGTTGGAAGTATGAATATTCCTAAGCTCGCAGTCAAAATATCAAATGATTGGCTTTAGAATCGATGAATTATAATGCAGCATTTCATTTGCAGCGGTTGGCGCCCCAGAATGCTCCTTGCGCATCATTACTTATGGAACGAACGCTTCTTGTCATTAAGCATTTTGCATTTTACGATTCATTATCACTTAGACTTCGCTCAATCTTTACACGTACTGTACCTTTATACGAAACTACAGAAAAACACAACCAAGCAAATATAAAAATGTATATTGTGCAGGAAGTGACCACCTCTTTATGTTGTGTTCAAGCTCTTCACATTTAATTTTCTAGACTTTGCACATCCTATTGATATTTTTCAATGGGTACTTTACGCAGTGTTTTTTTTTTACTCTCGTCTTCTTCTTGTTTTAAT
This sequence comes from Phyllobates terribilis, assembly GCF_046119375.1. Lineage (NCBI taxonomy): Eukaryota > Metazoa > Chordata > Amphibia > Anura > Dendrobatidae > Phyllobates > Phyllobates terribilis. The sequence continues at coordinate 10,113,547 of NW_027362774.1, forward strand.
ATATATGTTTCTCCAGCCTCTTGGAAAGATCCTTATATCTAGGTGCTGAAGATAAGGAGCTGTTGGAACTGCGAAGCAAGCAGCCCTCAAAAACAGAGAGGCCCGTTATAAATCCCGCTTTATTTTATGAACAAATAAATGCTCAGATAAAATATTCGAGGATCGTTGCTTGAATACTTGCCATAGGAGCGCTACTGTTATAGCCACAGTGACATTAATTTACTGCAATGTGCCGTAGGAAGAAGAAGGAAGGAGGGAGAAAGACATTAAAAGAGAAAAATTACTATCCCTTGGATTTATTGGGATTGGCCTTCCTCATTTTCAGCCATGATTAGTTGATTAGGTGCTGATGACAGTATGGACGAACGCGCTAGGATAGTTGGCTACAAAGGGCCCTGAAGGTACTCCGTTAATTGAGACGATGTTCATATTCCTAGTTACTGAACATAAACCGCAGAGAAATGAGTAAAACAAAAAAGAAAAGACAATACTCCTGTATAACAGACCACCTGAACTTTTGCCTGCTGTTTCTGAGCAGAACTAGAAAATCTGAATATTTAAGGACAAGGGCCATAAAAACAGATCTTCAGCTTTCTTTATTTTCATTTTAATTAGGCTAAGTTAATAATATGGCTATGAATATCAGGCTTTTTTTTTATGCTAAGTGAAATTTATCTCTAAAGATTACGCCACTTAAAATAGACTTCTCACACCATTCTTAAAGAAGCTCTCCTAATAAATTATTTTTTTATCCCCTAATCCATTTTATTTGTGTCTGTAATTTAGTGTAGTTGCATTAAAAATACCTACCAATTGCTGTAGTTTCCAGTCCCCTACTAGGTTTCGTGGCTGCTCATTGTTGCCGGCTCACACAGGGAATTCTGTATGGGTCCATGAAACTGTCCGTGAAGTAGGCTCCATAGACTTACATTGTGAAAACAACTTCTGATCCAAACATAAACCACTGTGATCTAGCTAGTCTGATTTGAGGTCATGTGATTCAGAAAAGGACCATTGCAGCGCACGATTCCACCTTTTTTAGAGATGGAACAGCTGCACATATTGCACCAACTATATGTCCGCCGTACATAGAGACAGCAAATCCCATCTAAAGACTGTTCTGCACATGCGCCGAGAATGAGTTGGTTCTTGGCTCAAAGTTCCCTACAAGGATATATGTACTTATTGGATTTTAAAGAAAGAGTGGGGTGTCCACTGCACTGTAGGATGTGACCGCTATCCTGATGTTGCCTTACATGTTCCTCCATTTTTAGAGTCTAGACAACAAATGTAGAAGGGAGGGCAGCAATGAAAAATATGTAGGAGGGCCCATAAGAATCACTTCATACAGAGACATTTGGGTTTCCATGTCATACGTTTTCTACAGCTCTATCAACAGAATCTTCTCATAATAAGCCTTCACCACTTATCTTTCAGTTTTGTCTCAGTTCCCTACTGCCTGTCTTTCTTTTATTTTGCTTTTTTACATCACATTTTCCTTTTATGGTTGGTGTATGTGACTCGCCCCCTGGGCCGTGGGGCACTCGGATCCGGGCAATAGGGGGAACGATGGGAGTAGTAGTGGCAACCCGGTTCCGTGGCTCAGGGTGGTCAGGCCAGTGGTAGTCCGTTACGTGTTGTTGATTATGTCCGACTACGCCACCCGTGGATTTGCAGTCATTAGGAACCGCCGCTGCAAGGCAGACCGCTGGGGCTGATGATGTATGCAGCTGGGATGGTGTGACTCCCCACGGGAAGAGTGCGGCCCCAGGCCAGTGTAGTGGATGTTGGGAGAGATGGTAGTGAGAGTCCCAGTGCTGATAGTGCTGGAGGAGCAAGGAGCACGCAGACAACAGGTTGCAGTCCAGGGTCTTTACTAGAACAGGTAAATTGACCCACAAACAGTCCCAGCTAGGAGGGGACCTGGATGTCTGAGAGCAACGGGGAAATTGGCCCTGGTCAGGGTGAGGGTGTAGGCCTACCGTGCTTTCTGCGCTCCTTCTGGCTATCTCCTCGTTATAGGGTAACAGCCCACGTTTCCGAGCTTTCCGTGTATGCTGGTCCCTTCTGTTGTGGCAGGGCCTCCAGGCTTCTTAGGCCAAGGAATATACAGTCCCCTGCGAACTGGTTATCTGCTGGGGGATGTGGAATCCTTCCAGCCTCAGACACCAAAGTCTGGTAAATTAAGTCTGTGATCTGCCAAGACAGGCTCTCTTCGCCTCTTGTCTCTGGCTTGTGGCTCTCCTCCTGCCACACTTCCTCTTAGGTGCAATACGACTGTCTGTCCCTGCTCTGCTCTGGGACAAGTCTCAATGCTGAGACAGGCCATCAAGTTCTCTCTAACCCTGCCCCCAGCACCAGCTTTTATAGGGGCAGCCAGCTCCCCCTACTGGCCTAAGACAGGAGGCATTTCATGCTAATGTTCCCCTGACTAGAGACCCTCCCCCTTGCTCTCAGACACAGCTTTAATTACACTTGTGGCATCCAGGCCAGGGTGACACATTCCCCCCTAGTAAAATTTAGTACTCCGGGACTAAACAGTAAATAAAGAATAACATGCATAACCATAAAACATTATCAGGAAAGTGACACACAGATTGAGTTCTTAAGGTCACAGTGTGGTCTGTGACCGGGTGTCCATATCACCAGCACAACGGGGAGCCTTAACCAGGTGGGGGTCTGTCCTACCCCAAGTCCTTTACAGTCTTAGTTCATTCCTGGGTTAGGCTCCGAACGCAGTCCATACAAGGTCCCGGTTATAAAAAGTCCATAACCTTTGAGTCCTTACGGTAGCTGCAAGAAACTGAAACACAGAATTACCAAACAAGCATGTAACTTGGCAAACATTTCAACATTTGGCAACAGGGTTATTTACAATTTTAGTACACTCTATATTTTCCAGCGAGCGGGTATCTGCCCCTTTGTGCTCCTGGTTGATCTATGTAGCCCACTGTCTGGTGGTGGACCAACCTGGCTTCCCCACTAGCGTTAGGGGTACAGCTAACAGCTGGGTGTACAGGTAGGGCAGGCAGCTGTCTGCGGGTCCTTTGGCTTACCGCAGGCATGGCAGGCTCACTGTCAGCAGAGGGTTGACTCTCCTGGGCTGCTGGTACAGGCTCTTCTGCCTCTGGAACCGCTTGCTCCTCTTCACCTTCCGGCTCTGGTGTTGGTTGTTGCTGTGCCGGTTGCAGGAAATGCAGGACGGGTACCACTATGGCATCATTTATGCGAGTCCAGGACTGAGGGAACTCTCCGAGAACGGAGCTGATCATTTCTTCCTTGTCCTCTGTGGGTTCAAGGTCACTCTGATCCTCTTCTGCACTACGGAGTTGCTCGGGGCACCTTTTGAGGTGGTCCCTGGAGACGACACTAGTGGTTTCTCCTCCGTCCTTGGTGATAACGCACACCTTTGGGTTGTCGTGGTCAGACTGCAGTACGGTGTAGGGTTCCCTTTCCCACTGGTTGTCCAACTTATGTAGCCTTCTTTTTCGCTTTAGGACTTGCTCACCAGGTTCTAGGGGACCAGCAGGGGCGTGTTGGTTGAAGAGTTTTTCTTGCCTTTCTCTCACCTGGGCCAGGCTCTTCTCCACACTCTCCTGTACCTTCTTGTACTGCAGTTGCCTTTCCGTATCCCAGTCCGCATCCGGGGAGGTGTCCTCAGGTATTAGGACTCCCATCTCCAGGTCTACGGGCAGTTTACCTGGTCTAGCTCGCATCAGGTAAGCCGGGGTGCAGTTTGTAGCATTCACCGGGATATTGTTGTATAGGTCTATCAGGTCCGGCAGTTTTTCTGGCCACAGGCTGCGTTCCTCCAGGGGCAACGTCTTCAGGAGATCAATGACTATATTGTTCATCTTCTCACACATCCCGTTGGTTTGGGGGTGGTAAGGCGTTGTCCGAATCTTCTTACAGCCATAGAGGTTGCAGAACTCCTGGAAGATTTCAGCCTCGAACGCTGGACCCTGGTCTGTCAGGACCTGTTCCGGATACCCGTGTGGACGGCAGAAATATTGCTGGAAGGCTCTGGCCGCTGTTTGGGCTGTCAAGTCCTTTACCGGGACCACCACTAGAAAACGGGAATAGTGGTCCACGATTGTCAGGGCATAGATGTATCCAGACCGGCTTGGAGCCAATTTGACGTGGTCCAGAGCTACCAGCTCAAGAGGCTGCGTGGTGACGATGGGCCTCAAGGGTGTCTTCTGGCTGGTGCGGTCCTTCCTCCTCAGGTGACAAGGGCCACAGTCTCTGCACCACTTTTCTACAGCTCCTCTCATGCCGACCCAAAAGAACCTTCCTCTTAGCAGGAACTCCAGTTTCTTCCAACCGAAGTGCCCCGCTCTGTCATGGTAAGCCCCCAGGACCATAGCTGCATCCCGCCTTGGGACCACGACTTGCCAGGTCAGCTCGTGCGTCCGGTGGTTGACAATCCTTCTGCACAACTTGCCTTCGTAGAGGAACAGCTTGCTCTTCTCCTTCCACAGCTGCTTGGCTTCCTCTGGAGCATCCGGATCTAAGCAGGCGTCTTCCCGGGTCAGCAGATCTTTCACCAGGCGGACTGCAGGGTCACTATCTTGGGTCTCGGCCCAGCTGTGGTGAGGTAGGGGATTGATCATCATGGTTGTTAGATCCTCCTCCTTCACGCGGTGGGAGTATTGAGCGGCTCCATACTGGTGAAACGCGGGGAGTTCTACCTCCTCCAGCTCTTCTGGGTCTTCGTCACCTTCAGGTAAGTGAGGCATCCTCGATAGGGCGTCAGCGTTGGCATTGGTTTTGCCGGCCCGGTACTTGATCACGAAGTCATAGTTGGAGAGACGGGCCATCCACCTATGTTCTAGGGCACCCAGTCTTGCATTGTCCAGGTGTGTCAACGGGTTGTTGTCCGTGTACACGGTGAACTTTGCGGAGGCCAGGTAATGCTTGAAGCGTTCCATCACGGCCCACACCACCGCAAAGAATTCTAGCTTGAAGGAGCTGTAATTCTCCGGGTTCCTCAGCTTCCGGCTGGCGTATGCGATCACCCGTTCTCTGCCCTGTTGGTTTTGGGACAATACGGCTCCCATTCCCACATTACTGGCGTCCATGTGGAGGATAAAAGGCTGGCCATAATCAGGGTAGGCCAGGATCTCATCCCCCGTGAGGGCCATCTTTAGCTGGCGGAAGGACTCCTCTTCCGGTTTATCCCACTTGAAGGGTGGCTTTTGACTTCGTTACTTAGACTGTCAAATCAGGAGGTCCTGCATAGGAGCTGCCATCTTAGTGAACCCGGGGATGAACCTTCGGTAGTAGCCTACCAACCCGAGAAACTGTCTCACCTCTTTGATGTTCGAGGGGCTTGGCCAGCTCTTGATTGCCGTGACCTTGTCAGGGTCGGGGGCCACTCCTTCCGTGCTTACCACGTGCCCTAGGTACTGGACCTTTGGTTTCAGCAGGTGACACTTCGATGGTTTTACCTTCAGGCCATAGCCTGCCAGGGCTTCGAACACCTCGGCCAGGTGCTTTAGGTGGTCCTCATAGGTCTTCGAATAGACGATCACGTCGTCCAGGTAAAGGAGGACCGTCTCGAAGTTTCGGTGCCCTAGACAGCATTCCATCAGCCGCTGGAAGGTCCCTGGTGCGTTGCAGAGCCCGAAAGGCATACAGTTGAACTCGCTCAGTCCCATCGGGGTGGTGAAGGCGGTCTTCTCCTTGTCAGCCTCTGTCACAGGAACCTGCCAGTACCCGCTAGTAAGGTCCAAAGTAGAAAAGAAGTTAGCTGATTTTAGTGCGGCTAAAGACTCCTCTATTCTAGGCAGCGGATATGCGTCTTTGTGGGTGATAAGGTTGATTTGTCTATAGTCCACGCACATTCTCATGGTGCCGTCCTTCTTTTTCACCAGAACCAAGGGGGCTGCCCAGGGGCTACAGCTATCTCTAATGACCCCAGCTTCTTTCATCTCTCTTAGCATGCCCTTTGCGTTCTGATAATGTGCAGGGGGTACAGGTCTGTGCCTCTCTTTTATTGGTGGGTGGTTCCCTGTGGGGATGTGGTGTTCTATCCCCTTTACTCTGCCAAAGTCTAGCGGGTGCTTACTAAAAACTCTCTCGTACTCCTGTACCACCCGGTAGACTCCTTGTTTTTGGTGCAGGGGAGTGGAGTCAGCACCCACATGGAGTTTCTGGCACCAGTTCTCCTTTTGTTTCTGGGAGCCATTACCCTCCGCCTGTGGAGATGGAGGCAAGGGTTCCACGGCCCTGATAGCTTTGTGTTCGACGACAAACAGTTTGGCGAGTGTAGCGTACCTGGGTAAGTGTACTTCCCTCTCCCCAATGTTGAGGATGCGGACGGGCACCCTCCCATGACGGACATCAACCACCCCCCGGGCTGTCAAAATGGTGGGCCTGCTGTCTGGGTACACGGGTTCTACCATGGCTTGGTAGTCTCTACCTCTCAACCCGATTGCAGTCCGACACCAGATCATCATTTCACTTTTGGGAGGCATGGAAATGGGGAATGGGTCACTCAGTCTTACGCTACCGATCTCACCACCAGACAGTTCTACCTGCTGCCGTCTCATCAGGGCTTTTATCTCCTTGTTGAGGACTTTCTGTTGGCTGGAACTAGCATTCACCGCCACCTGTTGTAAGATTACAATTACCTCTGAAAGACAATTTTCAATTACGTTAGTACCTACAGTTATTTTAGGGTGACTTTCACGACGGTCAATGTCCACAATAATCACTCCCTGTGCCGGCAGTTCAACTTTACCAATTTTAATAGTCATCTCCTTGAGCCCCATCTGCGGCACGGGTAAGCCATTACTGGCGATGATGCTCAAGTTACTGTCTGGATACCGTGTGATATCAGCATCAGTCCAATACTGCTTAAAAAGTACATAAGGGATAGTGGTTACTTGTGACCCAGTATCCAGCAAGGCGCTCATGGGGATACCGTCCAGCACCACGGGAAAAAACGGGCGCCACCCAACGTACTTATTACGCCAATTGTAAGGGCCTGGTGATCTTATACCTGGGGGTTGGCCCTCTGCCCCAGGTTGGACCCGTTTAAATTACAGTACCTGGAAATGTGTCCGGGCTGGTTGCATCGACGGCAAATGGGCTGTCCATCCTCTGCGTAGCGGTCTGTGGGCCTCCCTCGGAACGACGGGATCCTCCTCTGTCGACGCCACGGGACATCCTCCGGACTTGAAGCCAGTTCGATGGGTCTTGACCGGTCCACTTGCAACGCCTGGACGGTCCTGGTCAACGCCGCGACGCTCCTGGTCAGCTCCTGGACTTGGTGGTGCAGGTCTTTCGACGGGGCTTGGTTCAGGGCCTGTGCATCAGCCCCCACGGGGTCCATAGAGGAGGGCGCCGCCTCCTGGTGGTAGGTGAGAGCAGGGCGCCAGGGGTTTATAGCGCCACTGGTTGCAGATTCACAGAGCACCCTTATGGCCCTGTCCTTAAATTGGGCAAAGGTCATGTCGGGGTTCTGAAAGAACATGAGGCGCAGTTGGGCCCTGTGGGCGCTAGACAGCAGACCTTCTATGAATTGTTCTGTTAGCAGTTTATCCGTTTCCTGCACACTGCCAGGGTCAGTTTGTTGAATAGCCCTCAAGGCTTCCTGCAGATTTAGGGCATAGTCTCTGATGCTGTCCTGTGCCCGCTGCTTACATCCATAGAACCTCATTTTAATCTCAGCGGAGGTACGTGTGTCAAAGGTACCCCGCAGCCGGGCCAGAATACCCTTCACAGTCCTTTTCTCCTCAGTGGGCCATGATTTTACCTCCCTTTGGGCTGCGCCAGTTAACTGCCCTGTTAGTATGCTGACCTTCTGTTCCTCTGTCAGGGGGTAAACGTGGAACAAACTGTATAGCCTTTCCTTGAAGTCAGTTAGGGCATGGGGCTCCCCTGAGTATTTGAGCAGCCAGGCCGCTCCAGGGATGTAGGGCAGGTAAAAGGGCATCATCGCTGCTGCAGCTGCGTTGGTGGTAGTGGGGGCCTCTGTGTCCGACATCTTCCTCCCCCCTAGTTAAGCGTGTCCTACCTTCCGACGATCCTCTTCTGTAGGCCGCGGCTCCGCTGCTGCTATGGACGAGGACCTGGCGTCGCGTCCTGATGACGTCAGCGTCGCTCTCTCTCCCTTCCAGGACCTTGCGCAGCGTCGGTGCGTGGGGCGGAGCTTCGGATCTCGCGCGGTTTTGACGTCCACGCCCCTCTTCTTCCCGCGCGGCGTCCTGAAGATGGCGTCCGATGGCGGGAAGCAGCTGCGGATGGCGGGAAGACGGTGGGAAACGGTCCAAGATAGCGTCTGATGGTGGGAATCGGCTCCGGATGGCGGGAAACGACTCCGGACGGCGGGAAACTTCGCCACAGGTAAGTTACAAAAGTCTTTTTCAGGCACGCAGTACCCGGTGGTTGCGGGCACAAAATCCTGCCGACTACGCCAAAGCTGACTCGCCCCCTGGGCCGTGGGGCACTCGGATCTGGGCAATAGGGGGAACGATGGGAGTAGTAGTGGCAACCCGGTTCCGTGGCTCAGGGTGGTCAGGCCAGTGGTAGTCCGTTACGTGTTGTTGATTATGTCCGACTACGCCACCCGTGGATGTGCGGTCATTAGGAACCGCCGTTGCAAGGCAGACCGCTGGGGCTGATGATGTATGCAGCTGGGATGGTGTGACTCCCCACGGGAAGAGTGCGGCCCCAGGGCAGTGTAGTGGATGTTGGGAGTGATGATAGTGAGAGTCCCAGTGCTGATAGTGCTGGAGGAGCAAGGAGCACGCAGACAACAGGTTGCAGTCCAGGGTCTTTACTAGAACAGGTAAATTGATCCACAAACAGTCCCAGCTAGGAGGGGACCTGGATGTCTGAGAGCAACGGGGAAATTGGCCCTGGTCAGGGTGAGGGTGTAGGCCTACCGTGCTTTCTGCGCTCCTTCTGGCTATCTCCTCGTTATAGGGTAACAGCCCACGTTTCCGAGCTTTCCGTGTTTTCTCGCCTGTATGGCCTGCGACGTGGGTTCCTTTCTGCTGCCAGCCTTGTACGGCTTTACTGGTCCCTTCGGTTGTGGCAGGGCCTCCAGGCTTCTTAGGCCAAGGAATATACAGTCCCCTGCGAACTGGTTATCTGCTGGGGGATGTGGAATCCTTCCAGCCTCAGACACCAAAGTCTGGTAAATTAAGTCCGTGATCTGCCAAGACAGGCTCTCTTCGCCTCTTGTCTCTGGCTTGTGGCTCTCCTCCTGCCACACTTCCTCTTAGGTGCAATACGAATGTCTGTCCCTGCTCTGCTCTGGGACAAGTCTCAATGCTGAGACAGGCCATCAAGTTCTCTCTAACCCTGCCCCCAGCACCAGCTTTTATAGGGGCAGTCTGCTCCCCCTACTGGCCTAAGACAGGAGGCATTTCATGCTAATGTTCCCCTGACTAGAGAACCTCCCCCTTGCTCTCAGACACAGCTTTAATTACACTTGTGGCATCCAGGCCAGGGTGACACATATGCATATAGAACATATATTTCTGTGACTTCCTGTAACGGGTCTGGGAGGCGGAACCTCTGAGCTACTATACAAGGGGGCGGTCCTTGTAAGGGAGCGGGTGGCGACCAGGCAGGCAGTCACAGCAGGTGACCGGGACAGTCTCTAGAAGAACGGGCAGGAGGTCACGGCAAGTGACCGGGGCAGTCTCTGGATGAACGGGCAGATGGTCACGGCAAGTGACCGGGGCAGTCTCTGGGTGAACGGGCAGATGGTCACGGCAAGTGACCGGGGCAGTCTCTGGGTGAACGGGCAGATGGTCACGGCAAGTGACCGGGGCAGTCTCTGGGTGAACGGGCAGATGGTCACGGCAAGTGACCGGGGCAGTCTCTGGGTAAAGGGTTGGTACGACCTGTGGCGGCTGATGGTAGACGTGAGCTCCCAGGTGAGCAGGCGAGAGTCTCTGGATAAACGGGTGGTCACAGCATGTGACGGCGGAGCCTCCAGGAAGACCAACAGACAGGCGGCAGATGAGCGCTCCCAGGTGAGCGGGCAGAAGTCTCTGGACAGGTGGGTGGTCACAGCACGTGACGGCAGAGCCTCCAGGTAGGCTAGCAGACAGGCAGCAGATGAGCGCTCCCAGGTGAGCGGGCAGAAGTCACTGGACAGGCAGGTGGTCACAGCACGTGACGGCAGAGCCTCCAGGTAGGCTAGCAGGCAGGTAGTTGATGTGCGCTCCCAGGTGAGCGGGCAAGCTGGTCCTTAGACAGACTGACAGGAGTAGTAAGGCAGACCGTCGGACCTCAGGCTAGCAGGCAGGTAGCAGAATATTAGGAATAAGACATCAAGCTGGCAGGAATCTGGCAGGTATCTGGCAGGTAACTGGCAACGGGACCTGAGGGCTGAAGCAGAGTAGTGAACAGTGCAACAACATTGCTCGGGCACCTCCATTTTGGAGGAGGTGCCTTATATATGGTGAAGTCCTCCGGCCATTGGCCGGGGACTCCTTAGGACGGCGCGCGCGGCCCCTTTAAGAGGGAGGGAGAGCGCGCGCGCGCGCCCTAAGCACAGTGGCCGGGAAGGAGCGCGCGCTGCCAGCAGAGCGGGAGGAGGACGCCGGGCACGGAGCAGAGAGGTGAGGGGAACAGCGTCCCTGCCTAGCAGAGGGCAGGGACGCCGGCGCTACAGTACCCCCCCTTTAGGCCCCCCCTTTTTTAGGCCAGACAGAAATTTAGCAAGGATGAGCGGGGCATGGATGTTCTCCCGGGACTCCCACGTTCTCTCCTCAGGACCAAACCCCTTCCAATCTACTAGAAAAAAGGTCTTTCCTCTTACCCTTTTGGTGGCAAGAATGTTCTCTACCTCAAACTCGTCCTCAGCAGAAACCGGAGCAGGAGGCGTACCTGTAGACTTGGAAAAAGAGTTAAGTACCACAGGTTTGAGGAGAGATACATGGAAGGAGTTAGGGATCCGTAAGTTGGCCGGGAGTTTCAATTTATAGGCCACCGGGTTGATCTGACTGATGACCTCCAGAGGACCGATGAACCGAGGCCCTAACTTGTAAGAAGGTATCTTGAGTCGGACATATTTAGATGAGAGCCAGACTTTATCTCCAGGACGAAATTGTGGAGGATCCAGGCGTTTTTTGTCAGCGTGTCTTTTCATCCGTTCGGACGACTGAAGGAGTGCGGATCGGGTACTCTCCCAAATGGAGGAAAATTTGCTAACGAGAGATTCCGCAGCCGGGTTGTCCACAGAGGTGGAGACAGGAAAAGGAATCCGAGGATGCTGACCGAAGACTACAAAAAACGGGGATTTGGAGGAGGATTCGCTCTCGTGATTGTTATAAGAGAACTCGGCCCATGGTAGGAGATCCACCCAGTCTGAATGATGGGCATTAACGAAGTGCCGGAGGTAACTGGTCAGGTTCTGATTGATCCGCTCCACTTGACCATTGGACTGTGGGTGGTAAGCGGAAGAGAAGTCCAGGGTGACGTCTAGCAGTTTACAAGTGGCTCTCCAGAAGCGTGAGGTGAACTGTACCCCACGATCCGACACGATGTGGAGGGGCAGGCCATGAAGACGAAAGATGTGACGAATAAAGTCTTTCGCTAGCTCGGGTGCAGACGGGAGGCCTGGCAGGGGAACGAAATGAGCCATCTTGGAGAAGCGGTCAGCGACCACCCAAATGACCGTACAACCGGCAGAGACTGGGAGGTCAGTTATAAAGTCCATTGCTATATGCTGCCAGGGGGCAGCAGGTACAGAAAGCGGAAGGAGGCGACCGGCTGGCAGATGTCTCGGAACCTTGTTGCGGGCGCAGGACACACAGGCAGAAACAAAGTCTATTACGTCCTTGTGCAGGGTAGGCCACCAGTAGTGCCGGGTAATAAGCTGGAGGGTCTTTTTCTGACCGGCGTGGCCAGCCAGTTTAGACGAGTGACCCCAGTGAAGGATCTTCTCCCGATCAGGTACTGATACGAACGTCTTTCCGGGAGGGAGACGATTTAGACTCACGGGAGCCACCTGCATTACTCTGGCGGGATCGGTGATGTGTTTCGGATCTTCCTCGAGATCAGACACCAGAAAGGATCGAGACAAGGCGTCCGCCATGACGTTTTTGTCAGCCGGGCGAAAATGAAGAACAAAATCAAAGCGAGCAAAAAACAAGGACCACCGGGCTAGGCGCGGGTTAAGTCTCTGGGCATGCTGGAGGTAAGCCAAGTTCTTGTGGTCAGTGTAAATTATTACCGGGTGAAGAGCCCCCTCGAGCAGGTAACGCCACTCCTCCAATGCCAGTTTGATGGCCAATAACTCTCGGTCTCCTATGGAATAATTGCGCTCTGAGGAGGAGAAGAGTTTAGAGAAGAAGCCGCAAGTTACCATCCTCCCGGAAGATGATTTTTGAGTAAGTACCGCTCCGGCTCCAGAGGAGGAGGCGTCAACTTCCAGGAAGAACTGCTTGTTGCCGTCCGGGCGATGCAGCACCGGGGCGGAAGAGAAGGCCTGTTTTAAGGAAAGAAAGGCCTCCTCTGCTTCGGGCGGCCACTCTTTGGGATTAGTACCCTTACGGGTGAGCGCGGAAATTGGGGCAGTCCGGGAAGAGAAGTGCGGTATGAAGAGGCGGTAGTAGTTGGCGAAGCCCAGGAACCGCTGAATGGCCTTCAACCCCTCCGGTCGAGGCCATTTCTCGATGGCAGACAGTTTCTCTGGATCCATTCGTAGGCCGATCTGAGAAATAGTGTAGCCCAAAAACGGAAGCGAGGTCTGCTCAAAGAGGCACTTCTCGTATTTAGCGAAGAGGTGATTCTGCCTGAGCCTGAGCAGGACCTGACGAACGTCCCTCCGGTGAGTCTGGAGATCCGGAGAGAAGACCAAGATGTCGTCCAGGTACACCACTACGCAGGAGTAGAGAAGGTCCCGGAAGATGTCATTGACCAACTCTTGAAAGACGGCAGGAGCGTTACAGAGACCAAAGGGCATTGCCAGATATTCATAGTGGCCGTCCCGGGTGTTGAATGCCGTCTTCCATTCATCCCCCTGATGGATACGAACCAGGTTGTACGCCCCACGGAGGTCCAGTTTGGTGAAGATTCTAGCCCCCCTCAGACGATCAAATAACTCCGGAATGAGCGGAAGGGGGTACTTATTCTTCACCGTGATCTGGTTAAGGCCTCTATAGTCTATACAGGGACGGAGAGAGCCGTCCTTCTTTTTGACGAAAAAGAAGCCTGCTCCCGCCGGGGAGGTAGATTTCCGGATGAATCCCCTGGCCAGATTCTCCTCAATATATTCGGACATCGACCGGGTCTCAGCAGCGGATAATGGATAAATACGCCCACGGGGAGGAGTAGTACCAGGTAACAGGTCGATAGGGCAGTCGTAGGGTCTATGAGGGGGTAGTGTCTCTGCCTCCTTTTTATTAAAGACATCAGCATAAGACCAATAAGGAATCGGAAGTCCAGGTAGATTAGCTGGGGTAGGAGAAGGACGGACGGGATGGACGGGAACCAGACAGGTCTTATGGCAGTCCTGTCCCCAGCGAAGGACTTCTCCGGTCTGCCAGTCAAGCACGGGTGCATGTCTCTGGAGCCAAGGTAGACCTAGCAAGAGGGCGTGAGAGAGTCCAGGCAGAACATGAAAGGAGATACTCTCAGAATGCAGCATTCCCACCTGCAGAGTAATGGATTCGGTGATGAGTTGGATGGGGCGTGGTAAGAGACCCCCATCCACGGCAGCAACAGACAAGGGTACAGCCAGAGGTTTGGTGGGGATGCGGTATTTCTCTACCAGGGACTGTGAAATAAGATTCCCGGCTGCTCCAGAGTCAAGTTGGGCTAGTTCGAAAAAACGGTTCTCCCCGCAGAAAATTGAGACTGACAGCAGCAGAGATGGAGAGGATTTATTCTTGTCTAGGTCGACCTCTCTGAGCGAACCTAGACACAGGCGTTTCCCGACCTCTCCGGGCAGGCACGGATCCGGTGCTCCTTACTGCCACAGTAGAAGCAGCTCCCCTCGGCACGGCGTAAGTCCTGACGGGTTTTGACCATCTTGGTCTGGTCGACCTGCATAGGCTCAGGAGAGTGTACCTGGGGAGAGACGGATTTCTGAAAAGTAGGAGCTAGACGTGGAAACCTCCTCTCACGGGTGACCTCTTTGGCACGCTCCTGGAACCGTAGGTCAATCCGGGTGGCAAGAGTTATTAGGTCATCGAGAGTGGTAGGAATGTCCCGACCGGCAAGTTCATCTTTAATACGGCCGGACAGACCCTCCCAGAAGACGGATACCAGAGCGTCGTTATCCCAGGCCAGCTCCGAGGCAAGGGTACAGAACCGTATGGCATATTGGCCCACGGTGAGACTTCCCTGACGGAGGCGTAGCAGTGATGATGCGGATGAGGTCTTCCGTCCGGGTTCGTCGAAGACTTTCCGGAAAGCCATGAGAAAGGCAGGCAAGTCGGACACCAGGGGGTCTCCTCTCTCCCATAGAGGATTTAGCCAGGCCAGGGCCTCCCCGGTGAGATGGGACATGATGAAGGCAATTTTGGCCCGGTCGCAGTTAAACTGGTGGGACAGGAGTTCAAAGTGCAGGGTGCACTGATTTATGAAGCCCCGAGCCTGGGCGGAGTCGCCTCCGAAGCGAGGAGGTGCAGAAAGCCGGGGTCCGGGGTAGGATACCATGGTATTAGTGGACAGCGGAGCTGCCGGATTGCGAGTCATGGCACTGGCGGAGGTTGCTGGCGGAGCAGTCAGAGTGTCCAGGCGAGAATTGACATTCCGCAGGTGACCCAGGATGGACTCCTGTTGGGACCTCTGACGGGACAGTTCATGACACAGGTCCGAGAGCGAGGGAGCTTGGGTGCCACCGGGTTCCATGGCCCGAGCAAACTGTAATGGGTCTGGGAGGCGGAACCTCTGAGCTACTATACAAGGGGGCGGTCCTTGTAAGGGAGCGGGTGGCGACCAGGCAGGCAGTCACAGCAGGTGACCGGGACAGTCTCTAGAAGAACGGGCAGGAGGTCACGGCAAGTGACCGGGGCAGTCTCTGGATGAACGGGCAGATGGTCACGGCAAGTGACCGGGGCAGTCTCTGGGTGAACGGGCAGATGGTCACGGCAAGTGACCGGGGCAGTCTCTGGGTGAACGGGCAGATGGTCACGGCAAGTGACCGGGGCAGTCTCTGGGTAAAGGGTTGGTACGACCTGTGGCGGCTGATGGTAGACGTGAGCTCCCAGGTGAGCAGGCGAGAGTCTCTGGATAAACGGGTGGTCACAGCATGTGACGGCGGAGCCTCCAGGAAGACCAACAGACAGGCGGCAGATGAGCGCTCCCAGGTGAGCGGGCAGAAGTCTCTGGACAGGCGGGTGGTCACAGCACGTGACGGCAGAGCCTCCAGGTAGGCTAGCAGACAGGCAGCAGATGAGCGCTCCCAGGTGAGCGGGCAGGAGTCACTGGACAGGCAGGTGGTCACAGCACGTGACGGCAGAGCCTCCAGGTAGGCTAGCAGGCAGGTAGCAGATGTGCGCTCCCAGGTGAGCGGGCAAGCTGGTCCATAGACAGACTGACAAGAGTTGGAAGGCAGACCGTCGGACCTCAGGCAAGCAGGCAGGTAGTTGATGTGCGCTCCCAGGTGAGCAGGCAAGCTGGTCCTTAGACAGACTGACAGGAGTAGTAAGGCAGACCGTCGGACCTCAGGCTAGCAGGCAGGTAGCAGAATATTAGGCAGGAATAAGACAGCAAGCTGGCAGGAATCTGGCAGGTATCTGGCAGGTAACTGGCAACGGGACCTGAGGGCTGAAACAGAGTAGTGAACAGTGCAACAACATTGCTCGGTCACCTCCATTTTGGAGGAGGTGCCTTATATATGGTGAAGTCCTCCGGCCATTGGCCGGGGACTCCTTAGGATGGCGCGCGCGGCCCCTTTAAGAGGGAGGGAGAGCGCGCGCGCGCGCCCTAAGCACAGTGGCCGGGAAGGAGCGCGCGCTGCCAGCAGAGCGGGAGGAGGACGCCGGGCACGGAGCAGAGAGGTGAGGGGAACAGCGTCCCTGCCTAGCAGAGGGCAGGGACGCCGGCGTTACACTTCCTATGTTATAGAAATGCACCACTTCTCCTTACTACCATTTTTTTTTCACTGTGTAGGTGTGCCAACCAGTTTGATGGAGGCTAGGAGAACCCTCTTTCGGTCTCGGTTAAGCTGAAGCGAGCCCAAAGTTATGGTCGGTTTATACCAGTTGATGTCGTTAAATGACAACCATCGATCAGTGATCTGAAAGCCAATTGCATTTGCATGCTCACAGAATTAACACGATCTGTATGCATAGACTGTCGTTGTTCTCAGCATCACATCTCCTATGTAACGAGGGCAACAGGCTGCAGAAAGCTTAAAGGGGTTGTCCACTACTTTATATGATCCCCCAATGTATTCCCCCAGGGCCCATAAGTGGTTCTCTAAATACCTTTTGGTGCCTTTTCTGCTTGTGAGTGGCGCTATCACTGGCCGATCACAGGCATCACGTGACCCCTGGCTGCAGCCGGCTCTGACATTTGCTAACATCACGACAAGTCCAAGCTGCAGTCGAGGGTCCCTCTTCCGCGTTCCACCGGTGGCTGCTGGGTTGTGGGTGGGGTTACCCCGCGCGTCACATCCGGCATACACCGCGCGCTCTCCCTCTCCTCATTCACTGGGAAAACGCGCGGTGGATGCTGGGTGTGACGCACGGGGTAACCCCGCCCATAGCCCAGCGTCCACCGCGGGGAGCGTGTCACTGATGTCACGCCTCACTTGACGTGACATCAGTGACAGGTCACGTGATGCCTCTGAGCGGCCAGCGATAGCGCCGCTCAGAGGCAGAAAAGGTACCGCAAGGTATTTACAAAAACACTTCTGGGCCCAGGGGGTTACATTGGGGAGTTCATATAAAGTAGTGGACAACTTCTTTAAAAATAGGGATATGTGGACTCGTGGATATTCAGGTTCGACCAAACTTTTGTCCAAAGTTCGGTTCGGGTACCAGAACTCTACCTGAACTTGAACACGAACCCCATAGAAGTCAGTGGGAACCCGAACATTGGTTTTCTCTCTATCCTCTCTTCTCCCGGAAGTCCGAACAATAAGCTGGACTTCCAGGAGTGGTCCATGTTCGGAGTTCAGCACCGGACACTGTCCAGTACGAACCCCGAACTTTACAATTCGGGTTTACTCATCTCTACTTAAAAATCATTTCACCCTACGAATGAGCATTTTGCTTGGCGATTGTCAGACTGTTTAGGCAGGCCGATAGAAGCGAAATGAGTGTTGCTTGGAAAGCTTGTTCCTGATAGTAGTCCATTGTAATGCACCTTTATGTCTGAAGCATGCACCAGGAGCTTTCCTGGCTCGTATGCTAAATTTGCATTGGAACTGTATAACAGAATCTTATCAATAAAACTGATACCAGAGTGTTAATAGTTATATTCGGTAAAAGATGCCTCTTGTGATAATCGTTACTTTATTTTTGTTTACAGATTATTTGCATTCACTGGATACAGGATCTGGAATTGTAGTTATGTATTACATTGGATGATTCCCATACTGAATTGGATCTTTGGTGAGTACTCACATTTCATTGTATTTTTGTATTTTGAAGCATTCTGCATTAAAGGCTTATTGATGATCTATCAGGTCATAAATATCAGATTGGTGAGAGTCCAACACCTGGCACCCACTCCAATTGGCTGTAATCAGCTCTGGGGGCAAAAGTATGTAAACAGTGAACAACATTTAGCGTCCATTGCTGAGATCTGGAGATCAGCTCCTATTCAATTGAATAGGTTAATATTTTTTCCCTGTTGCCCCAATTACTGTATATACTAGTATAAGCCGAACTGAATATAAGCCGCGCACCTAATTTCACCACAAAAAACTGGGAAAACGTATTGACTCGAGTATAAGCCTAGGGTGGGAAATGCAGCAGCTACTGGTAAAGTTCCCCATCCTGGTACGCATGGGCCCCTCATCCCCAATCCTGGTATGCATGGCACCCCTCATCCCCAATCTTGGTATGCATGGCACCCCTCATCCCCAATCCTGGTATGCATGGCACCCCTCATCCCCATTCCTGGTATGCATGGCACCCTCATCCCCAATCCTGGTATGCATGGCACCCCTCATCCCCATTCCTGGTATGCATGGCACCCCTCATCCCCAATCCTGGTATGCATGGCACCCCTCATCCCCAGTCCTGGTATGCATGGCACCCCTCATCCCCAGTCCTGGTATGCATGGCACCCCTCATCCCCAGTCCTGGTATGCATGGCACCCCTCATCCCCAGTCCTGGTATGCATGGCTCCCCTCATCCCCAGTCCTGGTATGCATGGCCCCCATCACTGCACACATGAAAAAAATAAACACTTCTACTCACCTTCCTCCCCTCTGCTCCAGCACTGTGTCCTGTTCTCAGCTGATCTCAGCATCTGAGCAGAGCGTGACATTACTGCTATGCGCTCTCAGACGCC
Organism: Phyllobates terribilis; assembly: GCF_046119375.1. Classification (NCBI taxonomy): domain Eukaryota; kingdom Metazoa; phylum Chordata; class Amphibia; order Anura; family Dendrobatidae; genus Phyllobates; species Phyllobates terribilis. The sequence goes on from NW_027362774.1 coordinate 10,131,992, forward strand.
TACATGAGCTGCGGGGATATTCACTCCTCTCCACGCCGGGACCATGTGAGTTGAGAAGAGTGAATATCCATGCTCTTTAATAGTGAGCGCACAGTGTCAGCAGAGCCGCAGCTCAGCGCTCCTCTGTGCCTGCTACTAAAGAAAATGAATATACAGTACAGACCAAAAGTTTGGACACACGTTCTCATTTAAAGATTTTTCTGTATTTTCATGACTTTGAAAATTGTACATTCACACTTAAGGCATCAAAACTATGAATTAACATATGTGGAATTATATGCTTAACAAAAACGTGTGAAACAACTGAAAATATGTCTTATATTCTAGGTTCTTCAAAGTAGCCACTGTTATGTTCTGCTACCAGAGCTAAGGAAAGAGAGGAGATCTGTCCCTACGATAGAACTCAGCTGAATCCCTACGATGTAACAGGGAACCTGATCCTGCGATCAGACCTGCTAAAGTCCTAAGCTAGTCTGTACGAAGACCTATAGATGTGGGGGAGGAATCCCTACAAGTACTAAGGACTGGGAGGAATATGGGACACCTCCTAACTGAAATAGTAGCAGACAGACGAACAAACAAAATATAAAGAACATAGAGGTCAGTAAACCAAGCAAACTAACAGAGCAAGACACAGAGCACAGGCTAGCTAGAAAGTAGATATACAATGAAGTCCAGCAAAGCCAGAAGGGCGGAGCAGGATTAAATAGGCCAACAAGGTCATGTGACCAGCAAAGGAAAAAAACCTAACAGCAAGGTTCTAACAGTACCCCCCCTTCTAAGAGGATCCTCCGGATCCCCTAGGACCAGGCTCATCAGGAAATCTCCTGTGAAACGCTCTGATAAGTCTGGACGTGGAAACATCATCTGACCTCACCCAAGAGTTATCCTCGGGTCCGAAACCTTTCCAGGCCACAAGATACTGCAAACTACCTCTATACCGTCTAGAGTCAAGGATGCGAGAAATTTCATATTCCCCGTCCTCCACCACCGGAGGAACAGAGGCAGAGGCGTCACCATCCGACACAACAGCTTTTTTTAACAGAGAGACATGAAAGACCGGATTAATTCTCCAGGAGGTAGGAACCTCCAACCTAACAGCAGATTGGTTGACAACCTGAAGCACCTTAAAGGGCCCTACAAACTTGGGACCCAATTTCTTAGAAGGAATCCTCAACCGCAGATTCCTAGAGGACAACCAAACCATGTCACCAACAGCGAACAAAACCTCCTGTCGTTTCCTATCAAAGTAGTCTTTAGATTTTCTGTTGGCCTCCTGAAGATTACCACGCACATCCGTCCAAACTCTTTCCAAATCACCGGAAAAATTCTCCTCCTCAGGCACGGCAGATCCCAACTTGGAGAACGACCCAAACGACGGATGTCTCCCAGAACAACAAAAAAAAGGCGAACAACCAGCAGAAGAAGATGTATGATTGTTCAGAGCAAATTCGGCAAGTGGCAGAAACTCAGACCACCCCTCTTGATTGTCTGCCACAAAACAACGCAAGAACTGCTCAACATCCTGGTTTTTCCTTTCTGTCTGGCCATTAGATTCAGGATGATATCCGGACGAAAACGACAAATGAATTCCCAACCTGTCACAAAAGGCACGCCAAAAACGAGCCACGAACTGAGGACCCCTATCAGAAACAATGTCAGTAGGAACGCCATGAAGTCTGACAATTTCCTTGACAAAGGCCTTAGCGAGAGTTTTAGCGCAAGGCAGTTTGATGAAGGGAACCAAGTGACACATCTTACTAAAACGGTCCACGACCACCCAGATGACAGTAAAACCCTCAGAGGGGGGAAGGTCAGTTATAAAGTCCATAGCCAAATGTGTCCAAGGAGCACTGGGGACCTCCAAAGGACAAAGCAACCCCGCAGCAGGAGTATGTGAGGACTTAGATCTAGCACATACAGTACATTGGCATACCCACTTAATGACTTCCTTCTGCCATCCAGGCCACCAAAAACTGCGACCCACCAGTCTCTTGGTCTCAGAGATTCCGGGATGACCTGCCAACCGAGATTCGTGACACTCAACAAACAAATCTCTCCTAAAGGTCCCAGGCACAAACAACCTCCCATGAGGAGTGTTAGAAGGGGCATTCTCCTGAGCTTTAAGAATCTCATCTTCCAAAACGGAGTCTAAAGCAGCTATCACAACACCTTCTTGTAAAATGTTTTCCTCTTTCTCAGCACCGACTATGGGAGAAAAACTGCGAGACAAGGCATCCGCCTTAACATTCTTAGTACCAGGGATGTAAGTAACGGAGAAATTAAACCGCGAGAAAAACAGTGCCCACCTAGCCTGACGGGCATTCAGGCGCTTGGCAGCGTCAAGATATATCAGATTTTTATGATCCGTAAGAACCTGAACGGGAAATTCCGCACCTTCCAAGAAGTGGCGCCAGTGTTCAAATGCTAGTTTAATAGCCAATAATTCCCGATTACCAATATCGTAATTCAATTCAGTCTCCGAAAATTTTTTTGAAAAAAAGGCACAGGGATGTAATCCATCCCCGTTATCCTGAGACAATACTGCGCCAACCCCCACAGAGGAAGCATCAACCTCAACCAAAAACGGCCTAGTAACATCAGGCTGCATAAGGATGGGAGCAGAGGTGAACCTCTCCTTGAGATACACAAAAGCTTCAATGGCCTCAGAAGACCACTGAACCGCATCAGCACCTTTCCTGGTGAGATCAGTCAGAGGTTTGACAATACTAGAAATTTTTTTTATGAATTTTCTATAGTAATTGGCGAAACCCAAAAACCTCTGTATCGATTTCAAACCAATAGGCCTAGGCCATTCCTGCACAGCCTGAACCTTAACCGGATCCATCTCAAAACCTTTGCTGGAGATAATGTAGCCCAAAAAACTAATTCTCTGTACAGCGAACTCACATTTCTCCAGCTTAGCAAAAAGCGAATTGTCCATTAATAACTGTAATACCTCACGCACGCTCCGCCAATGAGACTCCAGATCTGGCGAATAAATCAAAATGTCATCCAAATACACAACCACATTTTTACCGATCAAAGGTCTAAGGATGTCATTAATCAGATTCTGAAAAAATGCAGGAGCATTAGTAAGACCAAAAGGCATAACCAGATTCTCAAAATGACCCACAGGAGTGTTAAAAGCAGTCTTCCATTCATCACCCTCCTTCATGCGCAACAGATTGTATGCCCCCTTAAGGTCAATTTTAGAGAACCACTTGGCCCCCAATAACTGGTTAAACAGATCAGGAATCAATGGCAGTGGGTAAGGATTGCGTACCGTAATTTTGTTAATCTCACGAAAATCCAGACAAGGACGTAAACCGCCGTCCTTTTTTTTTACAAAAAAAAATCCAACCGCCACAGGAGACTTAGAGGGCCTAATGTGACCGGCGGCCAAACTTGTCTGTATGTATTCTTCCAAAGCCTTCCTCTCAGGAATAGTAAGGTTAAATAAACGACTTTTAGGAAGAGTCGCTCCAGGGACAAATTCAATAGAACAATCATAGTCTCTATGGGGAGGCAAAACCTGCGATTCCTTCTCAGAAAAAACTCTCCAAAAATCCTGAATAGGAACAGGCAATTCTCCCCTATCCAAAGCTGCAATACGCCCGTTACAACACTTGTCATAACATTTATGGCTCCAGGATTTAATTTCACTGGTAGACCAATCCAGTACAGGATTGTGACATTTTAACCAAGGCAATCCCAATATTACTGGAGAAGGCAAGTTATTCAACACTACCAAATCCAATTTCTCATGGTGAACACCATTAATAGTGAGAGGAAATTCACAGACCTTGAGAGTAATATTCTTCAAAGGGGAGCCATCCACAGAAACCACAGCAATGGGGGATGATAAAGGTTCAGGTTTTAAATTGAGTTTTTCCACGAATCCCCCATCAATTACATTCAGTGTAGACCCGCAATCAACAAACACCCGAAATTCCATTAATTTTTCCTGAGCAATCGTGGAAGCAGCTAAAAATATACCCTTGGAATTTAAACAGGCAATACGGGCGTGACTGACCATTTTTTTTTCTTTCTTCATACGAAGCTCACAGCCTTTAATCAAATGACCAGATTTTCCGCAATAGAAACACAAGCCTTTCGAAAAACGACGGTCTTTTTCTTGAGAGCGAGGTGCCACCGATCCAATCTCCATCGGTTCACCACTGTTAGTACACACATTATCATAACCAGAAACTGACATAGCAGAGGATTTGCTCTCATTAACCCTAGCACGCAGTCTTCTATCCACCCGTATAGCTAATTGCATAGCCTGTTGCAAATCCTCAGGTGTAGGATAAGCAATTAGCAGGTCTTTAACCCTTTCACTGAGCCCAGCAAGAAATAGACTTTTCAGAGCAGAATCGTTCCACCCTGTTTGAGTGGACCAACGACGAAAATGTGTACAATATTTTTCGACATTACCTGATCCTTGTTTTAAACGTCTCAACTCAGTCTCAGCTGATGCGACACGGTCAGGATCATCATATAATAGTCCTAAAGCAGAAAAAAAACTATCCACTGATCTGAAGCATGTATCACTAGGTTGCAAAGAAAAGGCCCACTCCTGAGGCTCTTTGCGCAAAAGTGACATTATGAACCCTACGCGCTGGGATTCATCCCCAGAGGACTTGGGTCTCAAACGAAAATACAATAAGCAAGCATTTTTAAATGAAAAAAATTCTCGATGTTCACCAAAAAATAAATCCGGCAAACATACCTTAGGCTCCAAGAAATGTGCTCCAGAACAGTTACTCACGTGCTGACGGAGCTCGGTCACTTCCAGAGAGAGTCCCTGCAGGCGATGAGCCAAATCCTGAACCGACACCATGATGGAACAGAAAAATCTTTCCTTAGAGAATTTGCTGGCTGGACTTACTGTTATGTTCTGCTACCAGAGCTAAGGAAAGAGAGGAGATCTGTCCCTACGATAGAACTCAGCTGAATCCCTACGATGTAACAGGGAACCTGATCCTGCGATCAGACCTGCTAAAGTCCTAAGCTAGTCTGTACGAAGACCTATAGATGTGGGGGAGGAATCCCTACAAGTACTAAGGACTGGGAGGAATATGAGACACCTCCTAACTGAAATAGTAGCAGACAGACGAACAAACAAAATATAAAGAACATAGAGGTCAGTAAACCAAGCAAACTAACAGAGCAAGACACAGAGCACAGGCTAGCTAGAAAGTAGATATACAATGAAGTCCAGCAAAGCCAGAAGGGCGGAGCAGGATTAAATAGGCCAACAAGGTCATGTGACCAGCAAAGGAAAAAAAACCTAACAGCAAGGTTCTAACAGCCACCTTTTGCTTTGATGACTGCTTTGCACACTCTTGGCATTGTCTTGATGAGCTTCAAGAGGTATTCACCGGAAATGGTTTTCTCTTCACAGGTGTGCCCTGTCAGGTTTAATAAGTGGGTTTTCTTGCCTTATAAATGGGGTTGGGACCATCAGTTGTGTTGTGCAGAAGTCTGGTGGATACACAGCTGATAGTCCTACTGAATAGACTGTTAGAATATGTATTATGGCAAGAAAAAGCAGCTAAGTAAAGAAAAACGAGTGGCCATCATTACTTTAAGAAATGAAGGTCAGTCAGTGCGAAAAATTGGGCAAACTTTGAATGTGTCCCCAAGTGCAGTTGCAAAAACCATCAAGCGCTACAAAGAAACTATCTCACATGAAGACAGCCCCAGGAAAGGAAGACCAAGAGTCACCTCTGCTTCTGAGAATAAGCTTATCCGAGTCACCAGCCTCAGAAATCGCAGGTTAACAGCAGCTCTGATTAGAGACCAGGTCAATGCCACACAGAGTTCTAGCAGCAGACACATCTCTACAACAACTGTTAAGAGGAGACTTTGTGCAGCAGGCCTTCATGGTAAAATAGCTGCTAGGAAACCACTGCTAAGGACAGGCAACAAGCAGAAGAGACTTGTTTGGGCTAAAGAACACAAGGAATGGACATTAGACCAGTGGAAATCTGCGCATTGGTCTGATGAGTCCAAGTTTGAGATCTTTGGTTCCAACCACCGTGTCTTTGTGCGACGCAGAAAAGGTGAACGGATGGACTCTACATGCCTGGTTCCCACCGTGAAGCATGGAGGAGGAGGTGTGATGGTGTGGGGGGGCTTTGCTGGTGACACTGTTGTGGATTTATTTAAAATTGAAGGCATACTGAACCAGCATGGCTACCACAGCATCTTGCAGCGGCATGCTCTTCCATCCGGTTCGCTTTTAGTTGGAGCATCATTTATTTTTCAACAGGACAATGACCCCAAACACACCTCCAGGCTGTGTAAGGGCTATTTGACCAAGTGGGAGAGTGATGTGGGGCTACGCCAGATGACCTGGCCTCCACAGTCACCAGACCTGAACCCAAACGAGATGGTTTGGGGTGAGCTGGACCGCAGAGTGAAGGCAAAAGGGCCAACAAGTGCTAAGCATCTCTGGGAACTCCTTCAAGATTGTTGGAAGACCATTTCCGGTGACTACCTCTTGAAGCTCATCAAGAGAATGCCAAGAGTGTGCAAAGCAGTCATCAAAGCAAAAGGTGGCTACTTTGAAGAACCTAGAATATAAGACATATTTTCAGTTGTTTCACACTTTTTTGTTAAGTATATAATTCCACATGTGTTAATTCATAGTTTTAATGCCTTCAGTGTGAATGTACAATTTTCATAGTCATGAAAATAGAGAAAAATCTTTAAATGAGAACGTGTGTCCAAACTTTTGGTCTGTACTGTATAGCAGGTGTTTAGCTTCACCTTCCACTTGGCTTAGCTCCCGTCAGGTGCCTAATTATCTCCTCAGCTAGTCGCATTTACTCCAAAATGCAGTCAACACCTAAAACTCTGCTGAATCAAGATAACATAGCCAACTCCTCTCAACTATTTGTGGTGTTGTCCACGCCCTCATCTCTGCTAACAAGGTATTTGATTTGTTTCTGCTGTTCTGATGCCATGCGTATCTTCAAGTTTCTTGGTAACCAGCTCATCTCAACTATTCTGGTGCACCTCACACTTACAAATTTGCTGTTAAATGTATGTGACTGCTGTAAAATTCCAGATGCCTAAACATCTCTGCTATTCTTGTGTGTAACTGCACTCTTGCTGCAAGACACCAGTTTGCTTATACATCTCTGCTGTTTCTGTACAATTCACACATCTGGCTCAATAGCAGCTTGTGCTTCCATCTCCGCTTACCCATCTGCTGTCTTGCATGCCTTGATGTACTGGCCCTTGGAGATCCAGGTGCTGTTTGGCAAGTGAATCATCGCCTCCGGTCTGTGCTGTTCACCCTGACCTACGGCTTAGGAGAATCTACCTCGCCAGGTGAGTCCATAACAATATCTGATAATGTTGCGAAGCTCCCTTTATCGCAGTGGCGCTCCCTGTTCTGGAGATCCAATGGCCTCTCTCTATACAGAATGAATATTGCGTCATGCTCTGCCCTATAATGTGCAGAAGATATATCTCTCGTCAAGGAAGTGGGGAAGGTTATATACTAGAAGCTACAGGGAGCCCCTTAGGATCTCTAAAATATGAGGATATATTGCCTAATTTAAGGGGGCTGTCCAGGACTAAAACGTTGATGACCTATCTGTACAGCGGGTCAATAATATAAGATTGGTAGGGGGTTTCACATGCGGCACCCCCAATTATCAGTTGACATCTTCTCTGATGGCGTCTGGATGTACAGCAATGTACATTGTTTAGTGGCCACTGCCGAATACTGCAATTTTTCTCCCATTCACTTATGGTAAATGGCAATGACATACAACCTTTCAAAGAATAAAAAATGGCTTCAACAAAATGGCTGCCTCCAGTGCGAAACAGGTTGAGTTATTTCTGATGTATAAGTTCCTGGAGGAATACTCTGACTTTGGAATATTAATCTACATCAAAGCTTCTACCAAACCCTTAAAATGAAGATATATACTGCTAAGCAGAAAACCTGTTTCTCGCTGTGTGGTATTATGATAAATCCATGCAACACCACCAACATTTGCACATTTTAGTTTGGTGATTTCAAGACTCAGTCCCCCCCAAAACACCTCTAATTCTTTCACGCATTCCTGTCATAGTGCCAAAAATGAACTCTATCAGTAATATATTAAATTGTAATCATACCCCATACCACAGCAAGTTACCGGAATGAAGAACATGGTCATGGGTTAGTGAACACTAGATTTATAGGATGTGAGGGAGGAATACTGTACTGCACAGTATTACTCCTGATCGCGTCAGCTCTGTGTAGCCCTAGACTCAATAAAGATGAAATAAAGAGCCCTCTGTGTTTTATGGATAAATATAAAGAAATATCACTGATATCACTGCTGCAATATTTATTTTATTGCATCCTGATGTGCAATACCGCGGAGCGCATGTCATTGTGCATTGTGTCCTTACATGAGCTACACAGGCATTTACGACGGGATACAATGTTTTTATTTTATTATTAAAAGAAAAGCAAATTAATAATAACTTTCACATACAAAGTCGGAAAAGATGGCGGGGGAGGGGGAAATGCTATCCTGCATACTGAATCCCATCGTCCTACACTATTACCAGGTGAATATATAAAACAAAACACACAGATAATTTAATTCCTCAACCTTCCTTAAGCATCTACTTGCATCCAGTTGAAGACAGCGGATCATCTCATGATTAATAGTACTGACCGCTGCCTGCATCTCTCAAGCTAATGACACATACACTAAAGCCATTGATTTGTATGAATAGCCTCCGCTCTCCATTTATCACAATTTAATGTTAGGGTTTGTAATGCAGAAGAAAAAAAAATATTCGCACAGGAAGAGAAGACCCACAGGCCTTTCTGCTAAGCTGCCATGAATCATTTGTTACCTTTAAATATATGGAGTGTTTTTTCTTTTTTTTTTTTGCTCTTCACCGGACGCCTCAGAAGGTCACAGTGTTTTGCAGTTCATTATGACAATTAAGAATATCCCTGATGGAGTTATAGGAAGGACTATCGTTCACTTAAAATAGTGTTTGTTTTGTCCAGTCCCACCAAAAGGAAGGAAAAAAAAATGACCTTGCTCATCCTAGTGTATAAGGCCTAATAATTCATCTAAATAGGCAGAAATGAGGTATGGTCTGTCGCTAATACATGAAGTCATTTCACTGTCTATCTGATAGTAATCAGAGTCTTCAGCATTTGTCAACAGGTCAGCACAGGACGCGTTAGGTTTTTTTTCATAGTGTCCTCAACAGTACAGCGTTGAGATGCTTTCATAAAAAAAGAAATACAAATATTGGTTCTATGCAAAGTTTCCTTCCCCTCTTAAAAGGTATTGTTGTCTTGGAGGAGTTTGGTTACGAAGAAAAATCTGAATCAGGTAGCAATGTGAAATGCCGTCGTAAAATTCATTTCAAACAGTAAAACGAGGTAAAGGGGTGAAAATATTGAATGGACATTGTAAATTACACGTGCAAGCTCTTTCCAATGAACTTGCATCATAAGTTTCCAAATGGACAATAATTATATATATAGTTGCATAATTCCCATTTAAAATCAGGGGAGTCTTAATTCATGGTATTGGGTGAAGGAGGCGCTGTAGGGCTGATCACTAGCAATGGCAGCGAATTTGTGGACACGGAACCAAGAGTGTCCGAATTTTGTTAAGCTATGGTTAAAAAGTGTGAATTCGCGCTAGTGGTAGTGAAAGGAGAGAAAACAGGAGAGGTATTAGTTAAAAAGAAAAACTTTTATTGATACAGACAAGTGGAGTGCTTAAAATATTATTTTGAGAGTAGTCTAAAACAGTGATATATAGTGATATCACAGGATTGGGTACGTAAATAACATTAGATAAAATTCAGTATTAAAATTAATAGATAAATAAATAAATATGTGCTTTCTAGTTCCTCAGGTTCTTGGAGTGCTCGAGTGGACTAGATGGTTTGGGGGACGGAGGTTCGTATACCTGGTGGGAAAAATAAGAGGTGTATTGGTTTGATATTTCGGCAGCCAATGGGGTATTGGTTTGTTTCTATTTTTGTTATATATATATATATATATATATATATATATATAATATAAAAAAACAAACCAATACCTCATTGGCTGCAGAAATATCAAACCAATACACCTCTTATTTTATTTATTTATTTATTTATTTCGTCAGCCAATGAGGTATTGGTTTGTTTTTTTATATTATATATATATATATATATATATATATAACAAAAATAGAAACAAACCAATACCCCATTGGCTGCCGAAATATCAAACCAATACACCTCTTATTTTTCCCACCAGGTATACGAACCTCCGTCCCCCAAACCATCTAGTCCACTCGAGCACTCCAAGAACCTGAGGAACTAGAAAGCACATATTTATTTATTTATCTATTAATTTTAATACTGAATTTTATCTAATGTTATTTACGTACCCAATCCTGTGATATCACTATATATCACTGTTTTAGACTACTCTCAAAATAATATTTTAAGCACTCCACTTGTCTGTATCAATAAAAGTTTTTCTTTTTAACTAATACCTCTCCTGTTTTCTCTCCTTTCACTACCACTAGCGCGAATTCACACTTTTTAACCGAGTCTTAATTCATGGTTGTGTTGATGCTTTGTAGCAGATGAAGAGCGTTCCAAGCTTTGGACCCTCCGCTACAATATACACATTCCCTAACAGGGTCTATTGAAAGGGGTTTCCAATAGGAGAAAACCCTCTAGGTTGAGTTTAGACACCAATATTACACAGTCTGTATGCAGGCTGCAATAGCCAAACTGACCACAGGCTTTATGATCCGAACATACGAGTTCATATACAGGGGGGAAAATAAGTATTTGATACACTGCTGATTTTACAAGTTTTCCCACCTACAAAGAATGGAGAGGTCTGTAATTTTTATCATAGGTCACTTCACCTGTCAGAGACAGAATCTAAAAAGAAAAATCAGAAAATCCTGTTGTATGATTTTTAAATAATTAAATTGCATTTTATTTTATTAAATAAGGATTTGATCACCTACCAACCAGCAAGAATTCTGGCTCTCACAGACCTGTTAGTTTTTCTTTAAGAAGCCCTCCTACTCTGCACTCATTAGCTGTATTAATTGCACCTGTTTGAGCTCGTTACCTGTATAAAAGACACCTGTCCACACACTCAATCAATAACACTCCACCATGGCTAAGACCAAAGAGCTGTCTAAGGACACCAGGGACAAAATTGTAGACTTGCATATGGCTAGGATGGGCTACAGGACAATAGGCAAGCAGCTTGGTGAGAAGGCAACAACTGTTGGTGCAATTATTAGAAAATGGAAGAAATACAAGATAACTGTCAATCTTCCTTGATCTGGGGCTCCATGCACGATCTCGCCGCATGGGGTAAGGATGATTCTGAGAAAGCTCAGAAATCAGCCCAAAACTACATGGAAGGACCTGGTCAATGACCTGAAGAGAGCTGGGACCACAATCTGAAACATTACCGTTAGTAACACACTAAACCATCATGGATTAAAATCCTGCAGGGCACGCAAAGTCCCCCCGCTCACGCCAGCATATGTCCAGGCCCGTTTGAAGTTAGCCAATGACCATCTGGATGATCCAGAGAAGGCATGGGAAAAGGTCACGTGGTCAGAGGAGACCAGAATAGAACTTTTTGGTATCAACTCCACTCGCCATGTTTGGAGGAATAAGAAGAATGAGTACAACTCCATGAACACTGTCCCAACCGTGAAGCATGGTGGGGAAAACGTGATATTTTGGGGGTGCTTTTCTGCAAATGGGACATGACGACAGCACCATATTGAAGGGAGGATGGATGGGGTCATGTATCGTGATATTTTGGCTAAGAACCTCCTTCCCTCAGTAAGAGCATTGAAGATGGGTCATGGCTGGGTACTCCAGAATGACAATGACTCAAAATACACAGCTAGGGCAAGTAAGGAGTGGCTCTGTAAGAAGCATTTCAAGGTCCTGGAGTGGCCTAGCCAGTCTCCAGACCTGAACCCAATAGAAAATCTTTGGAAGGAGATGAAACTCAATGTTACCCAGTGGCAGCCACGAAACCTGAAAGATCTGGAGATCTGTAATTGCAAGCAAAGGTTTCTATACTAAATATTTAATTCTGTTTTTCTATTGTATCAAATACTTATTTCATGCAATAAAATGCAAATTAATTATGTAAAAAATACAGACCTCTCCATTCTTTGTAGGTGGGAAAACTTGCAAAATCATCAGTGTATCAAATATCATAAAATACAGCTGTGTCAACAAGGCCTTAAGCCGATTTGCACTTATTTTCGATTAGCCAACAAATAGGGGTTATAAGGGCGGTGTACAATCCCTGTAAATTAGAAGAGTCCTTTGACAATAAGCAGATTATAAAATAATCAGCTGGGTGTGTGTGACGTCATTGTGGTAGGACTACTAATCAGAAGAGGCATGGTGATGATGCTGGCATGTAGGAAGAAGTTCACAGGGATCTTGAAAGGTGGCCACTGACCATAGTCATGGCCGCTGAACCAGGGTTCTGCAAATCTTTTTCTTCAACGCCAATGGTCAGTATGTGCAAGACCATAGAAGCAAAGCTGCTGGACTAATGAAAGAGGAATGTCAGGTGTTCGATGATGAGAATCAAGGATTACCCCAAAACCAGCTGGAAATCTAATCATCTGGCAGATTGCTGTTCCCATGATGTCTGCCCATCTGAATCCTGCAGTATTCATCAATAATCATTAAACACCTTTATTTTAAGCGTGAGAATAAAGATGCAGGTACATTCCATAAATCAATGATCACAAAGGCCACGCTAACTATATGAATCATATAAAAGTGAATGTGCAAAACATAGAGACGGCTCTAAATATGCACGCCTTTGTTTCTTATTTTGAGATGAATTCCAGCTCAGCTTTGCCGCTCCAATGATTTCAGATGGTCATTTTCCCCAATAGACTTAAGAGTTACGTTCATGTAAACAAGTACAATGCTGCGCTATGAAATATGCATTAACCCATTCCTTGCCTTACATCTCTGCGATGTTTAAAGGCCTGCGAACGGCTGGAATCCGCTTTCGGGATAATAAAGGGTTAAAGAGCTAATCTTTGTCAGTTTTAATTGGAGGTTTTAGCAAAGGGAAAATTGAATAGTTGTGTAAATCCGAAGTTTATTTGCATATTGGACAGGCAGAATACCATTATTACATGTCGTATCTTCTTGACAAGTTAATTTATTACATGGCTATTTCGGAGACAATGACTTCACAACACGGCAACGCAGCACTTTGAAAAAGTTTACATATGTAATTACTCATTTACTAGCGGAAACTATAACTCAGGCTTTATAGGCTGACTTCCAGGGTGTATAATGGATGCACTTTAACACGGGCTTGTGAAGGGTCTTCCTTATGAACAGTAATTCCTACCTGGGTGTATTACTGCTCCTAATAGTAAATGAATGAGAGGGATCAATGCCTTGCAGATTGTTACTTCAACTTAAACATTGTGGGTTAATAAGATACACATTTGCACCAAATATAGAGTCAAGTGATTTTGGAATCTAATAAGAATGAAAAGTTGTATGTGCAATATCTCAAGCTGCACACCTCTAGGTAATGTGGAGCATTTTTCTATATAGTTAAAAAAAAAAAAAGTAAACCTTGTGATAATTTTTTTTTGCAATGGGTCCCTATGATGGATGGATACCACAGCATCCATCCAGGCTGTTACCATTGTCGGGAGTATACCTATTGAGTAGATACGATCAACACTGGCCACAGACTCTATGTGCATGTAACGTACTGTATAGTCACTGTATATACTCAAGTATAAGATTACTTTTTCAGCACATTTTTAAGCTGAAAAAGCCCCCCCTCTGCTTATACTCAGGTATATACTTTACATGGTATATACAGTGCAGACCAAAAGTTTGGACACACCTTCTCATTTAAAGATTTTTCTGTATTTTCATGACTATGAAAATTGTACATTCACACTGAAGGCATCAAAACTATGAATTAACACATGTGGAATTATATACTTAACAAAAAAGTGTGAAACAACTGAAAATATGTCTTATATTCTAGGTTCTTCAAAGTAGCCACCTTTTGCTTTGACGACTGCTTTGCACACTCTTGGCATTCTCTTGATGAGCTTCAAGAGGTAGTCACCGGAAATGGTCTTCCAACAATCTTGAAGGAGTTCCCCGAGAGTTCCATCTCGATTGGGTTCAGGTCTGGTGACTGTGGAGGCCAGGTCATCTGGCGTAGCACCCCATCACTCTCCCTCTTGGTCAAATAGCCCTTACACAGCCTGGAGGTGTGTTTGGGGTCGTTGTCCTGTTGAAAAATAAATGATGGCCAACTAAACGCAAACCGGATGGAATAGCATGCCGCTGCAAGATGCTGTGGTAGCCATGCTGGTTTAGTATGCCTTCAATTTTGAATAAATCCCCAACAATGGCACCAGCAAAGCACCCCCACACCATCACACCTCCTCCTCCATGCTTCACAGTGGGAACCAGGCATGTAGAGTCCATCCGTTCACCTTTTCTGCGTCGCACAAAGGCACGGTGGTTGGAACCAAAGATCTCAAACTTGGACTCATCAGACCAAAGCACAGATTTCCACTGGTCTGTTGTCCGTTCCTTGTGTTCTTTAGCCCAAATAAGTCTCTTCTGCTTGTTGCCTGTCCTTAGCAGTGGTTTCCTAGCAGCTATTTTACCATGAAGGCCTGCTGCACAAAGTCTCCTCTTAACAGTTGTTGTAGAGATGTTTCTGCTGCTAGAACTCTGTGTGGCATTGACCTGGTCTCTAATCTGAGCTGCTGTTAACCTGCGATTTCTGAGGCTGGTGACTCGGATAAACTTATCCTCAGAAGCAGAGGTGACTCTTGGTCTTCCTTTCCTGGGGTGGTCCTCATGTGAGCCAGTTTCTTTGTAGTTCTTGATGGTTTTTGCAACTGCACTTGGGGACACATTCAAAGTTTGCCCAATTTTTCAGACTGACTGACCTTCATTTCTTAAAGTAATGATGGCCACTCGTTTTTCTTTACTTAGCTGCTTTTTTCTTGCCATAATACAAATTCTAACAGTCTACTCAGTAGGACTATCAGCTGTGTATCCACCTGACTTCTGCACAACACAACTGATGGTCCCAACCCCATTTATAAGGCAAGAAATCCCACTTATTAAACCTGCAGGGCACACCTGTGAAGTGAAAACCATTTCCGGTGACTACCTCTTGAAGCTCATCAAGAGAATGCCAAGAGTGTGCAAAGCAGTCATCAAAGCAAAAGGTGGCTACTTTGAAGAACCTAGAATATAAGACATATTTTCAGTTGTTTCACACTTTTTTGTTAAGTATATAATTCCACATGTGTTAATTCATAGTTTTGATGCCTTCAGTGTGAATGTACAATTTCCATAGTCATGAAAATACAGAAAAATCTTTAAATGAGAAGGTGTGTCCCAACTTTTTGTCTGTACTGTACATGTAGTAGCAACGTACTGTACTACCTCAACACTCAGCACAAAGCTGCCTTAAATTGCCTTGGATCATAACAAAGTTTCTTGCCGTATTACGTCACAGTAACCCAGCGCTGACTAGCACAGATTAGCCGGCCATATGAGAAGGGAGCAAAGCCTGGTTCTGAATAACACCCATCCACTGAGCAGGTGATAAATGTTAAATCAGTGTTGGGGCCATCACTGGGATCTTGCCACTACTGGGGGCTTTTGTATAGTTTGATCTCAATAATTTGATATCAAGACCATGGTCAAGAGGAGTGGTAGGTCGTCCATACACCCTGCCGCTCCATTCAAGTTTATAACACTGACATAGATTACATGTGCAGTGTTCTCTAAGGGTGCTTTCACATTTTGTCTAGGGTCACGTTAGCTGGTCCCATCGGGGCATATGCCTGAACCTCCAGAAAAACGGGATCCGGACATATGTGCCGACGGTGCCATAGACCGTAATGGTGCCGGCAGAGAGAACGTGCGCTCTGCCTTGCATCATTTTCAGGAGTGTACGCCTACTGCCGGCACCATTACAGTCTATGGCCCCATTGTCACATACGTCTGGATCTCGTTTTGCTGAGGGTTCGGATGTATGCTCCAATGGGACCAGTGAACGTGACCCTAAACACAATGTGAAAGCAACCTAATGCTCGTAGATTTTCATCTTTGCTCAGTCGGATTTCCTTGGCTATGCGGTCTAATCTAGTCAACCATTAGCCAGGTAGAATGGAAATTGTTGATTTTTCTTTCAACAATCAGTGTAGTGAAGAGATGAGGCCTGGCCTGATATTGACACTGTGGGATTGGCATCTCTAAAGTGATTGCTTAAAGGAAGAAGTAAGCGTCTTATTTCCTGTCATCATCTCATTAATGCTCCGCTCAGAAATAAGCCGGTTCCTCCGCACTGAAGAACCTTGACGAGTTTTATGAACAGAGGTTGAAAGAAACATTAAACTAATTTGACCGCACATGAGCCTCATAGTTCTGCTTGTTAGAAGAAATGCATGTTTCCCAGACTGGCTAAATGTATTTACAGATATGGTAGAGAGCCAAATCCTGGCCCTTCAGCTTCAGTCTATAATTGTCTTCTGATAATATAAGAAGGCAAGAAATAGGATGAAATGTGTGATGGGGTATATGAAGTATCAGGATCAGAGAGTCTCATTAAAGGGGTTTCCCACATTATAGAGTTCGTAAATAACTGATCCCTGGAACCACGCAAATCACGGGAATATGGGTCCTGACTAAATGAAGTGGCATAGCCGCAAATGACCAGTGCTGCTGCATTCGGTGTTCATGGTCCTATTAGGGATAGCCAAGTACGGTACTATCCCAATCCCGTAAAAATGAATGAAGGAGGAGTGTGCATTTGAAAACATGCAAGCTCTGGGTGACAACCGCTAATGGCAGACAGTAGGAGGTGATCACCACAGCAGCACAGAATACTTCTCCTATATCTACTAATTTTTGAGCTTTGTGAAATGGCTCTAGTGACAACAGTAGGGACATAATTTACTTCTATCATGTGCTCAATATTTTATTGCTTGTGTAACATGATTTTTTTTTTTTTTTACTGTAAGGTTATGTTTACACTTTGCGTTTTTGCTGCATTTTTTAGGCAAAACCTGCTGTCTTGGCAGTTAAAAAGCAGCTTCAAAAAAGCAGATTTTGCTGTGGTTTTTTTCCTGCATTTTTGCCACTCTACATTTGTCTTTTGTGCATGCTGATTTAGTTTAGTGCATAAAAAAAACACGATTTAACTTCATCAAGTTTTGGTTCCAAAGAACTCATTTTTGCAGCGTTTTTGCACTACCCATTGCTTTGTTTGGGTGAAAAAAGCTGAAAAAACGCTGAAAGAAGTGACATGCTGCATTTTGCAAAAACGCAGCTGTTAGACAAAACAGTCTAAAATAAAAAACAGTGTGTGTGCGTCAGGTTTCTGAAATCTCATAGACTTTGCTGGTACTGTAAAATGCAGCTTAATACTTGCATAAAAAAATGCAATATGTGCATATAGCCTAAGGGTTATGTGACCACAAACATAAGTTTATGGTTGTATGTACAGTGATTTATTTCTTATGATAGATGTGTGCATTTTTTATAACCGTTTAGATTATGTAGTCTTTTCAAAAAGTATATCTGATCTTCATTAAAGGGGTTGTCCGGCCCAAATCAATAACTATGTGACTGCAAACTTATGAATCCCCCCCCAGCTCACCCACTGTGCGCTGTGGGGATTCGCCGGTTTCTGAGCCGATACCAGAGGGCATGTATGCTTTATACATACTCTTGGCCAATGGGCGCGGCCTCAATTCCATAGGCTTGTAGTCGGCCACGCCTGCTGGTCACTAGTCGGGGCGCGGCCTTGCTCCGTACAAGTGTATGGAGCGAGGCCACCCCCACTAGACGGGCCCTGGCCCGGAGTATGTATACCTCATACATACGCTCCAGGCTCAGAAACTGGTGAATGTCAAAGGTTTTCAGTATAACCTTGTGGTCTATTATAATGATAGGACATCAGTGTTTTAGTCCCAAAAAACTATTTTAACCAGAAACCGTGTACAATAAAAAAAAAGGATATCTTAGTACCGGTTTAGCCAGAATAAGTTATGTAACTACGGTACTTTAATGGGAAAAAAAGACTACTTTTACATTTGTTTTAATGTTTCTCTGTGCTCCGCATGCTTAAAAATGTATATATTTTTTGTTAGCCAATAAAGGTATCACTCATAACTTTTGTCTTTTTTGGCATAAAAGGTATTTACGTAAACCTGAAACCTTGTTCGCCATTTTGCATCTTTGTACTTTCATTTTATATTAATTACTTAAATGGATTGTGAAGATATAAAAAAAAAAGTCTCCATACTCTTATTTAATGTTCATCAGATTAAAAACTATTAATGAATTCAGAGTATTATCTAATAAATGACCTTGCTGACAGAGTTAAAGCTCCCATGCACATGTTATCAATCTCGTTCAAAATGGACAATTTCAACCACAGTGTTGGCTATTTCGGACAATTGTTTGTTTCAACAGATGCATGACTGACGAACGATGATTATTGTTAAAACACCGATCGGGCATGTTGAATTTTTTTTTTAGGCGATAATAAACACTGAGCGAATCACTGTCTGAAAGAAAATCCAGCACGGGCCATGCTGTATGAGATGTGTTGTTTTTTAACTAATAAACGACCATTTGTCTGCACCACCGAGCGATCATTTTGTGTGTCCATTTCTATCTAATGTGTATGGGGGCCTTTATAAAATCTGTCATTATTAAAGGGGTGTTTAGCATCTGCAAATAAAGTTTATTCTTTTTTTAATAAAAAAAAAAAATTCAGTATTCTCCTTTTTTAAAAATAATTCACAATTTGCAAGACTACTTCTTGCTTCTTAGTACCAGTGGCAGAAAATCAAACCCACACAAACCTAATGTCTGTCACATGACAATTTACAGTCATGACTGAAAGTGTTGGCACCTTGAAATTGTTTCAGAAAATGTATTCCTCCCAGAAAATTATTGCAATTTCACATTTTGTTATACACATGTTTATTTACTTTGTGTATTGGAACAACACAAAAAAAAACAGAGAAAAAAGGCACATTGGACATAATTTCACGCAAAATCCCAAAATTGGTCCTGACAAAATTGTTGTCACCCTCAACTTAATATTTGGTTGCACCCTTAGGAATAAATAACTGCAATCAATCGCTTCCTATAGCCATCAACAAGCTTCTTACACCTTTCAGATGGACTTTTGGACCACTCTTCTTTTGCAAACTGCTCCAGGTCTCTCATATTTGAAGGAGTGCCTTCTCCCAACAGCAATTTTAAGATCTCTCCACAGGTATTCATTGGGGTTTAGATCTTAGACTTATTGCTGTCCACTTCAGAACTCTCCAGCGCTTTGTTTCCATCCATTTCTAGGGGCTTCTTGAAATATTTTTGGGGTCATTGTCCTGCTAGAAGACCCATGGCCTAGGACGCAAACCCAGCTTTCTGACACTGGGCACTACATTGCAACCCAAAATTATTTGGTAATCTTCAGATTTCATGATGCCTTGCATACAGTCAAGGCACCCAGTGTCAGAGGCAGCAAAACAACCCCATAACATCTTTGAACCTCCACCATATTCAACTGTAGGTACTGTGTTACTTTCATTGTTGGCCTCATTTCGTTTTAAGCAAACCATGGAATGTTGTGCTTTACCAAAATGCTCTATCTTGGTCTCGTCTGTACCCAAGACACTTTCACAGAAGGATTTTGGTTTACTCACATGCATTTTTGCAAACTGCAGACTAGCTTTATGTCTGTGTCAGCAGTGGGGTCTCCCTGGGTCTCCTGCCATAGCGTTTCATTTCATTCAAATGTCAACGGATAGTTCGCACTGACACTGATGCACCCTGAGGTTGCAGGACAGCTTGGATTTCTTTGGAACTTGATTGCGGCTGCTTATCCACCATCAGGACTATCCTGTTTTGTGACCTTTCATCAATTTTTCTCTGCCATCCACATCCAGGGAGAGTAGCTACAGTGCCATGGGTTGTAGACTTCTTGATTATGTTGCGCACCGTGGGCAAAGGAACATCAAGATTTCTGGAGATTGACTTGTAACCTTGAGAATGTTGATATTTTTTCAACAATTTTGGTTCTCAAGTCCTCAGACAGTTCTCTTCTCCTCTTTCTGTTCTCCATGCTTAGTGTGGCACACACAGACACACAATGCAAAGATTGAGTCAACTTCTCCCCTTTTTTATCTGGTTTCAGGTGTTATTGTCATATTGCTCATACCTGTTACTTGCCACAGGTGAGTTTGAGCAAGCATCGCATGCTTGAAACAAAGTTGTTAACCCACAATCTTGGAAAGGTGCCAACATTTTGCTTTGCCCATTTTGGGGGTTTTGTGTGAAATTATGTCCAGTTTGCCTTTTAAACATGTGTATAACAAAACATGTGTAATTACAATAATTAAATTTCTAGGAGAAATTCTTCATTTTCTGGAACAATTTCAAGGGTACCAACACTTTCGGCCATTTGTACCACCTGGAAGTAAATAACGTGTGTATGAGGTTAATTTTAGAGTAGGGCAAAAGACTTGCAGGACAATGATCTAGTGGCCACGTCAATAGTTAATGAATGACGCCAGGCCTAATAATCAGAAGAAGCAATGGGGATACTGACAGGTAGGCTGAGATTCGGAGGGCTCTGGCACTGACGTTGCTGATGGACAAGGGTCCGGGGATTCTTTTTGCTCAACTCTAGTCATTATGAATAGTTTCTTGCATTCATTACCGTTTTTCTTTTCTCTTTTTTAATCCAGTAGTAAGGTTACATCATCCATGTTTTGCAGGGACGAAGAGTTAATTAAGTCACAAAATCAGAGGCATTTTGTAGAAATGCTGATTATTACATCTTCCATTCTCAGCATGGCTTCTTTTTTACCCCAACCCTATATCACACAGAAAATCTGTTGTGTATTACTAGTAGCAGCGATGTGTATGAGATTTTAAGAATTGTCCCTACCACGGATCTCAATAGGCAAAGGGTGAAATGTGCAGCTTAATCACATTTTTGCAATGATTTCTACAGTAATATTTGCAGATTCCCCATGGGAAAACACCATTATACTGAATTCAGTGTGCTGTTGTATCTATGCAACTTTAAAAATCAAACCTAAAGAATGCCATGAAGGAATCAAAAATAAACATTTTCTGCAGGAATATCTTGTTTGTAAGTTTCCCGGCTGAGTAACAATACTTTTGATTCTTTCCTATTATCGCGCTCCCAATGATGGAGTAACAAGCCGTGTAACCTGATAAATGTGATGCGCTGTCATCACTGCCTTTGTTTTCCATCGCCCATATGTTTATTTTACATTGTTTTATATTTACCCAGCTCCGAAGATAAAATAAACACTCGTGACACCTGCACATTTTAATATGCAAAGTAATTCCTTCCAATCATTACACCAATTACCATCGCAGGAGCAGAATTTAGTTTAGGAAACTGATCACCTGTAAAATTGTTGCTTATTATTTTAACTTCTTCAAAAATAACTTCCAATTTAGAGAGCAGCCGCCGAGACAGAGCCGCAAAGAATAGATATTTCTTGACTTAAAGTGAACATGGACATGATTGTATATGTGACTTTTTTTGCAAGATATTTTTCTAGCTACCCAGTTATTATTGTAATGAGCTGGATGTATAAGCGTTAAACGGTTCTATATATTACGGTTTTTTTTATGTTTGTACTTTTTTTTTTTTTTTATTGTTATTAAATGACTCCCTGTAAGCTGAATCTCAGAGTAATATGTTTGTTGGTAAAGTCATACTACTGCATGTCCAACTAATTTCCCCCCAAAAAATGTTAGAGAATCTGTCACAAAGATTAACTTGCGTATATGGACATGCAGGTCTTTGAAAGCTAAATCTATATCCACACCTTTATATTTTTTATCTGTTGTTTCATTCCCAAGAAATCAGCATTTTAATTTATATGCAGGTGAAGCATTACATGCTCTGAGTGCGACAGAGCACTTCCCAAGCCTTCCTCCTGAGGTTGTTTCCCCACTTAGGACTAGCCTCTTTAACTTGATTGATAGGTCACAGTCTGATTTCCTTGCCTGGTGCCACACAGACAGTGAGCTTATCTGTCTTGATAAATCAAGCAAAATACTCTGGTGCTAAGCCGGAAAACAACCTTGCAAATCAGAGGTTCGAAAAGTGCTAATAACACTTTGCATATGAATTAAACCCCTGATTTCACTGCAATGCAGCAACAGATAGAAGATATAAAGGGATCAAAGACTTGCATATCCACATGTGACTGATGCTGATAACAGAGTATAGTGCTCCTTTATCATCAGGAATTGATCGTAAAGGGGGGTGAGGGAGCATATTAAAAAGATTCTACATTTTAGTCATTGTTAGTTTTCACCTTAGTTTCTACTGTAAAAAAAAAAACCCATAAAGAACATACTATATTCTCTTTTATGCCTTTGTATGCGAGTTTCCTCTCTTAAACACAAATATTATTTGCTTTTGTCGACAACAGATCCTATTTAGTGTGTATGATATAGGAAAATTAAATTGATGTGAGTCCAGTAGACACTGGAACAACACTGGGATAGTTGACGCTGTTTAAGAAAAGGGAAATGAATATTTTATAGGAAGGCATATTGTAGTAATACAGCATAGACGTTCCATCCACCTACGTAGACTGTTTTACAGCACCCTGTGTCTGTATAGATTAAATATAGATGGGCACTATAGGGGGAGGTGTTTCCTATTCCCTAAATTATACCTGAAAACGCTGTTCTCCAATATATCGGTTCTTTATTTACCAAAAAAAAAATAACCATTACAATCCCAAGAATATTATTACACATTGTCGGGAGGTCTGGATATCCACTGCGGGACAGCGTTTAAAACCTCAGGAATTGCTGTGTCCCAATTACTACAGAAAACACTAGAACACCGGGTCACCGATGAAATGGATTAAATGTTGAGACACACTGGTGCTTACAGCTATTTAACTGGGGCATTAAAAGCTTATATGCTTTCCAAAGCACTGTCTACCTGCTCCATTCTTTCTCTCTCAGTCTTTCAGAGTTTCTCCTTTTTATCCTTTTAGTCTGTAAGAAGCCTAATTAAAAGCATGAGCAGGGCTCTCTCTCTGCCCTTAAATCAGTAATTGGGTTCAGCGCAGAGACTGTCAGGAAATTAACACATCACATCATGACAGCTGTTAATTTTTTTTTACTTATTTGTCGTATGAATCACGGCTGATTTGCTGTAGTGCATAACAAATTAGTGGTCTCTAATCAGACCCCTCTCTGTGTAGCCCTTACTTGGTATGTACAGTGTTCGCATGTGTGTACTGTACATGTATGTGTGTGTGTGTGTATATATATATATATATAAAATGAAGTCCATTACGACAGTGCTGCAGAGCTGTCTTTTCACTAGGTGTGTCATCGTCAATAAATCAGTGTACGCAGAGGCTGAGAGCTTAAGAAGCTGTTTAAAGTTTGATGAAAGCTTTTAGTTACATTTTTAAACTTTCACATCCAACATTATTTTTCAAATTGACATTCCCCGGCATAATATCATGTCAAGTGTCTGATGCAGTTGGAAACTCCTGCATATTTTGCAAAGTGGGATTATAAAAAGGGTTTGCACAAATTGAAATGGTTTAAATTCACAAGCTCAGCATTGGTGTTCACCCGCCTGGTTTACGCGACCTTACCATTTTTTTTTTTTCAGCTATTTCCACTCAAAATGGTTTTGGGGGGCAGGTTGATTTAAAATAATACGTTGGTATGCGCTTCTTAATATGTTGGGATTTGTTTTTTTTCTGTATTCTACCTTTTGCAAATGCCTCCATCTGGGACTTCTATTGCATATCAACATGCAATCATGATAAATGGGTATACGGATCACTGAGACCTTCATGTATCTTGAGAATTGGGCACTACCACGCACTGTTGTGTTCTCCGACCAGGGAGTCTGCTGTATTCGGAACTCCCCTAGTTGTCACGGGCGTGTCAGAGGTGACAGAAAGTCGCCCTGCAGTGGGTTGCAGGAGATCTCCACGTTTGGCATTGCAGACAGCTGCTTAGAGCAACTACCTCTCTTGCTAATTTGCTCTCTGGCCTGGGTGTATATTTACCTCGTGTGTCTGTGAGGGCGTCGCCGGTTATATTCATTTCTACTTGTGAAGCTTAGCAGGAGCAGTACCTCGTCCTCTCTGGAGCTTGAGGCCGTGTGCACATTTGGAGTTCATCTAAAGTTAAGCCATTTCCCCTGTTTTGTCTACCCTTGTTGTCCTTAGAGTTATAGTGGAGGTTGACTAGTGCTCATCTCTTCCATCCCTAGCCGTAGCCTTACGCCAGGGAAAGTAGGGCAAGGCACGCGATCGGCGATAGCTGAGGAGGCTATATAGGGACATTAGTTGAGACAAGGTGATGCTAGACCAGACTTGGAGGTCTCCACTTCCCCCTCTCCCTAGTGTCTGGGCTCCCTCTCCCTTTTCCCTCTGTGTTGCACTTACACCTGACGTGACACTAGTATTGAATTAAGTGCGCCACATATACGAGGGCATTTCCTGTCCCTATATCCTATCATTCATTGTGTGTATAGATCTTTTGTCAAAAGACCATAAATGCCAAGTCTTTCGGTATTAAAGGGTTGTCCGATCTTCCGTTGCAGAAACTGTCCAAATTAGCAAGCTGGATGCCTTGATGCGCTCCTTCTTTATTGACCGTCAAACTATCAGCATTGTCACGCCGCTGGCCTGGACTTGCGCTTGCCAATGCTGTTATATAAGGGAGCTTTGCCCCTGCAGCATCAGAGGAGAGCAGTTTCAGTGAAGCTGGCTGAGACTGGGAGCTAACAGTGCGCTCCATTGATGCTTCCAACTTCAGAGCAGCATTTACAAGCTCCATTAGAATGAGCTTGCAAGCATTGTGCATGTTTGGCCAGCACTGCTAGACTGCGGTAGTCACCAGTATGTTAGGTAATGGTCAGTAAACAAAATTAATGACCCCCCCACACACACTTTTAGGAGCAGAGAGATCGTCTCCCCCGAGGAAGCCTACGAGAAACGTGCGTCGGGGCTTTGGCATGACGCAGGAGTACTACCACAACATATGGGTAAGAGGACTTTTATACCACCCAACACCTTGAGTGCCCCCTCTTTTTTCTCTACAGCTATGCACTCGGTACTTTATCCCTCTATGCTGTCACATGTTTGGTAGACCATTTATTGATTACAAGCGAAGAGAAGAGAAGGAATTTTACCTGTGGTCACTTCAGTACATGTCCAGCAGGATGATGCCTATGCTTATAGTGTGGTCAGTCGATTTGTAACAACATCTCTATGTTTAGGACAACCTAACTGAATTTTCTATCTATACATTTTGGTGCTTGGAGTAGACACTGTCTTCTCTGTCTTCCCTATTTCACTATATTGGGTTAGCTTTGGTGATAATGCTGTGTGCGTTTGGATATAATATGTATGTATAAGCTGCATTCACTTTAGAAACACTGCTTAAGTCACCACCTCATGGTTGTACTGTTGCTCACCTACCTATCCTATATACTGTTCACTTTACCATATATTATTACTTATACCTGTTATATATTATAAATAAAGTTTTGTAATTTACGATAAACAGGGCACGTGACTTATTCTATTACATCTTATATTTGGGTCTCTATGCTCTCAAGGTTCTATTTTTTCTTGGGTAAATGTTTTTGGGAGTGCCTCTCATTCTGGACCATGGTCCTTTCTTTAGTCCGCAATTCTGGCTATGTTCATATAGCATCAGAGGAGGAGAGCAGTTGCAGTGAAGCTGGCTGAGATTGGGAGCTAACAGTGCGCTCCATCGATACGGCCAACTTCAGAGCAGGATTTACAAGCTCCATTGGAATGAGCTTGTAAGCATTGTGCATATTTGGCCAGCACTTCTAGACTGCGATTGTCGCCAGTATGTTAAGTAATGAGCAGTAAACAAAATGAATGATCCCCCCACTCTTAAGAGCAGAGAGAATTTTTAATAACAAGAAAATGTCAAAAATGGCTTGTTTTTACAAACAATTTGCAATTCTGACCACTAAGAAATATGAGAATAACCTTGTAATGTCATTACTGCTATACACGCTGCCTCCATTTCTTACTAGGACCTGCTAGCACTCACCCCTGGGGATACTGATATTTTGAACATAAAGGGTCTATGGGATATTGCCAAAGCAAGTTCAATTTAGGAATAACAACTGCTCCCCTGCTTATGTTCTTACTTGAGGATGACTGTCGGGATTAAAGGATAATTTTCGTTTTCTTCTGATTATACCATTTGTACCCAACTAGACAACATTTTCTTAGATTGAAGGATTTTCCCATTTCAGTAAGTGATGGCATATAGCTAACATAAGCCATGACTCGATGGTCATGGTGGTCTGACCTCTGGAGCCCCAAATAGTATGAAGTGCCTCGTCCCCATTGTTTTTTTCCTGTGCAACAGTGCTCCCGGGCTACCAGACTGCAGTGCACTGCTGACGTCCCATTAATTTAACTGATAAACACCCTACTCAAAGAAAAAAATAGCAAAGGGGGCACAACATGAATCAATGCTTTGGCACCTTCATTTTCAAAATTGGAGGGGGTTCCAGAAGTTGGACTTTTACCAATCATTAAAGGTGTTGTACAGTACTTTTATATTGATGGCATATCTTTAACATTGGTCATTAATATCAGATCAGTGGGGGTGTGACACCCGGCACCCATGCCAATCAGCTGTTCCAAGTCCACCAGAGGCCGGATGTGATCAGTTGCATTGGATTTGCAGTACCCCGCTGAAAGACACCTGAAATTGTGATGCCTTCACTGCACCCCATTTTCTAAGCCTAGATTCAGGCAAATATCATTTCACTAGATGGTGGCCCGATTCTAACGCATCGGGTATTCTAGAATATGTATGCGGCCGACCAGGCGCAATCAGCAGAGCGGTGTTTAAATTTGGCGCCAATATCGCTGATTGGTCGTGGCTGCGACCAATCAGCGAATCATATTAGTGAGGACTGGGGAGCGGCGCTGCCTGTGCGGGTACTTCCGCTGTGAGCAGCCGGGAGATGAGCGGCCGCTTGCAGCAGAAGTATCCCGACCGGCGGCGCCGCTCCCCGGTCCTCCCTTCACACTTGCCGTCGGGAGATCAGCGGCCCGGTAGCCGCATGGAGGTCGGGGTACTTCTGCTGCAAGCAGCCGGGAGATGACCGGCTAGCGCCGGTCATCTCCTGGCTGCATCGCCGCTGACCTCCGTGCGGCAGATGAGCCGCTAACGGCCGCCATCTTTTTCTGAAATCCCACATCGCTGATTGGCCGCGGCCGGACCAATCAGCGACGCGGGATTTCCTGGACAGAAGGACAGACAGACGGGATAAGACGATTATATATATTACATAATATTGAAAGTAGCATATAAAACAAAACCATTGACTGCCTCTTATCCTTTTTTATTTATTTTATTTTTTGGGTAGAAAACAGAGTAAACCATCTCATTGGAACCAATATCCACCATAGTAATAATGCTAAAAGGCATCTAAATTGCAAAATCAAGGAACTTTGCAAATCACCTTAATGAAAAAAATATATTGTTTTCTGTTTGCAGCTTCTGTGCAGACACGTGTGTCTCCATGGTTACAGACTACAAACGCAAACCTTGTGTAGTCAGATGCTGCAGTCATACATTCTGATACCAATTCCCCCCACCCCCAAGTTTGTTAACGTAGATTTGATTAGTTGTCAAAAAGAAGGAGATGGATCAGTGTGAATATAAGATCAAACAACACAAGGCTTGTTTTTTAGGGAATGATAACTTTGCAGAGGATCTGTAAACACTCAGGGGTAGATGAGTATTAATCAAGACTAAATACAAAGATGCATTACATTTTGTATATTATCAGTAACAAAATCTATCTGCTTAGTTACATAGTTAACAATACTACTGAAACTTTACTGTATGTTTTTTTTTTTTTTTTTAAGAAGCCAGTCCCTGTAGAAGGCAATATCTGTGTCATTCATTGATACTTGTCTGTTACCTGTGTCCTTGTTCAAGCGTATGAAATCTTGCTTCAAACCAGTGGAGGATGGCATCTTAGTCAGTATCTGAAATGGTCGCAGGGACACTGGGGAGGTGGGAGAGATAACGATAAGAAAACATGTCATGAAAATGCTACATATGAAGCAGCCACAGATTGGCACATTCAGACTAAGTAAAAATAACCGCGTGTACAATGAAGAAACACAACCGTTGTCTGCTTTGTGAGTCTTCAGGTGGAAATGTAATTCATTAGGGGATGGAGTTTGTGAATGTTCCTTGGGAAGTTGTAAAAGCGATACTTGCCCAGTTACTGTCTGCTTTATTGATGGCTTCAGCAATTGAACATTGCTGTCATTCACAAGGGAGACGGGGCAGGGTTTTTTCAGGAGGGAAAATGTAACCCAGATGCGGTAAATATGTAATGGAACTACAGGCAAACGATTAAAGAAATTTTGCATTAAAGCCTTGTAAAGAAAGTGTGATTCATTTTGTGCACAGCCCCCAGTGGCCACAAAATGTGATGACAAGTTTGATGCTATCTTTGTGCAAAATAAAAAAAAAAAGGGAATGTCTGTAACCACCGTAGCTAATAATCAGGTATATTCAGTAGTGTAAGTAAAAATAATAAGACCAAGTGGAATACATAGAAGAGAAACAATACTCCTGAAATACAAAATAAATGATAGCGCCATGTAGGAGAACAAATAATAAACCCAAAAGGGAAGCCAAATACGCATGAATTATGCTCCGCAGCAAAGCAGGGCACAAACTCAGCCCCTTTTCCTGGGAATTTTAACTTTGTGGTTTTTAAATCATCTCTTCATAAATAAATTAATGAAGATTTTTCTACAGTTTTGCACTTAGTTTTTATTTCCTGTGTCCATTATTTGAATGATTTTATTTTTAGTTTTGGAAGGATTTTATTTATTTTTTTGCCATATATTGGTTCATTGGTGAGCACTAATGATTAGCTCAAGTGCTCGTTACTCGAGTTTGCCTAGGGTGCTCGGATATGCCAATGCATATCCGAGCACCCTAGGCAAGTGAGATGTTCGAGTCCCCGCCGCTGTATGTCTCTCAAGGCTGTTAGACCGCCACAAAACATGTTTGGATTGCCTGACAAACACGGGCAATCCCTGCATGTTTTGTGGCTGCGGCCGCGGGGACTCAAACATCTCACTCAAGCATCTCCGCGTTACTCAGTGCATACCCAAACAACCTCAGCAAACTTGAGTAATGAGCACTTGTGCTCACCATTAGTGAGCACAGCTGTGGAGTCCACTTTTACATGAGTGTTTATAAGCTGGTCTCTCCAGCTCTTAAGGCATCTGATGAATTTTAATTTTGGTATGGGCTTTGACCATGAGGTCACAGTAGAAAAATCTTCAGGCCACATTCATACGTTCAGTATTTGGTCAGTATTTTACATCAGTATTTGTAAGCAGGAGTGGGTGAAAAATGCAGAAGTGGTGACGTGTTTCTATTTTACTTTTCCTCTGATTGTTCCACTCCTGATTTTGGCTTACAAATACTGATGTAAAATACTGACCAAATACTGAACGTGTGAACGTGGCCTTAAAAGAACTGCTTTACACGCAGAGCTACACGAGGCTTTGCAATTTAGAAGTGCTACCGAGTATCTGTAGCTTTAAATGCAACTTATGCTGGCAGATATGATCTATCACTCCTGACTCTCCTGTGTTTTTGAGGCGGAGTGCTGAGAAAGCCCCTGGTAAGGAAAACAGCCAGTTATTTACAGGACACCACGGACCTTTTAAGAAATAAATCTACAATAGATCCTCTTCCTAAGAGTGCCATTTTAGCCACCATGGATGTGGAATCCCTATATTCAAACATCCCACATGAAGATGGATTATCCGCCTACTAAATGTTTCTTGAAGCTACTAATGGGATCCCTTCCGAATCTGTATTAAGACTCACCAGATTTATCCTCACACATAACTTCTTCTCTTTCGACGAGGAGCTATATTTGCAGGGCACTGGAACTGCTATGGGCACCAAAATGGCACACCAGTATGCCAACCTCTTCATGGCAAAACTGGAAAATGACTTTTTAGCATCATGCTCCATCAAACTTCTGGCTTATTTTCGTTACATTGATGACCTCTTAATAATCTGGACTGAATCTGAACAAGAACTTCTAAAATTCCATGACAAATTCAGTAGATTTCACCCCACCATAAACTTAACATTGGAGCGCTCAAAAACGGAAATCAGCTTTCTGGATACCACCATAAATATTCAAAATGGTTCAATCCAGACATCAGTGTATCGGAAACCAATTGACCATCCCACATACCTCAGATGGTAAAGTTTCCACCTGAAACACATCAAAAAGTCCATAGTTTACAGCCAGGCCCTTAGATACAATCGTATCTGTTCCAGTCCAACGGACAGGGATGAAAACTTAACCCATCTTTAAAAAGAAATTTTTAAACAAACGCTATCACCCCACCTCCATTGATGACCAGATCATTAGAGCCACAAGGATCCCTAGAAGTCAAGTACTTCAGTACGGAGGAAAAGAGGAAAACAATCGTGTACCTCTGGTGGTGACCTACAACCCAAAACTTGAGGTACTGAGAAATACTGCTAAAAAACTTCACCACATCCTACACAAGGATGACTGGTTAAAAACAATATTCAAAGACCCTCCCTTACTGTGCTATAGGCAACCTCCAAATTTAAGAAACATCATGATCCGAAGTTCAATGACATCAGATACACCAAGAGGAACTTTTCCTTGCAATGGGAAGTGTAGCATCGGCGTCTCTGCCTCCTGCCTGGCAGAGACGCCGTCCCCCTTACCGCCGCGGTCCTGCCCTGGCGTCTTCTGGCCTCCCTGCAGCTGCTGCTGGTGCACGCAGATTCCCTGGCCCTGTGCTTAGGGCACGCGCTCGCTCCCGCCCTCTTAAAGGGGCCGCGCGCGCCATCCTAAGAAGTCCCCGGCCAATGGCCGGAGGACTTCCCCTATAAAGGGCACCTCCTCCAATATGGAGGTGCCTGTGCAAGGTTGTTGCTCTGTATGCTAAACTCTGCTTCAGCCCACAGGTCCCGCTGCCTGTCTGACTACCAGTCTAGTCCGTCTGACTATCAGTCCAGTCTGCCAGTCTGATTACCAGTCCAGCCCGACAGTCTGCTTACAGCCCAGCCCGCTAGTCTGTCTATGGGCTTGGCCAGTCTGCTTATCCAAAGCCTCCACCTGCTACCTGTCTCCGCCAGCCAAGGACACTCTCCAGCCCGACGGTCTGCCGACGGTCAAACCCGCCAGTCTGTCTATGGGCTAGGCTAGCCTGTCTACTTGGAGAACTTGCCTGTTACCTGAAGGCTCCTGCCTGCACCTGCCGTGTATACCTGACAGCCTACCTAGAGGCTCCCGCCCGTCACTTGCTGTGACCACCTGTCTGCCTACCTAGAGGCTCCCGCCCGTCACTTGCCGTGACCACCTGACAGCCTACCTAGAGGCTCCCGCCCGTCACTTGCCGTGACCACCTGACAGCCTACCTAGAGGCTCCTGCCCGTCACTTGCCGTGTATACCTCACAGCCAACCTAGAGGCTCCTGCTAGTTTCCTGCCGTGTCTGCCAGCCCGTCTGCCCGGATCTCTCGTCAGCCTGCCTGCCGTGCTCATCTGCTGTACCGGTCAGTCTCTGCCTTCTGACCCGTGGGAGTCACCTGCTCTCATACAAGGTCGGTCCCCAGAGTAGCACCTGGTCCCTCTGCTCGGTCCTTCCCTGGTCACGGAGTCGATTGAGCCGCCGTACGACCTTGGTCGGTCCGAGTTGATACCTAGTTACGCCCCTCTGGTCCCTCCTTGCACCGCAGCACAGAGGTTCCACCACCCGGATCCGTAACAGGAAGAGCTGTAAAACCTGCACCCAGACCAAAGACAGGATACAGATTCCCAACACAGCAGGATTATAAGATTCCCGGGACATTCACATGTTCCTCTTCCAATGTGATGTACTTAATTCTGTGCACTATATGCCCTATTGGGGGTTTCTATGTGGGAGAAACAGGACAGAAATTGAGAGCAAGGATGACGTCTCATCGCCACACGATTACTGATAAAAAAAAACCCCATGTACCGTGGCCAAACATTTCTGTGGTCCAGGACACAACATAAACAATATGAAAGTTTGTTTATTTAAATGTCAATTTATTATGCCATGCATCTGCTTTCTCTTTTTTTTTTTTTTTTCTTTGTGTGCATATATTTGTGTTTCTTCATATACCTTGCCATAATATGCCTGATGAAGAGACCTAAGTTGCCTCGAAAGCTTGCCTTGTAACATCATTTATTTATTTATTTTTATTCTTGTTAGCCTTTAATAGGTATCATAACTACAAGATGATCTTGGTTTTCCCACTGAGAGCAATCTTTTTTCAACTGGCTAACACTGTACCAAACCCCTTTTCTTTCTTTCACGAGAAAGCCTCTGTGACTCTAGTGGCAGCAGTTTATCTCTCAGAGAAGAAAATCTTATCTTTCCCTACATCATCTGTCTGTGGGAGGTGGGGGAGACCCATTAGTTTGCTGACTGATATTGGCGGGTTCAGTCTAATGTATTTGGGGACTTTTATGCTTTCTGGAAACAAAAAACTTGTATTGTCACCATTAAGACTTCAGTTTCCCCAATATAAAAGTTTATAAAATTGTACACACTTTTGTGGTGTTGTTGTTTTTTCAATTTGGTCAAAAATGTAAGGTTACAGTACTTATTGCAATTAGCTTAACATGCAATTGCTCCATTTACATTTAAACGTAATGTGTCATTTACATTTGTTACATATTTATTTATTTTACTCACCTATTTAGCGCCTTTAATTCCACAGCACTTTACAAATGTAGTATTATATTGCTCTTTATTCCTATATCCTAGATAAGGTAACTGTGCTGTGCTACATAATCAGCATTTTCTCTGAAAACTTAGGGTATTCCAGATGCTGTAGAAAAAGAAGTTAGTTTTCCCCAGAGAGCATAGATTAGTAGTACTAACAGGAGAGTACTGGAGGGTAATTGTTCCTGTATTTCCTGAAATGTCACTACAAAGTGGAACCCAGTATAGATTGGTGACCTTGCAGAACTCCAGTAGCCTATTAATTGTCATGCTGGAAGGGAAAGGACTGTGTGACAATCTTCTATAGGAATCCTGCAAGAAGGAGCCAACCTGTGCCGAACTGTATTGGTCCTAACAACACAGGGTTGACACAGGTAACCACTGACTCTTGCCATATTCTTGCGTTTTTTGTTTGTTCACCCAAATAAATGGAATTATACTTAAGACTCGAGAAGTGGAACAATCAGAGGAAAAGTAGGTTAGAAACACATTCACAACTTCTTCATTTTTCACCCACTCCTGGTTTTGGCTTCCAAATACTGAGGTAAAATACTGATCAAATACTGAACTTGTGAACGTGGCCTAAAAGGTAGAACTTTGGACATACTAAAGGTACTTGTTTGGTGCTGGTGAAAGCCAGTAAGCTGCGGTGGGACTTTAATGTATGATTTACCATTAGCTGTTATGGTTGACACAGTGGAGAGGTACCATTTTTTTCACCGTTCATGACCAGGCAGATTGATATATTTTGTGTATATATGGCTTTAAGAGCTCTGAAGTATTTCTTTCATTCGGTTATTCAAATTACTTTCTTTTGATATTAGGTGGTTTAGTTTTTCTGCCATTTTTTAACTTTTTTTTTAAAAAACAATATCATGGGGAATATATAAAGAAGAAAATAAGAAAATAAATGTCTAAAACGAACGGACACTAAAACATGATAAATTGTGTAACATACCTGGCGGCGTCCTTGCATAGTGCACCATCTCCCACTATGCAAGATCGCATCTTAACCTTCAGTCCAGTTTGTAAGCCGTGCTCCTGTTCATACTGTGTGCATGCTCTGGTCTGACTGCTTAGGGCGGCGGCCCGGTTACTTCCTGTTTCTTATAGCTGCTGTGGGCACACTCCTAATGCATCCCCGGCCTATTGCTGTGAGTCACTGGATATTTAAACCCACTCCACCCTGTAGGAGATGCCTGAGCAACTCTAACATTCAGTGTGCTCCTTGACTCTGAATGTGCCAGGTCCCGTTCTGTTTCTTGCCTGTCCGCCAACCTGGGGGCTGTATTCTCAGGCCTGTCTGAACTATCTCTTAGCCTGTTTGTCCGCCATACTGGAGACCATATACCCAGACTCGCT
Source organism: Phyllobates terribilis (assembly GCF_046119375.1). Lineage (NCBI taxonomy): Eukaryota > Metazoa > Chordata > Amphibia > Anura > Dendrobatidae > Phyllobates > Phyllobates terribilis. The sequence continues at coordinate 10,166,334 of NW_027362774.1, forward strand.
CCTGTATCTTGTTGCAGTGTCAGTTCCTATCTGAACACTCTCCTAGCCTGTTTGTCCGCCATACTGGGGGCCGTATACCCTGACTCGCTCCTGTATCTTGTTGCAGTGTCAGTTCCTGTCTGTACACTCTCCTAGCCTGTTTGTCTCTGTGTCCGTACCTTCCCTTTTCCTGCAGTCTCTGAACCTGCACCTAACTCCTAGTCGTTGTCTCTGTACTTCTGTTTGTGAGTTTAGAGTCCACTCGCTACTTCATTGCAAGTACCTTGTGTGTATCTGGTTCTCCTTGTCCCTTCCAGTCTGTTCAGTGTGAACAGAGCCTTGTCCTCTCTGCTCTGCCTTGTTCACCGCTCCGGCGGTTCCTTCCTGCTCTGCCTTGCTCACCGCTCCGGCGGTTCCTTCCTGCTCTGCCTTGCTCACCGCTCCGGCGGTTCCTCTCTGCTCTAGCTTGTTCACCGCTCCGGCGGTTTCGCTCTGCTCTGCCTTGCTCACCGCTCCGGCGGTTCCTCTCTGCTCTGCCTTGCTCACCGCTCCGGCGGTTCCTCTCTGCTCTGCCTTGTTCACCGCTTCGGCGGTTTCGCTCTGCTCTGCCTTGCTCACCGCTCCGGTGGTTCCTCTCTGCTCTGCCTTGCTCACCGCTCCGGCGGTTCCTCTCTGCTCTGCCTTGCTCACCGCTCCGGCGGTTCCTCTCTGCTCTGCCTTGTTCACCGCTCCGGCGGTTCCTCTCTGCTCTGCCTTGTTCACCGCTCCGGCGGTTCCTCTCTGCTCTGCCTTGTTTACCGCTCCGGCGGTTCCTCTCTGCTCTGCCTTGTTCACCGCCCCGGCGGTTCCTCTCTGCTCTGCCTTGCTCACCGCTCCGGTGGTTCCTCTCTGCTCTGCCTTGCTCACCGCTCCGGCGGTTCCTCTCTGCTCTGCCTTGCTCACCGCTCCGGCGGTTCCTCTCTGCTCTGCCTTGCTCACCGCTCCGGCGGTTCCTCTCTGCTCTGCTTGTCTACCGCATCTGCGGTTCTGTTCCTGAATCCCAGTCTGTACTGGACCCTATCCAGCCTGCGCTCCAACCTGCTAGTGCCTCCCTGTCTGCACTCCAGCCGTGCTTGCCAGTACCCCCCCTGTCTGCATACCAGCCGTGCTTGCCAGTATCCTCCTGTCTGCACTCCAGCCGTGCCTGCCAATACCCACCTGCCTGTATGCCAGTCTAACCTGCCTGTTCCTGCATTCCCCGGTGTGGGTCAACAACTGTGACCGGGGTCTGACCTGGAGTCGCACCTGGTCCCTCTGCTCGGTTCCTCCTTGGTCCACTGAGTCGACTAAGCCGCCGTGCGACCTTGGTCGCTTGGTCGGATCGGGTTGATACTTAGTTACGCCCCTCCAGGCACTCCTCGGTTCATGGTATAGTGGGATCACTAATCACGCACACGCCAGCCAGTCCGTGATATACAGTACAGACCAAAAGTTTGGACACACCTTCTCATTTAAAGATTTTTCTGTATTTTCATAACTTTGAAAATTGTACATTCACACTGAAGGCATCAAAACTATGAATTAACACATGTGGAATTATATACTTAAAAAAAAGTGTGAAACAACTGAAAATATGTCTTTATATTCTAGGTTCTGCAAAGTAGCCACCTTTTGCTTTGATGACTGCTTTGCACACTCTTGGCATTCTCTTGATGAGCTTCAAGAGGTAGTCACCGGAAATGGTTTTCAATTCACAGGTGTGCCCTGTCAGGTTTAATAAGTGGGATTTCTTGCCTTATAAATGGGGTTGGGACCATCAGTTCTGTTGTGCAGAAGTCAGGTGGTTACACAGCTGATAGTCCTACTGAATAGACTGTTAGAATTTGTATTATGGCAAGAAAAAAGCAACTAAATAAAGAAAAACGAGTGGCCATCATTACTTTAAGAAATTAAGGTCAGTCAGTCCGAAAAATTTGGAAAAGTTTGAAAGTGTCCTCAAGTGCAGTTGCAAAAACCATCAAGCGCTACAAAGAAGCTGGCTCACATGAGGACCGCCCCAGGAAAGGAAGACCAAGAGTCACCTCTGCTTCTGAAGATAAGTTTATCCGAGTCACCAGCCTCAGAAATCGCAGGTTAACAGCAGCTCAGATTAGAGACCAGGTCAATGCCACACAGAGTTCTAGCAGCAGACACATCTCTTCAACAACTGTTAAGAGGAGACTTTGTGCAGCAGTCCTTCATGGTAAAATAGCTGCTAGGAAACCACTGCTAAGGACAGGCAACAAGCAGAAGAGACTTGTTTGGGCTAAAGAACACAAGGAATGGACATTAGACCAGTGGAAATCTGTGCTTTGGTTTGACGAGTCCAAATTTGAGATCTTTGGTTCCAACCACCGTGTCTTTGTGCGACACAGAAAAGGTGAACGGATGGACTCTACATGCCTGGTTCCCACAGTGAGGCATGGAGGAGGAGGTGTGATGGTGTGGGGGTGCTTTGCTGGTGACACTGTTGGGGATTTATTCAAAATTGAAGGCATACTGAACCAGCATGGCTACCACAGCATCTTGCAGCGGCATGCTGTTCCATCCGGTTTGCGTTTAGTTGGACCATCATTTATTTTTCAACAGGACAATGACCCCAAACACACCTCCAGGCTGTGTAAGGGCTATTGGACCAAGCAGGAGAGTGATGGGATGCTACGCCAGATGACCTGGCCTCCACAGTCACCAGACCTGAACCCAATCAAGATGGTTTGGGGTGAGCTGGACCGCAGAGTGAAGGCAAAAGGGCCAACAAGTGCTAAGCATCTCTGGGAACTCCTTCAAGATTTTTGGAAGACCCTTTCCGGTGACTACCTCTTGAAGCTCATCAAGAGAATGGCAAGAGTGTGCAAAGCAGTCATCAAAGCAAAAGGTGGCTACTTTGAAGAACCTAGAATATAAGACATATTTTCAGTTGTTTCACACTTTTTTGTTAAGTATATAATTCCACATGTGTTAATTCATAGTTTTGATGCCTTCAGTGTTAATGTACAATTTTCATAGTCATGAAAATAGTCAAGATTAATAGGGGTGCCCAAACTTTTTCATATAGCTGTATATACAGTACAGACCAAAAGTTTGGACACACCTTCTCATTTAAAGATTTTTCTTACAAACCAAAAAGTTATGTTGCACAGTTGAATTTTATTAAATTTTAAACATAAAAGTGTGGGTCAATTATTATACAACCCCTATGTTTAATATTTTGTGGAATAACCCTTGTTTGCAATTACAGCTAATAATCGTCTTTTATAAGACCTGATCAGGCCGGCACAGGTCTGTGGAGTTATCTTGGCCCACTCCTCCATGCAGATCTTCTCCAAGTTATCTAGGTTCTTTGGGTGTCTCATGTGGACTTTATTCTTGAGCTCCTTCCACAAGTTTTCAATTGGGTTAAGGTCAGGAGACTGACTAGGCCACTCCAACACCTTGACTTTTTCCCTCTTGAACCAGGCCTTGGTTTTCTTGGCTGTGTGCTTTGGGTCGTTGTCTTGTTGGAAGATGAAATTACGACCCATCTTAAGATCCTTGATGGAGGAGCGGAGGTTCTTGGCCAAAATCTCCAGGTAGGCCGTGCTATCCATCTTCCCATGGATGCGGACCAGATGGCCAGGCCCCTTGGCTGAGAAATAGCCCCACAGCATGATGCTGCCACCACCATGCTTGACTGTAGGGATGGTATTCTTGGGGTCGTATGCAGTGCCATCCAGTCTCCAAACGTCACGTGTGTGGTTGGCACCAAAGATCTCGATCTTGGTCTCATCAGACCATAGAACCTTGAACCAGTCTGTCTCAGTGTCCTCCAAGTGATCATGAGCAAACTGTAGACGAGCCTTGACATGACGCTTTGAAAGTAAAGGTACCTTACGGGCTCGTCTGGAACAGAGACCATTGCGGTGGAGTACGTTACTTATGGTATTGACTGAAACCAATGTCCCCACTGCCATGAGATCTTCCCGGAGCTCCTTCCTTGTTGTCCTTGGGTTAGCCTTGACTCTTCGGACAAGCCTGGCCTCGGCACGGGAGGACACTTTCAAAGGCTGTCCAGGCCGTGGAAGGCTAACAGTAGTTCCATAAGCCTTCCACTTACGGATGATGCTCCCAACAGTGGAGACAGGTAGGCCCAACTCCTTGGAAAGGGTTTTGTACCCCTTGCCAGCCTTGTGACCCTCCACGATCTTGTCTCTGATGGCCTTGGAATGCTCCTTTTGTCTTTCCCATGTTGACCATGTCTGAGTGCTGTTCACAAGTTTGGGGAGGGTCTTAAATAGTCAGAAAAGGCTGGCAAAAGAGATCTTTAATCCACACATGTGAAGCTCATTATTCTTGGTGCCTGAACTACTTCTTAATACTTTAGGGGGACCAAACAGAATTCTTGTGGTTTGAGGGGTTGAATAATAAATGACACTCTGAATTAACTTTTAACGTTTTAAAAAAAAAACAAAAAAAAAAACAAAAACATTATTTGCTGCAGTGTATTTCCCACTTCCAGGCTGATCTACAGTACAAATGTCACAATGCCAAGTTAATTCCGCATGTGTCAACCAGCTAAATCTGCAGGGGGTTGAATACTACTTGTAGGCACTGTATGAGCATCTCACTAAATTAGAATATCATCAAAAAGTTAATTTATTCCAGTTCTTCAATATAAAAAGTGAAATTCCTACATTATATAGAGTCGTTACAAACAGAGTGATCTTTTTCAAGTGTTTATTTCTGTTAATGTTGATGATTATGGCTTACAGCCAATGAAAACACAAAAGTCATTATCTCAGTAAATTAGAATACTTTATAACAACAGCTTGAAAAATGTTTTTAAAACCGAAATGTTGGCCTACTGAAATGTATGTTATTATTATTATTTATTATTATAGCGCCATTTATTCCATGGCGTTTTACATGTGAAAAGGGGTATACATAGCAAAAACAAGTACAATAACCTTGAACACAATGTGACAGCGACTGGTACAGGAGGAGCGAGGACCCTGCCCACGAGGGCTCACAATCTACAAGGGATGGGTGAGGATACTTTAGGTGAGGGTAGAGCTGGTCATGCAGCGGTGGTTACTGCAGGTTGTAGGCTCCTTTTGAAGGTTTCCACGGTCGACGAGAGTCTGATGTGTTGGGGTAGAGAGTTCCAGAGTAGGGGGGAAGCACGGGTGAAATCTTGTATGCGATTGTGGGAGGAGGAGATAAGAGGGGAGTAGAGAAGGAGATCTTGTGAGGATCGGAGGTTGCGTGCGGGTGTGTAACGGGAGACTAGGTCAGAGATATATGGAGGAGACAGGTTTTGAATGGCTTTGTATGCCATGGTTAGGGTTTTGAACTGGAGTCTCTGAGCATTGGGGAGCCAGTGAAGAGATTGACAGAGAGTAGAGGCCGGGGAATAGCGGGGGGACAGGTGAATTAGTCGGGCAGCAGAGTTTTGGATAGATTGGTAAGGTGCAAGAGTGGTAGAAGGGAGGCCACAGAGCAGGAGGTTGCAGTAGTCGAGGCGGGAGATGATGAGGGCATGCACTAGTGTTTTTGCAGATTCATGGTTGAGGAAAGTGCGGATCCGGGAGATATTTTTGAGTTGGAGTTGGCAGGAAGTGGAAAGGGCTTGGATATGTTGTTTGAAGGAGAGATCAGAGACCAGGGTTACTCCAAGGCAGCGAGCTTGAGGGACTGGGGAGGGTGGACAGCCATTGACATTGATAGATAGGTCAGTTGGGGGGGGGGGTGAATGGGATGGCGGAAAGATGATGAATTCTGTTTTGTCCATGTTAAGTTTTAGAAATCTAGCAAAGAAGAAGGATGAAATAGCGGACAGACATTGTGGGATTTTGGTTAGTAGGGAGGAGATATTGGGTCCAGAGAGGTAGATCTGTGTGTCATCAGCATAGAGGTGATAATGAAAGCCATGGGACTCTATGAGCTGTCCCAGGCCAAAGGTGTAGATGGAGAAGAGCAGAGGTCCTAGGACTGAACCTTGGGGGACACCGACAGATAGGGGGCAAGATGAGGTGGTGCGTGAGTGGGAGACACTGAATGTCCTGTCTGTTAGGTATGAGGAGATCCACGATAGGGCCAAGTCTGTGATGCCGAGAGATGAGAGTTTGTAGTAAGAGGGAATGGTCCACTGTGTCGAAGGCAGATGACAGGTCTAGGAGGAGGAGGACGGAGTAGTGTCGCTTAGATTTGGCGGTTAGTAGGTCGTTGGTGACTTTAGTCAGTGCATTGTCAGTAGAATGGTGCGGTCGGAAACCAGATTGTAGGCGGTCGAAGAGGGAGCAGGAGGAGGGATGGGAGGACAGTTCAGAATGGATGTGTTGTTCCAGTAGTTTTGAGGCATAGGGGAGAAGTGATATGGGGCGATAGCTAGTCAGAGAGGATGGGTCAAGGGAGGGCTTTTTGAGGATGGGTGTGATTGAGGCATGTTTGAAGCATGAGGGGAAGACACCAGTTGTTAGTGACAGGTTAAAGAGGTGGGCTAGGGTTGGGATGAAGATAGTGGTAAGATAGTATGTTAAGTATATGCACTCAATACTTGGTTGGGGCTCCTTTTGCATCAATTACTGCATCAATGTGGCGTGGTGTGGCATGGAGGCGATCAGCCTGAGGCACTGCTGAGATGTTATGGAAGCCCAGGTTGCTTTGATAGCAGCCTTCAGCTCGTCTGCATTGTTGGATCTGGTGTCTCTCATTTTCCTTTTGACAATACCCCATAGATTCTCATGCGAGTTTGCTGGCCAGTCAAGCACAGTGATACTGTTGTTTTTAAACCAGGTATTGGTACTTTTGGCAGTGTGGACAGGTGGCAAGTCCTGCTGGAGAATGAAACCTACACCAGCAGATGACATGGCTCCCCAAACCATCGCTGATTGTGGAAACTTCACACTAGACCTCAAGCAGCTTGGATTGTGTGCCTTTTCACTCTTCCTCCAGACACTGGTATCTTGATTTCCAAATGAAAATTGGAACTGTGAGACCTTGTGGAGTGTGTCAATGACTGCCTTCTGGACATCTGTCAAGTTAGCAGTCTTCCCCATGATTGTGGAGCCTACTGAAACAGACTAAGGGACATTTTTAAACACTTGGGAAGCCTTTGCAGGTGTCTTTTGTTAATTATTTTAATTTACTAAGATAATGACTTTTGTGTTTTCATTGATTGTAAGCCATAATCATCAACATTAACAGAAATAAACACTTGAAATAGATCACTCTATTGGTAATGACTCTGTATAATATATGAGTTTCACTTTTTGTATTGAAGAACTGAAATAATAAGTATTTGATCATCTACCAACCAGCAAGAATTCTGGCTCTCACAGACCTGTTAGATTTTCTTTAAGAAGCTCTCGTACTCTGCACTCATTACCTGTATTAATTTCTCCTGTTTGTACTCGTTACCTGTATAAAAAACACCTCTCTACACACTCAATCAATCACACTCCAACCTCTCCAGCATGGCCAAGACCCAAGAGCTGTCTAAGGACACCAGGGACAAAATTGTAGACTTGCACAAGGTTGGGATGGGCTACATGACAATAGGCAAGCAGCTTGGTGAGACGGCAACAACTGTTGGCACAATTATTAGAAAATGGAAGAAACACAAAATGACTGTCAGTATTTCTTGGTCTTAGGCTACTTGCAAGTTCTCACCTCGTGGGGTAAGGATGAATCTGATAAAGGTCTGGAATCAGCCTAGAACTACATGGGAGGACCTGGTCAATGACCTGAAGAGAGCTGGGACCACAGTCTCAAACATTGTCGGTTGTAACACACTACGCCGTCATGGATTAAAATCATGCAGGGCCCGCAAGGTCCCCCTTCTCATGCCAGTACATTTCCAGGCCCATTTGAAGTTCCTCAATGACCATCTGGATGATCCAGAGGAGGCATGGGAAAATTTCATGTTCTTAGATGAGACCAATGTAGAACTTTTTGGTATCAACTCCACTCGCTGTTTGGAGGAAGAAGAAGAAGGATGTGCTGGGTTGTGTACACGTCTTCTTGCGTAAAGTGGCTTCGGAGATAAGTGGCAGTTATTTCAGAGGCCATGGACTAACACCCGTCTTCTTCTCTTTTCACACCGGTACATGCTCTGCTCCTGCACATTCCTCCGCTTGCTGTATATGTCACCATCTATTGCTCTGCTTCCCTGATTCAACTTACTGGTACATGCTCTGCTCCTGCACATTCCTCTGCTTGCTGTATATGTCGCCATCTATTGCTCTGCTTCCCTGATTCAACTTACTGGTACATGCTCTGCTCCTGCACATTCCTCTGCTTGCTGTATATGTCGCTATCTATTGCTCTGCTTCCCTTATTCAGCTTACAGGTACATGCTCTGCTCCTGCACATTCCTCTGCTTGCTGTATATGTCGCCATCTATTGCTCTGCTTCCCTGATTCAACTTACTGGTACAATTCCCTCTTGATATTTCTGCTCTATCTGTCCCATTCTATTCAATACTCACATATCTCTGTCCTTTCCCCACTGTAGATTTTATCTGATGTTTAGAGGTGCAAAACTGCAGAGCCTACAGAGTCCTAGCTCTGTCTTTGATCACCCAGCCATCTCCTGGTGAGGTGAGCAGCTGCTAATTTAGCCACAAGCAGCTCCCACAATGCCCCTCACTTGATGGTTTAGTGTGCCCTATATATTTAGAAGCTCCTTAAGGGGTGCCCACGTGCTGGGTTGTGCACGCGTCTTCTTGTGCAAATTGGCTTCGGAGATAAGTAGCAGTTATTTCAGAGGCAGTTAGTCAGGGCAGGAGTCAGGTAACCAACACTTTGACCACTTACTCTCTTAACTATGTTTCTGTTAGCTCTCACTTTTTGCCCTATAGTCCTCCACTTTCTAGTAACCCCTCAAATCCCTACACCTAGTAAGGAACTGTTCATCTCTCCCTCCATCCTCCCCATTCATCTCACCTCCTCCTCAGAATTATTCCTCAACATTCAATCCTGTTTCTCCAAACACAGACAGCCACATCATGCTCTTTCCTGCTCCCACCTGCTAACATCTGCTCCTCCTCACTGCTGGAGATATCTCTCCAAATCCTGGTCCTCCTCGCCATATCCCCACAGTTACTTCTACCTCCTATCCACGACCTTCCACAAACTGTCGCAACCCTTCTAACCTCATACCCATCCAACTAACCCCACTTCCTCAGTTGCACTAACAGGAGCTCTATGGAACGCTCGCTCCGTCTGCAACAAACTTTCCTACATCCACAACCTTTTCATTACTAACAAACTTTCCTTCCTCGCCATCACCGAAACCTGGCTCACCCCCTCTGACACAGCCTCCCCAGCTGCACTTTCGTATGGCAGATTCCACCTTTCCCACACCCCACGCCCCAACGGCAAACATGGTGAAGGCGTAGGTTTTCTCCTGTCAGATACCTGCTCTTTCACCCAAATCCCACTGCCACCCTCCGTTACACTCCCCTCTTTTGAGGTGCACTGTGTGCGCATCTATTCCCCCTCTGACCTCTAACTGGCCATCATTTACCGACACCCAGGGCTAGCCACCACTTTCTTAGACCACTTCACCACCTGGCTGCTTCACTTCCTTTCCGCTGACATCCCCACTATCATAAATGGGTGACTTCAACATCCCCATTGACACTTCCCACTCGTCTGTCTCTAAGTTCCTATCCCTCACTTCCTCCTTCGGCCTTGGTCAATGGTCTTCTGCAGCTACTCATAAAGATTGCCACACACTGGATCTCATGTTCACCCGCCTCTGTTCCCTATCTAACCTCTCTAACTCACCTCTCCCTCTCTCTGACCATAACCTCCTCACAATCTCTACCCTCTCCTCTTCAGGTGCACAATCCCCACTCCACAAACTTACACGCACTCGCAGAAACCCAAACACCTTGACCTACATTCACTCTCTGAATCCCTCCTCCCTCTTACAGATATAAATTCCTTACACAATGCAGATGTTGCTGCCGCTTTATATAACACCACAATAGCTGCAGCTCTCAACTCAATCGCCCCTCTCACACATACCAAAGCTCACACAATCAACAGGTAACCCTGGCACACCAAACTTACTAAAGAACTGCGACGGACCTCCAGGGTTGCGGAGTGGAGATGGAAAAAGTCTCACTCCATCGAGCACTTCATCGCATTCAAACAATCCCTCACCATTTTCAAGTCCACACTCACTGCAGCAAAACAAACATACTACTCATCTCTCATATCTTCCCTGTCCCACAACCCCAAACAGCTATTTAACACTTTCAATTCTCTCCTTCGTCCCCCAGCGCCTCCTCCCTCTTCTCTCATCTCAGCCGAAGACTTTGCCTCATTCTTCAAGCACAAGATTGACACCATCAGACAAAGCTTTTGCCTAAAGTCCGCACAATCCCTTCTCATATCTACTCAACCTTCCTCCTCGAAACCCCACTTCTCCACCATCACAGAAGATCAAGTCTCCTCTTTACTCTCCAAATCACACCTCACCACCTGTGAACTTGACCCAATCCCATCCCACCTCATCCCTAACCTCACCACAGTCTTCATCCCAACCCTAACCCACCTCTTCAACCTGTCACTAACAACCGGTGTCTTCCCCTCATGCTTCAAACATGCCTCAATCACACCCATCCTCTAAAAGCCCTCCCTTAACCCATCCTCTCTGACTAGCTACCGTCCCATATCACTTCTCCCCTATGCCTCAAAACTACTAAAACAACATGTCCACCTTGATCTGTCCTCCCACCTCTCCTCCTGCTCCCTCTTCGACCGCCTACAATCTGACTTCCGACCGCATCACTCGACTGAAACTGCCCTGACCAAAGTCACCAACGACCTACTAACCGCCAAATCCAAGCGACACTACTCCATCCTCCTCCTTCTGGACCTGTCATCTGCCTTCAACACAGTCGACCATTCCCTCTTAACTACAGATTCTCTCATCTCTTGGCATCACGGACTTGGCCCTATCTTGGATCTCCTCATACCTAACAGGCAGGACATTCAGCGTCTCCCACTCACGCACCACCTCCTCATCTCGCCCCCTATCTGTCGGTGTCCCCCAAGGTTCAGTTCTAGGACCTCTGCTCTTCTCCATCTACACCTTTGGCCTGGGACAGCTCATAGAGTCTCACGGCTTTCAGTATCACCTCTATGCTGATGACACACAGATCTACCTTTCTGGACCCGATATCTCCTCCCTACTAACCAAAATCCCACAATGTCTGTCCGCCATCTCATCCTTCTTCTCTGCCAGATTTCTAAAACTCAACATGGATAAAACAGAGTTCATCATCTTTCCACCCTCTCATTCATATCCCCCAACTGACCTATCTATCAATGTCAATGGCTGTTCACTCTCTCCAGTCCCACAAGCTCGCTGCCTTGGGGTAACCCTGAACTCTGATCTCTCCTTCAAACCACATATCCAAGCCCTTTCCACTTCCTGCCGACTCCAACTCTAAAATGTCTCCCGGATCTGCGCATTCCTCAGCAAAGACTCTGCAAAAATACTAGTGCATGCTCTCATCATCTCCCGCCTTGACTACTGCAACCTCTTGCTCTGTGGCCTCCCTTCCAACACTCTTGCGCTCCTCCAATCTATCCTAAATTCTGCTGCTCGACTAATCCACCTGTCCCCCGCTATTCCCCGGCCTCTCCCCTCTGTCAGTCCCTTCACTGGCTCCCCATTGCCCAGAGACTCCAGTTAAAAACCCTAACCATGGCATACAAAGCCATCCACAACCTGTCTCCTCCATTCATCTGTGATCTAGTCTCCCGATACTTACCTGCATGCAACCTCCGATCCTCACAAGATCTCCTTCTCTACTCCCCTCTTATCTCCTCTTCCCACAATCGCATACAAGATTTCTCCCACGCATCCCCCCTACTCTGGAACTCTCTACCCCAACATATCAGACTCTCGCCTACCATGGAAGCCTTCAAAAGAAACCTGAAGACCTACCTCTTCCGACAAGCCTACAACCTGCAGTAACCACCGCCCCACCACATTGCTGCATGACCTTCTCTACCCCCACCTACTATATCCTCACCCATCCCTTGTAGACTGTGAGCCCTCGCGGGCAGGGTCCTCTCTCCTCCTGTACCAGTCGCTGACTCGTTTTGTTAAGATTATGTAAATGTTTTTGATATGTATACCCCTATCACATGTAAAGCGCCATGGAATAAATGGAGCTATAATAATAAATAACAATAATAATGTGTACAGCCCCAAGAACACCGTCCCAACCCTGAAGCATGGTGGGAGAAACTATACTTTGTGGGTGATTTTCTGCAAAGGGGACAGGGCAACTGTACCGTAAGAGAATTGAAGATGTTTGGTGGCTGAGCCTTCCAGCATGACAATGACCCAAAACACAGCCAGGGCAACTAAGGAATGGCTCCGTAAGAAACATTTCAAGGTCCTGGAGTGGCCTAGCCAGTCCGCCTAGCCAGTCTCCAGACCTGAACCCAATATAAAATCTTGGGAGCTGAAAACTCAGTGTTGCCCAGCGACAGCCCCGAAATGTGAAAGATCTGTAAAAGATTTGTATGGAGGAGTGGGCCAAATCCCTGCTGTAGCATGCAAACTAGGTCAAGGACTACAGGATTCGTCTGACCTCTGTAATTGCAAACAAAGCCTTCTATACCAAAAACTGACCTCTCCATTCTTTGTAGGTGGGAAAACTTGCAAAATCGACAGTGTATCAAAACCTGCAGTGGGGAAAAAAAGTATTTGGTCAGCCACCAATTGTGCAAGTTCTCCCACTTAAAAAGATGAGAGAGGCCTGTAATTGACATCATAGGTAGACCACAACTATGAGAGACGAAATGAGAAAACAAATCCTGAAAATCACATTGTGTGATTTGGAAAGAATTTTTTTTTCAAATTTTGGTGGAAAATAAGTATTTGGTCAATTACAAAAGTTCATCTCAATACTTTGTTATATATCCTTTGTTGGCAATGACAGAGGTCAAACGTTTTCTGTAAGTCTTCACAAGGTTGGCACACACTGTTGCTGATATGTTGGCCCATTCCTCCATGCAGATATCCTCTAGAGCAGTGATGCTTTGGGGCTGTCGCTGGGCAACACAGACTTTCAACTTCCTCCAAAGGTTTTCTATAGGCTTTAGATCTGGAGACTGGCTAGGCCACTCCAGGACCTTGAAATGCTTCTTACGAAGCCACTCCTTCATTGCCGTGGCGGTGTGCTTGGGATCATTGTCATGCTGAAAGACCCAGCCACGTTTCATCTTCAATGCCCTTGCTGATGTTAGGAGGTTTACTCTCAAAATCTCACTATACATGGCCCCATTCATTCTTTCATGTATACGGATCAGTCGTCTTGGTCACTTGGCAGAGAAACAGCCCCAAAGCATGATGTTGCCACCCCTATGCTTCATAGTAGGAATGGTGTTCTTTGAATGCCACTCAGCATTCTTTCTCCTCCAAACACGACGAGTTGTGTTTCTACCAAAAGTTCAACTTTGGTTTCATCTGACCATATGACATTCTCTTAATACTCTTCTGGATCATCCAAATTCTCTCTAGCAAACTTCTGACGGGCCCGTACATGTAATGGCTTAAGCAGGGGGACACGTCTGGCACTGCAGGATCTGAGTCCCTGGTGGCGTAGTGTGTTACTGATGGTAGCCTGTGTAACGTTGGTCCCAGCTCTCTGCAGGTCATTCATAGAATCATAGAATCATAGAATGGTAGAGTTGGAAGGGACCTCCTGGGTCATCTGGTCCAACCCCCTGCTCAAAGCAGGATTCACTAAATCATCTCAGACACATGTCTGTCCAGCCTCTGTTTGAAGACGTCCATTGAAGGGGAACTCACCACCTCTCGTGGCAGACTGCTCCACTCATTAATCACCCTAACTATCAAAAAGTTTTTTCTAATATCTAATCTGTGTCTCCTCCCATTTAGTTTCATCCCATTGCTTCTAGTCTTTCCTTGTGCAAATGAGAATAAAGATGATCCTTCTACAATGTGACAGCCCTTGACATATTTGTAGACAGTTATTAAGTCTCCTCTCAGTCTTCTTTTTTGCAAGCTAAACATTCCCAAATCCTGCAACCGTTCCTCATAGGACATGGTTTGCAGACCAGTCACCATTCTGGTCGCTCTTCTCTGAACTTGCTCCAGTTTGTCTATGTCTTTTTTAAAATGTGGTGCCCAAAACTGTACACAGTATTCCAGATGCGGTCTGACCAAAGAGGAGTAAAGACCGATAATGACTTCACGTGATCTAGACTGTATGCTTCTGTTAATACATCCCAGAATTGTATTTGCCTTTTTTGCTGCTGCATCACACTGTTGACTCATGTTCAGTCTATGATCTATTAGTATACCTAAGTCTTTTTCACATGTACTGTTGCTTAGCTCTATTCCTCCCATTCTGTATATGCTTTTTTCATTTTTATTGCCCAGATGTAGTACTTTGCATTTTTCCCTGTTAAAAACCATTCTGTTGTTTGCTGCCCACTGCTCCAGTTTATTTAGGTCTTTTTGAATCCTCTCTCTCTCTTCTCTAGTATTAGCTATCACTCCTAGCTTTGTGTCATCAGCAAATTTAATCAGTTTACCCTCAATTCCTTCATCTAAATCATTGATAAAGATGTTGAACAATACAGGTCCCAGGACGGAGCCCTGTGGTACCCCACTTGAGACATTCATCCAGCTGGATGTGAAGCCATTTACAACCACCCTTTGAGTCCGATCACTAAGCCAGTTATGAATCCACCTAACAGTTGCCTGGTCCATTGCATACTTGGTAATTTTTTCAATGAGGATGGTGTGAGATACATTGTCAAATGCTTTGCTGAAGTCAAGATATACTATATCTACAGCATTTCCCTGATCCACCCAGTCAGTGATTCTGTCATAGAAGGAAATTAAGTTAGTCTGACATGACTTGTTAGTTACAAACCCATGCTGACTCTGGTTAATCACTTCATTCTTATCCATGTACTTACATACATGTTGTTTAATAATTTGTTCAAAGATCTTTCCTGGTATAGAAGTCAGACTCACCGGCCTATAGTTCCCTGGGTCCACCTTCTTCCCCTTTTTGAAGATAGGAACAACATTTGCTCTTCTCCAGTCTTCTGGGACTTCTCCTGTTCTCCAAGAATTTTCAAAGATTATGGAGAGTGGTTCTAAAATTTCTTCTACGATCTCCTTCAGTACTCTGGGGTGTAATTCATCTGGACCTGGAGACTTGAACTCATTTATGTTAGCTAAATATTCCCTCACAATCTTTCTGTTTACAGATAACTTGGATTCCTCTATTCCTTTAAAAGGACAGTGAAGATCAGTTGATGTTACATTTTCTTTCTGAGAGAAAACAGATGCAAAATAGGAGTTAAAAAGTTCGGCCTTCTCAACATCCTCTCTTACCATTTCTCCATTTTCATCCTGTAAAAATCCTATAGCATCTTTGACTTTTCTTTTACTTTTGACATACCCCCAAAATCCTTTTTTATTGATTTTGACATCTCTTGCAAGCCTTAATTCATTGTCAGCTTTAGCTAACCTGATACGTGCCCTACAGGATCTGCAGACTGCATTATAATCTTCTTTAGATATGCCTCCCTCTTTCCATTTAATAAACATTTCTTTCTTTCTTTTTAGCATGTGTTTAAGTTCTGTGTTCATCCATCCTGGTTTCCTTAAATGCTTCCCATTCTTCCTACTTTTCGGGATTGTTAACAATTGTGCTTTGAGAATCTCATTTTTAACAATTTCCCATCCTTCCCGGACATTTTTGTCCTTAAGGACATCCAGCCATTGGATCCCTCCTATTCTCTTTCTGAGTCTCTTAAAATCTGCCTTTCTAAAATCTAACCTTGAAGTTTGAGTCTTCACATGTCTTCCTCCTCTAGTTATCCAAAATTCTATAATAGCATGATCGCTGCCTCCTAGGGTCCCAGCCACCTTTACCTCCTCAACCATTTCCTCCCTGTTTATAAGGATTAGATCCAAAGTAGCAGATCCCCTTGTTTTCTCCCCTACCTTTTGGAAGATAAAGTTGTCAGCAAGAGAGGATAAGAATTTGCTTGACCTGTTAGTTTTACTTGAGAGAGATTCCCAACAAATGTCTGGATAGTTGAAATCTCCCATGACCACTACGTCATATTTTTTGGAGAACTTGGTCAATTGATACATAAAGAGTTCATCCATATCTTCAGCTTGCCCAGGTGGCCTGTAGTAAATGCCTACAATCGTGTCCTTTCCATTGTTCTCTCCTTGTATTCTTACCCAAACAGTTTCCACTGAACTCCCGGTCTCTGAAGCTTCAATCTCTGTGCAGATATACGCTTTTCTAACATACAATGCGACACATCCTCCTCGTTTATCAAGTCTGTTTCTTGCAAATAAGTTGTATCCTTTTAGCCTTTTATTCCAATCATGTGTATCGTCCCACCAAGTCTCAGTGATTCCAATGATATCATATTCCTTTTCCTGCGTTAGTAGTTCCAATTCTCCTTGTTTGTTGCCCATGCTTTGTGCATTTGTATAAAAACATTTTAGTTTGTGATTGGTTTCTCTTCCTCCCATATTTTTATTATTTAATTTGTTTTGTCTTTGTTCTTCCTTTCCACTTCCAGTAGCAGAGATCTCAATAGTATTTGTCAGCTGTATGGCTTTTTCTGGCCTTTTGCTTCCCTTCCCACATTGTTCTAGTTTAAAGCTCTCCTGATGAGTGTAGCAAGGCGACTTCCAAATACATGTTTTCCATTCTTCGTAAGGTGCACCCCATCTCTAGCAAGTAGTCCATCGTATAGGTAATTCATTCCGTGATCCAGAAATCCAAATCCTTGTTGACGGCACGATCGACGTAGCCAGTTGTTCACCTGTAGAATCTTATTCCACCTCATTGTTCCATGGCCATCCACTGGGAGGATGGATGAGAAGACCACCTGCGCTCCCAATTCTTTCACTTTCTTGCCTAAGTCTTCAAAGTCACTGCAGATGGTTGCCAGGTCCTTTCTTGCGGTGTCATTTGTCCCCACATGTATTAGCAGGAATGGGTAGTGATCTGTAGGTCTGAAGAGTCTTGATATCCTGTCAGACACATCTTTAATTTTTGCTCCTGGAAGACAGCACATTTCTCTTGAGGTTATGTCTGGTCTGCAGATAGCGGCCTCTGTTCCTCTTAACAGGGAATCCCCCATGACCACCACTCTCCGTTTTTTCTTCACAACATTCTTCTTTTTCCATCCAGGAGGATTCTGAGGGCTTACAAGGTTATTCATTGCTGGCAAAGTCTTATCTTGCTGTATTTCTTCATGGTTCTCCTGCGTGAGAGCCTGGTACTGGTTCCTGAGCAGTATGGGTGCTGACTGCCTCTCGATCCTCCTGCTTCTGTGGGTCACATGCTTCCATTCCTCTGTTTCGTCAGGTGCAGTTCGAATTTCTTCTCTTTCTGAATCATGAAGAGATAATTCTGCTCTGTCTAAGAACTCTTCACCTTCCTTAATGATTTTCAAGGTAGTTAACCTCTCTTCTAGATTTCGCAACTTTTCCTCCAACAGGGACACAAGCTTGCATTTCTGGCATGTGAAGTTTGGCTTTTCCACTGGCAAGTCTGTGAACATGTAGCAGGATATGCAGCTCACCAAATGGCTCCTGGACTCTTCCATGTTCTTACTGTTAATGTTCTGAAAACAGTGAAAAAAGCTTCAAAATTCACTGGTTCTGGGATTTTTGCTCACCGTTCTTGAGATAATTTTGACCCCACAGGGTGAGATCTTGTGTGGAGCCCCAGATTGAGGGAGATTATCAGTGGTCTTGTATGTGTTCCATTTTCTAATTATTGCTCTCACAGTTGATTTCTTCACACCAAGCTGCTTGCCTATTTCAAATTCAGTCTTCCCAGCCTGGTGCAGGAATACAATTTTGTTTCTGGTGTCCTTCGACAGCTCTTTGGTCTTCACCATAGTGGAGTTTGGAGTGTGACTGTTTGAGGTTGCGGACAGGTGTATTTTATACCGATAACAAGTTCAAACAGGTGCCAGTACTACAGGTAATAAGTGGAGCATAGAGGAGCCTCTTAAAGAAGTTACAGGTCTGTGAGAGCCAGAAATCTTGCTTGTTTGTAATTGACCAAATACTTATTTTCCACCAAAATTTGAAAATTTTTTATTTCCAAATAAGACAATTTGATTTTCAGGATTTGTTTTCTCATTTTGTCTCTCATAGTTGAGGTCTACCTATGATGTCAATTACAGGCCTCTCTTATCTTTTTAAGTGGGAGAACTTGCACAATTGGTGTCTGACTAAATACTTTTTCCCCCACTGTATATTCCCCAGTGTGTATGTCTGTGTATATATACAGTTGTGCTCAAAAGTTTACATACCCTGCAGAATTTTTCCTTTCTTGGCCTTGTTTTAGAGAATATGAATGATAACAAAAAAATTTCTCCACTTATGGTTATTGGTTGGATGAAGCCATTTATTGTCAAACTACTGTGTTTTCTCTTTTTAAATCTTAATGACAACCAAAAACATCAAAATGAGAATATAGGTTTTGATACACTGCCGATTTTGCAAGTATATATATTATATATAGTGGTAGATTGGTTCACTTGGTTGCATGGAGAGGTACACAGGAACACTGTCTCTTTAAATCTTCTGGGTTTGTTAAGAGTGCTGCATAAACCACAGCAATGTTAGCAAAAACAAACACGGCCTGGCCTAACAGGACAAACAAAGCATAACATATGGCACAGTCCTTGTTGTTACGGGTAACCACCCACTTCAGGAACAAACTACCCAAGGTTTGTCTTACCTTCATATGACAAAATTACTCAGAACTTTCACCTCCATGCCCTCCTCACACCAAATGTTCTAAAAGGCTGGGATTTTATCTACTGACCTTCTCCCTCTCTACAGATGTTCAGTCATCCTAACACTAAAGATGGCTGATTAACCCCTTATTCCTTCGTGTGCTGAAACCTTTTTCCCCATGTTTAATTTCTGGAGCTAACAGTCTCAATGCTACACATCTTCCCTCCACTACTTTGCTAGTGTCTTTGTCACATACTCCCCCCCTCTGTCCAAAACCGTAGGTTTTGGCACCTTCAGTCACCAAACATGGAAGTCTAAACTGGGCATCTGCGTTACCATGCAGCTTCCCAGGCCTGTGTTCCACATGAAAGTTGAAGTCCTGTAGCCCTGAGTTTCAACTCTTGGAGCGCCATTTCTGCTTCAAGAGGCCATTTGTCCATTGACATCTTCTTGCCCCTAACAAGGATACCCGGTTGATAGTGTTTCAGCATTTCCAGAAATGCCTGAAGCTGTTCCTTGGAGATCAGTTTTGGCCAATTTTGGACTACCTCCACCTTATTCACATGCGGCTTTACTTTGCTTTTTCCAACAATGAAGCCCAGATATTTCCCTTCTTTTTTCTCTCGAGTTCACACTTTTTTGGGTTTATGGTATGGCGCCTTTCCTCAGCGCATCCAGCACGGCCTGGATTTCCTGCACATGAGTTCCCCAATCAGGGCTGAATATCACAATATCGACGAGGTATGCTGCGGCGTACTTATTCTGAGGGGCTAAGATCCAGTCTATAGCCCTCCAGAAGGTAACTGGGTATCTTTGCAGGCCAAATGGTCTTCTGGTATACTGAAAGCTACCACCAGGTGTAAAAGGGGTAGTTTGTAAAAGGGGCACTTTGAAAGAGGACGTTTTGCCAGTAACCTTTCGGTAGGTCCAGAGAGGTGTTGTATCTGGCTGAACCTAGCTTTGATATAAGTTCATTGTCGCGGGGTATCGGACAGGGCTGTGGAGTTGGTATAAAATGGACCAACTCTGACTCCTAAAATATATAATAAATTGGGTACAGTAGTTCAATGCCGTTTGTGGGGAATATTTTTTTATAAGAATTTGGTAAAGTTATGAAATGTCCTATAAATGTCTGTCCTATTCCTGATCTAAGAGTCTAGACTTTTAGCTGAGATGAATCTGTGCTACAGTAAATTTATCACTTAAACATGAGCCATGTATGAGGGAGTCGGAGTCGTGGAGTCGGAGTCAGTGTCATGGAAATTGAGGAGTCGGAGGTTTGTCTTGCCGACTCCACAGCCCTGGTATCGAATACGCATCAAATTTAGCCCCTTCCTTTGAAAATACCTTGCAGTGGGCTTCGGGGATTCGATACGGCTTTTGCTTCACCCGCACATGTGGTTCCCTCAGGATTTCATGTTCACCAACTTGCGTATGTCTTGGCAACTTCGAAAACAGGTCCTGATTCCGCTGCCGCAGTTCTTGGTACTGTTGATTCTGGGCCAGTGATAGTGTCTCTGCCACGGTGACACCCTTAGTTTCATCTTCTGGTCTTTCCAGTCCACATAGAGTTTCAACTTGGTTTCTCTGTTGCCCTGGTTTGACAGATGCAACACGAGAGGATTTTGGGAGGGAGAGGTGGTAGCTGTTAACTGGCAGGTGGGACAGGACTTGCAATATTTTTAGACTTCAAGTTGACGTCTGGGCCAATAGCACTTTCGCATGTCCCATTGTTGAGTTTTGAGACTACTCTGAACCAACGGTGGACACCGTGTTCTATCACCACAACATCTTTGTTTGGTCTCTACACCTTACAGCTATTGCACCATCTAGGCATTTGACTTATATACACCTTCCACCTATACTGTGTACACCGATGAAGGTCCTTTGCGACCGAAACGTCTGCTTGTTGTGCTTTATAATAATCGCTTCATTAAATACAATTTATAAAAAGAATCAACGAGTCCTTTGAGTGGCAGGTTATTTATTGTTATAGCTACGGGCTTTAACCCTACCTTGGCACCTTCCTTACTCCAGGAGTGCGGTAGTATCTCTTTCTACCATTGTTGAGTTTTGTCCAACCCAAAATGGCTGTCCAAGATATGTGAATAGGCCGTGTCCAACACCCTTTGTCTATAGGGTCCTGGTACCAATAATTGCTCCACTATCTCCTCCCTCATCTTAGTAGCCCTGTATCATAAGCCCCCACTCAACATGAAATATTGAAACCTGGTGTCAGCCCCCGACTCCCCTGCTATGCTGTTTATAACTGTTACCTTATTGAATGTCTCTTTTAGAGTTAGGTCCCTATGTTGGGTGAACCCAAAATTTTCTATGGTCATCCCTATCTTAGGAATGTGTGTCTCAGGAGATACCATCTTCTCCTCTTCACCTATTACACAGAAGGGAAACTTGTCAGATTCTGGGGTTGGTGGGACTTTTTTAGGGACAACACCTTTCTTACCCGAGCAATTGAGGTCTCTGCCCCTTCCCCACAAGTCCCAAAACAACACAAAGTCCCGACCTATGATAATTGGATGCAACAAATCCTAGACCACGTTG
Organism: Phyllobates terribilis; assembly: GCF_046119375.1. Lineage (NCBI taxonomy): Eukaryota > Metazoa > Chordata > Amphibia > Anura > Dendrobatidae > Phyllobates > Phyllobates terribilis. The sequence goes on from NW_027362774.1 coordinate 10,187,670, forward strand.
ACTTCATGGGACTCTGTACCTCAGGCCGTCTCAATGACCACTCTGGCCACCAGATAGTCTTTAGCATCCCCGTGAATGCAGTGGACGCCCACCTTCTTCCTAAGAATCAATTGGAGAGGGAGTGTGTCTGTTACAGGTCCGGATGGTGGAACCACTGTTCCGTGGTGCAAGGAGGGACCAGAGGGGCATAACTAAGTGCCAACCCGGACTGACCCTGGCTACATGGCAGCTTAGTCGACTCCGTGAACCAAGGAGGGACCGGAAAGGTGGACCACGTGCCACTCTGGGACCAACCTAGTTCGAGAGCAGGCGACTCCAACAGAACTGACAGCCGAACCTGACAAGCACGGCGGGTGGGCTGGCAGCCAGATAGGCGGTCACAGCTGGTAGGCAGTTGGGCACGGCTAGTAGACAGTCTTGCGGACACAGCTGGTAGACAGGCTGGCGGGCACGGTTGATAGGCTGGTGGGCACGGCTGGTAGACAGGCTGGCGGACACGGCTGGTAAACAGGCTGACGGGTAGCACAGGGACCTGAGGAGTGGTGAGGCTGTTTAATGCAAACAAACTTCAACATTGCAGAGGCACCTCCATTTTGGAGGAGGTGCCTTATATAGGAGTAGTCCTCCAGCCATTGGCCGGGAACATTTTAGAACGGCCCCTTTAAGAGATAGGAAGGGAGCGCACGCGTGCCCTAAGTACAGTGCCCGGGGATCTGCGCGCAGAGCGCGCACCCCTGACGGACACGACGAGGAGGCCGGGAGGAGGAGCGGAGGATGCCGGACCAGAGCCAAAGTGGGGAGGACATCGGCGTCTCTGCCGGGCGGGAGGCAAAGACGCCAACATTACAGTACCCCCCTGTGAAGACCTGGCCACTTACTAAATACTTTTCCAGCACTGAACACCCATTTTCATAGATCTTAATTTTGTGTTTTGTTAGAAATTTGTTTGCTGTGTTGTGTTAGTGATTTGTTCGCTCAACCGCAGGTATCAATTCCACTCAGTGACCTTATCTCAGGGGCCTTGGGCCAATGTTCTTTCAGCCAACGGACCCCTTATGTAGATGGAAAGAGTAGACACAGAGGAGCCGTCACCACAGGGGGTCTCACATGCAAACCCAGGTGATGGCGTCCACCTGAGAAAATATCTCCACTAAGACACAATTAGCTGGGGGAGGGTGGGGTAAGCTCTTCTGCCCATTCAGGGGGCTGAGCCCAGTGAAGGGGAAGAGAGACATGATTTTAGTCAAGGAGTTGGTGGAAGGACGCCGAAGGGAGAGGATCTAAGGCTATGAACGTGGAGCCGAAGGATGGATGGCTTATGGAGTGTTGGGGATCAGTTACCGGCTAGGCTGGATAAACGGCTACAGTTGTGGATATGTTGTTTGAATTTAAACTTTCTTAAAAGGACTCTTACTACTGGATACCTCATTTTATCTGTCGTCTGGAGGATCGTGGACTGTGACAACAGACTATACTGGCTGGAGATACGAAATCTATGGGCCAACCAAAAGTTGGGAGACAGTGAGTATCGCCTGGCACAAAGTCAGTGGAACTACTGATCCCAGGTTGGGAAGTTAAGGACTGAGAGAACTGTATTTTGGCCATTTATCTGGAATTGCTTTATGCCCATGGATGTGATTAATTAAATATTGTTGCATCGTTAACCTGCTTAGGTGATTACTTACAACCCACAACCTCAGATCTCTACACCCCCCTTTTTATGCCCCCTCTTCTTCAAGCCTGCAAGAAATTTCTTCAGTAGAAGAGGAGCATGAATCTTCTCCCTGGGCTCCCATGACCTCTCCTCACGACCAAACCCCTTCCAATCCACAAGAAAGAAAGTTTTTACTCTTATCCTTTTGGTGGCCAAAATGCTTTCTATCTCGAAAACGTCCTCAGCGGAGACTGGAGCTGGAGTGGTACCCGGATCGTCAGAGAAGGAATTGAGGATTACAGGCTTGAGGAGAGACACATGAGAGGAATTGTGGATCCGTAACGAGGCAGGGAGTTTCAACTTGTACGCCACTGGATTAATTTGGCTCAGAATCTCGAACGGACCGATGAACTGCCGACTCAACTTGTATGAAGGTATCTTGAGACTGAGATACTTGGAGGAAAGCCAGACCTTGTCCCCCAGATGGAATAGAGGCGGGTCCAGACATCTCTTGTCGGCATGTCTCTTCAGCTTCTCAGAGGTTTGTAGCAGAGCTGTTTTAGTGTCCTCCCAAATCACCGAAAAGTCTCTGACGAGAGACTCGCAGCAGGATTGTCAACAGAAGTAGGCACAGGAAGAGCAAGCAGATACAAAATCCGCAACGTCCCTGCGCAGAGTCGGCCACCAATAATGTGGGGAAATTGTCAGAAGCGTCTTCCTCTGACCTGCATGTCCAGACAGTTTGGACGAAGGACCCCAGAGTAAGACCCTCCTCCTATCCGGAGCTGCCACAAAGGTCTTACCAGGAGGGAGAAGAGACAGGTCAAACGGGGCAACAGTCATTATTCTGGAGGGATCAATGATGTGTAAAGGCTCCTCCTCTTGATCGGTAGACAGGAATGAGCGGCAGAGCGCATCTGATTTAATATTCCTGTCTGCTGGACGGAAATGGAGAGTGAAGTTGAAGCAAGCAAAGAACAGAGACCATCTGGCCTGACGAGGATTGAGTCGTTGAGCGGATTGCAAGTGGAAAGATTCTTGTGATCTGTGTAGATGACCACTGGGTGCAAAGCCCCCTCTAGCAAGAACCGCCATTCCTCCAATGCCAGTTTAATAGCAATCAGTTCTCGATCTCCAATGGAATAATTGCGCTCCAAAGGGGTGAAGAGTTTGGAAAAGAAGCCGCAGGTTACCATTCGCCTGGACGAGGACTTCTGGGTGAGAACTCCTCCGACCCCAGAGGAAGAGGCGTCGACCTCCAGGAAGAACTGCTTGTTACAGTCAGGACGATGAAGCACCGGGGCAGAGGAGAAGGCTTGTTTCAAGGATGCGAAGGCGTTTTCCGCCTCGGGAGTCCATTCCTTGGGATTAACCCCTTTTGCGGGTCAGAGCAGAGATGGGAGCAGTCTGGGAGGAAAAATGAGGAATGAACAGGCGGTAATAATTAGTGAACCCCAGAAACCGCTGAATAGCCTTCAACCCATCAGGTCGGGGCCACTTTAGAATGGCAGACACCTTTTCGGGATCCATCTTAAGCCCGGTCTCCGAGATTATGTATCCCAGGAAGGGAAGAGAAGTCTGTTCAAAGACTCATTTCTTGAATTTGGCATACAGATGATTCTTCCTGAGCCTCTGCAATACCTGTCGAACGTCTCTTCGATGCGAGGGCAAATCAGAAGAGAACACCAGGATGTCGTCCAGATACACTACCACACACAAGTATAGAAGATTACAGAAAATATCATTCACCAGTTCCTAGAAGACTGCTGGTGCGTTGCAGAGTCCGAAGGGCATCGCGCGGTAGACTCCGAATGCTACCACTTTTGGATGAGGAGCAGCAGGTCAAACATTTGGGAGCGAGGGGGTTTGTCACGGTGATATGCTCAGCGGTGGACCCGGTGTGCTCTGACAGACATTGTCACCCGCAAGCGTGCCAAATTTTCTGTTTTCAATTTTTGTCATATTCTTTGGCCAAATCATAGTAGGCCTTTTGTGGCTCCCACGTTAAGTATGGTACCAGGACTTCCGCCCACTGCTGTGGCGGGAGTTTCTCTTTTTTGGCGACCCTTTCGAAAAAGGTTAAAAAGGCCTCTATGTCATCACCCGGGGTAATTTTCTGCAAGGCTCTCCTCACCGCCTTCCAGACAGAGAAATCATCAGCTGACATTGGAGTCGGAGCCGATGCCATGCCACGAACCACACCTGTGAGTAAATCAATCTTCTGTTGCTGCTGCAGCTGTTGCATAAGTAGCTTACTTGTCTGCTGTTGTGCCAGCTGTTGCTCCTGCAGCTGCTGCAGTTGTTATTGGAGCTGCTGCTGCAGCTGTTGGAGCTGCTGCTGTTCCCTTTGTTGCTGCTGGTGCTGGCTTTGGACCAGGTGCTTGATGAGCTCCTCCATTTTGTCTTACCGATGTTCCATGCACACAGCCGCCTTCACCCAGGTGTAAGATGGCAACCGGACATGTCTTTGAGGGGAGGTATGTATCGCTGATGATGGTAACTTCAGTGATGTAAAACCAGGAAACATGCTCCTTTTCAAGTAGTGCTGAGAGGGTTAATTAGGTGTATCATGTCTGGTTTTTATGAGCAGTCATAAGAGATGGGGGGGATTGGCTGCTCACATATCCCCACCCCAGGGCATGTGTATAAAATAATGAGACAGTACCCTGTGCCTACCTCTAACGCAGCTGAGTGAGTACCAAACCCCACAATTGGTGATAAAAGCACGGGCACGAATCCCAAGGGGCAGTGTGACTGCTACAAGAAACCGTTTATGTCCTGGGTGAAGGCCGCAAGCCAGCCAGGGACGTCCGGCAACATGGAGGAGATGATAAAGCAACTCGTAGAGTCTAATCTCCAGCAGCATCCACAGCAGCAGTGGCAACAGCAGCAGATGCAGCAGCACAAGCAGCAGATGGAGCTCCTAGCTGAAGAGATCCATGGCAGGGCAACCGCCCCACCCCCAACTCCAGGTGATGACTCTCACGTGAGGAAGACGGTAAGAAGAGCATTACAAAAGATGACACTGGGTGATGACGTAGAGGCGTTCCTGACTTTCTACTGCCGTACCTTCTGTTCTCTATTAGAGAAGTCCCTCAGGCCTCTACTGGGTTTTCCCCGTTTGAACTATTGTATGGCCGACACCCCCGCGGACTCCTGGGAGGCGGAGTCTACACCCTACAAGAGTGTAATCAAACATGTGGCCCAGATGCAAGAGAGGATTGCAAAGGTGATGCCCATTGTGAAAGAACACCTCCTTAAAGCACAAGAGGCATAGTCGAGAGTGTACAATAGATTAGCGAGGGTGACACACTTCAACTCTGGGGATAGGGTACTAGTGATGGTACCTGCGGTGGAAAGCAAGTTCCTGGCCAAGTGGCAGGGCCCCTATGAAGTGGTTGAAAAGGTTGGCAACGTCAACTATAGGGTCCACCAACCAGGGAGAAGGAAGCCGTACCACTTTTACCACATCAACCTCATTAAGCCATGGCGAGACAGGTAGCCTGTGGAAGCTCCATGTATGCTAGCCACGACTGAAACCAACGTGGAGGAAGTCAAGGTGGCAGAGTCGCTGTCACGTGCCCAGAAGCAGCAATGCCTGGAGTTGCTACAGCAGAACAAGGACATATTCTCTGATCTACCGGGCTGTACTCAGGTCATAGAGAATGAGATACTTATGGAGCCGCATGTCCAACTAATTATGAAGCCATATTGTATTCCTGAAGCCCGCTGAAAGGTGATCTCGAAGGAGGTGAAGCACATGCTGAATCTGGGGGTCATCGAAGAGTTCAAGAGTGGCTAGTCCAGTCCATCTTGGGCAGGAAGTTTAGGCTGGTATAAGACCATGCCCCACTAAGGTGGATGAGTGAGAAAAAGGGGAATAATGCTCGAGTGACCAGGTGGTTCCTAGCCCTTCAGGACTTTAGTTTACATGTGGAACATAGGCCTGGGAAACTGCATGTTGACGCATTGTCAAGGGTCCACTGTTTGTTAGTGGAAGGTGCTAAGCCCCCAGCTTTGGGCAGGGAATATGTAAGATGGAAACCGGACATGTCCTTGAGGGGAGATATGTATCGCTGAGGATGGTAACTTCAGTGATGTCAAACCAGGGAACTTGCTCCAGCACAAGTAGTGCTGAGAGGGTTGATTAGGTGTATCAGGGCTGGTTTTTACGAGCAGTCATAAGAGATGAGGGGGATTGGCTGCTCACATATCCCCACCCAAGGGCATGTGTATAAAATGGAGACCCAGTGTCTCATTCAGTGTTTGTGGCTGGAGGTGTGGAGACCTCCAGCGTGTCTGTGCTAAAGGACACTGACTGTGAGCGTGCGGACCCACAGTGCTATATGGACTTTTATTTTCCTGTTTTGTTATCTTGTGCCACACATGGCTGTGTTTTGTGTACTTTGACCGTGCTCTTTATGAAGCTTGAATAAACCTGCCCTGTGCCTACCTCTAACGTGGCTGAGTGAGTACCAAACCCCACACTGGACATGCAGTCTGTCCACAGCCATCACACTTGCTTCCTGGCGATCTTGCCCTCACTTCTAACACCAACCGTGGTAGATCGGCTCACTTGGTTGCACAGAGAGGTACACAGGAACACTGTCTCTTTAAATCTTCTGTTGGGTTTATTAAGAATGCTGCATAAACCACAGTAATGTTAGCAAAAACAAACACAGCCTTCCTGGCCTAACAGGAAAAACAAAACATAACGTATGGCACAGTCCTTGTTGCTACGCGTAACCGCCTGCTTCAAGAACAAACAACCTTTCTGCCAATGCAGTGTCCACAGAGAGCAGCCAATCAGTGGTGTTGTTGGGGTTATACAGAGCTCAGCATTCAGCGTGGTGCTTGATCTGCAGCAGAGAAAACTGAGATTCTATCAAAACTACAGCAAACAGCTCAGTAAGTGATACATCGCTGGAACCAGGGTCTTTGCCCTAACATCATGCTGCTCTCAGATGGTGTAGCAAAATCCTGATGACAGATTCCCTTATAGTATCGACTTGGTTGAAGTGGAATTTGGGGTTTTGGCCACATCAGTGCCACTCTATCTGACGCTACCCTTAGAATATATTAAAAAAAAACTATTTTTGCTACAGCCCCACACAGTGAACATATTTAGAAACGTTTGTTTTTTTTGTTTTTTTTTATAAAAATATAAATTGCCTTACATACCATTTTCTCATTATATGATCCCACGAACAACAAAAGAATAGTTTAGGCTTTCTTGGATTCGTTAGATATAAGGCTGCATACTATATAATTAGCTAGATGGATAATCCTCATGACCTCAAGAGAAACAGGAATTTGTTTTAATCAGAATGACTCAAGTGTTGGATTATGGCATTTCTCTTCAATTGTCAGATTGCTAAGGGGGAAGTATCAAATTAATTGTCGTCCACACAACAGACATAGCAGATGATTATTTTCCACACACAAAAAAAAAAATAAAGGTTAATAAGATTACCGAGGACACGCTAGAACTACCTGATACCGCTAAACTGGCACAAAAGAGTACTTTGTAGCGGCGAAATTACAGAAGAAGATTAATAAGTGCTTTGGAAAGAATTGTGTCTTTACAAATGCAGCTGGTTGGAGACTTCATAAAATAAGCTGTATTACTTTGACAGAATTTTTATTTTTCATTCCCATTTACCTGAAGAGAAATAAGGCTAGATTCTCACTTGATGGAAGCATGGAGATACTGTGACACACAGCCGACATCTGAAGAAAAAACGACACTATTGATGACCGCAATGGTATGGCACACGTCTTGTAGACATGTGGAAACCCGCTGATTCTTTTTTGGGCAAAGACACTTCAGGACACGCCGGTGTCTTTTGTCCTTATGCATCTTTTTTACTTCTTTTTTTGTTGTTTCCTGAGTGTTTTTTGCGACATCTGTGGCGACTGGCATTTTTTTTTATACTTATACTGTATAAACTAGTGAGCGGAAGCTGCCTGTAGAATGGTCAGGCCACTTATTTTAACTGCTTCCCATCTTTACAAAAATAAAGCGGTTAAAAGACGGACCATATGCACAGCAACTCGATTTTACATTGCAGTGCATATACTCAATCTTTTTACGTTTATTGAGCACTTTTTCAGATGCTTTTTCTACTACCCTAAGGGTTTGTACACACTGAGTCGTTGGTTTAGTTTTTTGAAGTAGGTCCTCTCCAAAATCATTTTCTGGGTATGTGCACAATGAGTCTTTTCGCTGAGTTTTTTTTTTCGGACCATAAACTGAGCGAAAGATTCAAGTTTTTGATTTTTTGAGTATTTGGAGAGGTCCGCTCAGTTTCTTCTGATCAAAGAGCAGAAAATACTCTCACAAACCACTTCAAAAACTCTTCTTATTCATTTTTATGGGAAATCCTTTTTCCTGTTTATATGAGGAGGGTTTTTTTTAGCTTTTTTTCCTGAAGAGATATTGAAAAATAATGGGTGGAAATAAAATATATGTTACTTCTTCGAAACAGATCCTAAAGTCTCTCTAACTCTCCAAGCAAGACATTGTCAAATCAGAATGCTTCAATTATAAAACTCTTCAAAGCCACTTCTGGAAACCTTTTAGAAAAAAATAACCCAAAAAGAAAGAGCATTACTTGGAGTGTTTTCCACATGTAAAATTTTAGCGTTTTTGAATGCCTAAAAAAACCTCAATGTGAACATAGCCTACAGATACATTTTCATGGTAGATATTTGTTGCACACATTGTGTAACAAATTCACCGCAGCAATATTTACACTAAATTGTGCTGATATCAATGTTGTTTCCAATACGCAAATGCTGCTGATATAACGCAGACATCCTTCTATGCAATGGAAAGGGTAAAATTTGTGGTAACGTCTGCAGCTTAAAGTGACATTCTGTGGATTTCTAGGCCACAATGGTTAAAAATAAAGAAAAAAATGCTCCAAAAACCAAAGTTATTTTGAGTGTCAGCTATAAAATTTTTGTGTCCGGGGCATTTTTTTTTTTTGTTTGCTTCCATTGATTAAGTAGCCAAATGTCAAATTTGGAGCATTTTTTTCAAGCAGAAATGCCCTAAGAATTGACATTTTTTTCTTTTTCCATCTTCTAAGCAAAAAAAGCACAATGTGCACTATAGGCGTGTTTTCCTATGAAATCAGAAGGTAGCTAATTCAAAGAGGTTTTGACAAAGTTCGAACGTTGTGGATGTCTCTGCTGCTTATCTCAAAAATTTGCAGATTCTGTTGTGGATTCCCCACTGATTTCACCCTTTTCATTGTTGGTGTATAGTTTTGGTTAGTAGTTTGGAGCTCTAAAATCCACATAAAAAAGTCTTCAATACTCTTTTAATAATCATGTGATTTAGGTCACATTCACATGTTCAGTATTTGGTCAGTATTTTACATCAGTATTTGTAAGCCAAAATCAGGAGTGGAGCAATCAGAGAAAAAGTATAATTGAAACATTTTGCATTTTTCTCCCACTCCTAGTTTTGGTGTAAAAATACTGATGTAAATTACTGACCAAATACTGAACGTGTCCATAATGTGCAAGACACCTCAAACTCTGGTTTCTTTTTCATTGTGGTAGAAAGAAAAACATTAATTATTGAAGCATAATTGCCCACATTTGACAACTGAATCAACTGGAAGAAGATAAAAAGCCCAATACAGAAAAATAACATCAAAAACAAATTAAAAAAACTGCTTTAGTTTCGTACTGCAGATTTTTCTGTAAAAATAAAACATGTGCAGAACATACCTTTTAGTGTTGACGAAGACGATCCAATTTGCTTATTCCCCAGAACCTCCACTCTAATCTTGCATGAAGAACCTTCAGAAATTTCTTAGATTGCTTTTTACTGTAATGTCCAACTTCCTTACACCAACCCTAATTATTGAGTTAAAGACCTTTTCATCAAGCAAAAGCATAAATATTTTTAATGAAAAACCAAGAACTTTAACTAACAAAACAGAGCTGATAATATCAACGCTATAAGCAGCGTTTGTCCTAGCAATTCGGTCAATAAAGCTCAGGTGCAGTTGATGATGCGCTGATTGATGTAAATACCATACAAGCCCTTGTTCCTGGGGATATTAATCAATTACAGTGAGCATCAGATACAGAGCTAAGCATTTGAATCCCAGCAGATTAAACACCTTGCCAAAAGCCATAGTGCATGAATGGATAAGACTAGAAATCGTTTCAACATAGAAGAGCCTAGAAATTGCACTCAAATCACCCAACTAAGAAACCAGCATTATCCGAATGAAGATAGAAAATTGCGTTTGATGGGGCTATTAGAAGAGATACATAGTTCACTTACTGCTCGTTATTGGGCCTAGTATGGGAATTAAGTTTATGGTTTGCATATTACAAGGTATCAGTGCATGGGCGTACCCAGGATCAAAACTAGGGGGGAGGGCAAAAAAAAAATCAAATTCTCACCTCAGGTCTCACCTCCTGCCGCTGCTCCGGACTCCTCAGCGTCGCCGGCCTCATCCCGCTCTGCGCAGTGACTGCTCAGGAGAGAGCGCGGTGTAAAGACGTCACCGCGCCCTCTGACCTGAGATTTCACAGTGCAGCAGCTGCGGAGGATGCAGGACCTGCTGCGGAGGCACGGGGAGAGGTAAGTATTGTGCCGGGTGCCGGGGCCCTGAGCAAGCGGGGGGGGAGCGGGCGCTGACAGTGAGGGGCCGCCCCCGCCTGCTCAGGGCCCTGACATTTGCCCGGGTGCTGACGCCGGCCCTGGTGTGTGGCGTGCGTCCCTGCTTCTAGGGGGGGGGGGGGCAGCTGCCCCCCCCTGCCCCACGGTGGGTACGCCCATGTATCAGTGTATGGTGTCATGTTAGAATACAGTCTGTTATTTTACCATGGATTCGTACTATCTCTAAAGAGTAAAAGTTAGCTTAGATTTGTATTTTCACAATATGAACTGTTTTTACTATAACAGATAAGTAGTTGGATAAACTTGTGTTCAAAATATATGTAGTACTACATACCGGTCAATCAAACTATGTAATCTGGTGACCGTTTACATAATCAGCCATGTATGGACTGACCAGGTTTGGCCAAGTTAGATTTGCTTTTTCTTAGACTCTGTTCACACCTGCATGGGATCCAGCATTTCTATTCTTTTTAGTTGTCAAGCTCCTATGATCGAGAACTAACCCAACGCAGATATAAAGGGAGCCATAGTCTCTCTTCACTGGCTTTAAGAGAGGCATTTTGTTATAGGGATACCATGACAAAGAGGGGCCAGAAGATCGGGGAATCTGGTTACATTAACTTATTGGATCTGCTTTGCCTTCCTATTATCAGTGCAGGTTTTCCTGGCTCTATTATTGCAAGCGTTAATCAGTTCTGTCTATCTCCTGGATCTCTCCTCTGAATTGTCTCAGCTGTTCTGTGTTGGCCATTCCTCTCTGGTTTATATACTTACCTCTTGCACTAGTGAATTGCTGGTTATAGTTACAACTTCCTGGTTTGGTGGTGAAGGAGAGTTCTGAATTAGTAGCAGTTGGTTGGTGTAGTTTACAGGAGATATGTGCGTGCATTTGGCATTGTGTGGTTATCCTAATCCTCTCCCATTTGGTTTACCGCTCCTACTATTCCCTTGATTTTCACTAGGTTGTTTGGTGAGTGTATTTGTATATGATTGTAGTTTTCTTTTTATCCCTGTCCGTTTCCCCTGTCTGTCAGGCTTGCGTTATCCTATACACTTCCATACATCCCTGGGTGGGGGAGGAAATAGGTCAGCTTGCATATAGGAGCATAGCAAGGTATGAGACCCCAGCATCTCCACCCACAGGAGTAATCTGGGGTACAGGGATAGCCTAGGGTCCTCCTAGCTTTAGGGACAGGAAAAAAGCCTGTTGTCCCTGGAAATCCTGCTACAGTATCATGATACATTTTATTATATCAGGGCATATAGAAATGTATCGTCAGAAAGAAGACTGCCCCTTTTAAATAGAATTTCATCCAATTTTTGGTTCAGACTATCTTTCCATTGCTGTATTAGTTTTAACCCCTTTATGACATGGTATGTAATAGTACACACTACGTCATAACCCCCAGTTCAGCGCTGACTCCGGCGCTGAGCTCCCACTAAACCGGGCACATGACAGCTGATCTATATAGCTGACATGTGCCCGCAACAGCCACCGGTGCAATCGCTATCTACCCGCGGCTGTTAACTAGTTAAATGCCGCTGTCAATCTCTCAGCAGCATTTAACTTGCGCAAACCGGATGCGTGTCACTTACCCCGCCCATCGGTGACCCTGTCACGTGATCGCGGGTCACCGATGGGTTGGCATGACAAGCCAGGGTCTGCATGAGACCTCTGTGGTTGTCATGGCCAGATTGCTATGAGCACCGCCCATTGGTTGGCGCTCATAACAAGTGAGCAAATCTGCTACATACAGGCGATCTGCTCATCGATCAGGTAATTGCTGCTTCTAGTCTCCCATGGAGACTATTGAAGCAAGGAAAAAGTAAAAAAAAAATGTTTTTAAAAAAAATATAAAAGTTTAAATCACCCCCCTTTTGCCCCATTCAAAATAAAATAATAATAAAAAAAAACGACACTTACACATATTTGGTATCGCCGTGTTCAGAATCGCCCGATCTATCAATGTAAAAAAATAATTAATCCGATCGGTAAGCGCCATAACAAGAAAAAAATTCTAAACACCAGAATTACGTTTTTTTTGTCACCGCAACATTTCAATAAAATGCAATAACGGGCGATCAAAACATCGGATCTACCCCAAAAATAGTATCAATAAAAACGTCAGCTCGGCATGCAAAAAATAAGCCCTCACCTGGCCAGATCACAAATAATGGAGACTCTACGGGTCTCGGAAAATGGCGCCATTTTTTTTTTTTTTAGCATACTTTGGATTTTTCTTTCACCACTTAAATAAAAAAGAACCTATACATGTTTGGAGTCTACGAACCCGTAATGACCCTGAGAAAAATAATGGCAGGTCAGTTTTAGCATTCAGTGAACGTGGTAAAAAAACAACTGTGGTATTTCACTTTTTTTTGCAATTTCACCGCACTTGGAATTTTTTCCCCGTTTTCCAGTACACGATATGGTAAAACCAGTGGTGTTGTTCAAAAGTACGACTCGTCACGCAATAAACAAGCCCTCACACGGCCATATTGACTGAAAAATAAAAATTTTATGGCTCTGGGAACAAGGGGAACAAAAAACGAAAAATGCTTTTGGTCATGAAGGGGTTAATAATAATTATTATTAGGACCATCTCATGACCATGACTAGCTCAAAATATTTGCTCCAAGCGTATAAGTTTTTTATTATTTATAGGAAATGGGATAATCTATTACTCATTGTGGGTTTGACAGCTGGGACCTTCACCCTTCACCATTTGCCTTCCAAATACCCATCTGAATGGAGTGCTGTGCCAATCCCACAGAAAAGAAAATGGAGCAGCGGTGTACATGCTCAGTCTCCATTCAGATGAGGCTCTGTGGAGCACCGTTTTTGGGATAGGAGAGGGTCCAAGTGGTGCACTGTTCTTAGGATTGGTGAGGGTCCCATCCCAGTGGAGCACTTTTCTCAGGATTGGTGAGGGTCCCAGTGGAGCACTGTTCTCAGGATTGGTGAGGGTCCCTGTGGAGCACTGTTCTCAGGATTGGTGAGGGTCCCAGTGGAGCACTGTTCTCAGGATTGGTGAGGGTCCCAGAGGAGCACTGTTCTCAGGATTGGTGAGGATCCCAGAGGAGCTCCGTTCTCGGGATTGGTGAGGGTCCCAGAGGAGCTCCGTTTTCGGGATTGGTGAGGGTCCCAGTGGGGCACTGTTCTCAGGATTGGTGAGGGTCCCAGTGGAGCACTGTTCTCAGGATTGGTGAGGGTCCCAGTAGAGCACTTTTCTCAGGATTGGTGAGGGTCCTCGAGGAGCTCAGTTTTTGGGATTGGTGAGGGTCCCAGAGGAGCTCCGTTCTCGGGATTGGTGAGGGTCCCAGAGGAGCTCCATTCTCGTGATTGGTGAAGGTCCCAGTGGAGCACTGTTCTCAGGATTGGTGAGGGTCCCAGTGGAGCACTGTTCTCAGGATTGGTGAGGGTTCCAGTGGAGCACTTTTCTCAGGATTGGTGAGGGTCCCAGAGGAGATCAGTTTTTGGGATTGGTGAGGGTCTGAGTGAAGCACCGTTCTTGAGATGAGTGTCCCAGTCGTCAAACTTCAGCAATCAATTTAAATTAGAGCAGAGCCATTAAAAAGATGTGTTCCACAAGCCCAGACTCTATTAGTATTAATAGGGCTTCAACCCCTTTAAAGCATGGGGCATATTAGTACGCCCCAGGTCATCACCCCCGGTTCAGTGAGGGCTCCGGCGCTGAGCCCGCACTGAACCGGGCACTGAACCGGGCACATGTCAGCTGATTATTACAGCTGACACGTGCCCGCAACAGCCGCGATCCACCCGAGGCTGTTAACCAGTTAAATGGCGCTGTCAATCTCTGTCAGATCCTGAAATATGGAGACGCTACGGGTCTCGGAAAATGGCGCCTTTTTTTTTATTTATTTTTTTTATAGCAAACTTTGAATTTTTTTTTTCACCACTTAAATAAAAAATAACCTATACATGTTTGCTGTCTACAAACTCGTAATGACCTGGAGAATAATAATGGCAGGTCAGTTTTAGCATTCAGTGAACGTGGTAAAAAAAAATAAAAAAATATCTGTAGTATTGCACTTTTTTTGCAATTTCACCACACTTGGAATTTTTTTCCCGTTTTCCCGTACACAATATGGTATAACCCGTAATCTCGTTCAAAAGTACAACTCGTCTCGCAAAAAATAAGCCCTCACACGGCCATATTGACCAAAAAATAAAAACACTATAGCTCTGGGAACAAGGGGAGCAAAAAATGAAAATGCAAAAATGGAAAATCCCAAGGTCCTTAAGGGGTTAAATGATACTTTTCAAAGATTTTGCCCCATTAGTTTAATTACTTACCTTACATTTCAGAGTAGTAATGTAAATACTAAATGTGTGTGTTATGTACAAATATTGCATTCCTAAACCACCCTCTTTCCATTAACATGCATTTGTCTGTATGGAGTTGTGCAGCCACTCAAAAATAACTGTTACAAAAATAAATTACACACAGAAAAAAATCTTAAAGATTAATTGCCGAGACAAATGAAAGTTTCTGGCTGGACACTAGAACGCTCAGGAAAGACTGCAAACAGATGTTCCAATAGTGAAAATCAGGTCTCTACAATCAGCACAATGTTATGGTTCTTGGGAATAACTGATTTTATTTTGCACATTATGGCATTTTTTTCCTCATTCTCTTCAAGCACAAATGAGATGTACTTGCTGAAATCACACAAGTCCTTTTCAGCAAATCTACCAAAGTCTGTACTATAGAATGAAACAAGAGTCGGCCATAAATCACCGGAAAATAATGTCTATTGTTACAATCACAATCGGTAACAAACAAGAGAGAGAAGATGTTTTGTTATCAAGACTTTTCAAAATTAAAGTAGTATAAAAAAAAGATATAATCATTTTTAGGTTCTATTCTGCCTAGCATCAGAGGAATCTATATCTTCTATTAGAAAGCTTTGATCAAACTGTCAGAGAAGACGTTTAGGGCTTTTGTTTTCGGAAGTCCGCTACTAGTTGATGATCCAAGTTGCACACACATTAATTCAAAACTATCTGGAAGGAAACGTGTCAATTGGAAGAAAGATCTATGATTTATGTCCATTTCTAGAGAGGTTTCATCTGTTTCAATGATGGGTGAGGTTGCTGCTCACTAGCTTTGATTTTGGTCCGGATTGTTTCAGTCTTGCGTTGTGAAGTCTTAAATCTTCCCTAACATCACACAATGATTTTAAAGGATTATCTGTTTTTTTCCTAATGATACTACTACTTTTTTTTTCTTTTCTCCCTTTCATTACTAAAATTCTCAGAAGCAAACCTTCATGTTTCTCCCCGTGTAGCTTGCATCCATTACGCACCCCAAATACTGTCCTTTTGTTAAGAAATGTTCTACCAACTTAACTGAAAAAAAGATATTTTTGATTTATGTTTTATTTTAATCAGTAAGTTTTTTGGGTTTATTTATTAAAAAAAAAAGTTGGATCCCACTCCTAGAATAAAATTCAGACAAAACTGCCAGATTTAGACTATTTCAGCCAACTGTAGCTTGCAGGGGGAAAGACAACATCTTTCACGTTGGAATTTTTTCTGTCAGTCAGCTGAAAAGAAACATTTGACATAATTAGCTGTTTATTTGCCATTTTGAATAAGCAGATTACGCGTTTTTGAATATTTAATTGATATGGCATGTCAGTGATTGGCTGGTCGGATCTATCATACAACTGACTATTTGCATTCATACCTATCCTAATACTATATGTATAGTCGGCTTTAGGATTGTCCATCAATGTCAGGAACCAGAAAACCCAATTATATAGCTGTCACGTAATGTGTGGGAAAGACTAAGTGCAACACGAAGGGAAGAGGGGGGGGGGGAGCCCAAACACTAGAGAAAGGGGGAGTGGAGACCCTTAAGCAGATCTAATAACCTCCTGCCTACCCTACCATCCATATATTGGTTCCACACCAATCGCCAAGCAGGAAACCTAAACACTGTTTATATTTAGAGCTTGGCCCTAGAGAGGGAGGGGGAAGGGTGAGCACTGGTCAGGCCCCACTACAAACTAAAGACAACAAGGTAGACAAACAAAGGGGATTAACTTAGCTTAAGCAGGCACCAGAGGAGTAACGCCAACTGTCCTCTAAGGGCACCAGAGAAGAAGCCAGCCAACAGCTAGTTACCAAGCATGAACAGAAGAACATAGACGTATCACTGCTGATTGCCTGGAGCAAACTGAGGGTTTTTAACTCCCATGCAAGGGTGTGTCAATCAGCGGCAGGAGGGAGGTCGCCGCTGGGTCTTAAAGGAAGGATTAAGAAGGTATCTGCAATGCCACGTGCGGTGACCTTCTACAGCGAGATACAGAGCGACTGTCTATTACATCTGATACTCCCGTGACAACAGCATACATTCCAGTGTTGATAAATTTCAGGTTATCCATTTTATAAGCAGTCATCCTTTTGTAAATGTCCAAAGCCTGGCGATCACATTGGTCTGGATTTATAAATCTCCTGTATTAATAAGTAACTTGTGATAGACAAGACATTTCTGCAGCACCTGCAACTGCAGGGAAAATATATGGTACCTTTGATTAGTCATGGATGGCCAGTATCCGTTAAGGAGAAGGAGTCATTCTTTATTAAGGTCGATTATAGAGCAGAAGCCCAACCTTTTATAATGTTTATTATCCGTCATAGACAACCCCTCAAAGCCAAATCATTGGTCAGGGAATGTAAATTTTTTCGGTCTGACATCGGTGTTTGAAGGGTTCTCTACACTGTTGCTTCCAGCAAGGTTGTGCTCAGCTTTGGATATACTGTATTTCTGTATGTTTCCATTGGTTTTTATCATGTGCCACATATCTTTTGAACTATGACCAGACCCTCTCTTTGTGCAAAATTGTTTTTGGGAAACAGTGGTTTAAAGTTCACAAATGGACCAAAACTCAATATATGGTGTAGTATCAAAAGTTGCAACCCAAATCATTTGAAGTTAAAATTCAAAGGAGGTTATCCACCATAATTTAAAAAAAAAAGATACGCTACACACCTAATCCTCTCATGATCTAACGCTGACCATCTAGCAGTGCTCAGTCTTTGTTTTCATCCAGCTGCTGCAGCCGATAGGAGCCATGATGCTAGTAGTGCTGCACATGATCACTGCAGGCCTGATTGACTGCAGCAATCACATGTTGCCTTCAAAGATCAGAATACCGCTACAGGGTCATTGCTGGATCATTGGGGGAAAAGATAGGCAAGTAGTAGGTTTTTTTGTTTTTTTTCTAAACATTTTTATAAGTTGGATTATCCTTTTCAGGCTGCATTCAGACGGCCGTAGATTCTCTAATGCGAGAGAATCGAGCCGATTATGCTAATTATAGGAACTGAGTGTCTAACAAAACCCTTTAGGGATGAGAAATCATACTAACAAATTACCCAAAGGTTAAATGGACCCAACTTAAGGGATAATGTGATTAAAACTTGACTTTTATTGAAATTATTTAATATGGTTTAACAAATAAGGCTTAAAATAGCTCAGGTGGTATTGCTGTATAGCATTTCTTTGGAACTCCTCTGTGCGATATCCCTCTCCTAAAGCTAATATATATCCTGCCTACATTAATGGCTGCAATCCACTAGCTAGAATAGCTTTTCTAAGGACAATTATAAATGTCAATTGCAAGACCACTAGAACTGATTACATTTACTTATAGCCTCAACGACATGTTTCACCATGACTGGCTTCATCAGGGGACTGAGGCAAGACCAGATATTTGTTAGACCATATTAACCCCTTTACAATCCAAGGTGATTTGCACGTTAATGGCCAGGCCAATTTTTACAATTCTGACCACTGTCACTTTATGAGGTAGTTACTCTGGATCACTTCAACGGATCCCCCTGATTCTGAGATTGTTTTTTCGTGACATATTGTACTTCATGATTGTGGTAAAATTTCTTCGATATCACTTGCGTTTATTTGTGAAAAAAATGGAAATTTGGCGAAAATTTTGCAATTTTCAAAGTTTGAATTTTTATGCCCTTAAATCAGAGAGATATGTCACACAAAATAGTTAATAAATAACATTTCCCACATGTCTACTTTACATCAGCACAATTTTGGAACCAAAATTTTTTTTTTTATTAGGGAGCTATGAGGGTTAAAAGTTGACCAGCGATTTCTCATTTTTCCAACAAAATTTACAAAACCATTTTTTAGGGACCATATCACATTTGAAGTGACTTTGAAGGGTCTTTGTGACAGAAAATACCCAAAAGTGACACCATTCTAAAAACTGCACCCCTCCAGGTGCTCAAAACCACATTCAAGAAGTTTATTAACCCTTCAGGTGCTTCACAGGAATTTTTGGAATGTGGAAGAAAAAAATGAACATTTAACTTTTTTCACAAAAATGTTACTTTAGACCCAATTTTTTTATTTTTGCAGGGGTAACAGGAAAAAATGGACCCCCAAATGTGTTGTGCAATTTCCCCTGAGCACGCAGATACCCCATATGTGGTGAAAAAACACTGTTTGGGCACACAGCAGAGTTCTTAAGGGAAGGAGCGCCATTGACTTTTTGAATGTAACATTTGCTTGAATAATTATGTTGCGTTTGGGGAGCCCCTGATGTGCCTAAACAGTGGAAACCCCCCACAAGTGACACCATTTTGGAAACCAAACCCCTCAGGGAACTTATCTAGATGTGTGGTGAGCACCTTGAACCCCCAGGTGCTTCACAGAAGTTTATAACATTGAGCCGTAAAAATGAAAGTTTCACATTTTTCCCACAAAAAAATGTTTTTCAGCCCCCAATTTTGCATTTTAATAAGAGTAACAGGAGAAATTGCACCATGCAGTTTGTGCAATTTCTCCTGAGCACGCCGATACCCCATATGTGGGGGAAAACCACTATTTGGGCGCACGGCAGGGCTCGGAAGGGAAGGAGCGCCATTTGACTTTTTGAATGTAAAATTTGCTTGCATAATTAGTGGACGCCATGTTGCGTTTGGAGAGCCCCTGTTGTGCCTAAACAGTGGAAACCCCCCACAAGTGACACCATTTTGGAAACTAGACCCCTCAGGGAACTTATCTAGATGTGTGGTGAGCACCCTGAACCCCCAAGTGCTTTACAGAAGTTTATAACATGGAGCCGTGAAAATAAAAAAATCAAACTTTTTCCACAAAAATTATGTTTTAGCCCCAATTTTTTTATTTTCACAAGGTTAAGAGGAGAAAAAGGACCCCAAAAACTTTTGTGCAATTTCTCATGAGTACGCCAGTACCCCATATGTGGGGAAAATGCAGTGTTTGGGCACACGGCAGAGTTCAGAAGGGAAGGAGCACTGTGTGACTTTTTGAACGCAAAATTGGCTGGAATTGAGAGCGGACGCCATGTTGCGTTTGGAGAGCCCCTGATGTGCCTAAATAGTGGAAACTCCCCACAAGTGACCCATTTTGGAAACTACACTCCTCAAGGATTTTATTAAGGGGTATAGTGAACATTTTGAACCCAGAGGTATGACACAGAATTTGATAACATTAGGTGATCATATTGAATAAGTTGTCGTTAGTCTTGAGCGCAAGTGCTCGCTACTTGAGTTTGCATCGGGTACTCAGGTATGCACCATGTATCGCGCGTTCTCGAGTGACATGCTAAAGTCCCCGCCCCGCATGTTTCACGGTTATTAGACACCCAAAAAAAAACATGCGGGATCACTCGTGCATGGCAAGCAGTCCCAGGGAGGAGCATATGGAGCGGAGACTCGAGCACCCGCGATACTCAATGCATACCCGAGCACCCGATTCAAACTCAAGTAGCGAGCACTTCCGCTCAACACTAGTTGCCATATTGTCATCTTTTTTTTTTTTTTTACTTTTGAAAATAATCCCAACCCTAACCCCAACCCTAGCCCAACCATAACCCCAACCCTAACCCTAGCACAACCCTAACCCTAGAGTTTATTTTTTACGGCATTCCTCTTGCGGTATCAGTGATTAGACAACTTTATTCTTCGGGTCGGTGCGATTACAGCGATACCAGAATCATATCGGGTTTTTATGACTGACAGCTGTCACACACTAAAAGACGCATTTTTTCATAAAATCTAGTTTTTGCATCGCCATATTTTGAAAGCTACAATTTTTCCATATTTTGGCAGACAGAGTCATGTGATGGCTTGTTTTTTGCGGGACAAGTTGACGTTTTTATTGGCACCATCTTCAGGCACGTGACATTTTTTGATCGCTTTCTATTCCGATTTTTGGGAGGCAGAATAAACAAAAACCAACAATTCAGGAATTGTTTTTTTTTTTTAAAAAAAAATGTTATTCTGTTCCGCGTGTGGTAAAATTGATAAGGTAGCTTTATTCTTCGGGTCAGTACGTTTACAGCGGTACCACGTTTATATAGTTTTTATATGTTTTGGCGCTTTTACACAATAAAAGCTATTTTATAGAACCCAAAAAAATTTTTTGCATCGCTTTATTCTGAGAGCTATAACTTTTTTATTTTTCTGCTGATGAAGCTATATGGCAGCTTGTTTTTTGCAGGACAAGATGACGTTTTCAGCGGTACCATTTTTTTTATATTCGTCTTTTTGAGCACGTGTTATTCCATTTTTTGTTTGTCGGTATGATGATAAAACATTGTTTTTTGCTTCGTTTTTTATTTATTTGTTTTTTACCGTGTTCACTAAAGGGGTTAACCAGTGGGACAGTTTTATAGGTCATTTCGTTCCGGACGCGGCGATACCAAATATGTGTACTTTTATTTTTTATTTTTTTATTTTTTTTTCATAATAATATTTATTGATGGGTACATTATATTTTTATTTTTGGTGGATTATTTTTTGTACTTTTTTTTTTATATTTTTACAAAAAAATATATATTTTTTTTCATTTTATAACACTTTTTTTTACTTTTATGCTTTGTCCCACTATAGGACTTTCACTTTTTTTACTCTGATTTTACTCTGATAATTTCATGCACTGTGCATGACCAAAGTATTTTCCTGCTGTCTGGTGACCCGGATGTTGTCATGACAACATCGGGTTGTCATGGCAACATCCGGAAAGCCGTGGCAGACAGTGTTGGACGCCGGCAGGAGAGGTGAGTATGGCGATCACCTCCCCTTGCCCCCGCAATGCTGCGATCGACTTTGATCGCAGCATTGCGTGGGTTAATGTGCCGGGAGCGGTGCAGGACCGCTCCCAGCACATAACACCGGGTGTTAGCTGTGATAATCAGCTGACACCCGGCGGCGATCGCGCCCGCACAGCCTGTGTGCGGACGAAATCCCCAGTCAACAGGGCGTACTAATACGTACATGGCTCTTAAAGCCCAGGGCGCAGGTACGTATTAGTACGTCTTGGGTATTTAAGGTGTTGAATGATTTCAATAAAAGTAAAGTTTTAATCACATTATCCCTTAAGTTGGGTCCATTTATCCTTTGAGTAATTTGATTATGCTAATGACACTCTGCTCAAATTCTGTCAGAGTGTCAGGCCAGGTGTGAAAAAGACTTAGTGCAACACAGAGGGGAAGGGAGCCCAGACTCTAGGGAAAGGGGGAAGGGGAGACCTCCTAGTCTGGTCTTGTGTCACCCTGTCTCAACTACCCTCCCTATATTGGCTCTTCACCTATCGCTGCAGGCGTACCTTGCCCTTACTTTCCCTGGCATATGGCTAAGGCTAGGGACGGGAGGAGATGAGCACTAGTCGATCTCCACTAAACTCTCTAGACAACAAGAGTGGATAAACAGGGGGGGATTGCTTAGCTTTAGACGACTCCATTCAAATGCCCACACGGCCTCAAGCTCCAGAGAGGAAGAAGTACTGCTCTTGCTAAAGCCTCACAAGTCATAATGAATATCGTCGGCACCTCCCTCTCAGACACACCAGGTTTTTATACACCCAGGCCAGGGAGCTAATTAGCCAGAGAGAGGTAGCCGCTGGGTCCTAGAGACAGCCAGCCTCTAAGAAGATGTCTGTAATGCCAAACGTAGAGATCTCCTGCAACCAACTGCAGGGCGACACAGAGTGACACAGAGTTTGAGCCGAGTGTCATGTTAATGTGATCCAATTCTCGCACATGAGAGAACTACAGCACAGGTACGGAGAACTTCATTACTCCATTTTCTCCATCGTCTGAATCCGTGGATGTCGAACTTCACTCGGATGACATCCGAGTGCAGTCCAATGTTTCACACACACCCATAGACTTCTATGGGCGTGCATAGTCTTATTATCAGATGCACTTCCAGCGCTAGTCTCGTGTGCCTTTCTTGATTGAAAAGTTGAACTCGTTTGGACTATAAATGCAAGAAGGTTGATGGTTCCTCTCTATCATGGATTTCCCACTTGGTAATAAAAAGTTGAGTTTGAAGCATCCAGGAAATATATGGGCATAATATTCTATTGATTATCCTTTCCATATAATATCTATTACTTTTAATATAATGTACACTCTACCGGTATTTGTATAACAATTCTTTTGCATGTCACATTAATAGGAATAGGGGAACACTGAACATATGGTAGATATTTAGAGCGAAACAAATATATGAGATCAGCTTCGTCGGCACAATCCCTATTTGGATCAAAGCTAATAGGGATGCAAGAATGCAATATAATTTTTTTTTTTCCCTAATTTACACACATGTAATCAACGGCAGCTCTAATGTTTATGAACAAAATTTTTAAATTAATTTCCTGAATGCATTTGCAAACATTTTTATCTAAGTTCTATGAATCTAGACAAATACTGTTTTTATTGCACTATCATTTTGCTCGGTCTCACTGCCAGAACCCCCCACCGCAAAGAAAAAGATGCATGATACCTGGACTTCCCCTGATGAATAGTTTTAATTAAAAAATGCTGTACTATAAGTATTTTAATGTTATAGACATTCCAAAGCTATGCGGCCATAAATTACGCCCGGTGTTTACACGGGTGTACAACAATAGCAGCTCACTGACAACGAATTGTAAGCCGGAGCGTTCACTATACATGGTTAATTGTCACAATTATATATAAAAATAGGCCTGTCGCTATGCCACGTTCCAAAATAATAATAGAAGCCGTGCGCAATAATAACCAGGAAATATCAATACTAATTAAGCTCTTGACAAAAATACTGATTTTCTTCATGTAATTTTTAATTGGAAAAAAAGATACAGCTAAGGAATTCAAGGATTTGGTTTCTTCTTTTAATAATAAAAGCCATATAGACAGGGCAATTAATGGCCAATTTAAAAAAAAAAAAAATTGCTTGATTTTAATGAGTTATTGTTGCATAAGGAAAAATATAATTTACACGTAACAGGCAACTATCATTATATTAATTTCAAAAAGAGAGAAAATCTTCGACACCGAGGTGTGGTTCATAGTGCACAACAGTTAATTTGTGCCTATAGGTAACACAAGTGCATGCATGTCATTTAGTAGAAATGTATATTTCCTTTGTGAGAATCCAGTATTGCTCCTCCCTACTTTTATTCTTATGATAAAAGCCGTGTTTTGCTAATTAGTTGTTCTTTATTTGCCTGATCTTTAGGAATTTGGTATGGTATGTAGTCATCGCTGTCATTACTGGCTTTCCAAGTATCAAACCAAAGCATATTTTTTTTTTTTTTCTGCTAATTATATCCTCATTTACGGACAGTTGCTTTCTCTGATTGGCTCTTACACCAGTTGCTATGACTTCATTAACAGTGTCTTCTGACCCTGTTATTTCTTATGACAAGATTTGCTCCACGTGTCCTGTGGCATTGTATCCTAGGGTCACTTCTCTCTAGGGTTAGTATAGTGTCAAACGCAAGAGATTTACGGCATAAAAATCACATTCCAAGTTGCTAATTACTACATGCAGAGATCCTACAAATTAAAGCTTCTAGCATCTGTTTTTTTTTTTTTTTTTTTCTGCCTCTGTTAAAAAAAAATGAATGTTTTAAAGGTGTCATTAGCAGGTTAGTTTCATTTATAAATGTGGCAGGAGAAAGTGACAGAAGTGTAATGTAATTCTGCCTCAAAGAAGGAGAAAATGTTTGATAATTTTTGCAATATTATCTTTTTTTTTTTTGTTAGTAGATTTTAGTGCTGCACCCAATGAAACAGAAAAATAAAATTATAGACTGCTCGTGAAGGGTGCAAATATTTAAATTCTCAAAACAAATAGCATTGATAATGTCATATTCTCATACACTGTTATGTTGTGATGCGAAATGGACCCCAGAATCTGGCGTCATCTTTACTATTATAATCGTTCGTTTTTTTTGTTTTTTTTATTATTTTAAATATTTTCTCGTTTTCTAAAGTTCCTCTTCGCCCTTTGTGCTTATATTTTACAAACTCGTTTTCTCTTAAACAATGCCGGTTTAAAAAAAAAATAAATAAATAAATAAAATAAAAAATGTGCGAATATTATGAATTAGTAAACATATATTAAACAGAAGTTGCTGTACAGCTAGTTGTTTGCAAAATTACTTTTGTTGATTAAAAGCCACTTCAGAACTTCCGGCTGGTGAAAGGGTTTTAAATTGTTTAATGCTGATTGTGATTGCTATGCAGAAAAAAAGGCATTGCAAAGCACACCATTATATCACTGAATCTTTGTTAAGCAGGCCTTGAAAGTGCTTGACAGCATAATTAATCTTGTGATATGAACAAAGAAACTAGCTCAATACTATTGAAGATGCTTATTAAAAATACTAAATACCTTTTTCCACTTAAAATCTTTTCGAATACTGTGGGGTGGTACATTTCCCCTCTACATACATATATATATATTTTTTTTTCCTTAGTCTGAAATTGATATGAGATGCAGAATAGAATTTGTAACTAAGATGACAATAAAAAATGTAAGAAAAAAAAAAAGTGTTAGTGAAGAAGGAAAGTCTTGCTAATAACCTTTAGACATAAAATTGTGCTCCAAAAGCTTTTAGTGATAAAAAAAAAGTTTTTTTTTAATTCCCAAATAAAATCATGGATACGAGCAACACATTTAAAAAGATAAATCTGTATAATATCTTTAAAGTGCATTTATTAACATTACAGCTTAAAGCATTAATCTTAATTGTGGTTGCTGCTTTTTCCATGCAGACTTTTTTGTGGCTCTCATCCCATTGAGCATAAGATTGTTCATAACTGTGGACAATTTCTCAGCATGGGGGATGTAACAGTTCATCACAGAATGTAGTATAATTCAATGGGAGGTGCAAGAGTCCAAAGATGCAAAAAGTCCATGGAATGGTTGATCTTTTCTATTAGATTCTGCAATATGCTAATGTCCTCTAAAAATCCTAGATTTCCTGTATATGCAACATTTTCTATAAATACATTAAGTTCATTTAAGTTTTCCTGTAGTTTGCACCTTGTTGGGTTATTTTTCTTTTGATTAAGAACTTTAAATTTATGTTCTGCGCCTGCAATAGCTGATACGCCTTTGCACCAAGGCTCTCTCGGGCTGGAGATAATGCATCATTAAACACAATGCTGGATTTTGGCTATTTTATGAATATTTTTTTTCCCTATTGTTCTATTATTCACACATTTGATTCTTTGTAGAATCCCTACTACTCAGTTTAAAGAGAAGAGCTTGTAAAGATTTAATAGATCTCAGCTAAAGAAACATTGTAATGGCATCAATTAATGATAGCATTTTAGTTAGCGATTTCACAAGATGATGGTACTTTGTCAGCTATGGCTGTATGCAAAGCTTCCCAGTTACTACAAATTGAATCTGTTTTTATTTACCAGGTATTTTTTCCTTTGTCAATATTTTTTTGCCCTTAAATGTATTAACAAAGAGATACTGTCCCTGCCATTTCCTTAAAAGGGTAGTCCGGTGATTACTTATTGATTGGTGGGGGTCCGACCAATGGGACCCACAGTGATTGGCAAAACAGAAAATTTTTATCCCCATCAAGGAACCATTACTTGCTTTAAAATGGAGTGACAGGTCGGATTCCCATCTGCTACTGTACTCTTTCTGTATGGGACTGCTAAAAAAGCTGAAATCCACACTCCGTGGCCCGTAACAGGGATAAAAGTGTCCTGTTTTTCCAATTTGTGCGGGTCCCAGCAGTTGGATATCCACCCATTAATAAGTTATCACCTATCATTTAGATATGTAGATAGGTGGTAACTTGTGTTCACCAAAAAACTCCTTTAATGCATCTTTTTTTGAATATACAGAATCATCACAGTATGTTAAGGGTAGGGTCCATTGTTGCCGATACCGCATGATTCCCTCTAGCCATGTCCTCAAGCAGGGGCGAATGAAGACTAAGTTTGCCAGTAACACTTCAGTGTTATCGTAACCATTGGCAGCATGAATCTGAGTCTGGCTGAACTATTGCATCCAGATATATCTTTCTCTGACACGCTCTAGCATTTGAGAGAGAATTTTGCTTAAATGAGAGCTTTCACCAATTTAAGCATGCTACACCGGCCAAATCATGAAATAGTGGCTGCACAGCTGAGTAAAATGTAGTTTATAATTTTTAATTTCTCTTCTGTGTTGCGGACATATTCACTTATATAGTTTACATTATAATTTCAACTAAGGTTACCAGAGATTTGTCTCTGCGGGTGTGTACTTATTCCCCTGCATGAGGTTGACCAGTCATATCAAGAGCTGCAACAAAGAGGGGAAAAAGAACACGCCCTCTCTTCTCACTGATCTTTGCAGCTTCTATGTAGAGATACAAAAGAGACGATTTTTGTATCCTTACAAACACTTCCAAATCTCATCTCACAGCAGTCAGTGTGGAGGGAGAATCAGAGCTGTGAGATAATATCTGTGTTTGTAATGATACATAACTCAGATCTGCTGTACACCTTAGCTACAAAGATTAGTGAGAAGAGGGTGTATTCTTTTTCCCCTGTATGTTGCTGCATTTCATTTGATTATTCAATCTCATGCAGGGGAAGAAATATCCTTCCCCAGAAACAAATCTCTGGTAGCACCCAGTTGAATTTAATGTAAATTATAATGTAAATTTTACAAGCAAATGTTTCCACAATGGAGAGGAGAAATTAAAAAAATAAAAATTACTCTTCACTTAGCTCCGCAGCCTCTATTCCATGTGAAACTACTGAAAGGTCATCTTTAAAGATCTGGCTTGGGACCATAGCCGGAGATTTGATTAATCTGGCTCTGCCTCCAGCTGGCTTCTTCCAGCACCACTGCAGGTGATTGAAAAGTGTATCCCATAGCTAGAGACCTGTCAATCACCTAAAGCAGCACTGGGAAAAGCCTGGCGGGGCTGGACTAGTCTCATCTACGTGTATGGTCCCCAGATGGATCTTTAAAGTATATTTTCTCTGAAACATTCCCAAGTTTTCATAGAGGAATATACCTGGCAGCAATTATGCAGCCAGGCTCTGATACTCCACAGCATTGGCACTCTCTTAGCCTTATAATGTCTGAATTTGCTCCCTTGCTCTATCAGAAGAGTCTTCAGTTACGCTGCTCCACCTTCCTGGGATTCTCCAACTACACTTTCTGATCTTTTTTCCACAATTTTCTACATCCCATGTGAAGTTCTGTTCTCCACGCACACACTTTTCACATAAGCTACTTTTATGCTGTTTATATAACCTCCATCCTTGAGAATCTGTACTTTCACCTCCTTGTACTAATATATTTACTGGCATCTTTAAAAGTTTTGACCACATACTTCATGATTATTGTACAAGCAGTGCTAAAAGCCATTCTAAATTATATGAATAAAACGGTTACGGGTTACTACCATATGGTGAGCTATAAACAGTAGTAATGGATGAGACCTTAAAATCTCATTAATCTTTAGAGTAGATTTAATTAATGTTTTATTGAAAATGTCAGGCGTAAGGTGAGATTAGTGGTGTGCTATGGAATAGTTCAGCCCATTGGCCATCATTGAGCCTTTCTGTGGAGTCATGTATGACTCACGGGATATGTTAAAAAAAGTGTATTTACAGATTGCTGCCAAAACTATCTTTTCTGGCCATCAGTTCCCATCTTTTCCTGCAAAATAACAGTGGTGCAAGCATCTCTGGTGCATTATCAATACAGACCACAGGATGTGCAAGTAGTGTTACAAGCAGCCACTCTGCATCATTTAGGACTCTGCATTGGGATGTTTCTGTATTTTTACTACTGGAAATAAATCAATATATTGAAGGTAAACATTATCATTCTTAGTAGACTCTCTTTAAAAGACCACTCTGGCGTTTACGTTTTTATTATTGCCCCTACTGTTTTCAATCAGTGTGTAAAGCGTGTGCTTTAAAATACTTACCCATTGCTGTCTTCTGCCATTTCTAGCACCACCCTGGCCCGCTCCTGCATCACATGGCCACAATTGTTATGTTTCGGCCCACACAGCGTCTTCTGTGTAAACTAACTGACACTTTTTCAACGTAAGTCTATTAGACTCATAATGTGGCTCTCTCACAAGCTTACAATAAGAAAGGACATATCGGTACGCTGTGTGAGCCAGAAAGCCAGATCTGCAGTCACACGATGCCGGAGAGGGAACGGAGCAGTGCTGCAAACGGCAGACGACAGCAACTGGTAAGTATTTACACTATACTCTGTTACTGGTTGGTAAAAGAGGGGGTGTTAAAAATACCCATGTGTTCCTTTATTCTGATGTCAGCTGAATACATTGCATTATCTAAGGACAGCTTATAACAGATACAAGTTCATATTGTTAAAGGAGCGATGAAAGTATTTAGTGGGCTCCTTGTTATGAGTCCACTGTATTCATAAGGCGAGGACTCCCCCCGCCCTTCTCTGATATGTATACACGTACACAGAGCAGCCTCATATTTATAAGTCCGTTGTATTACTTGATCACTTTTATTAGCTAATTGGCACAATATTTTTTGTGTCGTGTAGGCTAATAGGAAACTGGTCCGGAATCTGCAATATCAATATATTGACCTTTTTATATAGCAGGATTTCCGCCTGGAAGCTACGGCTTTAAAAACTACACTTGAGTGTTCATAACATTTTTAGCTAGTTCAATACACTGGACACTAAGTTGGATTACTTTAAAAGTGGTACTGTCAGCAAATTTCATAACTTCGCTCAATAGTTCCCTTAAACCTGACGAGGCTAGTGTACTTACTTTTAAAAACCATCACAGAATGTCTGTAGATTCCATTTTGAACAAAGCACTGCATAACATTAAATGAGTCCTGCTCCAGCTGTATTGGAATAGAAAGAAAGACGACAACGGAAATTTTTTTACATTTTTTCCCCCCACGGTTTTCCCTAGTACGGAGCCAGAATAAAGTAAAGTAAAGTATAAAGATCTTATTTACAATTAAATACAATAAGGAAGCGTTACCAGTTACACAAATTAGATGTGGGTTTCTTTAATAGGGATAAAAAGATGATTACAAAAAAGTTAAAGCAAACAAAAAGTAAAGTCAACAGAAAGTGTAGTTAAGCATTCGCGGATAATACCATCTCCATTTGCATTGGAAATCTCAGATTTGATGTTTATTGAAATATAAAGACTGAGGATGGTTTGTTACAATGTTGTACAGCTGTGTATTTTAAGAGTTTAATTTCTCTTTGGCTGCATGTTTTACAATTGCATACAAATGCCTGTTTGTGAGAAAAAGTAAGAACATGCAAAGCTTCTTGTAGTGTCCCTGTAATACAGAGAAATATCTAGTCATTAGGCACTAACTCCAGCTTTTATGCATGTCCGTGAATCCTGGTCCTACCCAGAGATGCAGTTATGCTAATCAGAAAGATTCTTGAAAACCTTTATCTTGATTACACAAGGCGCTCTCCAGCATAAATAATCTACTTGCTACTAGGTTGAAAACATATAGATTAAAATAATATTTTAATGCACAAAAGGAGAAACTGTTTAGAAGGGACGTGTTACAGTTGCTGAGGGGGCCTCGTATATTATGACCTCAGAAGGTTGGTTGGGAGTCGTTTGTAGTGTAGTCGATCAATAAAATAAAGTGGATTGGCTGCACCAAAGAAAGGGAAAATTGGTGTCAAGGGACCCATTTAGCAAGGTTTGTTCTGGCTAGATGCTTTCTTAATCCTCCGAGAATCTGCTTCTTTAGTAGTATCCTTTACCTTGCTGGGTACTGCACGTTGTTCAGTACATTTCCAGCACTTGATACTGTCAATGAACAAACTCCAGTGACCAGAATTTGTGCATATATATCTTTTCTACAATCTGCTTGTTTGTTTGCAAACGAATTTTAGAATTGAAATGTATATTCTTTATTATCCTCATACATCATAGTAAGATAAAGACAGTAGACAGTGTCATGAGCCTTGCTTACTAAAAAAAGGCAAGAATGTGCACTAATCACTGGAGCCGGTTATTGGCACTTATATGGAACTAATGCAGTACCCTAGTAAACTAAAGCCCTGTTCACCCTATGTCTAAAGGGCATGTTCAGCGCGTGCCCTAGAAAAGTCCCTGGCATACTCTGTACTGTTCAAAAGTTATAGGCAGATGTGGAAAAAATCCTGCAAAGTAAGAAAGCTTTTAAAAATAGAAAGGATAATAGTTTATCTTTTGTCAGTTAACAAAATGATTGAACAAAGGAAAAATGTAAAACAAATAAATATTTGGTGTAACTGCCCTTTGTCTGCAAAACAGCATCATTCTTCTAGGTACGCTTGTCACTTGCACACGATTTTTTAAGGTACTCAGCAGGGAGGTTTTTCCAAATATCTTGAAGACCTAACCACCGATCTTCTGTGCATAAGGCTTCCACATATTCTTCTGTCTCTTCATGTAATCCCAGACAGACTGGATGTTGCTGAGATCAGGGCTCTGTGGGGCCGGATCATCACTTCCAGGACTCCTTATTCTTTTTTACTCTGAAGATAGTTCTTAATAACATTGCCTGGATTTTTGAGGTTGATGTCGGCTGCGGAATAAATCTGGAGTCAATCAGGCGCTTCCCAGATGGTATTACATGATGGATAATTATCTGCCTGTATTTCTCAGCATTGAGGACACCATTAGTCCTGACTAGTGTTGAGCGATACCTTCCGATATCGGGAAATATCGGATCGGATTGGATCGGACCGATACCGAAAAAGTATCGGATATCGCCGATTCCGATACCGGAAACCAATGCAAGTCAATGGGACATAAATATCGGAATTAAAATAAACCCTTTCTTTCCTTGTAGGTTATTTCTACATGAAGGAAAACAACTAAGAATAATGTAGAATGTATTGGGGGAGGTGGGGGAGACAATAAAGGCATAGAGGTTTAGCCCAGTCAAAT
The DNA here is from genome assembly GCF_046119375.1 of Phyllobates terribilis. NCBI lineage: Eukaryota > Metazoa > Chordata > Amphibia > Anura > Dendrobatidae > Phyllobates > Phyllobates terribilis. The sequence continues at coordinate 10,219,219 of NW_027362774.1, forward strand.
GGAATAGCAGGAATTAATATTTTTTTATTATGTTCTGAGTTACGGAAATATTAACTATGTTAAGTATTTTTATATTTTGTCAGATATTTATGTTTCACTACTTCCATGCTCTTCACCTTCTTTTTTACTTCTCCCACACTTTCTCCTTCATCATCCTCAGCATCTTTTTCATCCACTTCTTCTTCACCTTCTTCTTCTTCACCTTCTTCGTATTATTCTTTTTTTTACATTCTTCATATTCTACTTCTTCATCTTCTTCATATTCTTCTTCTTCATCATATTCTTATTTGTGACAGGCATTCCTGTAGTTGTTATCTATAAAAGGTTGGACATTACACCTTTCGTTCTGCCCGTCACAAAAGATTTACAACAGGATTTGTCCGCGTTCAGTTTGGCCTGCAGCAGCAGGTCTTTTCCAGGGGCACCACGAGGAGGAACGGACTCACCCCCATACACTGCTTAGTCATCTTCTGCTTATAATTTAGATATTATCTTTTGCTCTGATTTTTAGTCTTATGCTTAATGTTCTTCCGCTTTTTGTTTTGCAGCTTCTTGTATTTCTGCTTCTTGGTTTTCTGTCTCTTGTTTTTCTGTATCTTGGTGCTTGTCTTCTCTTCTTTGTCTTCTTGGTCAACTTCTTCAGGGTCATCTTCTTGGTCTTCTTCGGGGTGGTCTTCAGGGTCGTCGTCTTCGGGGGTCCTCGTCTTCGGGTCCTCGTCTTCTTCGGGTTGGTCTTCTGGGTCCTCGTCTTCGGGGTCCTCGTCTTCTTCGGGGTGGTCTTCAGGGTCCTCGTCTTCTTCGGGGTGGTCTTCAGGGTCCTCGTCTTCTTCGGGGTGGTCTTCAGGGTCCTCGTCTTCAGGGTCATTGTCTTCGGGGTCCTCGTCTTCTTAGGGTTGGTCTTCAGGGTCCTCGTCTTCAGGGTCCTCGTCAGGGAGATCCAGAGTGATTACCAAGAACCATTTCAAAAAGCTTGAATTGGAAATGTAGCAGAAGGTACAAGAAAGCTGAGGAACTACCGAGGACCAGCTGACGGTACTGGAACCCGGATGGATAGCAGAAGGTACAAGAGCCAATGGAACTACCGAGGACCAGCTGATGTTACTGGAACTCGGTTACTAAGCAGGAGGTACCTGTGCCAGAAAGCACTACCAAGGACCAGCAGACGTTGGTGGAACTTGGATACCGAGAAGGAGGCACCTAATCCAAAGGCACTGCCGAGAACCAGCTGACGGTACTGGAACCCGGATGGGTAGCAGAAGGTACAAGAGCCAATGGAACTACCGAGGACCAGCTGACGGTACTGGAACCCGGATGGGTAGCAGAAGGTACAAGAGCCAATGGAACTACCGAGGACCAGCTGATGTTACTGGAACTCGGTTACTAAGCAGGAGGTACCTGTGCCAGAAAGCACTACCAAGGACCAGCAGACGTTGGTGGAACTTGGATACCGAGAAGGAGGCACCTAATCCAAAGGCACTGCCGAGAACCAGCTGACGGTACTGGAACCCGGATGGGTAGCAGAAGGTACCCATGTAAAAAAAAAGTTCAAGGCCGCGAGCCGGCCGCAGTTACCAAAACCCACAGTCCTACAGAGGGTGCTTGTCCTATTGGCACTATGGAACCAGCCTTCATTGACAGATCCCGCAGCCCACATAGGAGTCACCTAAACTGCAGGCACCATAGAGTCGGCTAACCCGACCGCAACACGACAGGACAACGCATTGGAGGCAAAGTGACGTTGACACTACCCGGAAACAGCTGGCGTGCTGGAACCAGGCTGGGCAGGAGGGAGTACCCGTGCCAAAGACACTGCCGAGAACCAGCTGACGGTACTGGAACCCGGATGGGTAGCAGAAGATACAAGAGCAAATGGAACTACCGAGGACCAGCTGACGGTACTGGAACCCGGATGGGTAGCAGAAGGTACAAGAGCCAATGGAACTACCGAGGACCAGCTGATGTTACTGGAACTCGGTTACTAAGCAGGAGGTACCTGTGCCAGAAAGCACTACCAAGGACCAGCAGACGTTGGTGGAACTTGGATACCGAGAAGGAGGCACCTAATCCAAAGGCACTGCCGAGAACCAGCTGACGGTACTGGAACCCGGATGGGTAGCAGAAGGTACCCATGTAAAAAAAAAGTTCAAGGCCGCGAGCCGGCCGCAGTTACCAAAACCCACAGTCCTACAGAGGGTGCTTGTCCTATTGGCACTATGGAACCAGCCTTCATTGCCAGATCCCGCAGCCCACATAGGAGTCACCTAAACTGCAGGCACCATAGAGTCGGCTAACCCGACCGCAACACGACAGGACAACGCATTGGAGGCAAAGTGACGTTGACACTACCCGGAAACAGCTGGCGTGCTGGAACCAGGCTGGGCAGGAGGGAGTACCCGTGCCAAAGACACTGCCGAGAACCAGCTGACGGTACTGGAACCCGGATGGGTAGCAGAAGATACAAGAGCAAATGGAACTACCGAGGACCAGCTGACGGTACTGGAACCCGGATGGGTAGCAGAAGGTACAAGAGCCAATGGAACTACCGAGGACCAGCTGATGTTACTGGAACTCGGTTACTAAGCAGGAGGTACCTGTGCCAGAAAGCACTACCAAGGACCAGCAGACGTTGGTGGAACTTGGATACCGAGAAGGAGGCACCTAATCCAAAGGCACTGCCGAGAACCAGCTGACGGTACTGGAACCCGGATGGGTAGCAGAAGGTACCCATGTAAAAAAAAAGTTCAAGGCCGCGAGCCGGCCGCAGTTACCAAAACCCACAGTCCTACAGAGGGTGCTTGTCCTATTGGCACTATGGAACCAGCCTTCATTGCCAGATCCCGCAGCCCACATAGGAGTCACCTAAACTGCAGGCACCATAGAGTCGGCTAACCCGACCGCAACACGACAGGACAACGCATTGGAGGCAAAGTGACGTTGACACTACCCGGAAACAGCTGGCGTGCTGGAACCAGGCTGGGCAGGAGGGAGTACCCGTGCCAAAGACACTGCCGAGAACCAGCTGACGGTACTGGAACCCGGATGGGTAGCAGAAGGTACAAGAGCCAATGGAACTGCCGAGAACCAGCTGGCGGTGCTGGAGCCCAGGGTAAATACTAAAAACAGAAGAGCCAGAGGTGTATTTGGAGGAGGTTTTAAATCCGTACTACAGTGGATGTGGACAAAGCAGGAGAATTTGCCGGACACACAGCTGGGGATCAGCTGACGTTACTGAATCCCAATAACACTGGAGCAAGCGTTGACTGTGCAGACGGCACTTCTGAGCAGCAACTAGCGGTATTGGAGCCCAGGGTAAATACTAAAAACGGAGGAGCCAGAGGTGTAATTGGAGCAAGTTTTAAATAAGTAGCACAGTGAATATGGACAGAGCAGGAGAAATTGCCGTGAACACAGCAGGGGAACAGCTGACGTTACCGAACCCCAATAACACCGCAGCAAGTGTTGACTGTGCAGACGGCACTTCCGAGCGCCAACTGGCGGTGCTGGAGCCCAGGGATAAGAATGAAAACAGAGGAGCCAGAGGTGTAATTGGAGCAACTTTAAAATGTGTAGTACAGTGGATGTGGACAAAGCAGGAGAAATTGCCGTCCGCACAGCAGGAGAACAGCTGACGTTACTGAACCCCAATAACACGGCAGCAAGTGTTGACTGTGCAGACAGCACTTCCGAGCGCCAACTGGCGGTGTTGGAGCCCAGGGTAAATACTAAAAACGGAGGAGCCAGAGGTGTAATTGGAGCAAGTTTTAAATAAGTAGCACAGTGAATATGGACAGAGCAGGAGAAATTGCCGTGAACACAGCAGGGGAACAGCTGACGTTACCGAACCCCAATAACACCGCAGCAAGTGTTGACTGTGCAGACGGCACTTCCGAGCGCCAACTGGCGGTGCTGGAGCCCAGGGATAAGAATGAAAACAGAGGAGCCAGAGGTGTAATTGGAGCAACTTTAAAATCTGTAGTAGTGAGAATGTGGACAGAGCAGGAGAAATTGCCGTCCGCACAGCAGGGGAACAGCTGACGTTACTGAACCCCAATAACATGGTAGCAAGTGTTGACTGTGCAGACAGCACTTCCGAGCGCCAACTGGCGGTGCTGGAGCCCAGGGATAAGAATGAAAACAGAGGAGCCAGAGGTGTAATTCGAGCAACTTTAAAATCTGTAGTAGTGAGAATGTGGACAGAGCAGGAGAAATTGCCGTCCGCACAGCAGGGGAACAGCTGACGTTACTGAACCCCAATAACACGGCAGCAAGTGTTGACTGTGCAGACAGCACTTCCGAGCGCCAACTGGCGGTGTTGGAGCCCAGGGTAAATACTAAAAACGGAGGAGCCAGAGGTGTAATTGGAGCAAGTTTTAAATAAGTAGCACAGTGAATATGGACAGAGCAGGAGAAATTGCCGTGAACACAGCAGGGGAACAGCTGACGTTACTGAACCCCAATAACATGGTAGCAAGTGTTGACTGTGCAGACGGCACTTCCGAGCGCCAACTGGCGGTGCTGGAGCCCAGGGATAAGAATGAAAACAGAGGAGCCAGAGGTGTAATTCGAGCAACTTTAAAATGTGTAGTACAGTGGATGTGGACAAAGCAGGAGAAATTGCCGTCCGCACAGCAGGAGAACAGCTGACGTTACTGAACCCCAATAACACGGCAGCAAGTGTTGACTGTGCAGACGGCACTTCCGAGCGCCAACTGGCGGTGCTGGAGCCCAGGGATAAGAATGAAAACAGAGGAGCCAGAGGTGTAATTCGAGCAACTTTAAAATGTGTAGTACAGTGGATTTGGACAAAGCAGGAGAAATTGCCGTCCGCACAGCAGGAGAACAGCTGACGTTACTGAACCCCAATAACACGGCAGCAAGTGTTGACTGTGCAGACGGCACTTCCGTGCGCCAACTGGCGGTGTTGGAGCTCAGGGATAATACTGAAAACAGAGGAGCCAGAGGTGTAATTGGAGCAACTTTAAAATCTGTAGTAGTGAGAATGTGGACAGAGCAGGAGAAATTGCCGTCCGCACAGCAGGGGAACAGCTGACGTTACTGAACCCCAATAACATGGTAGCAAGTGTTGACTGTGCAGACAGCACTTCCGAGCGCCAACTGGCGGTGCTGGAGCCCAGGGATAAGAATGAAAACAGAGGAGCCAGAGGAGTAATTGGAGCAACTTTAAAATGTGTAGTACAGTGGATGTGGACAAATCAGGAGAAATTGCCGTCCGCACAGCAGGAGAACAGCTGACGTTACTGAACCCCAATAACACGGCAGCAAGTGTTGACTGTGCAGACGGCACTTCCGAGCGCCAACTGGCGGTGCTGGAGCCCAGGGATAAGAATGAAAACAGAGGAGCCAGAGGTGTAATTGGAGCAACTTTAAAATCTGTAGTAGTGAGAATGTGGACAGAGCAGGAGAAATTGCCGTCCGCACAGCAGGGGAACAGCTGACGTTACTGAACCCCAATAACATGGTAGCAAGTGTTGACTGTGCAGACAGCACTTCCGAGCGCCAACTGGCGGTGCTGGAGCCCAGGGATAAGAATGAAAACAGAGGAGCCAGAGGTGTAATTCGAGCAACTTTAAAATCTGTAGTAGTGAGAATGTGGACAGAGCAGGAGAAATTGCCGTCCGCACAGCAGGGGAACAGCTGACGTTACTGAACCCCAATAACACGGCAGCAAGTGTTGACTGTGCAGACAGCACTTCCGAGCGCCAACTGGCGGTGTTGGAGCCCAGGGTAAATACTAAAAACGGAGGAGCCAGAGGTGTAATTGGAGCAAGTTTTAAATAAGTAGCACAGTGAATATGGACAGAGCAGGAGAAATTGCCGTGAACACAGCAGGGGAACAGCTGACGTTACTGAACCCCAATAACATGGTAGCAAGTGTTGACTGTGCAGACGGCACTTCCGAGCGCCAACTGGCGGTGCTGGAGCCCAGGGATAAGAATGAAAACAGAGGAGCCAGAGGTGTAATTCGAGCAACTTTAAAATGTGTAGTACAGTGGATGTGGACAAAGCAGGAGAAATTGCCGTCCGCACAGCAGGAGAACAGCTGACGTTACTGAACCCCAATAACACGGCAGCAAGTGTTGACTGTGCAGACGGCACTTCCGAGCGCCAACTGGCGGTGCTGGAGCCCAGGGATAAGAATGAAAACAGAGGAGCCAGAGGTGTAATTCGAGCAACTTTAAAATGTGTAGTACAGTGGATTTGGACAAAGCAGGAGAAATTGCCGTCCGCACAGCAGGAGAACAGCTGACGTTACTGAACCCCAATAACACGGCAGCAAGTGTTGACTGTGCAGACGGCACTTCCGTGCGCCAACTGGCGGTGTTGGAGCTCAGGGATAATACTGAAAACAGAGGAGCCAGAGGTGTAATTGGAGCAACTTTAAAATCTGTAGTAGTGAGAATGTGGACAGAGCAGGAGAAATTGCCGTCCGCACAGCAGGGGAACAGCTGACGTTACTGAACCCCAATAACATGGTAGCAAGTGTTGACTGTGCAGACAGCACTTCCGAGCGCCAACTGGCGGTGCTGGAGCCCAGGGATAAGAATGAAAACAGAGGAGCCAGAGGAGTAATTGGAGCAACTTTAAAATGTGTAGTACAGTGGATGTGGACAAATCAGGAGAAATTGCCGTCCGCACAGCAGGAGAACAGCTGACGTTACTGAACCCCAATAACACGGCAGCAAGTGTTGACTGTGCAGACGGCACTTCCGAGCGCCAACTGGCGGTGCTGGAGCCCAGGGATAAGAATGAAAACAGAGGAGCCAGAGGAGTAATTGGAGCAACTTTAAAATGTGTAGTACAGTGGATGTGGACAAATCAGGAGAAATTGCCGTCCGCAGAGCAGGAGAACAGCTGACGTTACTGAACCCCAATAACACGGCAGCAAGTGTTGACTGTGCAGACGGCACTTCCGAGCGCCAACTGGCGGTGCTGGAGCCCAGGGATAAGAATGAAAACAGAGGAGCCAGAGGTGTAATTGGAGCAACTTTAAAATCTGTAGTAGTGAGAATGTGGACAGAGCAGGAGAAATTGCCGTCCGCAGAGCAGGGGAACAGCTGACGTTACTGAACCCCAATAACATGGTAGCAAGTGTTGACTGTGCAGACAGCACTTCCGAGCGCCAACTGGCGGTGCTGGAGCCCAGGGATAAGAATGAAAACAGAGGAGCCAGAGGAGTAATTGGAGCAACTTTAAAATGTGTAGTACAGTGGATGTGGACAAATCAGGAGAAATTGCCGTCCGCACAGCAGGAGAACAGCTGACGTTACTGAACCCCAATAACACGGCAGCAAGTGTTGACTGTGCAGACGGCACTTCCGAGCGCCAACTGGCGGTGTTGGAGCTCAGGGATTACAGTTCAGGTGGTAGAAACATGAACAGAACAGGAGACCTGGATACTGTTGCCAACCAATTATTTATTCTGGAAGAGGACTGGCAAATTCATGAGAGATCCAGGCCTTGTTCATTTTGAGAAAAGTAAGCCGGTCAACGTTATCGGAGGATAGTCGCATGCGACGGTCTGTTAGTACACCACCTGCGGCACTAAAGACGCGTTCCGATAATTCACTAGCAGCAGGGCAAGCTAGCACCTCCAGTGCATACTGACTAAGCTCTGGCCATGTATCCAGCTTACAGACCCAAAACTTGAAGGGAGAAGAGCCGTCTGGGAGTACACTAAGAGGGCAAGACATGTAGTCTGTCACCATCTGACGGAAACGTTGCCTCCTGCTGACTGGAGCTGTCTGTGATGGTGTAGACATTTGTGGCGGCGGGGACACAAAACTTTGCCACATTTCGGCCATACTGGTCTTGCCTTGTGCTGAGGCGCTGCTTCTGCTCCCTCTTTGTGCAGAGCTTCCTCCACTGCCTCGACGCACTGAGCTGCTTTGTAAAGCACTAGCAGCACTGCTCTCGGTTGGAATGGAGAACATGATGGAATGCACCAGTGCGTCTTGGTACTCCCGCATTTTACGCTCCCGGTTCAATGGTGTTATGAGGCTTTGTAAGTTGTCCCGGTAGCGAGGATCTAGGAGGGTGGACACCCAATAATCAGCCGTGTTGAGAATGTGGGCGATGCGGCGGTCGTTTCTGAGGCACTGCAGCATGAAATCAACCATGTGCTGCAGACTGCCAACTGGCCAAGAAACGCTGTCCCCTGCTTGAGGCGTGATCTCTGCCTGCTCTGCATCACCCCACCCTCGCTCTAGATACTGACTACTAGAGCATTGTGTACCTCCCTCCTCTGGACAGATGTCTTCCTCATCCATTGACTCCTCCTCATCCTCCTCACAAAGTGTCCCCTGCCTAGGCCTTTGTGAGGAACCACGTTGCGCAGACTGTAGAGAAGCAGATGGCATTTGTGACTCCTCATCCTCCACCTCTTCCAAAACCTCGTCCCTTAGTGCTTGCAGTGTTTTTTCAAGCAGGCAGATAAGGGGGATAGTCATGCTGACTAGTGCATCATCTGCACTCGCCATCCGCGTGGAATAATCGAAGGCACGCAAAACGTGGCAAATGTCCTTCATAGAGGCCCACTCAGTGGTGGTGAAGTGTGAACGGCGCGCACTGCGACTTGTTTGCGCCTGCTGCAGCTGGTACTCCATTACTGCTGCCTGCTGCTCACACAACCTCTCCAACATATGTAACGTTGAATTCCACCTGGTGGGTAGGTCACATATGATGCGATGTTCCGGAAGACATAATCGGCGCTGCAGAGCTGCAATGCGTGATCTTGCATTGCTGGAACGCCGCAAGTGAGCGCACTCTATGCGGACCTTGTGAAGCAGTGCATCAAGATCCGGATAGTCCCTCAAAAAACTCTGCACGACCAAGTTGAGCACATGTGCCAGACATGGGATGTGAGTGAGGTTGCCTAGGCCCAGAGCTGCCACCAGATTTCGGCCATTGTCACACACTACCATGCCTGGCTGGAGATTCGCTGGCACAAACCACACGTCACTCTGCTGCTTGATGGCATTCCAGAGCTCCTGCGCTGTGTGGCTTCGATTCCCCAAAGAAATTAATTTTAATACGGCCTGTTGACGTTTGGCCACGGCTGTGCTCATATCGGTCATCATAACAGGTAACCGTTCACGGGTCGATGTGGAGGTAGACCGTGACGGCTCCTGCAGCGCTGATTCAGAGGAACTGGAGTATGAGGAGGAGTCAATGTGTACAGACTGGATTCCTGCAATCCTTGGAGTTGGCAGAACACGTACAGCGCCACTCTCAAGATCTGTACCCGGCTCCACAACATTTACCCAATGGGCAGTGAGGGAAAGGTATCGTCCCTGTCCATGCTTACTGGTCCACGCATCAGTGGTCAGGTGGACCTTGCTACTGACGGCGTTTTGTAGCGCATGTTTAATTTTTCCCTCCACATGATGTTGCAGGGCAGGGACGGCTTGCCTGCTGAAATAAAAGCGGCTGGGCACGTTGTATTGTGGGACTGCCAATGCCATAAAGTTACGGAATGTGTCAGTCTCCACCAGCCTGAATGATAGCATTTCAAGGGCCAGTAGTTTAGCAATGCCAGCATTCAGAGCCTGTGCTCGGGGGTGGTTTGCCGAGTATGGGCGCCTTTTCTCCCATGCCTGTGCTAACGATGGCTGTAGACTGGCCTGGGAGTGTGAGGATGACTGGGAAAGTGGTGCTGTGGGTGGAATTACACTGTGTCTCTGTACAACAGTGCCAGAGATTCTTCCATGGCGATCCTGTGAGGAAGCCGAACCAGCTGTGTGTGAGCTGGAGGAAGAGGCTACAACACGAGCTGAAGAGGTGGTAGGTGGCGCTGTAGGTTGGCCTAGGTCTTCAGTGTGTTTGTGTAACTCCACCACGTGCTTGGTCCGCACATGTTTCCACATATTTGTGGTATTGAGGTTGCTGACACTTTTCCCTCTTTTCACCTTCTGATTACACAGCTTGCATTTGACAAAGCAAATGTCATCTGCAACTGTGTCAAAAAAGGACCAGGCACTGCAAGTCTTGGGAGCGCCCGCTTTGGATTTTGGAAGAGCCATGCTCCTAATGGGTGCCGAAGTGGAGGCTACAGGCAACCAAGTCTGCCCCCTCCCTCTCCCTCCTTTTTGGGCCGTTCGGGGAATCTCTTCCTCAGAGCTGCTCCCACCACCTTCCTGTCCCTCACGCCATGATGGGTCAAGGACCTCATCATCTACACCACCCTCTTCAAACAACTGCTTCTCCTGGGTAGTCTCGACAGCACAGTACGCACCAGAAAGTGGCACCTGAGTCTCATCATCAGATGCGTACTGAGGTGTGCTGCTGACCATAGGCACTGGCCCACCCGCCTCTTCAGATTCAGAGAGACAAAACGGTTGCGCATCACTGCATACTACCTCTTCTTCAAATTCTCGAATTCTGCTTGGCTGGCCCCCTCTTTCCAAGCCAAGAGATTCAGAGAACAGAAGTAGAGATGGCTCCTGTCCAGGGCTCTCTGACTGCCTGGGCAATTTGGCAGGTGGTGAAGAGACAGATGGGTGCTCTTCAGTGCTCAGGACCTGAGAGGATCTGGAACTAATTGAAGTCGATGCGTTAGCTGCCATCCATCCGACAACGGCTTCAATTTGGTCCTCGCGCAGCAGTGGGGTACGGCTAGCTCCTACAAAGCTGCGCATAAAGGACTGTTCCCTGGTAAAACTGGGGGATGCTGAGTCACTGGTGCCCGCAGCAGGCACAGAATCCCCACGTCCTCTCCCTGCAGGCACAGAATCCTCACATCCTCTCCCTGCAGAAACTCCACGCCCACGCCCACGACCACGACCACATGCCTTACTCCCTGCCTTCTTCATCTTGGTAGACTGATAAAGATAGGCAGAAAAGTACTAAGGGCTTAGTGTGCTTATTCCTGAACAGCTGCTAACAGGTATAAGAAACACTAATTTTATAAAGTGTGGACTAGACTTTAATATGAGCTAATGTGGCCTACACAACTGTAAAGTGGAGTGTTTGGTGAACTTTATTTAGGTTTTTTTTGTCACAAAAAGACACTGGATGTGCCTAAAGATGTAATAACGATAGTATCACAAACTTTTTGTAGCTATTACAATGTAGGAAGGTAACCTACAATGCAATAGATGAGGCTGCAAAAAATAGGCTAATACTAATCTGGCTGGGGCTGCAGGGCCCAATGCTGCAGAAAGGCTCCTCTATCTACTCCTATATAGTGTGTTTGGAATCAATTTAGCTGAATATGGATGGAACCACCACACTAATAGGAGATATCAGGAAAAATTATGAATTGGCAATAAAGGACAATGTATGAGGCAGTGACACACACTGAGTGCACTACAACCAGACGGGGTTGAAGCACACACTACAGGGTGAGCTGCACTCACACACCAGACCTTGCAGACAGCGGTGAACAGTACAGATGCAGAGCACTGTGCACTAGTGCTGCAAGACGGAAAAAAAATTCTCTATCTACTCCTATATAGTGTGTTTGGAACCAATTTAGCTGAATACAGATGGAACCACCACACTAATAGGAGATATCAGGAAAAATTATGAATTGGCAATAAAGGACAATGTATGAGGCAGTGACACACACTGAGTGCACTACAACCAGACGGGGTTGAAGCACACACTACAGGGTGAGCTGCACTCACACACCAGACCTTGCAGACAGCGGTGAACAGTACAGATGCAGAGCACTGTGCACTAGTGCTGCAAGACGGAAAAAAATTTCTCTATCTACTCCTATATAGTGTGTTTGGAACCAATTTAGCTGAATACAGATGGAACCACCACACTAATAGGAGATATCAGGAAAAATTATGAATTGGCAAAAAAGGACAATGTATGAGGCAGTGACACACACTGAGTGCACTACAACCAGACTTGGCTGAAGCACACACTACAGGGTGAGCTGCACTCACACACACAGACCTTGCAGATAGCGGTGAACAGCACAGGGAACTGTGCACTAGCACTGCAAGGCACAGTGATTTAGAAAGTAGCTTGGGTAAAGCAGTATAGAGCAAATAGGTAGCTAAAACTGTCCCTCAGAACAACAGCGTCCTATCCCTAACTGAATTCACAGCAGAGTGAGCTCAAAATGGCGGCGGTGGCTTTTATAGTGCATCATGACATCATTTCAGCAGCCAATCACAGCCATGCCATTAGTTAAGATGCCTACATGCCTAACAGGATGTGCCCACACTTCTTAGGATCCTCATTGGCTGAATAAAATGAAAATGTCTCATTGCATTATGGGAACTTCCGATTCCGGTATACGATATTGCAATAGTATCGGAATTAAGTATCGGAATTCCGATACCGCGAATATCGGCCGATACCCGATATTTCAGTATCGGAATGCTCAACACTAGTCCTGACCAGATCCCCATCTTCATTTGCTGAAATACAACCCCAAACTTGTAAGTAACATCCTCTATCTACTATATAATTGTCTTATCCCGTCTGTCTGTCTGTCTGTCCTGGAAATCCCGCGTCGCTCATTGGTCCGGCAGCGGCCAATCAGCGCCGCAGGATTTCTGAAAAAAGATGGCGGCCGTTAGCGGCTCATCTGGCGGACGGAGGTCACCGGCGCCGCTGACCTCCATGCGACTAACGTTGGAAGATCAGCAGCTTGGCCCCCTGATCTCCCGACAGCAAGTGTGAACGGAGGACCGGGGAGCGGCGCCGCCGGTCGGGATGCTTCTGCTGCGAGCAGCCGCTCATCTCCCGGCTTCTCGCAGCAGAAGGAGCCGCACAGGCAGCGCCGCTCCCCGGTCCTCGCTAATACGGAGCCGCACAAGCAGCGCCCCTCCTGGGCCCACACTAATACGACGCTGATTGGTCGCGGTGGCCGGCCGCGACCAATCAGCGAGATGGGCGGCAAATTTAAACGCCGCTCTGCTGATTGGTCACGGCCGGCCACCGCGACCAATCAATCAGCGAGATGGCCGGGAAATTTAAACGCCGCTCTGCTGATTAATCGCGGCCAGCCACCGCGACCAATGAGTGAGATGGGCGGCAAATTTAAACGCCGCTCTGCTGATTGGTCGCGGTGGCCGGCCGACCGTGACCAATCAGCGAGATGGGCGACAAATTTAAACGCCGCTGTACTGATTGGTCGTGGCCGGCTACCGCGACCAATCAGCGAGATTGGTGCCAAATTTAAAGAACGCTCTGCTGATTGGTCGCGGACGGCAGACGCGACCAATCAGCGAGATTGGTCGGCAAGTTTAAACAACGCTCTGCTGATTGGTTACGACCGCCGGCCGCGACCAATCAGCGATTTTGGTGCCAAATTTAAACAACGCTCTGCTGATTGGTCGCGGTCGCCGGCCGCGAACAATCAGCAGTATTGGCGCCAAATTTAAACACCGCTCTGCTGATTAGTCGCGGTCTCCGGCCGTGACCAATCAGCAATATTGGCGCCAAATTTAAACACCGCTCTGTTGATTAGTCGCGGCCGGTGGTTGAGACCAATCAGCAGTATTGGCGCCAAACTAAAACCTCGCTCTGCTGATTAGTCGCAACCACCGGCCGTGACCAATCAGCGATATTGGCGCCAAATTTAAACACCGCTTCGCTGATTGGTCGTGGTGGCCGGCCGCGGCCAATCAGCGATATTGGCGCCATATTTAAACACCGCTCTGCTCATTGGTCGCGGTTACCGGTCACGAATAACCAGCATTATTGGCGACAAATTTAAACACCGCTCTGCTGATTAGTCGCGGCCGTGACCAATCACCATTATTGGCGCCAAATTTAAATAACGCTCTGCTGATTGGTCGCGACCGCCGGCCGCAACCAATCAGCATTATTGCCGCCAAATTTAAACCCCGCTCTGCTGATTGGTCGCGTTCGCTGGCCGTGACCAATCAGCATTATTGGCGCCAAATTTAAACCCCGCTCTGCTGATTAGTCGCGACCGCCGTCCGTGACCAATCTGCGATATATTGGAATATATCTAGCCTTGAGGAATATCAGAGACTCTCCATCTATTCACGTGGATTGAGAGTCCAGATATTTCCAGCCTGGGAACCAACCCCAGAATTTAAGGCCACATGGGAATCAGGTCTATCACAGTGTTCTAATGTCCTAGTCAATATGCTAATCCAACATGACAGGGATCTTTTTCAGACATTGAAAATTCGTATTAAATCATTGGAAACTCAGATGTCCAAATATGATTATAACAAATTCATAGTGCCCTTCCAAGCCAAGTTGAGGGACACCATTGATCGTTTTGATAAGGATACCATGGAGAGGAAAAGAGCCAAGTTAAATAGGGATAAAGCCGATTATGATAGGAATCAAGCCTATAAATGGAAACATAGGGGTAATTTGCGCAAACTTTTATCTGTTAAATATATGGAAGGAGGTTCTCTGTCAAGTATAGGCCATAGTGATCATTTTTTTAAGCTCAGAAACGAGCGACACCGACGGCGGACGAGACGGGGGAAACGTAAGCAACGGCAGCAAAAAAATAGGATCAAATTCTGTGAGGACCATGGCCACCAGGACATACAAGAAGAGGAACAGATTCTAAGCCAGAACTCTGACCAACTCCAGATTATCAACCTTTCTACTTATACACTAAATGATGTTGAAAGGTCTGTATTACAGAAGGGTCTTTCCTTCTCCCCCATGGTACCAGTCGATAAATTCATCTTGCTAAAAGACTTATATCTCTTTTGTAGGAGAATTATTCTCAAGGTCATCTACACTAAATCTGATTTATTCTCAGACCTCTCTTCCCCCACTGATAAACAGGTCTTCCGAGACTTACTTGAACTTCTAGAGGACAACCAGTCTTACCAAGGTAGGAAAAAGTTTCCGCATCGATCACCCTCTAATATTTTACCATCTTTGTCTTTGGTTCCAGCAGTCTCTACATTTTTTGAAGTTATGAAAGATGAGATCAGGAGATTACCTGTTAATAATATATCTCATCAAAATTTAAATATTATGGAGAGGCGTGCCCTCCTTTGCCTGCAGAAAAACCAGGAATTTCTGATAAAGGAAGCAGACAAAGGGGGAAACATCGTTTTATGGCCTCGTGGTATGTACACTGCTGAAGTACATAGACAGCTGAATAACACCAGATTCTATTTGAGACTTCCTTCGGACCCCACACAGGTCTTTTCGGCTAAGCTTGAACGATTACTTTTGAAGGCTTTTTCTATGGGAACCATTAATAAACAAGAGAGGGAATTTATGATAGTGAGGAAACCTTCCATACCCACCTTCTATGTTTTGCCCAAAGTCCACAAAATTCTGGAATGTCCACCGGGTCGACCTATTGTGTCAGGCATAGGAAGTATTTGTGAAAAGGCATGTATTTACATAGATTTTTTCTTGCAGCCCCTCGTTACCAGTTTACCTTCTTATCTCAGAGATTCATCTCATCTGATACGGACTCTCACCTCTCTTTGTCTACCTGACCATTTCCTATTCATCACTGTTGATGTTGAATCGCTATATTCAAATATAGCCCACAAAGACGGCATAGCAGCAGTCCTTTATTTTCTGAATGCTACAAGTGGAGGTAATCGCCTACATGACTCTTTCATTGTGGACCTCTTGAATTTCATTCTTACTCACAATTATTTTGTGTTTGATCATATCTTTTATCGACAAATCTCTGGGACCGCCATGGGGGCGCGGTGTGCACCCTCCTTTGCCAACCTTTTCTTGGGTTGGTGGGAGGACACACACGTGTACCCCTTACAGGCATACAACCGGGGGGTCTTTAAATGGCTACGCTTCATAGATGACATTTTGATTATCTGGACGGGCACGGAAACTGAGGCACTTGCATTTATTGATAGGCTGAACGTCAATGATTTTAACATTCATCTTACCCACTGTATATCTTCCTCTGCAGTGAACTTCCTGGATCTGGAGATCAGGAAAGTGGGTGACTCACTTGTATCCAAATTACATAGGAAATCGACTGCCACTATTAGTCTCCTACACTACCAAAGTTTTCATCCTAGAAACTTGAGAGACAGTATACCGGTGGGACAATTTTCAAGGGCCAAAAGGAATTGTACAACACAGGAGGACTACAAAACCGAGGCCAGAAATTTAACCTCACGCTTTCGGGAACGTGGATATCCTAAAGCGGTAATCTCCAAGGCTCACCAGAAGGTCTTGGTCAAACCACGGGAGATGTTGCTACAATCGCGTGTTAATATGGAGGATACACAGATTAGATTTATTACCAGGTTTAACAATCAATGGAATGAAGTGGGTAGTCTATTTCGGAAACATTGGAATATACTTAAGACGGATAGTCGTCTTTCTAACATTTTACCAGAGAGACCGTTGTTGACGGCTAGATGCGCCCCCAATTTAAGGGATAAACTTATGCATAGTCATTATACACGCCCCAGTTGTAGTACCTCGGGCGGCAGTAAATTTAAGGGTTCATTCCCTTGTGGTGATTGTTCTGCTTGTCCATTTTTCTCATCTGGTAAAATTTTTACTAATCCGATTGACAACCATCATTACCCTTTGAGGGATTTTATCAACTGTAGGTCTATTAATGTTGTATATGCATTGACCTGTCCCTGTCCGAAGGTTTATGTTGGTCAAACGTCGCAGGAACTCCGCAGACGGGTACAGCAACATGTCTCTAACATCCATCTTGCTGAGCAGGATTTGAAGAAGGGCAAGGCCATCTCATCGGTGGCCTTGCACTTCTTCCAATGCCATTCTGGTAGCCCCAATAAAATGCGAGTTATGGGCCTTCAAAAAATGAGGCCTAATTTACGTAACTCGGATCACACTAAGGATCTATTGAGATCTGAATCAAGGTGGATTTTTGTTCTTGACACAGTAGCCCCTAGGGGCATAAATGAGGATTTTTCATTTACTGGTTACTTGGCTTAAATTCCTATGGTATCCTTGCTATTGGAGTCCCGCTTTAGATTGAGGGCTCTCTGGTCTCCCCCTTTTTTCTTCTCCTTTTTTTCTTCTTCTTTTTCTTTTCCTTTTTCCTTATCTTTTCATCTCCCCTCGTGTGGCTGGCTTGTGCATCTCCTCCATTCCATAACAAGCTAATCTCCAGTAATCATTTCAAATGCCATGTCCTTATATTTGTATGTATATTATATATATTGCCATCAGACTTTATCAGCCACCTTGTTATGGCCTACAATCTGTATATGATTGTTGTCTGTTTTATGTTTGTCTGTGGTTGGTTTGTCTTATGTTTATGTTTGTATCGTCATGATTGGTCACATTCTTATGCACATTTGGTGACTTTCTGACTTCAATCACATCTTTTATCTTGCTCTTGGCCTGGTCAGGCACTTTCCTTGATCAGGGCTAGCCCTTTTTGTCTCTGTACCGGTATATTTTTTGTAGCGGACGCGCTACTTCCGGGGGTACATATATGTTTTTACATTCTGTTCTCCCCTGGAGTGTCGGCCTTCTTCCTATCGTGACTATTTTGGGGGACTGTGACCCGCACGATCTTTGAGGGGGCGGTTCCTAAAACCGGATATGATGATTTTTGTTTAGTTCCGGTTGCGTTCCACCAAGGCGTCTGGGTGGAACGCATGAGAGATAGGAAGGGGCGGCGATTCGCTGACCGGATATGACGTCTTATTCAATTCTGGTTGTGTCACACCACAGCACGTGGGCTGCACGCTGTGAAAACAGGAAATGACCGTCCGATCTGCCACGATGCTGGAGAGACTTAGTGAGGGCATTAATTTTCACCTGAAGGGAATCACACTAAATTGGACAGACTATTTAATATACACATGTGTTCACTGACAACATACCCCTGACGAAGCTGCGGTCTAGCAGCGTAACGCGTAGGGTCTCTGGTGCCAACAGGTAACTATGTCATTTTATTATTTTTGACTTTTCCCTAGACCACTCAGGAGTGCCCGCTTTGCCACATATGGCTTTTACTCATTATCCTATATCGTATATCAGGTGGGATGATATGTTTTGATAAACGCTGATATTATACGGGCCCCTAGTTCTAGTAGATTACTACTCCCACTCATTCCTTCATTCCTTCATTTATTATGATGTATGGTTTGATTACTTGGGGGTGTTTGGTTTATCATCTATATTTGGTCTAGTGGTGCTGTGCTACTCTTTACTAGGGCGACATAGCTTGGTCAACAAGCATTATTGTATTATGAGATAGTATAAATAAAAATGATACCTGTGGCCTAAGGGGGATTTATTGCTTTGGAACACTATTATTATTCCTCCCCCATGAATATTGCTATGCCTTGTCTGTTTTTAATTGTTTTTATTTTTTTGTGTTGTCAGTGTGTTATCATGTAATAAAGACTTTTTCATTTTTCTAATATTGGGTGTGCACGGTTGTATATCCTGAGTCTTTTTTCTTCCTTATATCATATAACTATATCAGGTTACTGTAGCACCCCGTAACATTTACTATTTCATAGCAGTGCCCACCTTTTTGCATAGGACAATCTGCGATATAGGCGCCAAATTTTAACACCGCTTTGCTAATTGGTCGCGGTTGCCGGCCTCGACCAATCAGCGATTTTGGCGCCAAATTTAAATACCGCTCTGCTGATTGCGCCCGGTCGGCCGCATAAATATTCTAGAACACCCGATGCGTTAGAATCGGGCCACCATCTAGTGTATGAAGAAGAGAAAGAAGACATGCAGTACTGCGGTGATCACCACCAGTAATAATCATAAATTCAAATTATGAATATAAATTACCAAAATTTTATTTCAAGTAAACTCGACACAAATACATAATAAACACTCAAAAAATTTTTAAAACAGCATTAAAAAAGGTAGTGGAAGCATCCACACCTGTTAAACCCCTCTACTGACAAATCCTTTTCATAATTCCACCTAATTAAACATACATGATTGTGCAAATACAGTAATATACATATAAACCACCCTAATACATACAGAATCTCTGTGATGGTCAATATTGCACTGGCCCGGATAACAGATCAAAAAAATATAATAATGAATAGATAGAGAATATAAATATTAAGAGAAATTATATGAAATACAGTTGTCCCTGATAGACCGACATTCAATACGGTAAATAATATACAGATAAGCAGTTATACTGAACCTAAAGACCCACAAATATAAGCAGAGGTGAATCAGCCTGCGCTGAATCTAGCCTCAAATGCCCTGTGTAGACTGGGACAAGATTAACCCTGCTTGTTAAAGGGAGTCACTGAATAGCGGTGTTAATATCAAAGGTGCCCCGGTGCACCATACAAACCCAGCCTGCACTCGGCACAGAGGTAAGTCACAGAGGTTGGGTGAGCCAGTATGGCCGAAAAGGTGTAGAGGGGTACTGAGTACCCAATGCGTATCGCCCCACACGGTGGTTTCGTCAGGGGTCTGTGGAGTGAGTGATCCTGTGTCTGCGTATAAATACAGCCTGTCAAATCAATTACCCGGGGATCAGCTGATTGTCGGGAGGCGCGTGGAGCCGCGCACATTCAGGAGTAGCGGCGCCGTCCATTTTGCCGGAAGTAGTCACAACCGCTCAAGCGCACTGCATGCTTTTTATGGCAGCTTGGTGGTAACCCAGGAAGCCGCTGTCAGACAATCATAGTCACCACGCATCCTTGTGGGGGCTGCAATATTTGCCAATACACTGGAGGACGAGATGGTATTACTTTGCCTATTCCCCCTTACCAGATCAGGCCTAAATCTTACTTTAATTGCAGATCACGGAACCCGGTCTATGCTTTGATCTGTGGTTGTCCAAAAATATACGTCGGACAAACGAAACAAGAACTTAGGAAAAGGATCCAACAACACATTTCAAATATCTCAACAGCAAAGAAGGACGGGGACAAGGATAAACCAATAACATCTGTGGCAGCGCATTACTTGTAGGTTCTCAATGGCCGAGTGACTAATCTACAGGTAATTGAACTGGAACAAATACAAATCAATATAAGGGGGGGTAACTGCACCAACACCCTTCTAAGATATGAATCCAAATGGATTTACAATCCACAAAGCCTGGCCCCTTCGGGCCTGAATGAGGAATTATTATTTACCGGTTTTTACAAACAGCTTTGAATATAGGGTCCTATGCACCTTACTCACTGCTACCCGTGTTTTTTGCCGGATGGACTGGTTTAGAAATAAGGATTGGTGACAAGAGAACAACATCCATCTAAGAAGCCCAAGGACTCTTTTAATTGGCCTGAAGAGGCTGGGACACCAAGCTATTATATGGTCCAACAATGGGAAATCAGAAGAATTCACGTCATCCACAACACTTCAGTTTGGGACCTGCTCTGCTTTGGTCCGAAAAACAATTTTATTACAGTAGACTTTGGGTTTACAGTGGACCAATTCTCTTTTGGGACTTTTGAACATCATCCTTTTCAATCCATTATAAGAACCTCTACATGTTCTTCTTGCCCATTTCTATGTGTTGCATCTGTGGTGGTCAATGTTCTACAGCCTGGCCTACTACAATCTTGCCATTCGAATGACGGGGTTTTGGAGCCTGACATGCTCATGGCTCATTGACCAATCACCCTCTCCTGTTTCCTGTATGCAATTGGTGCACCTGGCGGGTGCCAAATAAAATCATTGTTCTTGCCTATAGTTTCAAAAGACTTTAATGTTTCAAAAGACTTGACTGTATAAAAGGGAACCATTTGATGGGATGTGGTTTGCTGTAGTGGTCTCAGGATAGTAAATGCGGTGGGAATATGGTATCACAGTGGCACCTAGTTGCAACCCTCGTAGTAGGCAGATATCTGCGAGGAAGCTTCTTTCAAAAGTCTATATTCAAACCACAGCCTGGACCGGTGCCTCTGTAGTTAACTAATACTTATGCCTCCTATGATGGCGCTTGATGATTATCATTTGGGATTGGCCATCAAACAACATTTGTGTAGAGCATTGGCATATTATAAAATACCCCAATGTCTCTTAAGTCTCTTATATGGTATACATAGTTTGGAATAAACCCAATATAGTGAAGGCCATCGTTAGCCTTCATGGACGGCATGATGTCCGTTACACCCAGGCCGGCACATATTTGTTGTTTTTTCTAGATGGATGCACGGTTTTGACTGTTGCATCTGCAGAACCGGTATCCATCCAACATGGAGGGTATGGGGTGCTTATGGGGGATACCTGCAGACCCTAGGAATTAGGATGTGTATTTTCTATTCAGGTTTGAGGGACCCACATGCTCCTAATTTATGCGAATACATCGCAGATCAGAAAACCATGTGTTGTGTTCCCTCTGGGGAAGATTTTTGAATTTAGGAATCTCACTTGGGAGATTGGCAAGGTACATCTGGATCAGTTTGCTTACTCTTGGTGGTACCTCCATATGGTGCATGAGTAGCACCAAATACTGTATGGGGATACCCTCCAAGATAATTATACTCAACTCTCTTAATTGAAATAAAATGTATGCAGACTGTAACATTGATTTAGGGAAACTTTTTCTTCTTGTATGGGATCCGTTTTGGTGTGCTCTCCGCACCTCCTGCACCTTACATTGAGCTAGCAACATTATGTGTTATTGGCGACCTGCTGCGCATGCTTGGTGACTATGACTGGCTGACAGCGACTTCCTGGGTTACCACCAAGCTGCCATACGAAGCATGCAGTGCGCTTGCGCGGTTGTGACTACTTCCGGCAAAATGGACGGCGCCGCTACTCCTGAATGTGCGCGGCTCCACGCTCCTCCCGACAATCAGCTGATCCCCGGGTAATTGATTTGACAGGCTGTATTTATACGCAGACACAGGATCACTCACTCCACAGACCCCTGATGAAGCCACCGTGGGTGGCGATACGCGTTGGGTACTCAGTACCCCTCTACACCTTTTCGGCCATATTGGCTCACCCAACCTCTGTGACTTACCTCTGTGCCGAGTGCAGGCTGGGTTTGTATGGTGCACCGGGGGAACCTATTGAATGTCGGTCTATCAGGGACAACTGTATTTCATATAATTTCCCTTAATATTTATATTCTCTATCTATTCATTATTATATTTTTTTGATCTGTTATCCGGGCCAGTGCAATATTGACCATCACAGAGATTCTGTATGTATTAGGGTGGTTTATATGTATATTTAACAGGTGTGGATGGTTCCACTACCTTTTTTTAATGGTGTTTTAAAAAAAATTTGAGTGTTTATTATGTATTTGTGTCGAGTTTACTTGAAATAAAATGTTGGTAATTTATATTCATAATTTGAATTTATGATTATTACTGGTGGTGATCACCGCATTACTGCATGTCTTCTTTCTCTTCTTCATGGGTATGGCTTTCTGATAACATGCTGCAGGTAGATCCCGATTATTGGATTGTGCCCTCTTAATATGTTAGTTAACATCCTCTATGTATTATTGTTCCCATAGATACTCATTATTCTACCACTCTCCAGCCATTCCTTGAACAAAATGCCTTTTGTTACTGCGAAATATTTCACATTTTGACTCAACAGTCCAGAGCACCTGCTGCTATTTTTCTGCACCCTTCTTCCAATGTTTTCGTTAATAGTTGAGCGTTTTGCTTTGTTTCAATTTTTCCAAAAGACCACTTCTGTCCAGACTTCTCCGAACAGTAGATGGGTCCCACTGATTACTGACAGTTCTGAACTGATGGCATTGCTGGGCATCTTCTGATTTTTTAAGGGAAGCAACCATGGTGTGTCTTTTATCTACTGCACTAAGTTTCTTGGCCAACCACTGTGTCTATGGTCCTCAACATTGCTCAATTCTTCGTGTTTCTTCAAAAGTGCTTGAACAGCACAACTTGAAAGTTCAAACTGCTTTGAAATCTTGGCCTGGGAGAAACCTTCCTGATGCAGTTTAACTACCTTGTTTAGAAAAATTGTTTCTTTATTAAAAGCAAGAGGTTATCACTGCAAATATTGATTTTTGCACAGTACTGTTAGGCTATGTGCCCACGATGCAGAAATGAAGCAGAAAATTCCTGCAGCATTTCTGCATCTCCCTGGCAGAAAAAACGCATGCAGATTGTGCATGCGTTTTTCCTGCAGAATACATGCGGATTCACATGCGTATCCACATGCGTTAACGCATGTGTTTCCGCATGCGGACTGACAAGCACTTTCCAGGCGATAGTATCACTTGGAAAGTGCTTGACAACTAGGTCACACTGTATAAATCCATGCAAACAGCATGGATTTATACAGTGTGACCGTAAAAATAAAAAAATAAAGCTATACTTACCTCCGATGCCCCGCCGCGTGAGCTGTCGCGCTCCTTCCTGGTTCCTTCCTGGCTTGCCGGCATCTCGCGAGACAGCATGCGGTCACATGACCGCGGCGTCATCTCAGGTCTTGGAAGGAGAAGCGCTGCAGGGGCTGCCGGACAGTTGAATATAAACTTTATTTTTTATTTTATTCTTTTTTTTACAGGTACAATGGTACCCAGGCTGGATGAGAGTCTTCTCTCCTCCAGAACTGGGTACCATACGCACATTGAAACGCATATTATCCGCATGTACAAATGTACAGACACGGATTCTATGCGTCTCAATGCAAATCAATGGCGGCGCTTCTGCAAAATTAATGAACATGCTGCGGATTTATGAGCGCTGCAGAAACGCTGCGGAAAAATCCGCAGCATGTGCATTGACATTGTGGAATGCCATTGGGGACCATGCGGTGCAGATTACCATGCGTTTTTGATGCATTTCCACTGCGGAATTTCCGCAGCGGAAACGCATGAAAAACGCATCGTGTGCACGCAGCCTTAGTCAAATGTCTTTACAGGCCTCCTTTTACCATATAAAGGCAAAAAGGGAAGCACAGTTGACTGCCCTTTTCTATGCAATGGCAACTTACATAAAATGCATACCACAATATATACGTTATTTAACATGAATGGCAATGGGCAGCGTATGCCACTGCATGACTACAGTGCCCTAGGCTCGATTGAAGGTGTCTGTTGTAAGGGCATTTACATTGTTTGAACAAAATCTAAGATGGATTGGGCCTCCCGCACTGTCCTCTTCAGTCATTGGTTTTTAAGACATCTTCTTAGGATGTGCCGGGGGTTATTTTGCCTTATACTTCATACCCCTCTATAGTGCATATTACAAAAACAGGGAATAAAAAGGGAGAGTCAGCTCACCAGTATTCAGTCCATCAAGTTGACTCCACAAAGTCCTTGCAGGGAGCCGCTCTAGTTCGGGTCGATATAGATGGATAAAATCGAAATTATCGCTATTTAGTCCAATATAAGCAAGTAAATTCGAACTAGACAAGTTGAAATCACCATAAATTAATCCCAGTGACCATTATCACCATTTAAATTGACGCATTTCGACTCTGATAAGTCTTAATCATGATCATGATCTTATCATGATTAAGACTCATAAGAGTCGAAACGCATCGATTCGACTGGTGACAATGGTCACTGGGATTAATTTATGGTGATTACAGCTTGTCTAGTTCAAATTTACTTGCTTTTATTGGACTAAATAACGATAATTTCGATTTTATCCATCGATGGAGAATATCTTTTTCGTGTGCCTCTCTAGTACATGGTCCTGCTATTGATTTATTGGCCACCAAGCTACTTTATTGTGCCATAAGTCATTCAGGGGTTGACAAGAATAGGCTTAGTTATTCTGCATGGACAAAAGATAGCAACATGTATATAGTAGTTGTGCATGTTTTCCTTGATGTGTTGAATTGAAGTGATGTACTGTATTATATATATATATATATATATATATATATATATATATATATATATATATATATATATAATACAGTATATGTACAGTGGTGTGAGAAAGTGTTTGCCCCCTTCCTGATTTCGTATTCTTTTGCATGTTTGTCACACTTAAATCTTTCAGATCACTAGACAAATTTAAATATTAGACAAAGATAACACAAATGCTGTTTCTAAATGAAGGTCTTTATTATTAAGAGAAAAAGAAATCCAAACCTACAGGGCCCTGTGTGATTGGGATCTATCAGTCTAGAAAATGTTATAAAGCCATTTCTAAAGCTTTGGGACTACAGAAAACCACAGTGAAAGCCATTATCCACAAATGGCGAAAAACATTACCCCAAGAGCACAGAAACTGCTCCAAGAGGTCACAAAAGACCCAACAACAACATCCAAGGAACTGCAGGCCTCACTTGCCTCAGTTAAGGTCAGAGTTCATGTCTCCACCATAAGAAAGAGACTGGGCAAAAATGGCATGCATGGCAGAGTTCCAAGACGAAAACCACTGCTGAGCAAAAAGAACATAAAGGCTTGTCTCAGTTTTGCCATAAAATATCTTGATGATCGCCAAAACATTTGGGAGAATACTCTGTGGACTGATGAGACAAAAGTTAAACTTTTTGGAAGGTATATGTCCCATTACATCTGGCATAGAAGTAGCACAGCATTCCAGAAAAGGAACACCATACCAACAGTAAAATATGATGGTGGTAGTGTGATTGTGATAGTCTGAAGCTGTTTTGCTGCTTCAGGACCTGGAAGACTTACTGTGGTAAATGGAACCAAGAATTCTGCTGTCTACCAAAAAATCTTGAAGGAGAATGTCTGGCCATCTGTTTGTGACCTCAAGCTGAAACGCACTTGGGTTATGCAGCAGGACAATGATTTAAAACACACCAGTAACTCCAGCTCTGAATGGCTTAAGAAAAACAAAATTAAAACTTTGGAGTGGCCTAGTTAAAGTCCTGACCTTAATCCAATTGAGATGCCATGGCATGACCTTAAAAAGGTAGTTCATGCTTGAAAACCCTCCAATGTGGCTGAAATATAACAATGAGTGGGCCAAAATTCCTCCAGAGTGTTGTAAAGACTCATTGCTAGTTCTCGCAAATTCTTGATTGTAGTTGTTGCTGTTAAGGGTGGCTCAACAAGTTATTGGGTTCAGAGGGCAATCACTTTTTCACACAGGGCCCTGTAGGTTTGGATTTTTTTTCCCTTAATATTAACCGCTTCCCGACCGCCCACTGTGTATAAACATCCGCACTGCCTGGGCTCTGTGCAGCGCCGATATTTATAAACAGTCGGTGGTCCCGCAGCTCTCAGGACCCCCAGGGTCCTGCAAGCGCTGCGGGTGTGGTGCAGAGCGACAGCTCTGACAGGGGACATCATCGGGACCTGATTGGATCGGGACCCAATGATGTTAACCTTTTGCTATCTTCTAGATGCCGCGATCTATAACGATCGCGGCATTTAGAAGATAGTGAGAGGAGAGGGGGTCGTCCACTTACCTCTCCGACGGCCCCCCTGATGTCTGAGAGGACCTGCCGTTGTCATGGCAGCCGGAGGTCACATGACTGCCTCCGGGTCTGCCATGTACGGTGTCCTGCTAGGCTCAGCCTGCAGCTGAAGTCTAGCAGGAGACACTGACTGTGAAACTGTCAGCAGAGCTCTCATGCAATGCAATGCATGTCTATTGCATTGTATGAGAACAGTGATTAGAAAAATAAAAATGAATGTCCCATACAGGGACTAAGTAAAAATGTAAAAAAAAAGTCTAAAAAATGTTTTCAAACTGTTTAAAAAAAATAAAATAAAATAAAATATTAAACCAATAAATCCGTATATTTATGCAAAAACAAAAAAAGTACACATATTTGATATCGCCGCGTCCGAAACAACCTGATCCATAAAACTGTCACACTAATTAACTCCTTCTGTGCACACCGTAATAAAAGTAAATAAAAAACGGAGCAAAAAAACTATGCTTTTTCATCATATCGACAAACAAAAAGTGGAAACAAATGCGATCAAAAGCAAAATGGAAATAAAAATGGTACCGCTGAAAACGTCACCTTGTTCCGCAAAAAAAAAAGCCGCCATACAGCTCCATCAGCCGAAAAATAAAAAAGTTATAGCTCTCAGAATAAAGCAATGCAAAAAAAATATTTTTTCTATAAATTTGTTTTATTGTGTAAAAGCGCCAAAACTTAAAAAAAATATATGGTGAGTGTAGTATCGCTGTAAACGTACTGACCCGAATAATAATGCTGCCTTATCACTTTTACCACACGCAGAACGGCATAAAAAAAACCCTCAAAAAACAATTCCTGAATTGTTGTTTTTTGTTAATTTTACCACCCAAAAAACGGAATAGAAAGCGATCAAAAAATGCCACTTACCCAAAAATGGCACAAATCAAAATGTCAACTCGTCCCGCAAAAAACAAGCCATCACATGACACATGTCGGCCGAAATATGGAAAAATTATAGCTCTCAAAATATGGCGATGCAAAAACTAGATTTTGCAAAAAAAGCATCTGTTAGTGTGTGACAGCTGTCAATCATAAAAACCCGATATAAATCTGGTATCTCTGTAATCGCACCAACCCGAAGAATAAAGTAATCTAATCACTTATACCACACGAGGAACGGCGTAAAAAATAAATAAAACCAATTCTTCACCTGCTGTTGATTTATTCATTCTGCCTCCCAAAGATCGCAGTAAGGCTCTGCTCACATTTATCCTGCGCTCTGCACTGAGCACTTACACCAGAGTTTTCGTGTAAATCTCTGAAATACGTGATTCAGACGGAACCCATGACAGAAGATTCCCTGTAATGAGGCAGATATAGGCCACTGTGGATGCCGTCTGGCCTGTGATCCCACGGTGTCAGTTTTTTTAGGCGTGCATAAAACTGCGGTTGGCAACAGTTTTGTGCACTTCTGCAAAAAAGGACAACGCTAAACAGAGGCCAGACGGAGTCCAGAGTAACTCTGCTGCCTCATTACAGTGAATGGATCCCGCAGGGGTTTCATCTGAATTACATCACTTGGAAATTTAGATGGAAACCCCGATGTAAGTGCTCAGCCTAGGGCGCTGGATAAATGTTACGTAAAATGTTCCCAATAAAAGCTTCAACTCAGTCCTCAAAAAAGCTAGTCCCCACTCAGGTCCGTTATCTGTTAAAAATATAAGGGACTTCCAAGTTACTGGTAGCAGAAAGGCTCTGGAAAAGCGAAATGGCCCTTGCCCCCCAAAAGAAATTCAGAAAATGTTGTGCTCCCAAATCCAAATGCCTATTCTACAATAATTTGTTCTCCAATTGTCAAATAGCGCTCCGTCCCTCCCAGATCTCGCCGTATGGCTAAGCGGTACGGTACAGCCACATATGGGGTATTGCCACTTTTAGAAGAAATTGTGTGACGCATTTTGGCACCATTTTTACCCATTGCCCGGTGTGAAAATGTAAAATCTGAGGGTAAAACATTTTTTTGTGGTAAAAATATAATTATGTTTTCTTCACTGCCCAATGGTATAAATTTAAAAATTAAAAAGTACTCACTACTTCCCTAGATGAATTCCTTGAGGGGTCTAGTTTCCAAAATGGGGTCACTTGTGGGGAGTTTCCACTGTTTAGGCACATCAGGGGCTCCCCAAATGCGACATGGCGTCCGCTAATTATTCAAGCAAATTTTACATTCAAAAAGTCAAATGGCGCTCCTTCCCTTCCGAACCCTGCCGTGTGTCCAAACAGTGGTTTTCCCCCACATATGGGGTATCTGCTTACTCAGGAGAAATTGTGCAACAAATTTCATGGTGCAATTTCTCCTGCTACCCTTATAATAATGCAAAATTTAGGGATGAAAAACGTTTTTGTGGGAAAAATGTGAAAATTTTATTTTTACAGCTCAATATTATAAACTTCTGTGAAGCACCTGGGGGTTCAAGTTGCTCACCACACATCTAGATAAGTTCCCTAAGGGGTCTAGTTTCCAAAATGGTGTCACTTGTGGGGGGTTTCCACTGTTTAGGCACATCAGTAGCTCTCCAAATGCAACATGGCATCCGCTAATTATTCAAACAAATTTTACATTCAAAAAGTCTAATGGCGCTCCTTCCCTTCTGAACCCTGCAGTGCGCCCAAGCAGTGGTTTTCCCTCACATATGGGGTATCAGCGCGCTCATGAGAAATTGCACTACAAATTTTGTAGTCCATTTTTTCCTGTGACCCTTATGAAAATAAAAAAAAATTGGGTCTAAAGTAACATTTTTGTGAAAAAAAGTTAAATGTTCATTGTTTTCTTCCACATTCCAAAAATTCCTGTGAAACACCTGAAGAGTTAATAAACTTCTTGAATGTGGTTTTGAGCACCTTGAGGGGTGCAGTTTTTAGAATGGTGTCACTTTTGGGTATTTAATGTCATAAAGGCCCCTCAAAGTGACTTCAAATAAGATGTGGTCCTTAAAAAAATGTTTTTTGTAAATTTTGTTGGAAAAATGAGAAATCGCTGGTCAACTTTTAACCTTTATAGTTTCCTAAGAAAAAAAATTTGGGTTCCAAAATTGTGCTGATGTAAAGTAGACATGTGGGAAATGTTATTTATTAACTATTTTGCTTGACATATCTCTCTGATTTAAGGGCATAAAAATTCAAAGTTTGAGAATTGCAAAATTTTCGCAAAATTTCAGATTTTTTCACAAATAAACGCAAGTGATATCGAATAAATTTTTACCACTTTCATGAAGTACAATATGTCACGAAAAAACAGTCTCAGAATCAGGGGGATCCGTTGAAGCGTTCTAGAGTAACTACCTCATAAAGTGACAGTGGTCAGAATTGAAAAAATTGGCCTTGTCACAAAGGCAAAAACAGGCTCTGGCGCGAAGTGGTTAATCGATAGATGTGTGTATATATATATATACCTATATCTATATATAGATATAGGTTTATATCTATATCTCTCTCTCTCTCTCTCTCTCTCTCTCTATATATATATATATATATCTATCTAGATAGATATAGATAGATATACAGTAAATATATATCTATCTAGATAGTTATAGATAGATACGTATATATAGATTTATATATATGTGTGTTCTGTTTGTATATTTATATTCGATGATAGCAATGTTTCTTTACAAATTTATCTAGGTTCTCAAGGATTAGCACCACAATTACAGGACCATTACTGTATAATGAACAATTCACACTTGCCAGCAAGCAAAATAAGCTAGAAGAATGAAATTATATAAAAAGACAGCTAATAAAACTCAACCACTCAACTTCACTTCACCCCCCAAAAAATAGCAGATTGAACTCAACAATTTATTGGAACAATGGGGAAGGATGGTGAATTTCCATTTATCATAAGCAGCATTTGTAAGGAAGCATTTCTGCATTTTAAATAATCTTATTCACATTTCATGTTCTGTCATGGAAGGACCACTTTAAAGAGCAATTTCTTTTTTTGATAAATATTGTCTCTCCAGGACTTTTTTTTTTTTTTAACTATTCAATTTTCACCGAGGCTCCAAATATTCACGGAAGATTGCAGTCACAACAACAAAATCTCTTAATATATTCCTAGTGATACTTCTGAATATTAATAAAAATTAATAATTAATTTTGCCTTTGGCATTGCAAGAAATACTAGTTTTAATTAGTGTAGTGTACTCTTATACAATTAAAAAATAATTGATGTCCACACTTATTGGCGGTTTCTGTGATCTCTTTTCCTGTTGTCAACAAACTGCTTGGAAAACAAGTTCAAGACTGTTTTTCTGTCCAATTGACTTACAGACCTAGTGCATTATACAAATCTACCAAGATTTAACGCAACCATTTTTATTTGATGTTATAAACAAGTATATTGTAAAGAAAACTGAAACTAAAAGACATCCTGCTCATTTGAAAACATACAAATTAAGGGATTTTTTTTCGGCATTTCTGCATGATTCATATAGGGCGGTGTGCTTCACTTTAGTTCCTTGAATTTATATTTATGGCAGAAAAGAGGAAAGAGAATATCTCAGCAAATTTACACCGAGGGTAACATAAAGTAGCGTCAGTCACACTGATTTCAGTGCTGTGTCATTGTGGTGTGACTCCTTCGCTCTGGCAGGAATTCGCTGTTGATTGACAATTTTCTTCCTATCATTGTGCATTGGGGTAAAAACTCTCAACCAGAAGCAGGGTAGCATGCTTCTCATGAATACATTGGACTCCTGCCTCACAACACTGGTAATGCACTTCAATGATTTATTGGTTAGTTCTCCAAAACAACTACTTCACGCTGCCCCCTTTAAATATGTTCATCCTTTCTTCTATTAAATAATATAATTGCCTGTTTATGGCTGTGTCCTAAAGGGTTTTTACCATCTTAGACATGTAAGACCTATGCACGTGATATACTGTGAATGTTTGGCTCCTATCCTGAGATTATGGGCCCCCCATACCTCCCTGTCACAGTAAATGGAGCAGTGGACTCGGATGCAAAGATCTCTTTAATCACTTGTATGGGAATTCTGATGATAGCAGAGTATGCTTGTACCTCTGTGACTCTCACCTATCCTGTGGAAATGTGAGAAATGACAATACCCCTTGAATCTGCTCTCCCTGAAACACTGGTGGTATCAGCAGACAGATTTATTTTAATTACTTGAAAAAAGTTTTGTAATGTTGGTTTAACCTTGTTACACGCTTGTCTTGAGTGCAGGCTCTGCTTCCTTCACCCCAATCTGCTAAACCTTTTTGTGCTCCCATGTGATCATCTACCAAGGCCTATATAAGGCCAACCAAGACACGCATCAGTGTCTTTCTATTAAGACTCTTATTTTATCTGTGCACCACGACCTGCTCAGTACCTGTCTAATACTTGTCTGTGGTCTCTAGGACCTCTGCTACCTGTCTGCAGTCTCCAGGACCTCTGTTACTTGTCTGCAGTCTCTAGAACCTCTGCTACCTGTCTGCAGTCTGTGGGACCTCTTCTCCCTGTCTGCGGTCTCCGGGACCTCTTCTCCCTGTCTGCGGTCTCCGGGACCTCTTCTCCTTGTCTGCGGTCTCCAGTACCTCTTCTCCCTGTCTGCGGTCTCCAGGACCTCTTCTTCCTGTCTGCGGTCTCCAGGACCTCTTCTCCCTGTCTGCGGTCTCCAGGATCTCTTCTCCCTGTCTGCGGTCTCCAGGACCTCTTCTCCCTGTCTGCGGTCTCCAGGATCTCTTCTCCCTGTCTGCGGTCTCCAGGACCTCTTCTCCCTGTCTGCGGTCTCCAGGACCTCTTCTCCCTGTCTGCGGTCTCCAGGACCTCTTCTCCCTGTCTGCGGTCTCCAGGACCTCTTCTCCCTGTCTGCGGTCTCCAGGACCTCTTCTTCCTGTCTGCGGTCTCCAGGATCTCTTCTCCCTGTCTGCGGTCTCCAGGACCTCTTCTCCCTGTCTGCAGTCTCCAGGACCTCTTCTCCCTGTCTGCGGTCTCCAGGATCTCTTCTCCCTGTCTGCGGTCTCCAGGACCTCTTCTCCCTGTCTGCGGTCTCCAGGACCTCTTCTCCCTGTCTGCGGTCTCCAGGACCTCTTCTCCCTGTTTGCAGTTTCCAGGACCTTTTCTCCCTGTCTGCGGTCTCCAGGATCACTGCAACCTGTCTGCGGTCCCTAGGACCATTGTTACCTGACTGCAGTGTCCCAAACCTCTGCTGCCTGTTTTTCTTCGTGTCTCTACGGCCTGCTGCACCGATGCCAACCTGGACCTTTGGGCAATCCCTTTAATAGAAATATGCTTGCCCTTCTGCCATGACTGACAACATTAGGCTCTGATAAGGTGTCAGTCATTTGCAGACAGAAAAATAAGTCACAAAAAATAAGTTTTGGCAGCCACTCATCTCTTCTTTAAGGAATTTATGGCCCCCGGCTTGGGCTTACAAAGACTCCAAAGATATAATATAAAGTGCAGTAAAAGGGTTAAAACTTTATTTCCAATTCAGCACATAAATTCCAATTTGCAGAAATCCAAGTAAAGTGTCTAAAACAAGTAGGGCATTATTGGCCAAAAAAATTTTTTTTGCCCATGGATGCTCAATGAAGCGTTAGCAGAAGAACACCCTTTTATTCAAACTAGATTTTTATTTCCATCATATAATATGTTTGCCAGTCACCTTCCGTGAGAAGAAAATTTAAAAGGTCATCAACAAGGTTTCACTGTATTGTTCATTAATCTACTATTAAGAACCGATAGGGTAGAACATTTCAAATGTTTTAAACTTTTAATAATTTTCCTCCTGGCCTAGAAGAATCGCCTTTTTATTTTGTTAATTGCCAACCAATTGTAGCATGACTCTTGATGAAGGCTTTTTCTGTTCCTTGGACTATTCTTGTGCTGGAGAAGTCCAATAAAAAAAAAAAAAGCAAATGATGCCTTCTTATGTAACAGCTGTCTGCATTAATAACTACAAGCAGGATATGCCCATTTTATATATGGTAACAAGAAGTCAAAAATAAATCTGTAAAAGATGAAAGTGAACAGAAAACATAGATCCTGTTTTTATTTATTTTTTACAGAGCGTTAATGCAACAATCTGATTGCATGGATTTAGCTCATCGATGGCGCCTGATCCAAACGAAAGCAGGTGCCTTTGCCGACTGATTGTATTTGTTGGTCCTGATTTGCAGCATTCTCTGCCACCATACTTGATTAAGGAGCTGATGATTCACAATGTCCTAGCCTTTTCTCCGTTTCTCTTACGATTTCCAGATCTCTGCATCCTTGAGAGGTTGTATGGCATTTCTTTGTATCACTTTGCTTGACATTTCTTTTCATTGTTTTTCATCTACAAGAATTCACCAAAGATTCCTTTTCTCAGACACTCTCAAAGTTCCCCACTGTTACCTTGCAACATGTTCCTAGCTGTGCGAGTAGGGAGAGCTGAAGGACTGCTTTACTTCCACTCTCTCTGATGGAAATGTTCTATCGCATGCTGGGAAGGCGAGGCGAGCATAGCGCTCTCTACAAAAGCTAGAGGAATACTCTGGTGGCAAGGGAAAGTTTAGAAGCTTGCAAAAAAAAAAATCAGAGGAATACTAGAACAAGAAATGTTCTTCATATATCACAAGATTGATTATAACAAGTATTTCCTCAATACAATGGATTCATGTTCTGCCATTCTCTAAACACGTAACAAAATTTGTCAGATGAAGAAGCCCTTTCATAACTAGTGCAATTTTTATTTGGCCTTTTGATAAAAAAAAAATCCGAATTACAGAGCTGAATACAAATGTTCTTCCAGTCATATCTCATTTTTCTAACCTACAGCAGGTCTTCGGGCTTATTTTACAGGCTGTACGTGGTTCTTTTTTTTTCTTCTTCTCATAGATTATGCTTTAAAATCTTATGTTTGCCCATATTTAAAAGCTGTTTGTTTAAAGTTTGTCATTTTACAAAACTAAGAAAGTTGGTCTGCTTTCCTTCACATTTGTAATAGGGATTTTTGTATGCTATATGTTTGCAAATTGTTTCAAATTGCCATTTTAAAAGGATTGCTTGCTACAACTTAATTGCCCTGTTAGTACTTACAAGGCTCCCAATTAAGGACTTCTCTCTTTTAACCAAAAATGGAGAGCACATGCATAAAATGTCTCTGCTTCTAATTAATTTTTCTTGTGGTGGTTCAGTGGATTTGATCTGTTTCTAAAAATTTCACATGTAGATTACACTTGATCACTGGGGGTCTCAGCAGTGCAGACAGTCTTTGATCACATTGTAGTCAGAAGATCCTTTTTAGGATATTTTTAGGATGTAAAAAAAATTGTCCGAAGTTGACAAAATCCTTAATTTTCCTGGTAGCAAACTTGCGTTTGTTTCCCCGATTGATAAAATTTGATTGTGGCATCATCCTTATCGAGACCATCTTTACCACTACCCGACTCTGTCACAAAGCTTTTTTGAGGTGTCTACCTGTTATTCCACTCTCTAAACAAAGGGATCTTTATAGAGATTGCTAGATATTTTTTCACATTTTCTAAATACAAGTGCCACGGAAAAAAGTCTTATCCTTGCCTGACAGTCAAAGTCATCAATAGTGTCGTAGAATCACAGAATGTTAGAGTTGGAGGGGACCTCCAGGGTCATCTGGTCCAACCCCCTGCTCAATGCAAGATTCACTAAACCATCTCAGACAGATGTCTGTCCAGCTTCTGTTTAAAGACTTCCATTGAAGGAGAACTCACCACCTCTCGTGGCAGCCTGTTCTACTTGTTAATCACCCTTACTATCAAAAAGTTTTTTCTAATATCTAATCTGTATCTTCTCCCATTCAATTTCATCCCTTCTAGTCTTTCTTTGTGCAAATGAGAATAAAGCTGATCCCTCTACACTGTGACAGCCCTTGAGATATTTGTAGACAGCTATTAAGTCTCCTCTCAGTCTTCTCTTTTGCAAACTAAGCATTCCCAAATCCTCTAACGGTTCCTCATAGGACACTGTTTGCAGACCAGTCACCATTCTGGTTGCTCTTCTCTGCACTTGCTCCAGTTTCTTCATGTCTTTTTTAAGATCTGGTGCACAGAACTGGACACAGTATTCCAGATGAGGCCTGACAAAGAGGAGTAGAGGTGGACAATTGCGCTACGTGATCTAGACTGTATGCTTCTGCTAATGCAACCCAGAATTATGTTTGCCATTTTTGCCCCTGCAACACACTGTTGACTCATGTTCAGTCTGTGATTAGTATACCCAAGTCTTTTTCACATGTGCTGTTGCTTAGCCCTATTTCTCCCATTCTTTGTATACTTTTTTCATTTTTCTTGCCAGATATAGGACTTTGCATTTCTCCTTTTCAAAAACCATTCTGTTAGTTGCTGCCCACAGTTCCACTTTGTTTAGATCTTATTGAATCCTCTCTCTTCTCTAGTATTAGCTATACCTCCTAGCTCTGTCATCAGCCAATGTAATCATTTTATTCTCAATTCCTTCATCTAAGTCATTGATAAAGATGTTCAACAACACAGGGCCCAGGACACAGCCTTGTGGTACCCCACTTGAGACATTCTGCCAACTGTATGTTCAACCATTTATGACCACTCTTTGGCTCCGATCACTAAGATGAATCCACCTAAGGCTGTGTGCCCACCATGCGTTTTTTATGCGTTTCCGAAGCGGACGTTTCGCCGCAGAAACGCTTAAAAAACGCTTGCTAGAAGGTCTGCAATGTTCCCCAATGATAATCAGCATGTGTAATCCACATGTGCAATCCACATGTGCTGTGCACATGCTGCTGAAATTTCTGCTGCGGATTATCATTGCGGAAAAATCCATAGCACTACCAATTATTTTGCGTAATCTCGGCGTTTTCACTGCCATAGACTTGCATTGAATCGCTTTATATCCGCATGACTACATGTGCACATGCGGATATTAAGCAATTCAATGTGCGGATGGTACCCGGGTCTGGAGAAGAGGAGACTCTACTCCAGATCCGGGTACCATAGTACCTGTAAAAAAAAATAATTAAAATAAAAAAATACATTATACTCACCTTCCAATGTTGCCCAGTCTCCATAGTGATGCGTCCTGGCTCCCCGGCAACTCGCGATGGTCTAAAAGGACCTGCCATGACGTCATTTAGTCATGTGACGGGTCACGCGACCGCTGACATCGGCGGTCGCGTGACCTGTCACATGACTAAATGACATCATGGAAGGTCCTTTTAGACCACCGAGAGCCGCCCAACACACGGAGGAGACCGGAGGCCATTGGAAGGTGAGTATAATATTTTTTTTTCACCATTCTTTTACTATAACTTGGTCACACTATATAAATCCATGCCGGTTGCATAGATTTATATAGTGTGACCAAGTAGCCAAGCACTTTCCAAGTGATGCTAAAATCGCTTGGAAAGCGCTTGACAATCCGCATGCGAAATCGCATGATCAAAACTCTTCACTTACGCCTGTCCCTGGCAGGAAAAACGCATGTAAAATCCGCATGCGTTTTTTCTGCCAGGGAGATGCAGAAACACTCAGGAAAAATCCAGAGCATTTCTGCATCGTGGGCACTTAGCCTAACAGTTGCATTGTCTATTCCATAGTTAGTCATTTTTTCAATAAGAATGGTATGAGATACTTTGTCAAATGCTTTGCTGAAGTCAAGATATGCTAGATCTACTGAGTTTCCCTGATCCACCCTGTCAGTGATTCTGTCATAGAAGGAAATTAAGTTAGTCTGACATGACTTATTAGATACAAACCCATGCTTGCTCTAGTTAATCACTTCATTCTCATAAAGGTACTTGCATGCATGTTGTTTAATAATTTATTCAAAGATCTTTCCTGGTATAGAAGTAAGGCTCACTGGCCTATAGTTCCCTGGGTCCACCTTATTCCCCTTTTTTGAAGATAGGGACAACATTCGCTCTTCTCCAGTCTTCTGGGACTTCTCCTGTTCTCCAAGAATTTTCAAAGATTATGGAGAGTGGTTCAATAATTTCCTCTGTTATATCCTTCAGTACTCTAGGATGAAATTCATCTGGACCTGGAGACTTGAATTCATTTATGTTAGCTAAGTATTCCCTCACTATCTCTCTGTTTATAGTGTGTATTCTTCTATTCCTTCGATAGCACGTATTCTTCTATTCCTTCGATAGCACAGTGAAGATCAGTTGATGTTACATTTAGTTTCTTAGAGAACACAGAAGCAAACTAGGAATTTAAAAGTTCAGTCTTCTCAGCGTTATTTTTTACCACTTTACCACTTTCATCCTGTAAAAATCCTATAGCATCTTTGACTTTTCTCTTACTTTTGAACCCCCCCCCAAAAAAAATCCTTTCTTATTGCTTTTGACATCTATTTCAAACCTTAATTCATTTTCAGCTTTAGCTAATCTGATGCATGCCCTACAGGTTCTGCAGATAGCAGTATATTCTTCTTTAGATATGCCTCCCTCTTTTCATTTGATAAACATTTCTTTCTTCCTTTTTAGCATGTGCTTAAGTTCTGTGTTCATTCATCCTGGTTTCCTTAAATGCTTACTATTCTTCCCTCTTCTAGGGATTGTTAATGATTTGTGCTTTGAGAATCTAATTTTTCAAAATTTCCCATCCTTCCTGCACATTTCTGTCCTTAAGAACATCTGGCTATTGGATCCCTCCTATCCTCTTTCTGAGTCCCTTAAAATCTTACGTCAGAAATGTTACTCCAGTCGTAAACTGGAGTATAATTTCTGGTGAGACACACACCACCGGTAAGGTGCGCTGAATTCATTAAGTGGCCTGCGGCTCTTAATAAATTCAGCACATTTTATTACTGCATGGTCCTCCTTAAGACTGACATAAGAAATGCCAGTGTTAATTATTCGGGGCCTAAGTTCCTGATTTATCATTGACTCTTTCTTTTGTCTTATCTTTCTTTTTGAGTTAGCGCTTTTTGCGCCAAATTAATCAAAATGGCACACGTTGCTTGATTTATTTGGCGCACATTCGAAGATGCTTTATTTGTGATTTTTTTTTTTTTTGAGTAAGAGTTACATAACTCTTTCAGTAAACTTTAACACGTTGCATGTTCATTATCAACTGTGCAAAAAAATAGATTTTGTATTAAATTTATGACAATTTTGAAAATCTCAAATGATAAATTAACTGAAAATAGCTGTGTAATAAAAACCCCTCTCACATTGTCAGACAAGCTTAACAAATGATGACTTAAAAAAGCTAAGGTAACAATGGCAAAAAGTCATAATGAATTTGTGGCAGAACTAAAAATGGCTAAAACCCAAACTTGGTTAAAAAGGGCACAAAAATACTGCTAAATCATAATTGCCTTATGTTTTGGATAAATGATTGAAGTGAGCTGTACAAATATTTAGGATTCTATTCTGAAATTCAAGTGTTAATTAACTCTTAGGTCCTACTTTGTCCTAGCCTTGGGAAGATCTTGCCAACATGACAAGGAACAGATAGTAGTCTTAGGACTCTTAGTTCATCTTTGATTTGAGAAGATACTTGGAAAAATCAAGTTTTATGGCTTTGATGTCTTTGAGATCACTCATTTATATTATACTGTAACATAAGGAGATGTTTATATTGTCTGTAAATGGTAATAATTGGGTTACAATTTCTGGTGCTAGATCTGAATTCATTAAACAATAAAATAAGTATTAGTATGCAAATTTTCCTTGTGAAGGCTCCTCATTGAAAAGTAATGGCTATTAGATCCCAGCCTAAATAAAGGTCATTAGACAGTGCGGTGTCCTTAATTTTACTTTTTATTTTCAATATGAGCGAGTATAATGTGTCAGAGTTAGAAAATTCAAGGCCAGGATGTTAATCACAACTAAAGTTCTGCCATTTTCCAGAGTCTGCCCTTTTATCTTAAATTAACTAAATATCGGTGGTTGGAAAAAGCATATTTTAACTTGTTAGAGAACTTGTAATACTGTTAATCATGAGCTTTGACAGATGTACAGTTTATATGGGGCTTGATAGCTCCTGTAAGTGTTAATACTCTGAAGAATAGTGGCTACATTTTACGAAAACACATGAAACATCTCGCTTTCTATAAAATGCAGAGTCCAACGACTACATTCTTTGTCAGTCGAAGATCATGATTAAAGAGTTTATCAGAATGATATAGTGTTTATATTCTGTGACACAGAATATCCAGAATTTAATTCAATTGTCTTCACAGCTATAATTAATCAAGAAAAATGTAATTTTAGTTGACAACATAGACTATTTGCATGAAGGAAAGTTTTATGGCTCTGATGAACGGTGGCCCTCTAAATATCAACTATTAATAGTGATCACAAACTATATTTTATCTTAAAGGAATCAGACAAAAAAATGATCTATAAATCAGTCATTGCCTCCTTACAAGCAACAGCTTTCAAAAGGACTTTCCTGAGAAATGAACCTCTCCTGCTTCAGCTGGTTTCACCATGAAATTGGACAAAGCAACTTTTTTTTTTTTCTTTAACATTGAAGAAACTTGTGCAGTCATCTTTTTTTTCGAAGTTCCTTAACTGGTCATGCATGCCATGATTTTCATTTTTACCCAAATGAAGATGGAGGGACATGGTGGGTAATGAGCAAAACTTAAGAGTTGGGAACAATAGTAGAGTAGTAGTCGATTAAAGTTCAAAAACAAAAATTGGGAGCCTTCATGTATTTGAAGAGAAATAAGACTTCTCCTTAGACTATTTTTAGCATAGGAGCAAGTTTATGATCTTATATCAAGTTTGTATTAATCCAATATCTCTCGTAATCTGGCTTCGGTTCCATCTGTTTTGTCCTATAATGTCAATAGACCACCTTCCATTAAAAACACAAGTTCAAGGTCCTAATTTAATTGAAAAGTGGAATTTATAGAAACCAGCATTAACTAGATTGTGATCCATTTGTAACAGGAGCTGATATGACCATGCAACATTCAAGTTCTTGCTACAAACTATATTTTACGACACAGAGTAGAGTAAGTAGAACGTGCCTTTTATATTTTTCAATATTCTTTGCAGAACCTA
The DNA here is from genome assembly GCF_046119375.1 of Phyllobates terribilis. Lineage (NCBI taxonomy): Eukaryota > Metazoa > Chordata > Amphibia > Anura > Dendrobatidae > Phyllobates > Phyllobates terribilis. The sequence continues at coordinate 10,259,445 of NW_027362774.1, forward strand.
AAGAAAGCTCTTAGTCTCATATCACTATAACGCTGTTCATAAAACTTAAATAAAAGAGATTAACACTGACATGATTTCAAAAATATCTTTGGGCCTGATTTTGGGTGCAGTGCCCAAATTAGTTAGTGCCTTATTAGGTGTGGCCAACAACGTAGTTCACTGTTCCGCCCCCTCAACTGCAATCCTCTGCACATCCCCTTATGTTGATTGGCTGTGCTCGCTTTGGAGCGCTGCCTGAATTGAATCCTCAGCCCTGCACACACAGTGCAGAAGTTGGGAACACACAGAGTGTCAGTTTGTGCAGGTGCATTCTCATCCCTCTCTTGTCAACATTGATCGCTTACTACACACAGGATTGCACAGTAGCCGATGCCAGATCATGACAGGAAAGGGAGATGAAAGCATGCTCACACTAACACTGTGTGCACGCTCGATTCCTGCAGTGGCAGTGGCAGGATTCTATTGTCCTTCTGTGGAGTGACCACTAGTGGCTGCTGTTATTCATTTTACTAAATTGTGCTGCAATTCCACTCCTTACCACTGGAGGCTGGTATTGTGTCCTGCTATCTCCCTTTAGTAAGGTGTCCTAGGTTGAATCCGTGGATGCTATATTTTTTCCTGTTTAACCCCTTAAGCCCCGCGGGTGGTTTGCACGTTAATGACCGGGCCAATTTTTACAATTCTGACCACTGTCACTTTATGAGGTAATTACTCTCGAACGCTTCAACGGATCCCCCTGATTCTGAGATTGTTTTTTCGTGACATATTGTACTTCATGATTGTGGAAAAATTTCTTCGATATCACTTGCGTTTATTTGTGAAAAAAACGGAAATTTGGTGAAAATTTTGAAAATTTTGCAATTTTCAAAATTTGAATTTTTAAGCCCTGAAATCAGAGCGATATGTCACACAAAAGAGTTAATAAATAACATTTCCCACATGTCTACTTTACATCAGCACAATTTTGGAACCAAAATTTTTTTTTGTTAGGGAGCTATAAGGGTTAAAAGTTGACCAGCGATTTCTCATTTTTCCAACAAAATTTACAAAACCATTTTTTTAGGGACCACATCACATTTGAAGTCACTTTGAGAGGTCTTTATGACAGAAAATACCCAAAAGTGACACCATTCTAAAAACTGCACCCCTCAAGGTGCTCAAAACCACATTCAAGAACTTTATTAACCCTTCAGGTGCTTCACAGGAATTTTTTGAATGTGGAAGAAAAAAATGAACATTTAACTTTTTTCACAAAAATGTTAATTTAGACCCAATTTTTTTTATTTTCACAGGGGTAACAAGAAAAAATGGACCCCAAAATTTGTTGTGCAATTTCCCCTGGGCACGCAGATACCCAATATTTGGGGAAAAAATACTGTTTGGGCGCACGGCAGGGCTCGGAAGGGAAGGAGCGCTATTTGACTTTTTGATTGTAAAATTTGCTTGAATAATTAGCGGACGCCATGTTGTGTTTGGAGAGCCCATGTGTGCCCAAACTTTGGAGCTCCCCCACAAGTGACCCCATTTTGGAAACTAGACCCCCCAAGGCACCTTTCTAGATGCATAGTGAGCACTTGGAACCCCCAGGTGCTTCACAAATTGATTCGTAACAATGAAAAAGTGAAAAAAAAAAACACTTTTTCATTTTTATGAATCAATTTGTGAAGCACCTGAGTGTTCCAAGTGCTCACAATGCATCTAGATAGGTGCCTTGGGGGGTCTAGTTTCCAAAATGGGGTCACTTGTGGGGGAGCTCCAATGTTTGGGCACACAGCGGCTCTCCAAACGCAACATGGTGTCGCTAACAATTTGAGCCGATTTTCCGTTAAATTTGTTAGAGGACACCATGTTGCATTTAGAGAGTCCCTGTGTGCCCAAACATTGGAGCTCCCCCACAAGTGACCCCATTTTGGAAACTAGACCCCCCAAGGCACCTATCTAGATGCATAGTGAGCACTTGGAACCCCCAGGTGCTTCACAAATTGATTCGTAACAATGAAAAAGTGAAAAAAAAAACACTTTTTCATTTGTATGAATCAATTTGTGAAGCACCTGAGGGTTCCAAGTGCTCACTATGCATCTAGATAGGTGCCTTGGGTGGTCTAGTTTCCAAAATGGGGTCACTTGTGGCGGAGCTCCAATATTTGGGCACACAGCGGCTCTCTAAATGCAACATGGTGTCCGCTAACAAATTTAACGCAAAATTGGCTCAAATTGTTAGCGACACCATGTTGCGTTTGGAGAGCTGCTGTGTGCCCAAACATTGGAGCTCCCCCACAAGTGACCCCATTTTGGAAACTAGACCCCCCAAGGCACCTATCTAGATGCATAGTGAGCACTTGGAACCCCCAGGTGCTTCACAAATTGATTCGTAACAATGAAAAAGTGAAAAAAAAAACACTTTTTCATTTTTATGAATCAATTTGTGAAGCACCTGGGGGTTCCAACTGCTCACTATGCATCTAGATAGGTGCCTTGGGGGGTCTAGTTTCCAAAATGGGGTCACTTGTGGGAGAGCTCCAATGTTTGGGCACACAGGGACTCTCTAAATGCAACATGGTATCCGCTAACAAATTGAATGGAAAATCGGCTCAAATTGTTAGCGGACACCACATTGCGTTTGGAGAGCTTCTCTGTGCCCAAACTTTGGAGCTCCCCCACAAGTGACCCCATTTTGGAAACTAGACCCCCCAAGGCACCTTTCTAGATGCATAGTGAGCACTTGGAACCCCCAGGTGCTTCACAAATTGATTCGTAATAATGAAAAAGTGAAAAAAAAAACACTTTTTCATTTTTACGAATCAATTTGTGAAGCACCTAGGGGTTCCAAGTGCTCACTATGCATCTAGATAGGTGCCTTGGGGGGTCTAGTTTCCAAAATGGGGTCACTTGTGGGGGAGCTCCAATGTTTGGGCACACAGGGACTCTCTAAATGCAACATGGTATCCGCTAACAAATTGAATGGAAAATCGGCTCAAATTGTTAGCGGACGCCACATTGCGTTTGGAGAGCCCCTCTGTGCCCAAACTTTGGAGCTCCCCCACAAGTGACCCCATTTTGGAAACTAGACCCCCCAAGGCACCTTTCTAGATGCATAGTGAGCACTTGGAACCCCCAGGTGCTTCACAAATTGATTCGTAATAATGAAAAAGTGAAAAAAAAAACACTTTTTCATTTTTACGAATTAATTTGTGAAGCACCTAGGGGTTCCAAGTGCTCACTATGCATCTAGATAGGTGCCTTGGGGGGTCTAGTTTCCAAAATGGGGTCACTTGTGGGGGAGCTCCAATGTTTGGGCACACAGGGACTCTCTAAATGCAACATGGTATCCGCTAACAAATTGAATGGAAAATCGGCTCAAATTGTTAGCGGACGCCACATTGCGTTTGGAGAGCCCCTCTGTGCCCAAACTTTGGAGCTCCCCCACAAGTGACCCCATTTTGGAAACTAGACCCCCCAAGGCACCTTTCTAGATGCATAGTGAGCACTTGGAACCCCCAGGTGCTTCACAAATTGATTCGTAATAATGAAAAAGTGAAAAAAAAAACACTTTTTCATTTTTACGAATTAATTTGTGAAGCACCTAGGGGTTCCAAGTGCTCACTATGCATCTAGATAGGTGCCTTGGGGGGTCTAGTTTCCAAAATGGGGTCACTTGTGGGGGAGCTCCAATGTTTGGCCACACAGGGACTCTCTAAATGCAACATGGTATCCGCTAACAAATTGAATGGAAAATCGGCTCAAATTGTTAGCGGACGCCACATTGCGTTTGGAGAGCCCCTCTGTGCCCAAACTTTGGAGCTCCCCCACAAGTGACCCCATTTTGGAAACTAGACCCCCCAAGGCACCTTTCTAGATGCATAGTGAGCACTTGGAACCCCCAGGTGCTTCACAAATTGATTCGTAATAATGAAAAAGTGAAAAAAAAAACACTTTTTCATTTTTACGAATTAATTTGTGAAGCACCTAGGGGTTCCAAGTGCTCACTATGCATCTAGATAGGTGCCTTGGGGGGTCTAGTTTCCAAAATGGGGTCACTTGTGGAGGAGCTCCAATGTTTGGGCACACAGGGACTCTCCAAATGCAACATGATATCCGCTAACAATTTGAGCCGACAATTTGTTAGCGGATATCATGTTGCATTTGGAGAGTCCCTGTGTGCCCAAACATTGGAGCTCCCCCACAAGTGACCCCATTTTGGAAACTAGACCCCCCAAGGCACCTATCTAGATTCATAGTGAGCACTTGGAACCCCAGGTGCTTCACAAATTGATTCATAAAAATGAAAAAGTGTTTTTTTTTTCACTTTTTCATTTTTACGAATCAATTTGTGAAGCACCTGGGGGTTCCAAGTGCTCACTATGCATCTAGAAAGGTGCCTTGGGGGGTCTAGTTTCCAAAATGGGGTCACTTGTGGGGGAGCTCCAAAGTTTGGGCACAGAGGGGCTCTCCAAACGCAATGTGGTGTCCGCTAACAATTTGAGCCGATTTTCCATTTAATTTGTTAGCGGATACCATGTTGCATTTAGAGAGTCCCTGTGTGCCCAAACATTGGAGCTCCCCCACAAGTGACCCCATTTTGGAAACTAGACCCCCCAAGGCACCTATCTAGATTCATAGTGAGCACTTGGAACCCCAGGTGCTTCACAAATTGATTCATAAAAATGAAAAAGTGTTTTTTTTTTCACTTTTTCATTTTTACGAATCAATTTGTGAAGCACCTGGGGGTTCCAAGTGCTCACTATGCATCTAGAAAGGTGCCTTGGGGGGTCTAGTTTCCAAAATGGGGTCACTTGTGGGGGAGCTCCAAAGTTTGGGCACAGAGGGGCTCTCCAAACGCAATGTGGTGTCCGCTAACAATTTGAGCCGATTTTCCATTCAATTTGTTAGCGGACACCATGTCGCGTTTGGAGAGCCCGTGATGTGCCTAAACAGTGGAGCTCCCCCACAAGTGTCCCCATTTTGGAAACTATACCCCTCAAAGATTTTATTAAGGTGTATAGTGAACATTTTGAACCCAGAGGTACGGCACATTATTTGTTTACATTAGGTCATCATATTGAATAAGTTTTCATTATTCTTGAGTGCAAGTGCTCGCTACTTGAGTTTGCATCGGGTACTCAGGTATGCACCATGTACAGCGTGTGCTCGAGTGACATGCTCGAGTCCCTGCTCCGCATGTTTCACGGTTATTAGACACCCAAAAAAAAACATGCGGGGATCGCTCGTGCATGGCAGGCAATCCCCGTAAAGTTTTTTGGCCGCGAAGCATATGGGGCAGAGACTCGAGCATGTCACTCAAATACCCACGATACTAAATGCATACCAGAGCACCCGATGCAAACTCAAGTAGCGAGCACTTGCTCTCAACACTAGTCGCCATATCGTCATCTTTTTTTCTTACTTTTGAAAAAAATCCCAACCCCAGCCCTAACCCTAGCACAACCCTAGCCCCAGCACAACCCTAGCCCCAGCACAACCCTAGCCCCAGCACAACCCTAGCCCCAGCACAACCCTAGCCCCAAACCCAGCCCTAACCCTAGCCCAATCCTAACTCAAGAGTTTATTTTTGACGCCGTTCCTTGTGCGGTATAAGTGATTAGACGACTTTATTCTTCGGGTCGGTGTGATTACAGCAATGCCAGAATCATATGGGGTTTTTATGACTGACAGCTGTCACACACTAAAAGACGCATTTTTTGTAAAATCTAGTTTTTGCATCGCCATATTTTGAGAGCTATAATTTTTCCAAATTTTGGCAGACAGTCATGTGACGGCTCGTTTTTTGCGGGATGACTTGACGTTGTTATTGGTGCCATTTTCAGGCACGTGACATTTTTTGATCGCTTTCTATTCCGATTTTTGGGAGGCAGAATAAACAAAAACCAACAATTCAGGAATTGTTTTTTTTTTTTTTTTTTTATTCTGTTCCGCGTGTGGTAAAATTGATGAGGCAGCTTTACTCTTCGGGTCAGTACGTTTACAGCGGTACCACATTTGTATAATTTTTCTATGTTTTGGCGCTTATACACAATAAAAGCTATTTTATAGAAAAAAATATTTTTTAGTATCGCTTTATTCTGAGAGCTATAACTTTTTTATTTTTCGGCTAATGGAGCTATATGGCGGCTTGTTTTTTGCGGGACGAGATGACGTTTTCAGCGGTATCATTTTTATTTATATGCGTCTTTTTGATCGCGTGTTATTCCACTTTTTGTTTGGCGGTATGGTGATAAAGCATTGTTTTTTGCTTGGTTTTTTTTTTTTTTTACCGTGTTCACTGAAGGGGTTAACTAGTGGGACAGTTTTATAGGTCAGGTTGTTCCGGACGCGGCGATACCAAATATGTGTACTTTTATTGTTTTTTTTTTATTTTTTTTATAATAATATTTATTGATGGGTACATTATATTTTTATTTTTGGTGTATTATTTTTTTTATTTTTTTATAATATTTTTGCACATTTTTTTTTTTTTTTTTTTCCACTTTCACACAGTTTATACACTTTATTACTTTGTCCCACTCTGGGACTTTCACTTTTTTTTTTCTGATCGCCTGCATGGCACAGGAATGGAGCACCATCCCTATGCCATGAAGGCTGTCAGAAGTGCACAGTGTGAAGATTGCTTGGAGATGCACTGCGCATGTCCAAGCAATCTTCCTGCTCTCTGGTGACCCGGATGTTGTCATGACGACATCGAGTCGTCATGGCAACACCCGGGAAGCCTTTGCAGACTGCGCTGGAAGCCGGAAGAGGAGGTGAGTATCGGCGATCACCTCCCCTTGCCCCCGCAATGCCGCGATCGACTTCGATCGACTTCGATCGCAGCATCGCGGGGGTTAATGTGCTGGGAGCGGTGCGTGACCGCTCCCTGCACATAGTACCGGGTGTCAGCTATGACAATCAGCTGACACCCGGCGGCGATCGCGCCCGCACAGCCTGTGTGCGCGCGCGATCGCCATGACGTACTAATACGGGTCTGGCTCTTAAGTCCCAGGGCACAGACGCGTATTAGTACGTCAGATGTTATTAAGGGGTTAATGCCACATAGAACATTCACTCATTGCTTGAATATTATATCTATTCTTCTGTCTAGTTCCAGTCTCGAACTCCTAGAACTGTCTTACCCAGACTGTTCTTTGAATTATTTCCTATGCTCTCCATTGCCACAACCCAAAACGCCAAAGTATACTTGTTGTTCCTGCTCATGCATCTCTGGCCATTGGATTCCAGCCATATTCCACCAGTATCGTAACAGTCAGTGTATACACGCTTTCATTTCTCTCTCATATCAGCATCAACCACCCACAACTGTGTGATCTTGTGTACAGTGAGCAGACACTGCAGACAGGAGAGAGATGAGAACACATCTGCACACACTGCACTGTGTGCGCTCTCACCTTCTGCTTTGGCAGTGTGTGAAGGACAGAGGATTCAATTCAAGCAGTGCTATAAAGCGAGCCCTGTCCATCATCAAAAGGAAGGTGCTGAGGATTGGACTTAAAAGGGCAGAATGGTCCACTGAGCTCTTGGCTACGCCTCTTGTGCACCAAGGCCCCCTCCATTTACATATGTAACAAAACAGTTTTTTTTCTATAACTAAGTAAAATCTACTGGCCAAGTATGATTTTTATTGGGGCCAAGTCCCCTACATGAAGGTATAAATGGTTTCATTTGAGTTTGAGGGGTGACAGACTCCCTTTAAGATGTAGATACTATTCCCCTCGCCTCACATTCAGATCTGTAATGTACACCACACCATTTAAATATTTTTGTAATACTATTTGTGTGTGATACATCAGCACTAAATAGTCTACGTTGGTAAAGTGAGATAAATATAGGCTAAAATTTAATTTATGGGATCAAACTAAAAATTGGCATGTGCATATGTATTCACCCTTTTTGCTACGAAGCCCCTAAATATTTCTGCTATAAGCACTCACATTCATAAGTCACATGCTTAGTAAAAGGAAGTCCACCTTTGTGCAATCTAAGTGTCAGATGTCTGTCAGTATATACACTTTACCTTTTCTGAAAGGCCAAAGAGGCTGGAACACCATTAATAAGAGGCACCTCTAACCAAACACCATGAAGACCAAGGAGATCTCCAAACAAGTCAGGGACAAAGTTGTTAAGAAGTACAAGTCAGGATTGGGTTATAAAAAATATCCCAATTTCTGATGATACCCCGGAGCACCATCAAATCCATTATCATCAAATGGAAGGAACATGGTTCCACAACAAATCTGCCAAGAGAGGGTCGCCCACCAAAACTCGCCGCCCGGGCAAGGAGGGCATTAATCAGAGAGGCAGCACAGAGACCAAAGCTAACCATGAAGGAGCTGTAGAGTTCCCAAGCAGAGACTGGAGTATCTGTCCATATGACCACAATAGGCCGTACACTCCATAGAGATGGCCTTTCTAGTAGAGTGGGCAGAAAGAAGCCTTTACTTACACACGAAAATTGTAAGGTTCGTTTTGAGTTTGGCAAATGATATGTGGGACACTCCCCAAATGTATAGAGGAAAGTCCTGTGGTCAGATGAGTCCAAAATTCAACTTTTTGGCCACCAAGGTAAATGCTATGTCTGGCACCAAACCAACACAGCTCATCACCACAAGAACACCATCCCCACCCACAGTGAAACATGGTGGAAGCATCATGCTGTGGGGATGATTTTCGGCAGTAGGGACAGGGAAAATGGTCCAGAGTCGAGGGGAAGATGGATGGTGCGAAATACAGGGATATTCTTGAGCAAAACTTGTTTGTCAGTGATTTGAGACTGGAACAGAGGTTCACCTTTTTGCAAGACAATGACCTAAAGCATACTGCTAAAGCAACACTCGAGTGGTTCAAGGGGAAACGTGTAAATGTTCTGAAGTGGCCGAGTCACAGCCCAGACCATAATCCAATGGAAAATCTGTGGTCAGACTTGAATATTGCTGTTCACCAGAGGAAACCATCTAACTTGAAAAAGCTGGAGCAGTTTCGCCTTGAGGAATGGGCAAAAATCCCAGTGGCAAGATATGGAAAGCTCATAGAGACTTATCCAAAGCGACTTGCAGCTGTAGTTGCCACAAAAGGAGGCTCCACAAAGTACTGACTTTAGGGGGGTGAATAGTTGCGCACACTGAAGTGTTTCGTTATTTTGTCCTTTTTGTTGTTTGCTTCACCATAAAAAAGGAAGCCAAATGTTCAGTTGTAGGCATGTTTTTAACATTAACTGATGCAAACCCTCAAAAAAAACCTGTGAAATTCCAGGTCGTGAGGCAGCAAAACACGGAAAATGCCAAGTGGGGTGAATACTTTCTCAAGCCACTGTATGTGCAGGAGTTACGCAGACTACACAGGTCAAAATTTTTAATGAAGATTTTTTATTATTATTAGGTTGCTTAATTTGACATTTATTAAGCAAGTAAACAATGACAAATCAGTACAAAGGTGTCTATATCCTTTTAAGTATATTCAGAAGAAGTAGCTGTTATACATGTGGCCTTGGGAAATTAAAAAGTAACTGTGTTATTTCTGTATTTTCTGTGTATGTGAAAATCACAGGTGCTCTCTATAATGGTAAAATATTTGCTATTTAGCAGAAAGTCCACATTCCATTGTCTCTTACAATATACTTCCCAATTGGGATTTGTTTCTTGCTTGTGTGACATTTTACAATGAGAAAAATTCAAATGAACTTTCAGTAATAATTATGATGTTTCTTTTCCTTTCTAAAAACTTTTAACTACATGAAAATGTCATGAAAACAACACGGGCAAACAATGAGCTCAAACTGCAACCCGCGAGATGTTTTATGCCAACGTTTTGTGCTTTTGTCTCAGGATACGGCAGGTGAATTCTTCAATATGCATTACTGATACACCAAACTGCATAATACTGCTTGAGAAGCAGAAAGTGCCCATTTAATGGGCTGAAGTATGTTTTTAACAGCTCACTGGACAATATTATTTGTCACTGTCAATGGATGAACCTACTATACTGAAGAACAAATAGGGGTGTCTTAGGGATTTAATTTAATACCAACACAGCAAAATATATATATGAAAACTCGGATCATAGTCTTCAGACATTGCTTAGATGAGGGTAAGAGATTTAGGAGATTCGTTATTTGCTAATCTTCATATTTGGTATCGAGCGCCAATAAGTTAATTACATTAAATATCTAAACCAAAAGTATAAAATGTGTTATTTTCAAAGAAATTACCTTAAAGTAATAAAGGAAAATGGCTAAAACAAAATAACTCAGATTGTGATAGATTTTTTTATTTTTCATGTATATTTCACATTCAAGGAAATTTACACTTTTGGGGGCATATACTGAGTATGTTTTTTACTTAAACATGTATTTGTGGCTAAAAATGTTTTCAATAGGCTTAATTTGCACCTTTTACCTTCTTTAGTCTCTGTGTTGTATTGTCTATTGCTGGCTACAGAATAAGTTAATAAATAGTGTTGAGCGATACCTTCCGATATCGGGAAATATCGGATTGGATCGGACCGATACCGAAAAAGTATCGGATATCGCCGATTCCGATACCGGAAACCAATGCAAGTCAATGGGACATAAATATCGGAATTAAAATAAACCCTTTCTTTCCTTGTAGGTTATTTCTACATGAAGGAAAACAACTAAGAATAATGTAGAATGTATTGGGGGAGGTGGGGGAGACAATAAAGGCATAGAGGTTTAGCCCAGTCAAATGGAATAGCAGGAATTACTATTTTTTTATTATGTTCTGAGTTACGGAAATATTAACTATGTTAAGTATTTTTATATTTTGTCAGATATTTATGTTTCACTACTTCCATGCTCTTCACCTTCTTTTTTACTTCTCCCACACTTTCTCCTTCATCATCCTCAGCATCTTTTTCATCCACTTCTTCTTCACCTTCTTCTTCTTCACCTTCTTCGTATTATTCTTTTTTTTACATTCTTCATATTCTACTTCTTCATCTTCTTCATATTCTTCTTCTTCATCATATTCTTATTTGTGACAGGCATTCCTGTAGTTGTTATCTATAAAAGGTTGGACATTACACCTTTCGTTCTGCCCGTCACAAAAGATTTACAACAGGATTTGTCCGCGTTCAGTTTGGCCTGCAGCAGCAGGTCTTTTCCAGGGGCACCACGAGGAGGAACGGACTCACCCCCATACACTGCTTAGTCATCTTCTGCTTATAATTTAGATATTATCTTTTGCTCTGATTTTTAGTCTTATGCTTAATGTTCTTCCGCTTTTTGTTCTGCAGCTTCTTGTATTTCTGCTTCTTGGTTTTCTGTCTCTTGTTCTTCTGTATCTTGGTGCTTGTCTTCTCTTCTTTGTCTTCTTGGTCAACTTCTTCAGGGTCATCTTCTTGGTCTTCTTCGGGGTGGTCTTCAGGGTCGTCGTCTTCGGGGGTCCTCGTCTTCGGGGTCCTCGTCTTCTTCGGATTGGTCTTCTGGGTCCTCGTCTTCGGGGTCCTCGTCTTCTTCGGGGTGGTCTTCAGGGTCCTCGTCTTCTTCGGGGTGGTCTTCAGGGTCCTCGTCTTCTTCGGGGTGGTCTTCAGGGTCCTCGTCTTCAGGGTCATTGTCTTCGGGGTCCTCGTCTTCTTAGGGTTGGTCTTCAGGGTCCTCGTCTTCAGGGTCCTCGTCAGGGAGATCCAGAGTGATTACCAAGAACCATTTCAAAAAGCTTGAACTTGGAAATGTAGCAGAAGGTACAAGAAAGCTGAGGAACTACCGAGGACCAGCTGACGGTACTGGAACCCGGATGGGTAGCAGAAGGTACAAGAGCCAATGGAACTACCGAGGACCAGCTGATGTTACTGGAACTCGGTTACTAAGCAGGAGGTACCTGTGCCAGAAAGCACTACCAAGGACCAGCAGACGTTGGTGGAACTTGGATACCGAGAAGGAGGCACCTATTCCAAAGGCACTGCCGAGAACCAGCTGACGGTACTGGAACCCGGATGGGTAGCAGAAGGTACCCATGTAAAAAAAAGTTCAAGGCCGCGAGCCGGCCGCAGTTACCAAAACCCACAGTCCTACAGGGGGTGCTTGTCCCATTGGCACTATGGAACCAGCCTTCATTGCCAGATCCCGCAGCCCACATAGGAGTCACCTAAACTGCAGGCACCATAGAGTCGGCTAACCCGACCGCAACACGACAGGACAACGCATTGGAGGCAAAGTGACGTTGACACTACCCGGAAACAGCTGGCGTGCTGGAACCAGGCTGGGCAGGAGGGAGTACCCGTGCCAAAGACACTGCCGAGAACCAGCTGACGGTACTGGAACCCGGATGGGTAGCAGAAGATACAAGAGCAAATGGAACTACCGAGGACTAGCTGACGGTACTGGAACCCGGATGGGTAGCAGAAGGTACAAGAGCCAATGGAACTACCGAGGACCAGCTGATGTTACTGGAACTCGGTTACTAAGCAGGAGGTACCTGTGCCAGAAAGCACTACCAAGGACCAGCAGACGTTGGTGGAACTTGGATACCGAGAAGGAGGCACCTAATCCAAAGGCACTGCCGAGAACCAGCTGACGGTACTGGAACCCGGATGGGTAGCAGAAGGTACCCATGTAAAAAAAAGTTCAAGGCCGCGAGCCGGCCGCAGTTACCAAAACCCACAGTCCTACAGGGGGTGCTTGTCCTATTGGCACTATGGAACCAGCCTTCATTGCCAGATCCCGCAGCCCACATAGGAGTCACCTAAACTGCAGGCACCATAGAGTCGGCTAACCCGACCGCAGCACGACAGGACAACGCATTGGAGGCAAAGTGACGTTGACACTACCCGGAAACAGCTGGCGTGCTGGAACCAGGCTGGGCAGGAGGGAGTACCCGTGCCAAAGACACTGCCGAGAACCAGCTGACGGTACTGGAACCTGGATGGGTAGCAGAAGATACAAGAGCAAATGGAACTACCGAGGACCAGCTGACGGTACTGGAACCCGGATGGGTAGCAGAAGGTACAAGAGCCAATGGAACTACCGAGGACCAGCTGATGTTACTGGAACTCGGTTACTAAGCAGGAGGTACCTGTGCCAGAAAGCACTACCAAGGACCAGCAGACGTTGGTGGAACTTGGATACCGAGAAGGAGGCACCTAATCCAAAGGCACTGCCGAGAACCAGCTGACGGTACTGGAACCCGGATGGGTAGCAGAAGGTACCCATGTAAAAAAAAGTTCAAGGCCGCGAGCCGGCCGCAGATACCAAAACCCACAGTCCTACAGGGGGTGCTTGTCCTATTGGCATTATGGAACCAGCCTTCATTGCCAGATCACCGCAGCCCACATAGGAGTCACCTAAACTGCAGGCACCATAGAGTCGGCTAACCCGACCGCAACACGACAGGACAACGCATTGGAGGCAAAGTGACGTTGACACTACCCGGAAACAGCTGGCGTGCTGGAACCAGGCTGGGCAGGAGGGAGTACCCGTGCCAAAGACACTGCCGAGAACCAGCTGACGGTACTGGAACCCGGATGGGTAGCAGAAGATACAAGAGCAAATGGAACTACCGAGGACCAGCTGACGGTACTGGAACCCGGATGGGTAGCAGAAGGTACAAGAGCCAATGGAACTACCGAGGACCAGCTGATGTTACTGGAACTCGGTTACTAACCAGGAGGTACCTGTGCCAGATAGCACTACCAAGGACCAGCAGACGTTGGTGGAACTTGGATACCGAGAAGGAGGCACCTAATCCAAAGGCACTGCCGAGAACCAGCTGACGGTACTGGAACCCGGATGGGTAGCAGAAGATACAAGAGCAAATGGAACTACCGAGGACCAGCTGACGGTACTGGAACCCGGATGGGTAGCAGAAGGTACAAGAGCCAATGGAACTGCCGAGAACCAGCTGGCGGTGCTGGAGCCCAGGGTAAATACTAAAAACAGAGGAGCCAGAGGTGTATTTGGAGGAGGTTTTAAATCCGTAGTACAGTGGATGTGGACAAAGCAGGAGAATTTGCCGGACACACAGCTGGGGATCAGCTGACGTTACTGAACCCCAATAACACTGGAGCAAGCGTTGACTGTGCAGACGGCACTTCTGAGCAGCAACTAGCGGTATTGGAGCCCAGGGTAAATACTAAAAACGGAGGAGCCAGAGGTGTAATTGGAGCAAGTTTTAAATAAGTAGCACAGTGAATATGGACAGAGCAGGAGAAATTGCCGTGAACACAGCAGGGGAACAGCTGACGTTACTGAACCCCAATAACATGGTAGCAAGTGTTGACTGTGCAGACGGCACTTCCGAGCGCCAACTGGCGGTGTTGGAGCTCAGGGATAATACTGAAAACAGAGGAGCCAGAGGTGTATTTGGAGGAGGTTTTAAATCAGTAGTACAGTGGATGTGGACAGAGCAGGAGAAATTGCCGTCCGCACAGCAGGGGAACAGCTGACGTTACTGAACCCCAATAACACGGCAGCAAGTGTTGACTGTGCAGACGGCACTTCCGAGCGCCAACTGGCGGTGCTGGAGCCCAGGGATAAGAATGAAAACAGAGGAGCCAGAGGTGTAATTGGAGCAACTTTAAAATGTGTAGTACAGTGGATGTGGACAAAGCAGGAGAAATTGCCGTCCGTACAGCAGGGGAACAGCTGACGTTACCGAACCCCAATAACACGGCAGCAAGTGTTGACTGTGCAGACGGCACTTCCGAGCGCCAACTGGCGGTGCTGGAGCCCAGGGTAAATACTAAAAACGGAGGAGCCAGAGGTGTAATTGGAGCAAGTTTTAAATAAGTAGCACAGTGAATATGGACAGAGCAGGAGAAATTGCCGTGAACACAGCAGGGGAACAGCTGACGTTACCGAACCCCAATAACACCGCAGCAAGTGTTGACTGTGCAGACGGCACTTCCGAGCGCCAACTGGCGGTGCTGGAGCCCAGGGATAAGAATGAAAACAGAGGAGCCAGAGGTGTAATTGGAGCAACTTTAAAATGTGTAGTACAGTGGATGTGGACAAAGCAGGAGAAATTGCCGTCCGTATAGCAGGGGAACAGCTGACGTTACCGAACCCCAATAACACGGCAGCAAGTGTTGACTGTGCAGACAGCACTTCCGAGCGCCAACTGGCGGTGCTGGAGCCCAGGGATAAGAATAAAAATAGAGAGGAGCCAGAGGTGTAATTGGAGCAAGTTTTAAATAAGTAGCACAGTGAATATGGTCAGAGCAGGAGAAATTGCCGTGAACACAGCAGGGGAACAGCTGACGTTACCGAACCCCAATAACACGGCAGCAAGTGTTGACTGTGCAGACGGCACTTCCGAGCGCCAACTGGCGGTGCTGGAGCCCAGGGATAAGAATGAAAACAGAGGAGCCAGAGGTGTAATTGGAGCAACTTTAAAATGTGTAGTACAGTGGATGTGGACAAAGCAGGAGAAATTGCCGTCCGCACAGCAGGGGAACAGCTGACGTTACTGAACCCCAATAACACGGCAGCAAGTGTTGACTGTGCAGACGGCACTTCCGAGCGCCAACTGGCGGTGTTGGAGCTCAGGGATAATACTGAAAACAGAGGAGCCAGAGGTGTAATTGGAGCAACTTTAAAATCTGTAGTAGTGAGAATGTGGACAGAGCAGGAGAAATTGCCGTCCGCACAGCAGGGGAACAGCTGACGTTACTGAACCCCAATAACATGGTAGCAAGTGTTGACTGTGCAGACGGCACTTCCGAGCGCCAACTGGCGGTGTTGGAGCTCAGGGATAATACTGAAAACAGAGGAGCCAGAGGTGTAATTGGAGCAACTTTAAAATCTGTAGCAGTGAGAATGTGGACAGAGCAGGAGAAATTGCCGTCCGCACAGCAGGGGAACAGCTGACGTTACTGAACCCCAATAACATGGTAGCAAGTGTTGACTGTGCAGACGGCACTTCCGAGCGCCAACTGGCGGTGTTGGAGCTCAGGGATAATACTGAAAACAGAGGAGCCAGAGGTGTAATTGGAGCAACTTTAAAATCTGTAGTAGTGAGAATGTGGACAGAGCAGGAGAAATTGCCGTCCGCACAGCAGGGGAACAGCTGACGTTACTGAACCCCAATAACATGGTAGCAAGTGTTGACTGTGCAGACGGCACTTCCGAGCGCCAACTGGCGGTGTTGGAGCTCAGGGATAATACTGAAAACAGAGGAGCCAGAGGTGTAATTGGAGCAACTTTAAAATCTGTAGCAGTGAGAATGTGGACAGAGCAGGAGAAATTGCCGTCCGCACAGCAGGGGAACAGCTGACGTTACTGAACCCCAATAACATGGTAGCAAGTGTTGACTGTGCAGACGGCACTTCCGAGCGCCAACTGGCGGTGTTGGAGCTCAGGGATAATACTGAAAACAGAGGAGCCAGAGGTGTAATTGGAGCAACTTTAAAATCTGTAGTAGTGAGAATGTGGACAGAGCAGGAGAAATTGCCGTCCGCACAGCAGGGGAACAGCTGACGTTACTGAACCCCAATAACATGGTAGCAAGTGTTGACTGTGCAGACGGCAATTCCGAGTGCCAACTGGCGGTGTTGGAGCTCAGGGATAATACTGAAAACAGAGGAGCCAGAGGTGTAATTGGAGCAACTTTAAAATCTGTAGTAGTGAGAATGTGGACAGAGCAGGAGAAATTGCCGTCCGCACAGCAGGGGAACAGCTGACGTTACTGAACCCCAATAACATAGTAGCAAGTGTTGACTGTGCAGACGGCACTTCCGAGCGCCAACTGGCGGTGTTGGAGCTCAGGGATAATACTGAAAACAGAGGAGCCAGTGGTGTAATTGGAGCAACTTTAAAATCTGTAGTAGTGAGAATGTGGACAGAGCAGGAGAAATTGCCGTCCGCACAGCAGGGGAACAGCTGACGTTACTGAACCCCAATAACATGGTAGCAAGTGTTGACTGTGCAGACGGCACTTCCGAGCGCCAACTGGCGGTGTTGGAGCTCAGGGATTACAGTTCAGGTGGTAGAAACATGAACAGAACAGGAGACCTGGATACTGTTGCCAACCAATTATTTATTCTGGAAGAGGACTGGCAAATTCATGAGAGATCCAGGCCTTGTTCATTTTGAGAAAAGTAAGCCGGTCAACGTTATCGGAGGATAGTCGCATGCGACGGTCTGTTAGTACACCACCTGCGGCACTAAAGACGCGTTCCGATAATACACTAGCAGCAGGGCAAGCTAGCACCTCCAATGCATACTGACTAAGCTCTGGCCATGTATCCAGCTTACAGACCCAAAACTTGAAGGGAGAAGAGCCGTCTGGGAGTACATTAAGAGGGCAAGACATGTAGTCTGTCACCATCTGACGGAAACGTTGCCTCCTGCTGACTGGAGCCGTCTGTGATGGTGTAGACATTTGTGGCGGCGGGGACACAAAACTTTGCCACATTTCGGCCATACTGGTCTTGCCTTGTGCTGAGGCGCTGCTTCTGCTCCCTCTTTGTGCAGAGCTTCCTCCACTGCCTCGACGCACTGAGCTGCTTTGTAAAGCACTAGCAGCACTGCTCTCGGTTGGAATGGAGAACATGATGGAATGCACCAGTGCGTCTTGGTACTCCCGCATTTTACGCTCCCGGTTCAACGGTGTTATGAGGCTTTGTAAGTTGTCCCGGTAGCGAGGATCTAGGAGGGTGGACACCCAATAATCAGCCGTGTTGAGAATGTGGGCGATGCGGCGGTCGTTTCTCAGGCACTGCAGCATGAAATCAACCATGTGCTGCAGACTGCCAACTGGCCAAGAAACGCTGTCCCCTGCTTGAGGCGTGATCTCTGCCTGCTCTGCATCACCCCACCCTCGCTCTAGATACTGACTACTAGAGCATTGTGTACCTCCCTCCTCTGGACAGATGTCTTCCTCATCCATTGACTCCTCCTCATCCTCCTCACAAAGTGTCCCCTGCCTAGGCCTTTGTGAGGAACCACGTTGCGCAGACTGTAGAGAAGCAGATGGCATTTGTGACTCCTCATCCTCCACCTCTTCCAAAACCTCGTCCCTTAGTGCTTGCAGTGTTTTTTCAAGCAGGCAGATAAGGGGGATAGTCATGCTGACTAGTGCATCATCTGCACTCGCCATCCGCGTGGAATAATCGAAGGCACGCAAAACGTGGCAAATGTCCTTCATAGAGGCCCACTCAGTGGTGGTGAAGTGTGAACGGCGCGCACTGCGACTTGTTTGCGCCTGCTGCAGCTGGTACTCCATTACTGCTGCCTGCTGCTCACACAACCTCTCCAACATATGTAACGTTGAATTCCACCTGGTGGGTAGGTCACATATGATGCGATGTTCCGGAAGACATAATCGGCGCTGCAGAGCTGCAATGCGTGATCTTGCATTGCTGGAACGCCGCAAGTGAGCGCACTCTATGCGGACCTTGTGAAGCAGTGCATCAAGATCCGGATAGTCCCTCAAAAAACTCTGCACGACCAAGTTGAGCACATGTGCCAGACATGGGATGTGAGTGAGGTTGCCTAGGCCCAGAGCTGCCACCAGATTTCGGCCATTGTCACACACTACCATGCCTGGCTGGAGATTCGCTGGCACAAACCACACGTCACTCTGCTGCTTGATGGCGTTCCAGAGCTCCTGCGCTGTGTGGCTTCGATTCCCCAAAGAAATTAATTTTAATACGGCCTGTTGACGTTTGGCCACGGCTGTGCTCATATCGGTCATCATAACAGGTAACCGTTCACGGGTCGATGTGGAGGTAGACCGTGACGGCTCCTGCAGCGCTGATTCAGAGGAACTGGAGTATGAGGAGGAGTCAATGTGTACAGACTGGATTCCTGCAATCCTTGGAGTTGGCAGAACACGTACAGCGCCACTCTCAAGATCTGTACCCGGCTCCACAACATTTACCCAATGGGCAGTGAGGGAAAGGTATCGTCCCTGTCCATGCTTACTGGTCCACGCATCAGTGGTCAGGTGGACCTTGCTACTGACGGCGTTTTGTAGCGCATGTTTAATTTTTCCCTCCACATGATGTTGCAGGGCAGGGACGGCTTGCCTGCTGAAATAAAAGCGGCTGGGCACGTTGTATTGTGGGACTGCCAATGCCATAAAGTTACGGAATGTGTCAGTCTCCACCAGCCTGAATTTCAAGGGCCAGTAGTTTAGCAATGCCAGCATTCAGAGCCTGTGCTCGGGGGTGGTTTGCCGAGTATGGGCGCCTTTTCTCCCATGCCTGTGCTAACGATGGCTGTAGACTGGCCTGGGAGTGTGAGGATGACTGGGAAAGTGGTGCTGTGGGTGGAATTACACTGTGTCTCTGTACAACAGTGCCAGAGATTCTTCCATGGCGATCCTGTGAGGAAGCCGAACCAGCTGTGTGTGAGCTGGAGGAAGAGGCTACAACACGAGCTGAAGAGGTGGTAGGTGGCGCTGTAGGTTGGCCTAGGTCTTCAGTGTGTTTGTGTAACTCCACCACGTGCTTGGTCCGCACATGTTTCCACATATTTGTGGTATTGAGGTTGCTGACACTTTTCCCTCTTTTCACCTTCTGATTACACAGCTTGCATTTGACAAAGCAAATGTCATCTGCAACTGTGTCAAAAAAGGACCAGGCACTGCAAGTCTTGGGAGCGCCTGCTTTGGATTTTGGAAGAGCCATGCTCCTAATGGGTGCCGAAGTGGAGGCTACAGGCAACCAAGTCTGCCCCCTCCCTCTCCCTCCTTTTTGGGCCGTTCGGGGAATCTCTTCCTCAGAGCTGCTCCCACCACCTTCCTGTCCCTCACGCCATGATGGGTCAAGGACCTCATCATCTACACCACCCTCTTCAAACAACTGCTTCTCCTGGGTAGTCTCGACAGCACAGTACGCACCAGAAAGTGGCACCTGAGTCTCATCATCAGATGCGTACTGAGGTGTGCTGCTGACCATAGGCACTGGCCCACCCGCCTCTTCAGATTCAGAGAGACAAAACGGTTGCACATCACTGCATACTACCTCTTCTTCAAATTCTCGAATTCTGCTTGGCTGGCCCCCTCTTTCCAAGCCAAGATATTCAGAGAACAGAAGTAGAGATGGCTCCTGTCCAGGGCTCTCTGACTGCCTGGGCAATTTGGCAGGTGGTGAAGAGACAGATGGGTGCTCTTCAGTGCTCAGGACCTGAGAGGATCTGGAACTAATTGAAGTCGATGCGTTAGCTGCCATCCATCCGACAACGGCTTCAATTTGGTCCTCGCGCAGCAGTGGGGTACGGCTAGCTCCTACAAAGCTGCGCATAAAGGACTGTTCCCTGGTAAATCTGGGGGATGCTGAGTCACTGGTGCCCGCAGCAGGCACAGAATCCCCACGTCCTCTCCCTGCAGGCACAGAATCCTCACGTCCTCTCCCTGCAGAAACTCCACGCCCACGCCCACGACCACATGCCTTACTCCCTGCCTTCTTCATCTTGGTAGACTGATAAAGATAGGCAGAAAAGTACTAAGGGCTTAGTGTGCTTATTCCTGAACAGCTGCTAACAGGTATAAGAAACACTAATTTTATAAAGTGTGGACTAGACTTTA
Source organism: Phyllobates terribilis (assembly GCF_046119375.1). Taxonomy (NCBI): domain Eukaryota; kingdom Metazoa; phylum Chordata; class Amphibia; order Anura; family Dendrobatidae; genus Phyllobates; species Phyllobates terribilis. The sequence continues at coordinate 10,279,940 of NW_027362774.1, forward strand.
ATATGAGCTAATGTGGCCTACACAACTGTAAAGTGGAGTGTTTGGTGAACTTTATTTAGGTTTTTTTTTGTCACAAAAAGACACTGGATGTGCCTAAAGATGTAATAACGATAGTATCACAAACTTTTTGTAGCTATTGCAATGTAGGAAGGTAACCTACAATGCAATAGATGAGGTTGCAAAAAATAGGCTAATACTAATCTGGCTGGGGCTGCAGCGCCCAATGCTGCAGAAAGGCTCCTCTATCTACTCCTATATAGTGTGTTTGGAATCAATTTAGCTGAATACGGATGGAACCACCACACTAATAGGAGATATCAGGAAAAATTATGAATTGGCAATAAAGGACAATGTATGAGGCAGTGACACACACTGAGTGCACTACAATCAGACGGGGTTGAAGCACACACTACAGGGTGAGCTGCACTCACACACCAGACCTTGCAGACAGCGGTGAACAGTACAGATGCAGAGCACTGTGCACTAGCGCTGCAAGACCAAAAAAATTTCTCTATCTACTCCTATATAGTGTGTTTGGAACCAATTTAGCTGAATACGGATGGAACCACCACACTAATAGGAGATATCAGGAAAAATTATGAATTGGCAAAAAAGGACAATGTATGAGGCAGTGACACACACTGAGTGCACTACAACCAGACTTGGCTGAAGCACACACTACAGGGTGAGCTGCACTCACACACACAGACCTTGCAGACAGCGGTGAACAGCACAGGGAACTGTGCACTAGCACTGCAAGGCACAGTGATTTAGAAAGTAGCTTGGGTAAAGCAGTATAGAGCAAATAGGTAGCTAAAACTGTCCCTCAGAACAACAGCATCCTATCCCTAACTGAATTCACAGCAGAGTGAGCTCAAAATGGCGGCGGTGGCTTTTATAGTGCATCATGACATCATTTCAGCAGCCAATCACAGCCATGCCATTAGTTAAGATGCCTACATGCCTAACAGGATGTGCCCACACTTCTTAGGATCCTCATTGGCTGAATAAAATGAAAATGTCTCATTGCATTATGGGAACTTCCGATTCCGGTATACGATATTGCAAAAGTATCGGAATTAAGTATCGGAATTCCGATACCGCGAATATCGGCCGATACCCGATATTTCAGTATCGGAATGCTCAACACTATTAATAAATAATCCGTTAGACAACTTGTAATTCTGTATTCTGTCTTTTACTGAGTTTCTCTCAGCTGCGATGTTTCAGAGAAAATATAGTTTTAGAAGTCGCCTGAGGACTATAAGTGTTAGAACCCTCCTGTTTGTTTTTTCCATCTTGTGTTTTGCGGTCACGTGACCATCTGCCTTTATATTCCAGCTCCGCCCTTTTGGCTGTGCTGGACTTCAGTGTTTGACTGTTTCTCTAGCCAGGTGCTTCTGTGCCTTTCTCTGTCAGTTCGTTTGGTCCTTCTGGGACTTCTAGTACCTTTTTGTCTGTTTGTCTTTTTGTGTTCTGCAACAACTTCTCTGTTTAGGAGGTGTCCCATTTTTGTCCCAGTCCTTAGTTCTTTTAGGGAACCTTCCCCTTATGCTATAGGTCTTCGTTCAGACTAGCCGAGGACTAAAGCGGGTCTGTTCGCTAGGAACAGGCAGCCCGCTACATCGTAGGGATTCAGCTTAGTTTTACTGTAGGAACAGTTTTCCCTTATCTTTCCTTAGTACATGTTGCCGATCATAACAATAAGGAGATTAGAAATAGTCCGATGACGTCCCTGGTTGGCATCTCCCAGTGTATTGACGTGGGTGTGTGTATATAGTGAAAGACCTGTCAATCAGCTGGAACAAGGTGGGGACAAGCTTTTCAAACAATGTTTTCTCTGAAATGCCAGAGCGTTTCATTAAATAATATTCCTGGCTGCAATCACGCAGTCAGGATTTGTAGTGCCTAAACCACAGGCAGCAGGAATCATAGCCTGGCTACACGAATGTATCCAGGTATATTATTTCATTTCAGCCAAAGTATAATTTGGAGAGCTGGCTGGGGACCATAGGAATAGACTAAACTAGTCAGGTGACACCCTAACTGGCTCTTCTCAGCACCGCTGCAGGTGATTGCTGTGAATACCTGACAAATTTCAATGTTGGGAATAACCCTTTAATAGAATATCATTTGTGCAATGCCAGAAAGGTTAAAGAAGTTGTCCACTACTTGGACAACTCCTTGTCATACCCCACTCTCTCTCCCCTGGACTTCCGTGCTGCTGTTGTGAAACGTGAGCCAGGCGCCAAAACAGCGCTGGCGGCACTGTCCCCACCTTCGTATGAATTGAACATGAAGAGGAAGTCAGAGATCATTCACAACCCGGACTTCCTCTTCCTGTTCAATTCGACAGAAGGCTGGCTCACGTGTCACAACAACAGCACAAGAGCCGCGGGGAGAGCGAATGATGACACCTTGAGAATGGCGGCGGAACGGTAGGTGAGTACAGGCTTTATTATTTTATCGGGGCCAAACATTTAGATCAAGAAGGGGTTGTCCTAGTAGTGGACCACCCCTTTAAGAAGATAATTCGATAGGATTTCCCGTTTAACTCTCTCAACATACAATAACATGGAACACAAACTATGTACATCATTCACTGTTTAGCATTCTCCAGAAACATCAAAGAGAAGCCCAGCATGTAGCATATTATTTGCCATCGAAACCTCAGACATCACGATGGACCCTCAACATGTCCTGTTATAAGTCAGTTATTGGATCCGTCAATTGTGGTTTCTATTATAAACTTACACTGCTCAAAAAAATAAAGGGAACACTTAAACAACAGAATATAACTCCAGGTAAATCAAACTTCTGTGAAATCAAACTGTCCACTTAGGAAGCAACACTGATTGACAATCAATTTCACATGCTGTTGTGCAAAAGGAATAGACAATAGATGGAAATTATTGGCAATTATCAAGACACCTTCAATAAAGGAGTGGTTCTGCAGGTTGGTACCACAGACCACATCTCAGTACCAATGCTTTCTTGCTGATGCTTTGGTCACTTTTGAATGTTGTTTGTGCTTTCACACTTGTGGTAGCATGAGACGGACTCTACAACCCACAGAAGTTGCTCAGGTAGTGCAGCTCATCCAGGAGGGCACATCAATGCAAGCTGTGGCAAGAAGGTTTGCGGTGTCTGTCAGCGTAGTGTCCAGAGGCTGGAGGCGCTACCAGGAGACAGGCCAGTACACCAGGAGATGTGGAGGGGGCCGTAGGAGGGCAACAACCCAGCAGCAGGACTGTTACTTCCGCCTTTGTGCAAGGAGGAACAGGAGGAGCACTGCCAGAGCCCTGCAAAATGACCTCCAGCAGGCCACAAATGTGCATGTGTCTGCACAAACGGTTAGAAACCGACTCCATGAGGGTGGTATGAGGGCCCAACGTCCATATATGGGGGTTGTGCTCACAGCCCAACACCGTGCAGGACACTTGGCATTTGCCACAGAACACCAGGATTGGCAAAGTCGCCACTGGCGCCCTGTGCTCTTCACAGATGAAAGCAGGTTCACACTGAGCACATGTGACAGACGTGACAGAGTCTGGAGACGCCGTGGAGAGCGATCTGCTGCCTGCAACATCCATCAGCATGACCGGTTTGGCAGTGGGTCAGTAATTGTGTGGGGTGGCATTTCTTTGGAGGTCTGCACAGCCCTCCATGTGCTCGCCAGAGGTAGCCTGACTGCCATTAGGTACCGAGATGAGATTCTTAGACCCCTTGTGAGACCATATGCTGGTGCCGTTGGCCCTGGGTTCCTCCTAATGCAGAACAATGCCAGACCTCATGTGGCTGGAGTGTGTCAGCAGTTCCTGCAAGATGAAGGCGTCGAAGCTATGGACAGGGCCCGCCTGTTCCCCAGACCTGAATCCGATTGAGCACATCTGGGACATCATGTCTCGCTCCATCCACCAACGTCACGGTGCACCACAGACTGTCCAGGAGTTGGCGGATGCTTTAGTCCAGGTCTGGGAGGAGATCCCACAGGAGACCATCCGCAGCCTCATCAGGAGCATGCCCAGGCGTTGTAGGGAGGTCATACAGGCACGTGGAGGCCACACACAATACTGAGCCTCATCAGGAGCATGCCCAGGCGTTGTAGGGAGGTCATACAGGCACGTGGAGGCCACACACAATACTCAGCCTCATCAGGAGCATGCCCAGGCGTTGTAGGGAGGTCATACAGGCACGTGGAGGCCACACACAATACTGAGCCTCATTTTGACTTGTTTTAATGACATTACATCAAAGTTGGATCAGCCTGTAGTGTGTTTTTCCACTTTAATTTTGGGGGTGACTCCAAATCCAGGCCTCCATTGGTTAATAAATGTGATTTCCGTTGATGATTTTTGTGTCATTTTGTTGTCAGCACATTCAACTTTGTACAGAACAAAGGATTCAATGAGAAGATTTCATTCATTCAGATCTAGGATGTGTTATTTCAGTGTTCCCTTTATTTTTTTGAGCAGTGTACATACGGAGTGAGTGTAATCTTTCTCTGTCTTACTTAAGCTGCCACCCGCAGCTGTCCAACGATCTCTGCCAACTAGCCCATAAACAGGAATGCTTGGCCTGGTCATGCTTTCCTGCCTTCTCTATGTGAGAACCGCTGCCAAAATCATCCAGTAGCAGCTTATTTCCTCGCTGAACAAAAGGATCGGGCATTGAAATCCAACTGCCCAATCCTTATGTCCGACTAAATAATTGGTCGGGTTCGGATGGCTTTTATCTAATGTGCATGGGAGCCTTTGGAAAATTTACAGATTTACACAAATCTCGAGTTCTGTTTGTTTTTCACTTTGATGTTGGTGACTTCACAATCCAAACTGTTAACATATTGAAATCTGTAATGTGAAACTGACAGCTGGTAGCACGGCAGATGTGTGTAGGACTTTGTGAAGAACAATTTAGGCTCTCACCTCAATATATTCACAGTACATCATCATCTTCCATTACTGACATCAAGAAGAGGAGCTTTCTTCCCCGTACAATGCGTGTACATCTCCTGCAGCAATTCATATCAATTGAGTGAGCCTGTTCTTCCTTTCTGAATCTGCTTCCTTATCTCAATTGACATTTTTAATTGATACATAACCTATTATTTCTCATTAGTGGGCTGAAGAAAATAATTCATGATTAAATTCTGTGCAATTTACTAATTCCACATTACGTCGGCAAGCTATAAAAGTCAATCAACAGGAAACCAGAAATGCAGCTGTTGACAATAGCATTATTTATAAGAAATTGATATTGAGTACAGACTACAGAAGGGAGGGGGCATCATGTATATGCCGTGTATTAATTATTTAACATATTTTTCCTAAACAAAAGGACTAGTAAGACAACAAGCATTTACAGCTTTTGTTCTGTATTACAGCTACCAGAGGTGTAGCAATAAAACTTAACTCTATAGTTTTGTCTAAACATTATTGAACTACCATGTAAAGATATCTTTTTCTGTCTAATGCAGTAAGAAAGCATTGTGAGTTGGCTCACAAAGATATTCCCCTTGTTTAATTAGACACCACCCCTGATATCAATTTTAGCTTCCCGTACATTTTTGTTGCAGTAGTTGACAATATAACTGTGCAGGTGTCATGATCCCGTCACTCACTGTGTCCTATTGTCGCAGTGAGTGGCTGCTCAGCCGCCCTATGGATAGCTAGGACGTGCCGGTCTGTCAGTATTGTGAGTGAAAGCTCAGCAGCCTTATAGTATGCAGGGGCGTGTCGTGCTGTCCATGTTGTGACTGAGAGCTCAGCCACCCCATAGTATGCAGAGGCGTGCGGGGATGTCAGTATTGTTACCGACAGCTCAGCCACCCTATAGTATGCAGGGGTGTGCCGGGCTGTCCATGTAGTGACTGACAGCTCAGCCACCCCATAGTATGCAGAGTCGTGCGGGGATGTCAGTATTGTGACTGACAGCTCAGCCACCCCATAGTATGCAGAGGCGTGCGGGGATGTCAGTATTGTGAGTGACAGCTCAGCCACCCTATAGTATGCAGGGGCGTGCTGGGCTGTCAGTATTGTGACTGACAGCTCAGCCACCCTATAGTATGAAGGGGTGTGCCTAGTTGTCAGTATTGTGAGTGATAGATCTGCCACCATATAGTATGCTGGGGCGTGCTGGGCTGTCAGTATTGTGACCGACAGCTGAGCCACCCTATAGTATGCAGGGGCGTGCCGAGCTGTCAGTAATGTAACCGACAGCTCAGCCACCCTATAGTATGTCGGGGCGTGCTGGGCTGTCAGTATTGTGAGTGACCGCTCCGCCGCCCTATAATATTTTGGGATGTGCTGGTCTGTCAGTATTGTTATAGGATTACCCAACAGCTCAATCAGGCCGGGCCTGCTGGCTTTCCCCCAGGTGTCACCCTGACTATTTAGCTGGCTGACAATGGTCTGAACATTGCTAGTCATAGCTTTTGCTCGGTGGTGTGTGTGCCTTGTGTCTAGTGCTCTGTTATTCTGATCTTTTGTTACCCGACCTTGGATCTTGCCTTTGGCCATCCTTTTGCTTAGCCCCTTTGTCTCAATCCCCTGTCTCAATCCCCTACCTCCATGGAATTCTGACCTCGGACTGTGACCTGTTTACTCCTTTTTCTTGCCCCCGTTTATGACGAACTCTCTTGGTATTTGACCCCGGTCCTCTTGACTCCCCTGCCTCACAGCTTGTCCGTGAGAAGTGACGTTTACAAGCGTGACAGCAGGTCAGCCAGAATGTGGGCTGATCGTGCAGAGTGGCTCTTCATTCTCATTTTTCAAGAGGGACCCAAGTGAGAATGTCTTGAACAGGGCTTATTATTGCAAAACAGCCTCCATAGATATGCAAGTTTTTTTTTGGTAAAGGGCAGCACAGTGGTTAGAAAGGTAGAGTTCCTGGGTTCAATTCCCACCAAGAACAATATCTGCATGGAGTTTGTGTATTCTACGCAAGTTTTTCTCATGCATGGGGTACTCTAGTTTCGTCTCTCACATTACATACATGCAGTCATGTGACATCATTTCACACCAGCAATACCCTGGAATCATGACCGGGTGCACACTGCCTGCTATCACGAATCAACATAAAGTGACTGCAGAATTTTTTCCCAAGCCTGGACAACCTTTATACAGCAGTTTACAATTTTCACACTAAATAGGGCTGCAAAATTAAGAAAATGAAAGTAACATTTTCTGCTTAAGTCTCTGCTACACCAACACCTCCCTTTGGCTGGTTCCTGCAAGTCTTTTATAGGGCTGCAGCTATGGTGTTCCATCTACAACACAGCACAAGACCACTGCAATCACTTAGTGATCTTGTGCTAAACAGTTATTAGGTTTAGGGGGCAATCACTTTAGGGTCCTGTAGGTTTGGATTTCTTTTTCCCTTAATAATAACGACCTTCATAACGGCATTTTGTGTTTACTTGTGTTATCTTTGGCTAACATTTACATTTCTTTTATGATCTGAACCATTTAAGTGTGACAAACATGGAAAATAATAAGAAATCAGGAAGGGGGCAAACACTTTTTCACACCACTGTAGGTAATTTGTTGAAGAGTGCGAATGCATATTGCCAATCATCCTCTGAAATTTGACTACCCAATTCCTTCTCCCAAGCCCTAGTAAAGGGTAGAGGGTCATTGCAGCTGTCCCTTTGTGTTACTTTGTTTATACAGTTGTGTTCAAAAGTTTACATACCTCGGCAGAATTTTTCCTTTCTCGGCCTTGTTTCAGAGAATATGAATGATAACAAAAAACTTTTTCTCCACTCATGGTTATTGGTTGGGTGAAGCCATTTATTGTCAAACTACTGTGTTTTCTCTTTTTAAATCTTAATGACAACTGAAAACATCCAAATGACTCTGATCAAAAGTTCACATACCCTGGTGATTTTGGCCTCCTAACATGCACAGAATTTGACACAAATGGGTTTGAATGGCTACTAAAGGTAACATCCTCACCTGTGACCTGTTTGCTTGTAATCAGTGTGTGTGTGAGCGCTAATCCCGGCGGCGCCCCGAGGGCATAAAGACAGCCGAGCGCGACACGGAGAGAGAGCGGTCGGGCGCATGCGCGCTACATCAGTGGAAAAGCATGCCAGATAGCAGGTATCAATATAATGGCGGCGTCTCCAACAGAATTGGGGGGAACAGTTTCCCCACCAGTCATACCAAGGTAGTCATAGATAGTCCCATAGATACATAGACGTTTAGTACAAGGACCTACTTGAGTATTTAACATTTCAAACGGAGTGAGTTCATCCTTACCTAGTCAGAGTTATATGAAAATTTATAAATGATATGAGCTGGAAATATGCCAGCCATGATATACGTCTACCTAGACAAAAGCCACCAAATTCTGTTAAGGAATAGAGCCTGATCCCATGGGTACGTGTCTCAATCTAACCCAGCGGATCTGTCCCAGGTTAGAAATGTTCCGCACCTGAAACGGAGGAAATCTGGGTTGTCAAACAAGTGCATTAATGGACGCAACCTACGTGATATAGATGAGATTACGACTTGCTCCAATGTTTGCAAAACGTATTGAGTGAGTATTGGTGATTGTTTAGTTTGTACATGTATTATGTCGATCCAAGGTAGAGATGTGAATGTCCAGGTAGCGAGGTCCCCTTCCAGCTTCACCCTTTGCTGATGTTCCACAGACTTGAACTCGTCCACTGCTCTTATAAGAATATTGGTCTTCGTTTTCTGCACTCTAGATTGTGAGTTCCGTTGGCAACAGGGTCTAATGTGACTGTATCGTGTGGATATGCACATTCCAGTTCTCCTAGCTAAAGATGGTCTACAAACTGTATCAGGTAAACTGTTTTCCTAAATGCAATATGACTTGAGAATTGAGAACTCTGTGGGATCTATCGGTTGCCTATGGGATTTTGCAACATGTCTATTATAATTCCCTTTATAACTGTAACACCTGCACATGGAACTGTCAGAGCAGCTACTGGTATACTGGGACTTACAGACACTAATCGTTTTTTCCCTGAGCTGCAGTGGACTACAATTCTCATGGACCCTTGTTTCAGTCAGATGACACAGCCTGGAAGGATAGGAGGGAGGAGGGACTTGGGGGAGGGAGCTGGAGAGAAAGTGAAAGTAAAACTAGAGAGGAAAGGAAGTGTGGCAGCTTGTTGTTGTGAAAGACGGAGCGCTGTGGACTTGTATCCCGCTACGCTGCGGAGCGGTGCCATCCCCTCTGATATACCCGCGCTGCTGGAGAGAGCGCGGCCCTGTCACCCGGTGAAGCAAGTGACATCAAGGACTCGGAGAGTTCTGCCGGCACTCCCACCTTATAAAGGCCTGAATCCTGCCGCCCCCAGCTGGTGTCCAGGGAAACATGCGAGCGGTTGAGACGCACCGTGAGTGCCCCTTTTGAGACTTGTGGTTCTACCAGCACCAGTTACAGTGAGTACACTATGCCACAGACTTTTTACGTTAATGTTCATCTAAGTGCACCAACGGTTATAAATTTGCGCGCCAACATCCGCGGCAACTGGGCCCCAACGTTTGGACTGAGTTAATACAAGAAAAGGGAAACCCTGCTACGTTATATTTGCAGGGTTGGGGAAGAATTAGATTGTGATGTGTATATGATTTTTATAGAGCACCGTTTCCTGTATTGTATGTTATTTCTTTAAATCCACTTCATTTCTGCTGCATAGCAATAAACCTGTTAAACCGTTTTACTCCTGTCCCGGATGAGTGTGTACTGAGCTGTGGCAGGGGCTTCCCGAATCAGCCCCTGGCAGAAGATACCAGTCCTTCTGCAGTCCCAGTGAGAGCTCCAATCAAGATTCGGGTGGAGGCACTGCGCCCTAGAGAGGTGAGACCCCCCATAACGCCCAGCGTACCGTGGTAGCCCAAAAGGGGTGTTACAGTGGAGGCACTGCTGAGATCCAGAGCTAAAACAGGAGTATTTACTATGGAGACTTTAACAGAGCAAGAAGTGTATTTGTGGTGTGAAGAGATGGATGTTACAGCTAAACAAAGCTTTGCAGTGAGTGGTGAGCTCTGTGATGCGTCTGATGAAGAGATACTGAAAATAGTTAACCGACTCACTGAACTTGCCCACCCTAAAGTGGTCGACCGCCAGAAGTTAAAGGGGGGACAGTTACCCACAGCCCTGATCTCAACCGGGCAGACATTGAGGAAAGAATACTTCGCATCCATGATAGCCGTGTCCCCAGAGTATGGTCGACAATGGAAGATCACTTGGCCTACTGAGTCCGAAGTTGAGACCCGGCAACAGGAATCAACCACTCAGCCTAGAAAGGCTAGTATATGTCCGCCCTCTACTCCACTTAGAGCCAGTCCTGAAGAGACAGCGGCCCCTGCTGATGTGCTTATGACAGCTATGGAAAAGTTAGTCAGTCAGTTTGCAAAGATGCAGCCAGAAGGGAACTACCGTCGTCTAAGAACTTTCTCGGGTGCCCTCCCCACCCCTGCTGGAGAAGAAGGATATGATACTTGGAGGGATGTCACTTTACTGTGCTTAGAAGAGTGGCAGTGCATTGATGCCGTAAAGAAGCAGAGAATAGTAGAAAGTTTGAAGGGTACTGCTATGGAAGTGGTGCAGGCTGCTTGGCGGAGCAAGCCACTAGCAACTTATCAAGATTATATGAGTGCTTTAGAAGATGCTTTTGGGTCCCCTGAAAATGCTACTGATCTACTCTATAAACTCCGTACCACCTACCAACTGCCAGATGAGAAGATGTCCGACTATCTATACAGACTAGATAAGCTGGTTCATAGAATAGTATCTAAAGGTGGAGTCAGCCCTAAAGTAGTTGATCAGTGTCGTCTGGAACAAGTGCTCAGAGGAGCTCTCACGCATGATCCAATTGCCCAGCGGATGAGGTCTTGTGATAAAGAGAAGATTCCCAGTTCTTTTCATGAGTTGCTTAAGGAAGTTCGCAAGGAGGAGGTTATTTTGGCCGCAAGAGAGAAGACATCCCCTCGGGTGACTACTGTTGCCCTGAAGCCAGCAGCCGATTGCCGAGAGATGGAACTGTTGAAAGTCATCGAGAAACAGGGGGAGCAGATTACACAATTGTTTAGTGCTCAGGCTAAGACATTACAGTGGCTACAAAGTGCTGCAGAGGTAGCCGAGAAGCAAACCCTGGCTTCAGGAAGAGAGAATGATGACCTGTGTAGAGTGGAGAGTACGAAACCAGAAGGGTGCTTTGTCTGTGGGAGTCCAGGCCATATAGCTCGTCAGTGTCCAAAGAGGTGGAGCTCAAAGAACTCTTCACATTTTCCCCATCACCCTCAGAGGCAGTCGGGAAACGGGAAAGGGGGCCAGTAGAACCCCATACTGAGCCCCCATTAGCAACTAAGACCTACTCTACCTCCCCCTCCAATAGTGCCTCATCGAAAACACTGCCTGAAGGGTTAGTGGGACCAGCCCCACATGTCCCCACATATATCAATGGTCAACCTTGTTCAGTATTGCTGGATAGCGGATCTCAAGTGTCCATCATCTTCGAAGGATGGTATAAGAGATATTTATCCAATGTGCCTCTGAAACCGCTGTCTGGACCCGTGGTGTGGGGACTGAGTGAGCACAGCTATCCCTACCGAGGATACGTGTCCGTGACACTACGATTCCCAGAGACTGTTGTTGGAGTGGATAAAGAGATACCCATCATAGCGCTAATTTGCCCGGAAGCAGAGGCAGATGAGAGACCAACACCTGTCATAGTGGGAACAAATGCCAACATCTTCCGTACGTTAGCTCAGTGGTGTCGTGAAGTTGGGGGAGAAAATTACTCGCAGACCCTATCCATCCACCCAGTCTGTCTGGAAGCCTATGTGAGGACGGAGGAGGAGAAGAGGAAACTGCAGCCTGAAAGCTTTGACCCTTGTTTTGAAGGAAGTGAGCTGAAAGGAGAAGAGAGGAGGCTAGTCATCGACGGCATGATGATGCGGGGGGCGGCTTTCTCTTTAGGCGAATGGGACATGGGCCTTGCCTAAGGAGTAGAGCATCGCATTCGGTTGAAAGATCAAAAGCCTTTCCGAGAGAGATCCCGAAGATTGGCCCCTCGGATATCGAAGATGTTAGGCAGCATCTACGCGGTATGTTAGACATAGGAGTCATCATAGAGTCTAGTAGCCCCTATGCTTCCCCCATCGTGATAGCTCGGAAGAAAAATGGAGCTATTCGGATGTGGGTGGATTATCGTACCTTGAACAAACGTACGGTTCCTGACCAGTACACTGTGCCCCGAATCGATGAAGCTCTAGATTGCCTGCAAGGGAGCCAATGGTTTTCTGTGTTAGATCTCCGGAGTGGCTACTATCAGATACCCATGTCAAAGGAAGATCAAGAGAAGACCGCTTTTATCTGCCCCATTGGGTTCTTCGAGTTTCAGAGACTGCCTCAAGGACTGACAGGTGCTCCGGCCACTTTTCAGAGATGTATGGACAAAGTAGTGGGGGACATGCACTTACGTGAGGTCTTGGTTTATCTAGACGATCTTATTGTTTTTGGGAAGACTCTGGAAGAACACAACCAGCGGTTGTTCAAGGTGCTGGATCGGTTGAAGGAGGCTGGGTTGAAGTTGTCCCTTGATAAGTGCCGGATTTGCCAGACGACTGTGAAATATGTGGGGCACATAGTCAGCAGAGAAGGAATTTCCACCGACCCCGCCAAAGTGGAGGCTGTGGTAAACTGGCCTAAGCCCACCAAGCTGAGGGAGCTTAGGTCCTTTTTAGGATTTTGTGGATACTACCGAAGATTTGTACCCCAGTACTCTCGGATTGCGAAGCCGTTAACTGCCCTTACCCAGGAGTATCCCCCTTCCGGCGGGACAGCCCACCCCTCAAGGTCAGGAAAGAGAGACTACTTCCGAGTTTATGAACTTTTTGGGGAAAGATGGACACCCTTATGCGACGAGGCCTTCGAGAAACTGAAGTCATGTGTGACCCAAACTCCAGTGTTGGCCTATGCAGACCCCAGTAAACCATATGTGTTACATATAGATGCTTCTCTCGACGGACTAGGAGGGATTCTCTATCAGGACCATGATGGCTGTCTACGTCCCGTTTACTACATTAGTCGAGGATTGACTCCCAGTAAATGCAACTACCCAGCTCACAAACTGGAGTTTCTGGCTCTGAAATGGGCTGTAGTGGACACGCTGCATGACTATCTCTATGGGGTACACTTCGTGGTTCATACCGACAACAATCCATTAACCTACGTGAGAACCACAGCAAAACTGGATGCCATGGGGTACCGGTGGCTTGCCGCACTCTCTCTGTATGATTTCAGTTTAAAATATCGACCAGGGATCAGTAACATTGATGCAGACACACTCTCTCGCCTGCCTAGTGAACCCTTAAATGAGGAAGAAGAAGGAGGATGGATAGAGGTCCCTGCCCCTGAGGTGAAGACTCTGTGCCATAGACATCAAACTGATGCCCTCCCTATGCAGTGCTGTGCTAAATTCTTAGGAGCATCTAGTGAAGCACTCCCGTTGTCGTACTGCCGAGTGACAAATGTAACCCCAGACTTTCTCCCTCAACTGACTCGTAATCAAGTCAGAACGGCGCAGCAGGAGGATCAGTCAGTGGGGGTAGTTCCATGGTGGGTGAAGAGGGGCTGGAGGCCCGAAAAGAATGCATTAAGAGCAGAGGAGTCTGTCTTGCTGACTCGGCAGCTAGAGTCGCTAGTAGTAAGAAATGGACTACTATACCGGGAGGCAAAGGGCCAGAAGGGAGGAGTCCACAGACAGCTGGTGTTACCCACCCGATTTCGGAAGATGGTCATGAAGTCCCCGCATGATGACCATGGACATTTTGGCATCGAAAAGACCACGAGTCTTGTGGCCGACCGATTTTACTGGCCTCGCATGGAAGCGGATATTGAAGAATACTGCAAATCATTCTCCCGGTGTGTGTTGAGAAAAACCTTGCCTTTGAGAGCAGCCCCCCTTGTGAACATTACCAGTGATGGCCCACTTGAACTAGTGTGCATTGATTTCCTCTCCATCGAGCCTGATGAAAGCAATGTCAGTAATGTGTTAGCGGTCACTGACCATTTCACCCGATATGCCCAGGCCTACCCCACTAAAGATCAAAGGGCAATTACTGTGGCAAAAACATTATGGGAGAAGTTCTTCGTACATTACGGGCTGCCTGCCCGCATCCATACCGATCAAGGAAGAGATTTCGAAAGTAGACTAATCCAGGAGCTATGCGCTCTCTGTGGGATCAAGAAATCCTGAACCACACCATATCACCCCCAAGGGGATCCTCAACCTGAGAGATTCAATCGTACCCTTCTGAACATGTTAGGCACTTTGGATCCCAGGAAGAAGGGACACTGGAGCAGGCATGTGAGCCAGTTTGTTCATGCCTACAATTGCACCACAAATGAGTCAACTGGATACTTTCCTTATTTCCTCATGTTTGGAAGAAAAGCCCGACTACCAGTGGATATTAGTTTTGGGACATCCATTGACCGTTCTAATGGGAATACCTACTTAAAATATGTGTCCCAGTTGAAAGAAGATTTGACAAAAGCTTACAGATTGGCAGAGCAGGCCTCTGGTCGGTCAGGGAAGCGTAATAAGACTCGCTGTGACTGTAGGGTTCGAGAACAAGTTTTACTGCCTGGAGATAGAGTCCTTATCCAACTTCTGGGCCTTCCTGGGAAGCACAAGCTTGCTGATCGGTGGTGTCCTGACCCTTACGTGGTGATGGAGAAGTTGCCCGGTGTCCCGGCCTACAGAGTGAAGCCTGAGAAAGGGGGCGGAGCTGTTAAAACCTATCATCGACACCATCTGTTGCTTGTGGGAAAAAACATCCCTTTACCCCCATTGCCAACTCAAGGAGGTCATACAACTCTTCCGTGCAATAGGAGAAGTCGAAGGTGTAAAAAACCACCCCTGACTCGAGTGGCCTCAGTAGGAAGTGACAGCGAGTCTGGGGATGAATGGGGACCTGACGGTCAATGGAGCTACAGGGGGACCGAGGACCCATGCCCCATGGGCGTAGACCCTGAAAACCAGACCCCTGAAGTAGAAACAAAGAAAAGGGACATTTGTCAGGAGGTGAGTGCACCCTGCCCACAATTGGGGGAAAGTTCAGAAGAGGGACAATTATTGAATGAAGAGATCCCCCTGGAGGAGCCCGTTCTTGAGAGACAAGAGTCAGGGGCTGAGGAGGGGGGCCCCTCAGTACTCACACGTCCCAAGCGGGACACTAGGCCACCCATGATGTTGACCTATGATAGAATGGGACATACCACTGAGGTCCCCAGGTTGATACACCCTACTTCAAATTTTGTTTGGCCTTATTTCCCGGTATCTCCCATGTGTCCAGGAGGTGGTTTGTGTGCATGTAAATTTGGTGTTAGTCAGGATGCCTTAACCCCCATTCATGTTTCAGATGGTGAGTCCTCATGTCGTGATGGGACACTTTCAATGACTCACCAGGGGGAGAATGTAACACCTGCACATGGAACTGTCAGAGCAGCTACTGATATACTGCAACTTACAGACACTAAGAAGAGCTTTGCAGCTGCTGTTAAACAGGGACCTACAGACATTAATCGTTTTTTCCCTGAGCTGCAGTGGACTACAATTCCCATGGACCCTTGTTTCAGTCAGATGACACAGCCTGGAAGGATAGGAGGGAGGAGGGACTTGGGGGAGGGAGCTGGAGAGAAAGTGAAAGTAAAACTAGAGAGGAAAGGAAGTGTGGCAGCTTGTTGTTGTGAAAGACGGAGCGCTGTGGACTTGTATCCCGCTACGCTGCGGAGCGTTGCCGTCCCCTCTGATATACCCGCGCTGCTGGAGAGAGCGCGGGCCTGTCACCCGGTGAAGCAAGTGACATCAAGGACTCGGAGAGTTCTGCCGGCACTGCCACCGTATAAAGGCCTGAATCCTGCCGCCCCCAGCTGGTGTCCAGGGAAACATACGACCGGTTGAGACGCACCGTGAGTGCCCCTTTTGAGACTTGTGGTTCTACCAGCACCAGTTACAGTGAGTACACTACGCCCCAGACTTTTTACGTTAATGTTCATCTAAGTGATATAAGTTATAAATTTGCGCACCAACATCCGCAGCAACTGGGCCCCAACGTTTGGACTGAGTTAATACAAGAAAAGGGAAACCCTGCTACTTTATATTTGCAGGGTTGAGGAAGAATTAGATTGTGATGTGTATATGATTTTTATAGAGCACCGTTACCTGTATTGTATGTTATTTCTTTAAATCCACCTCATTTCTGCTGCATAGCAATAAACCTGTTAAACCGTTTTACTCCTGTCCCGGATGAGTGTGTACTGAGCTGTGGCAGGGGCTTCCCGAATCAGCCCCTGGCAGAAGATACCAGTCCTTCTGCAGTCCCAGTGAGAGCTCCAATCAAGATTCGGGTGGAGGCACTGCACCCTAGAGAGGTGAGACCCCCCATAACACCCAGCGTACTGTGGTAGCCCAAAAGGGGTGTTACATAACAAATGTTAACAGTCATGCCCAGGTTTTTTTTATATTTGGATTGATGGACATCTTGAATTGCTTACCCTGGACAGAATATTTTTTTTTCTGTACATTTCATTTAATTTATACTTTAGAACTTGGGATATAAGTACATAGCGACTGGTCCACTACTGCAATTTTTGCATCTGCACATTTTATAGTCTGCTACATTATGATGCATTTGCATTAAAATAATGTTAGGCCCTTGTTTTACTTTTTTTTGTATTACACATTTAACAAGCCAAGCAAATCCATGGAGTGCAATCAGCATTTGCATGTTTATGTTGAGACACTTGCGTTATGGCCTCAATCTCCATTGCATTGCTGTAGCAGAGCTGCAAATGACACAGAGATTATGCAACATAAAACAGCAACCTTTAAATGGTCCTCCAAATTGCTTTGGCATTGCTACTCTGTCACTCCAATCTACTGGGAGTAAGGGGGGCCACTCAATCTCGTTACAGGGCTATCTTTCTAATGAATCTGGGTATTTTAAAATCAGAACATTTCTTGCTTTTGAATGTCAGAATTTATCTGGAGCGCCCTGGGAGAATAAAGATTACACATGGACTAACGTGATCAATACCAGTGCAGTGTCTGTAATTCAGGATGCATGGACTTCTGTATCTTTTACGCTTTATGGATGCACTTATTGTAATGATTTCTACTGCAGAACTGACACTGTAAAACTTCATTATGATCATTCTCATGGTTTCCAGATTTTATTTGTTCTTTCCATTTCACGGTTTGTGTTTTTATTTTTGTGTATTTGTATATTAACGCCTATTCAGTGACCACAGGAAACCAGCTGATACAGGGGGTCTCACTACTAGGAACCCAATAATCAGATGTCGTCATCCTAAGAAGTGACAACAAATTCAAAGTTTAATGAGTAACGACAAACTGTAGTCACTTTTTGTTTTATGCATTATATTAATAAAATCACTGGGACACACCTAATTGAATTCAGTCCAGTTGTCACAGGTGTATAAGATCCAGCCCTTTGCCATGTCGTTTGCCTTTACTAATGTGTGACAGAATCGCTCGTCCTACAGAGCTCAACGAATTCCACCGTCACCTTCGAATGGTCTTATTGAAAAGTGGAAGAAACTGTAGAAACTCGGCCTCAAAGTGAAGACCATGTAAAGTTACAGAGCGCTGTCGCCAAGTGCATAAAAGTCACCAAGGCTCTGTTAACTCAAAACTGCTGTTCAAAACTGCCTCTCATATCAACATCTTTATAAAAACTGTGTGGCAGGAGCTTCATTACATGGGTTTAGATGGCCGATTAGCTGTATGGAAACCTTACATCACCAAGCACAATGCCAAGCGTGGGATGTAGTGGTGTAAGGCTGCCACCACTGGACTCTGGAGCAGTGGAAATGTGTTTTGTGGAATGATGAATCACACTTCTTGCAGTTTAACCTCATAAAAGCTCTTTTGGGTGAATAGACAAAAATTCCCACACTTACACTCCAAAATCTTGTAGAAAACCTTCCCAGAAGCCAATATAGTTGCAAAGGGGGGCAAACTTCTTGTTATTGCCTATGGATTTAGAATGGGAAGTCATAAGAGATGTTGAAGGTGTACTATGTGTGTGTAGGTGTCCATATCTTGTATGTCCTTATGTGCTAATTTTTAGTAACCCCCAGAACTTGTTCCCTTGTTCATATGCAGAATTTAAAGATTTTAGGGTGCATTTATATTTGGCAATTTATCATGAAAGAGCGTTTCTAGCAATGCTCATTTACCAGTGTTATAGCAGAAGATGAGGCCTCTCAAATTCAAAGACCCAATCTATGCTATATAAGTCTGAAAGTTACTTTAGGTCAAAATAACACCAGCAGTGAATGTTCCTTCTTGAATCAATAATGCGTCCTTGCTAGTCATCAGAATGTATCTGATTAAATGTGTCTAATCAAATGTGTCCGATTGAATGTTTCAACACAAGAAATCAGTCTTTGTGTGCTAAAATTGTATAATCAAACCATATATGGTAAATCCGTTTCCTGCCTTCAGGGTGGATATAAAACCCATGCTTTGTAATAAAGTTTAGAGTTTGTTTGACACACATCCTGTCCTGTGTCTCATCTCTCCGAGCTCGTAATCCAAAGGATAGAAGACTCAGAATGCAGTGACCACACCAGTACCTTAATTAACAAGTGTATACAGCCTGCCAATCACCCAAGGGGTAAAATTATTTTTAAGCTTACTAAAAATCATAGTTCTTGGCAGAACATTGCTCTGTGTAGAGGACGCGGCAATACCAAATATGTGTACTTTGTTTACTTTTGTTTGTACATTAAATATATGTATTTATTGGTATATTTTTTTCATTTTTTGTTCTTTTTTTTATATATATTTTTATATATATATAGTTTTACAATTTTTAAAACTTTATTTTTACTGTTTTTTTTACACTGTTGCAGAATTGGACATCAACTTACCCTGCCCTGATTGCTCATCCAATACTCTGCAATGCTTTTGCATTGCAGGGCATTAGATCAGTGTCTCGTACACAGGGAGGACACGTGTCAGCTCCTACTCTGAGCAGGACCTTACAGGCCACCGTACCTGGGTTATCCTTTGGCCATCATTCGGCCTGGGGTCACCATGGAGACCATCGGCACAATGTGATCGCAATCGCATTGTGCCGATCAGAGCAGAGAGGGAGTTCCCTCCCTATGCTATGCTGATCGATGTTGCTGTCACTATTGACAGCGGCATCAGAGGGGTTACACGCTCATGATCGGTGCTAGCACCGAGTGAGCCGACGTGATTGTCCCGCAGTTTGTGTGTGTCCGACACCGTGCATGTACGGTGGATGTCGTGAAGGGGTTAAGGATTATTCCGTTTTGGAAATATGGCTATTAAATTGCCAATGTAAACGAGCCTTTATATAAGCAATAAATGGGTCAGACCAGGCTGTTGATTTGAGGTATTGGCTTGTCATGGAGCTAAGGCAACTAGTAGGTAAACACGTGACTGTGACATCCAAAGACCATGGGGACCTCGTCATTGTTATAGCCGGATGTTTTACAACATTTGAAGCTGTTTAAAAAAAAAAGTTATTTTGCCCTTTTAACTGGGCATTTTAAGGCTAAAGAATTGCATATCAGAGTTGTGATAATGAAGCATAATATGTCGGCTGGACTCGAATACAAGGTATATCCACTGATTCCGTACATGCAATTATTCAGCCATGACTCTCCGCCCATTATATTGAAATGTGGATTAGCTTGCATGGTATTTTCAGTTGCGTGATAGACACAAGTCCTTTAATTTTTCTTCACGTCGTCATATTTTGGACAGCATTGCTCTTTGAATGTTAGTGTTTTGGATAGCTAGAAACAAGTGAATTAGATAAATCATAGCTTGTCTTTAGCAGTTTTATAGATCCGAAGCCATAAAAATAAAAGGTGTTTGTCCATCATTCATGGATAACCCCACTGGGAGTGCTTGGCGCTTTCCCTCACATAGACACATATTTATTTTAATGCACTTTCAATCATCTGTTCATGCATCTAGCGTTGCCATGCCGGGGTCATGTGACAGGCTACCTGTGACAAAAGTAATATATTTTCCAGCTTCTGCCTGAGCATTATACAATATATATTATCTGAAATAATCCTTACATTATGCAATAGTAAGGTCTGGAGATGGGAATGCTATATATAGGCAGCATACACCAACCTCAGAAGAATGAGACAGATATTCCGAAAGATAATTTTTATTGGTATATATTTTTTAACGTTTTATCTGAAAGCAATCTTTATATTTTTTACGTTCTACATTTAAAGGTGTGTTCCCACCTGGTATAGTCAGGATGTTCCACAAATGTTCTTTAGATTCCGGTGTCACAAGTGAAGTCGACATCCCTCTCACGAATAGTGCCTTATCGACACTATTATGAATGGAAAGAATGTTGTGTATGCATGACCATCTTTGTTCATTTCTTTGCAAGCTCTAAAAAGTGTAGAATGCATTCAGAAATATGCCATGGCTTTGTGTCATGGGGATACTGCGACAGAGAGGGACCCAAAGATTGCAGTGTCTGGTTTAATGAACTCCTGCACTATTTAGAAATACATCACCATCTTATTAAACAGTTCAGGTTTTTTTTTGCCAGCAGTGCAAAGGTTAATCTGTTCAGTTGAAGCTCCTGGAGCTCTGCTACTTTGATTGTCTCAGCTGTTCTGTGTTGGCCACTCCTCTCTACTGTATATGCTTGCCTCTGGCACTTCGGAATTGCTAATGTTAGTTTTTGCTGCCTGGTTTGGAGTTGGAGGTGTAGTTGGTGTTTGGAGATTTGTTCAGGAGGTTGTTGCTTGAAGTTTTGTTTGTGTGCACACCCTCATCTTCTCGTATTTGGTTTCTCCTACCTTTTACTCCCCTGTGTTCCACTCTGTTGCTTGGTAAGTGTATTTTGTATGATTGGTATTTTCATTTATCCCTGTCTGTATTCCGTTGTTTGTCTGGTTAGTGTATTTCTATACACTTCTGCTTCCCAACTCCATGATTGTGGGAGGGGACAGATAAGGATTGATATAGGAGCATAGCAAGGCATGAGAACCTGGTGTCTCCACCTTCAGGAGTAATCCAGGGGACAGGTATCAACTAGCACACCCCTGGTTCTAGGGACCTGGTTAGCGCCCACAGTCCCAAGGCACTGCGGGACTCTATGTACGTGACATAATTGCCATTATAAAGTACTTTTCCATTTTTAACAAAGTGAACGCTAAACACCTGCAGTCATGCAAAATAACAAAATCAGATGGTTCGCGTCCATCCCAGGTCTAGCGCCAGCTCTCTGTTGCTGCTCCAGTCTTTTGTGTTTGTGCTGCAATCAATCACTGAGCTAAGCAGCTCATGCCATCTACATCAGAAATGCTTCTTGGGAAAGTATCCCTAAAGTTTAAAACTCTGCCAAAAAAGGGGTATTAATGCATTATATTATCGCTCTGTGATCTAGGAAATCATTTTAGACATAAAACCAGACAGATGAAGTCTGCAAAATAGTGCCGAAATAAGAAGCACTGCACCATAGAGCATATATAAAACTCAATCTACTTGGATCACTGTGAACTTCCATGTTGGTCATGATACAATAAGGCGCGATTTGACTAGTGCCTCTGGCTGCGGTTTGCAGTGTCAAAGTACCAGCGGATTTACCATCTTCACATTGCATAAATTTCAGGCGAATCGTGTAAGTTGTCACGCGCATATGAACCTGCTCATTGGCACACATTGCAGCAAATTAAACTAATCTTCACCCTCAATTGTCATGCAGTTCTGTGCACTCTCTGGAGTTATGATGAGATGTCTTCTCTTCGTTGGAAACCAAGTGTGTTCATTTCTATGGTTGCCCTAACTCTGTAATGACCATTTTTCGACCATGCCTATGATAGTTCTGTGGCCTAAATTATATATCTGTCTGTATCAGGTGTATCTATCTTTAATGCATGAAATTCTCCCCTTTAGGTGTGAGATTGATACTGTGTTTACCGCTGGCTGTGGAAAAGCAGAATCCCCGCGAGTTCCCTCTATTTGATCTACTAATACCATTTACATATTACATACTCCTCTATGCAATTACACAAGAAAGTTTATAAAATACATAGATGCTATCGATTTTTGTATGCAAATATAGAGGTGGTGGTAAAATAGGAGAGGAGCAGGTAAACGGCGTGGGATGTCGCAGCCACTGTCGGTAATAATCCAATAAATGAAGGATTATTCAGGTGAAGGGCATAGAATGTCACTTCTACGTGCCGGTAATAATACAATGATTACGCATATATCTGTGATGTAGGAAGGAGCATAGGCAATATCCCACCCAGTACAAATTTTACCAGCTGTGATTTCAAAGGTTGGGCTTGTTACATCTGTTAATATTCTGGACAATTATCATAGAGGCATAAACATCACTTTGGGTATTTTCTTTTTGGGGTATAAGTAGGGATTTTAGGTTATTGAACTTCAAATTTCATCAAATGTAGCATAGTATTCACAGGTTATTTATTTTTTTCTTTATAGTTCTGGTCCTGTCTTATCTGATATCAGTGATGACTTTTCAGAATAAGCTGTGTATGACATGAGGAATAACACTATTAATGGCCATTATACTACTTTTTTTACTATTGACTTTTTTCACCACTTCAATATTTTATATTTTTTTCTCATGTAGACTATAACTCTAATTTTCAGTAATCTCAGAACTATTGAGTGGAGACTAGCCGCTGTGATGTCTCCCGTTCACAACACACACATAAATGTGTTGTCTCTATGTAGCACATGTTCAGAAGTAGCTGCAGCAAAGAAGACATTATATAGCATTATCCAGCACTGTAGCTCCGAATCCAGCTCTGGGGTGAGATAAAACATTTACTAGAAAGCAGCGGCACTGTTTGTGCTTCCCTGCCTTTTTTTCTGATCCTTCAGTGAGCTGGCAGCTGTCATGCGTCTGTGTTCGTACCCTTAAGAATGTGCTTTGTGGTCGGCTTCTCTGTCTGCCGAGCCACTGCAGATACACCTTTTTCTTTGGATGTTTAGTTCCTGTTATCCTTGCTTCAGTCTTTTTAGGGTAATAGGTGTTTTCATTTACTCATTTGTCTGCACTATCACCTTTCGGGTGCGGCTTTATATACTTTGCCCTTGCTGGTATTTCCTGCTGGTGATATTCTCATTTGACTGTCCAGCCATACTGCTGTAGTTTAAGCCAGTCAGTGAAAGATCAGCTAGGGATTATCTCTCTGCTGTTTGTTCTTTACCCTGCACCCATCTTCTGTTTCTTTTAGGAAGTAGGCGGCTTATTCTTTAACAGTTTGTGGTTTGTTTTACTCACTCTGGGATCTTTTTCTATTTTAGCACACTTCCTTATGTAAATAATTTGCACTCTGCTCTGCCCTCTGGTTCTTTAGGAGGAACATGAAGCGTTTGACGGCTTTTCAGGCAGCATAGGTCCGAGTTGCCATTGTCTAGTCTGTGGTTAGGGCTATCTCAGCTCACGCGGGAACCAATAGGGACTGCAAGGTCACGATCTCTAGTCTGTACAGGAACCGGCAAGGTCAGTTGCAGTTTTAGTGTGTTACCTATTTTTCCTAGTGAGTTGCTATATTATCATAACAGTAGCCCATCTTAAATCCAGAAGAGCAGAGTTTAGCAGTGTTTCTGAATGAATGATTAGTCTAGATGTCAGGGAGAGGGGTTATGAAGAAGAAATGGCTCATAAGCAGAGATAGAAACATATTTCTCTGATAACATATATTACAAAGTTACTTGTATTCACCTATACTAATAATTTATGAACGGATTATTGAAGCCAATAGTGACCATTTAGCTTTATGTAATTAAATCTGATATTCTTGCAACTTTTGAAATAGCTGAATAGACTTCAAAGCTGTAGCCCAGTGATTTCTATTTTCTTTGTTTTATAGTTATAAAAACAAACAAAAAACAACAACAAGGGGCTTGTATAGCAATCAAACTGAAGTTCAAGCCTTTAGTGTAAATAAGCACACACTTTGTTTTAGCTTTATGTATACATTCATCGCTTTGGAACACGCTAATGCTTGACTTATGTTGAAGGTCGCTAAAGGAAACAAAAAAAAAAGCCACTAATAAGCTATCAAAACCATTACCAGTTGATAACGACCATTCAGTTGCACGCCTATTAACAAACAATAATTATCATTCCACTTTACTGTATCAACCATATCATGCATGCTGTAACAAATTGCCTCCCCCCAACTCCTTAAAATCCCTCCATTAATTAAGATAATTTATTTATTTTAATGTTTAATTATAAATACTTTCATGGGCTTGTTACCGAGCTTAGGGATAATTGAACAGTTTGGTATGACTTGATAAAAAAAAAAAGGGGAAAGGAAATTCTTGAATTCTTGCTCGATTTTTCCATGTAGCACTTAGAAGGAGGAATGGTGGGGGGTGGTGAAAACAACTGGGCCTTTACAGTCGAAGCGTTTTAGGAGATGATACTGAGCTATGTTTCCTGTCGAGGCGAAAGGCACCAGCATATAAAATGGCAGTGAATTTGCATTACCTCTAATCCATCATTCTTTGAGAGAGCAGGAAAAATGCGCGAGACCTGCTGCATGCAAGCGCAGCCTTCTCCTGACAGATTCTTATTTAAGTGACTGTGAATGCAACAATTCCACAAATAATTTGTCAAGTGTGTGGCTGAACTAGCTCTGAACTCTGATAAATACCAACTCTCTTCCCCGCTACAAAGACATGATGTTCTTTTGTGCGGGCAGTGAGTAACAAGCACTAGGATTTAACAATCAATGCCACTATATCTCTGCTGCCTTTTGTTGTTAACAGAAAGTTCTTTAAGGGCAAAATGCATCTTCCGATCCCTTCGCCAAGCACTATAAGTTGCTGTATTCATATAGTATATCCCATAGCCGGCGGCGCTGTATAAAGTAAATTCCCTCTTATCTGCGGCACTAAATGTTTAACTACACGTATGGTGTATAAAGCCTAATCGCAGTTTACAAGGTAATGGCATTCCAATAAATGATATATTCCTATGCGCAAACTGTGGCTTTAAATGCAAGCGATGGAGGCCGTCGAAGGTGGGGGAAAAAACCCCGCATAGTTAGACATTCACTCCATGAAAATCACCTTTTCATGAAGGAACACTTTAATACGTCCTGATATTTATTTAAAACATCGCCTGCTTTTATGGATGCTAAAAATGATGTGCATTTAAAAAAAAAAAAAAAAAAATCTTAAAGGAATACAAATCTAATCAGTCCTTAAGTCTGCAATATATACATAAATGTCTCCAGCAGACGTAATTTAGTATGCATTATTAATTTTTTTTTTTTCTATAAAGCTTTCCAGCTACAAACGGGCTAAATGGAAGTACAGACCCACACAGATGATAACACTCATTTGTCAGGATGATGCTAGAGTGAATACAAGGCTGATCCTCTTGCTCTGAATTCTGTCAAGGAGTACTGTACGTGCAGAATCCTTTCCTTGGATTAGAATAAAATAGACTTGATGTACCCTCTGCAAATAAGATTTCTCAGTACATTATAACACTGTAGCAGGCCATTACGGTACATGAACTCCCAACACACAGTCTGCCAGGTCTTCAAACTACAGGACGGGAAGGCATAGTAATTGTGCTTCTATTAGTCAATTAAGTTTCAACTTTTGACTCTGTGATAGTAATGTCTATAGAAATAATTAAGTGTGTGGCATATTAACAGTTCCTAATGCAAAATGCTAATTATTTATTGTTTATAAAGCGTTTAAATAAAGTACAAGCAGATACATTAAGGCTATCGTGATTTTCCAGTCATTAACCAAAAATTTGCATTTTGGGATTATAGCCAGTGACTTGCATGCATTTCTTAAGCACCACGTCCCAACATAATCTGTTTGTCATTAATCAACTGTACTCACTTTATTTATCATTGGCTTTTGTGGAACAGGCTCAGTGATCAGACTGGTGGATTTTTAGTAAATCACCTGCATTAGTAGGTTAAGGGGTCTGTATTTGCCCTACAACGCCATGTGAATGTCATAGGGGTGGGTTCCTAACTCAGGACCCCAACTATTGTCCAGAAGGAAGGGGCACTGCAAAACTCTGGAGGACTTGGGGAAACTATAATATCTTGTTATTTATTCATTTTGTTCAGCGTCCTGCAATATTACGGTACATTGTTGTTGCCAAGGAAATTTTTAGCGCCACTCTGTGGTATTTTTGGTATTAAAACTTTCCTCTATTGGCTTGAATTGTTCTAAGGATATGTTGACTGTGATATATTTAGTGCGGTCATGGCTTATATGATGGTAGTATTACTCAGTACCTTAAGTAAATTCCATTATTACAGCAGTATAGTAATGTTTTTAGGACTTTTCAACCCATAGTATACTTATATATCGCTTTTCGCATGGTATTGAGTAAGCTTCTTACTAAAAAGATTCCGCACACACATAATGTAAGACTTTGACCTCATTCAGTTTTTTTTTTCCTTATGAACAAAATGTACTATGAATGAATTATTTTGTTTGTGGGCTGTGTGTCCATTTTTACCATTAGTGTAGCATCCGTTTTCTTGTAGGCAAACAAATAATTTTTTTTTCAAACTTCGCCAACCCATTAACCCCTTCCCGACCTTGGACGTATCCATATGTCCAAGTTTGCTAAGTACTTACCGACCATGGACGTGTGGATACGTCATGGCGATTTTGCGCGCACAGAAGCTTTACGCGATCGCCCCTGGTTGTTCAGCTGATATGTCAGCTGACACCCAGCAATCCCTGCCAGGAGCGGTACCCGCACCACTTCCAGCAATTTAACCCGCTAAATGCTGTGATCGATATTGATCACAGCATTTAGAAGGCAGAGAGAGGGGGCTCCCTGTGCACTCCAATAGGCTCCTCCGCGATGTCATCACTTGCCATGGTGACCCGATGTCGTCATGATGACGACATCCGGGTCACCAGGCTCTAAGCAAGGTAATTAGATCATGCGCAGTGCATGATCTAACTAACTTGTGTCTGCAGCACTGACAGGTTATAAAGCATAGCAATACTCCTGCGTTACTATGCTTTATACTTGCGATCAGACTGAAAAAAGTGAAAGTCCCACAGTGGACAAAGCAAAAAAGTAAAAATTAAAAAAAATTGTAAAAATTTTTTTTTTAAATAAATACATACAGTGGAGGAAATGAGTATTTGATCCCTTGCTGTTTTTGTAAGTTTGCCCACTGACAAAGACATGAACAGTATAATTTTAAGGGTAGGTTAATTTTAACATTGAGAGATAGAATATCCAAAATAAAATCAAGAAAATCACATTGTATAAATTAAATATTTTTTTTTTCCTTTTTGCAGTGAGAAATAAGTATTTGATCCCTCCGGCAAACAACACTTAATACTTGGTGGCAAAACCCTTTTTGGCAAGCACAGCAGTCAGATGTTTTTTGTAGTTGCTGATGAGGTTTGCGCACATGTCAGGCGGAATTTTGGTCCACTCCTCCTTGCAGATCATCTCTAAATCATTAAGATTTTGAGGCTGTCGCTTGGCAACTCGGAGCTTCAACTCCCTCCATAAGTTTTCTATGAGATTAAGGTCTGGAGACTGGCTAGGCCACTCCATGACCTTACTCTTCTTCTTTTTGAGCCACTCCATGGCTCTTGTTGCCTTGGCTATATGTTTTGGGTCATTGTCTTGCTGGAAGACCCAGCCACGACCCATCTTCAATGCTCTTACTGAGGGAAGGAGGTTGTTGGCCAAAATCTTGCGATGCATGTCCCCAGCCATCTTCCCTTCAGTACGGTGCAGTTGTCATGTCCCCTTTGCAGAAAAACACCCCCAAAGTATAATGTTTCCCCCACCATGCTTCACGGTTGGAACAATGTTCTTAGGGTTGTACTCATCATTCTTCCTCCTCCAACCATGGCGAGTTGAGTTAATACGAAAGAGCTCAATTTTTGTCTCATCTGATCACAGCACCTTCTCCCAATAACTCACAGAATCATCCAGGTGTTCATTGGCAAACTTCAGAGGGGCCTGCACATGTGCCTTCTTGAGCAGGGGAACCTTGCGGGCACTGCATGATTTTAAACCTTTAAGGCGTAATGTGTAACCAATGTTTTTTTCAGTGACTGTGGTCCCAGCTGCCTTGAGATCATTAACAAGTTCCCCCCGTGTAGTTTTAGGCTGATCTCTCACCTTCCTCATGATCAAAGATACCCCACGAGGTGAGATCTTGCATGGTGCCCCAGATCGATGTAGATTGACAGTCATTTTGTATTTCTTCCATTTTCTTACTATTGCGCCAACAGTTGTCTCCTTCTCACCCAGCGTCTTACTTATGATTTTGTAGCCCAATCCAGCTTTGTGCAGGTCTATGATCTTGTCCCTGACATCCTTAGAAAGCTCTTTGGTCTTGCCCATGTTGTAGAGGTTCGAGTCTGACTGATTAATTGAGTCTGTGGACAGGAGTCTTTTATACAAGTGACTATGTAAGACAGCTGTCTTTAATGCAGACCTGTAACAAGTTGATTAGAAGCATCTAACTGGTCTGTAGGAGCCAGAACTCATAATGGTTTACAGGGGATCAAATACTTATTTCTCACTGCAAAATGCAAAATAAAATCTAATTTATACAGTGTGATTTTCTTGATTTTTTGGGGGGGATATTCTATCTCTCAATTAGAGATGAGCGTTGTTCTACTCGAACTGTTCGCCAATCTCAAATTCGAGCTGTTTTGGGCGGTGTTCGAGCCGGTTGGCGAACACGAACAATTTGAGAAAAATTCGGCTGTTCGAGGTTATGTTCGATAACTGTTCGTGCACCAAAATCATAACTGGATTTTTTCTCAGTAATGATGAAAATTAATGTTAATACGCAGTTTGAGTGTACAGCGGGGCGGGGGGAGGGGCAGGGGATGGATCTCTGCAGGAACAATGAAGATCTCCATTTTTTTTTCTCTTTCCCGCATTTGCAGTGGGGAGGTGCAATCTGTCAGCCTATCAGCAGCGCACACACGGAGCGAAGTGCTTTTTTTCACACAAGCAAGGGCATGTGTGATTGGCAGTGTATGTCACATGTCCTTGCCCTATAAGACCAAGCCATTTTCCCTGTCGCCACCATTTTCTCACTGCTGCAGCTGCGTGTTAGACGGCACCGCTGTTGCTGTGTGCGCTATACCTTGTTAATTTCAAGCCAATTTTCGCACAAATATACAGATAGCTTGGGAGTAGGGAATAGTTGTGATTGCAGTCCTTTTAAGGACTAGGTTACAGCATTTCCTACGACTTTTATCAGGCAGGTCTGTGCTCTTAAATAGATAGATTGTGGGAGTAAAGACTAATTGTAATTGGAGTCCTTTTCAGGACTAGGTTACATCAGGTCCTATCAGTTTTTGCCAGGCAGGTCTGTGCCAGTGCTGTGCAAGTTTTTTTCACAGCATTTGGCTGAATCTAGCAAAGCTAATCCTTTTTGGCCTATTGCAGAGTGTGTTAGTCAGTGGAGTAGCCTATCTGTGTTGCAAGATATACCACCTGTGTATAGAATACCAATTTTTTTACTGCACCTAGTGAAGTAAAATCTTTTGGGCATAGCATCATTCTATTAGTCCATCTATACTGACCTCCATCAGGTTGCAAACTGAATATAATTTTTTTCTGCATCTAGCTCTGAAAAAATATTTGGGCTTCTAGCGGTGTGTGGGACTTGGTCTATTAGTCCATCTATACTGACCTCCATCAGGTTGCAAATTAAAAATAATTTTTTTCTGCATCTAGCTCTGAAAAAATATTTGGGCTTCTAGCAGTGTGTGGGACTTGGTCTATTAGTCCATCTATACTGACCTCCATCAGGTTGCAAATTGAATAAAAAAAATTTCTGCATCTAGCTCTGAAAAAATATTTGGGCTTCTAGCGGTGTGTGGGACTTGGTCTATTAGTCCATCTATACTGACCTCCATCAGGTTGCAAATTAAAAATATTTTTTTTCTGCATCTAGCTCTGAAAAAATATTTGGGCTTCTAGCAGTGTGTGGGACTTGGTCTATTAGTCCATCTATACTGACCTCCATCAGGTTGCAAATTAAAAATAATTTTTTTCTTCATTTAGCTCTGAAAAAATATTTGGGCTTCTAGCAGTGTGTGGGACTTGTTCTATTAGTCCTTCTATACTGACCTCCAGCAGGTTGCAAATTGAATATAATTTTTTTCTGCATCTAGCTCTGAAAAAATATTTGGGCTTCTAGCGGTGTGTGGGACTTGGTCTATTAGTTCATCTATACTGACCTCCATCAGGTTGCAAATTAAAAATAATTTTTTTCTGCATCTAGCTCTGAAAAAATATTTGGGCTTCTAGCGGTGTGTGGGACTTGGTCTATTAGTCCATCTATACTGACCTCCATCAGGTTGCAAATTAAAAATAATTTTTTTCTGCATCTAGCTCTGAAAAAATATTTGGGCTTCTAGCAGTGTGTGGGACTTGGTCTATTAGTCCATCTATACTGACCTCCATCAGGTTGCAAATTGAATAAAAAAATTTTCTGCATCTAGCTCTGAAAAAATATTTGGGCTTCTAGCGGTGTGTGGGACTTGGTCTATTAGTCCATCTATACTGACCTCCATCAGGTTGCAAATTAAAAATAATTTTTTTCTGCATCTAACCCAGCCAATAGTTTTGGCCTAATACCACAGTTTGGCCACTCAGCTCTGCTCGGTTACCATCCATTGTTTTTTTGTGCAAACAACTCCAGAGTTGTGAATTAGTTAACCACCAAAATGAGTGGAAAAAGGCCTGCTGCTGGTGGAAAGGGGAATAGGCGTGTTGGGAAGGGGAAAAAAGGTTGTGTCCGTGGGGTAGGTGCAGAAGAAAGACCATCTTCCAGCCAAACTAAAATGTCTACTTCTTTTAGCGGACAATGTGATAAGATCCCTTTCTTACGGCCACGCCAATCGCTACAAATTCCAGATGAGGCACAAAAACAGCAGGTGCTTCAACGGATATCAAGTGCTCCTTTAAGTGGGCTCTCCTCCACATCAACTTCAACATCACAAATACTCCAGTCCTCAAAGGTGTCACCCAAATCGCACTTGCTTCCTCACAGCTCCCAAATCTCCAGCTGCCCGTCTGAGTATGAGGTAGAACAGATGGTTGAGTCTGCAGAGCTGTTTACTCATACTATAGCCTGGGAATCAGAGGTCGACTCCAGCGCTTCTGTGAATCCAGACGAGGAAATGATCTGCACTGATGCCCAGAATCTTTATGAGTCGGATCCAGGACCAGACGCAGAAGGTTCTGACCATAATGTAGACCCTCATTCCCAAACTGTAACTCCTGTTGGTGGAGACAATGAGGAAGACGATGATAAGACTCAAATACCTGATTGGAGCGACAACTTTAGTTTTTTGTCAGGGCAGGAACAGGTTGGCTCTGAGGACGACGGGTGTAATAACGCACAGGGTGATGATGATGAGGTCGGAGATCCCACTTACTGTCAACCCACAGTCAGCCAAGAGATGAGGTCAGCAGAGGAGGTGGAGGAAGATGCTAGTGACGACGAGGTCAGGTTGCGCCTTCCTGGACAGAGACGTAGTACTGGAAGCACGTCAACAACTGCATCCTCAAACACAACTCTGCCTCTCACCACAAGTCGTGGTGGCTCTTCAGGTCGCATGGGTGCTAAGCCTTGCATAGCCTGGGCATTTTTTCAGATCGATAAAGATGACCCAACTCGTGTTATCTGTAACATTTGTCAGCAAAAGCTAAGTAGAGGCCAAAAAATACATAGTTTGAGTACTTCATGCATGAACCGGCACATGGACATGAAGCATAAGTTGCAGTGGGAAGCTCAGTGTGCTACAATGCGGTCTAGCCGGCCGGGCCAACCACCGTCTGCCATATCTTGTGCATCCGCGGCCTCTTCATCCTCTGTGACTGGGGGGACAGCAGTCACACCTGTTTTGGGGCGCAGACCTGCCACCTCTTTACCCGCAACAGCCAGCGTGATTGGCAGGTCATCATTTTCTTTGGAGGTGGTAACACCAGCTGGTCTTGAGCGCTGTCCGACATCGATAGCACCACCTTTGGATCAAGGCAACCTAACATGTCCGCCTGCATCTTCCTCACAGACCGGCAGTTTGCCGGGGACACCCTTATCAACCCCGTCTAAGCACAATAGCCAGCCCTCGGTCCCTCAGATGTGGACAAGTAAAAGACCATTTCCTCCTAGCCATGAGAAAGCTAAGAGG
Organism: Phyllobates terribilis; assembly: GCF_046119375.1. NCBI lineage: Eukaryota > Metazoa > Chordata > Amphibia > Anura > Dendrobatidae > Phyllobates > Phyllobates terribilis. Next base: position 10,312,194 of record NW_027362774.1, read on the forward strand.
TTGAATTTCACCATCTGCAAGCTCTTGGCTACAGAAATGCTGCCTTTCCGCCTGGTGGACACAGAGGATTTTTGAGACCTTATGTCCGTCGCAGTGCCCCAGTACCAGATGCCCAGTCGGCACTACTTCTCAAAGAAAGGTGTGCCTGCGCTCCACCAGCATGTCGCACACAACATCACCGCTTCTTTGAGAAACTCTGTGTGTGACAGGGTGCATTTCACCACAGACACTTGGACGAGTAGGCATGGACAGGGGCGTTACATGTCGCTGACTGGGCACTGGGTAACTATGGTGACAGCAGGACAAGGGGCTGCTGTCCAAGTCTTGCCGTCCCCACGAGTTGTGCGTCAATCCTCTTTATGTCATTTTTCCTCCACTGCTTCTGCCTCCTCAACCTCCTCTCGGTCTTCCACCTGCACCCAAAGCCTGTCTGGTCATGCCACAAGCTTTCTAACTGCGCAGAAGGGATCCTGCACACCTCCTTACTATGCTGGCAGTAGGGCTCAACGTCATCAGGCGGTTTTTACATTGAAATGTCTGGGAAATGTGAGTCACACTATTTATGTGGTTTTGATGTTTAAATGTCCGACTACGCCACCCGTGGATTGCGGTCAGAGTGAACCGCCGCTACAGGGCAGACCGCTAAGGCTGGTGTTGTGGGTGCAGCAGAGCGTAGCATAACTCCCCACGGGAGGAGTATAGCCTCAGGGCAGTGTATGCGGAGGATGGGGGTGATGGTGCAGGGCAGCAGTAGTAACGACACGGAGTCAGTGATGCAGTTCAGGGCCTTTACTCACAGTTCTTATTATCCAGACCACGTCTGCAGGTAACGGCTGCCCACGTCGTACTGTGCTCACCAGGTGAGGGGCTCAGACAACTCCCAGATAACTTTGGAGCGCTTCACAGGACCCCCTTTGTGTGTCCTTTGTCTGGCCTTTCTTACCAACACTTCTGTCCGGCTGCCTCGGGCCTCCTCTTGGTAAACTTGGCGCCAGTTTCCCTGACCCTATGTGGTGCCTTCCTAGCGGGTGGAGCAAGGGGCTGCGCCACATAAAATGTCAGAGCCTCCGGTTTCTAGCTGAGGGTCGTTTCCTGCCTCCACTAGTTCGGGGACCGGTCTCCCCCTTTGGCCTGACCCCTCCACGCAGGTGGATTCGGGCGTGCGGTGGCGACTCGCCCGTCCGCACCCCTGGGATCCCTTCATTCCTCGTTCCTGGAGCCTTCTCCGCTCCTCTTCCTTCCTTCTCCCTCTTGCAGGCCTGGGCCTCTGTTACTAGGCCCGCCTCCGGAGCAGAGCTCATGCAGAGCCCCTGCTCCCTGCCACTTCTGCTCAGACTTCTCTGCACTGAACTAAGATGAACTCAAAGAAAGGTGTGCCTGCGCTCCACCAGCATGTCGCACACAACATCACCGCTTCTTTGAGAAACTCTGTGTGTGACAGGGTGCATTTCACCACAGACACTTGGACGAGTAGGCATGGACAGGGGCGTTACATGTCGCTGACTGGGCACTGGGTAACTATGGTGACAGCAGGACAAGGGGCTGCTGTCCAAGTCTTGCCGTCCCCACGAGTTGTGCGTCAATCCTCTTTATGTCATTTTTCCTCCACTGCTTCTGCCTCCTCAACCTCCTCTCGGTCTTCCACCTGCACCCAAAGCCTGTCTGGTCATGCCACAAGCTTTCTAACTGCGCAGAAGGGATCCTGCACACCTCCTTACTATGCTGGCAGTAGGGCTCAACGTCATCAGGCGGTTTTTACATTGAAATGTCTGGGAAATGTGAGTCACACAGCTGAGGAGTTGTGGTCAGCTCTGGAGAACCAATTTCATGAATGGTTGTCTCCACTGGACCTGAAACCAGGGAAGGCCGTGTGCGACAATGCTGCAAACCTGGGTGCGGCCCTTCGCCGGGGCAATGTCACACACGTGCCTTGTATGGCTCACGTGTTGAACCTGGTTGTCCAGCAATTTTTAGCCCACTATCCCAGACTAGATGGCCTTCTGCAGAGGGCACGGTCGCTGTGTGCTCACTTCCGCCGTTCGCATCCCGCAGCTCAGCGACTTACATCTCTACAGAAGTCGTTGGGCCTGCCACTTCACCGGCTAAAATGCGATGTGCCTACCCGGTGGAATTCAACTCTGCACATGTTGCAGCGACTGTGGCAGCACCGACAAGCCCTGGTGCAATACGTTCTGACGTATAGCCTGGGCCAACGAGATTCAGAGGTGGGGCAAATCACGCTGGAGGAGTGGTCTCAGATCAGGGACCTATGCACCCTTCTGCACAGTTTTGAAATGGCGACGAAGATGTTTAGTGCTGAAGATGCCATTATCAGCATGACTATTCCGGTGATTTACATGCTGGAGCACATGTTAAACAGAATTCGGAGTCAGGTGGTGGCACAAGAGGAGGTGGAGGAAGTAGAGGAGGAGGAGTTGTATGCGGAAGGGCTAACATCTGCAAGGTCCAGACGGTCGGCAGCACCAGGGCGGCAGGCATGTGAGGGTGGGGGAGATGATTTTACCAGGGCGCATGGTAGCAGCCAAACTAGTGAGGAAGGTGCAGGAGCCCAGGAAGAAGTGGAGGACGAACTGATGGAAGACTCATCAGATGAGGGAGACCTTGATCACATTTCTGTTGTGCGAGGTTGGGGGGAGAGGACAGAGGAAGGAAGCATGATTGTTACCTCGCCACCAACACAACAGGGACTTGGTGCTCCTGGATGCGCAACACACATGAGTGCCTTCTTGCTGCACTACCTGCAACATGACCCTCGAATTGTGAGAATTAGAAATAATCCTGACTACTGGGTTGCCACACTGTTAGATCCCCGGTACAAAAGTAAATTTGCAGAAATTATTCCTGCCATAGAAAGGGATGCACGCATGCAGGAGTATCAGCAGAGCCTGTTGCAGAATCTTACATGTGCTTTTCCACAAAATACCAGTGGTGCACGTAGTGAATCTTACAGTTCTAACTTGCTAACCGTGGTCTGTATGGAATTGTTCAATAAAGGGCCCAAAATTAAGATAACATAGATGGGAGAGGTCTCTATGAATAGGAATTCCTAAGTATTTGATACCCTGTGAGGGCCAGGCAAAGGGAAAGTTGGACTGGATGGAATCCTATATGGATTTAGGGAGGGAGACATCGAGGGCCTCAGACTTCGCTGCATTGATTTTAAAATTTTACCATGTAACAAAGTGATCTATTTCAGCCATAACAGCAGGGATGGATATATGTGATTGAGTGATATATACTAGGACATCATCAGCAAATAGAGAGCACTTGTACTCGGTGCCTCCCACCTCAATCCACCTAATATTGGGGTTATGGCGAATTGATGAGAGCAGGTGCTCCGTCACTAGGATGTATAAGAGAGGGGACAGAGGACATCCCTGCCTTGTCCCATTGGTGATTGTGAAAGGTGATGAAAATGTTCTGACGCACCCCCTGGGCCTTGGGACACCCGGAGCCGGACCCTTTTTGGTGGATGCTGGTGGTTGTAGTCTTCGTGGCGGCGATCCGGTTCCGTGGCTCAGGGCGGTCAAACCAGTGGCGGAACTATTTATGTGGTTTTGATGTTTAAATGTCCGACTACGCCACCCGTGGATTGCGGTCAGAGTGAACCGCCGCTACAGGGCAGACCGCTAAGGCTGGTGTTGTGGGTGCAGCAGAGCGTAGCATAACTCCCCACGGGAGGAGTATAGCCTCAGGGCAGTGTATGCGGAGGATGGGGGTGATGGTGCAGGGCAGCAGTAGTAACGACACGGAGTCAGTGATGCAGTTCAGGGCCTTTACTCACAGTTCTTATTATCCAGACCACGTCTGCAGGTAACGGCTGCCCACGTCGTACTGTGCTCACCAGGTGAGGGGCTCAGACAACTCCCAGATAACTTTGGAGCGCTTCACAGGACCCCCTTTGTGTGTCCTTTGTCTGGCCTTTCTTACCAACACTTCTGTCCGGCTGCCTCGGGCCTCCTCTTGGTAAACTTGGCGCCAGTTTCCCTGACCCTATGTGGTGCCTTCCTAGCGGGTGGAGCAAGGGGCTGCGCCACATAAAATGTCAGAGCCTCCGGTTTCTAGCTGAGGGTCGTTTCCTGCCTCCACTAGTTCGGGGACCGGTCTCCCCCTTTGGCCTGACCCCTCCACGCAGGTGGATTCGGGCGTGCGGTGGCGACTCGCCCGTCCGCACCCCTGGGATCCCTTCATTCCTCGTTCCTGGAGCCTTCTCCGCTCCTCTTCCTTCCTTCTCCCTCTTGCAGGCCTGGGCCTCTGTTACTAGGCCCGCCTCCGGAGCAGAGCTCATGCAGAGCCCCTGCTCCCTGCCACTTCTGCTCAGACTTCTCTGCACTGAACTAAGATGGTGCCCACCTTTTATACTCCCTTCTCAATGCACCCAGGAACTGCTTCCTCCCTGCTCCTGCACTGCAGGGTTCCCCTTCCTCAGTGTTCCCTCCCCCCACTCCAGCCAGGGACAGGGACTGTCGTGCCCATCTCAGGGGCATATTGGTCGCCCTGCCCCACGGCAATGTGGTGTAATGCATGCAGGTGTCGGGTCCTGATCCACACTCCATCCTTATCTGAGAGTGAGATATCACACCTCTGGGTGAGGTGCAATACGTCTGTAGCAACCGAGCCCTCGGTGCTACAGTTCCATTTATCTTCAGCCTAGGTGACGTATTGTGATACAGGGCCGTGATTTTGGCTATAAAAGGGTCCCCTAGACCCCTACCCCAAGCTTTTTAAGAGAATCATATATGGCGTGCCAGGAGACTCTATGGAATGCTTTCTCAGCATCCAACGAGAGTATCTACTTACAAATTTTTAACTGCATCTAGCCCAGGAAATACTTTGTGCCTAGTAGCAGTGTCTGCTAGTCAGCGGATTATCCCGGCTGTTAAGCAAGCTACACCACCTGTAGTTTGGACACTTAATTTTTTCAAAGGAAATGCTTCGGGACCACGGGATACTTAGTGAAGAGCATCAGGAGGCACCCCAAGGCATAGGGGCTGGGACTGGCACTAGGATGCCTTGCGGTGGACAGCCGAGCTCGATCCTTATAAAAGCTTTTTAACTGCAGCAGCTTTAGTGGACGCTACTGGAGCTGGAATTACGCGGCTGCTGGCATGAGACTTGCCCTCCAATAGATCCTTGTAAATGGATTTAAAGTGTATTCATTCAAATTAGAGGGACAATTTAAATTAAAAAGCTTAGAGCTGCCTCCACCACAGGGGGGCTCTCTCGACCCACCAGCGGACAGGCACCAGTATTGGGAGAGGGGGGCTGGCCATCAGAGTTCACCGCGGCTCTGGCACAAACCCGGCGACACGGAGGTGGCACGGGCAGGAGCGGACTGGCCGTCTCGGCTTCTCACTTTTTGGATTTTAGAAGGGCATGACATGCCTATATCTGTGTCTCCCCCTCCTTTTACTCCTCCACCTCTTTTCTTTTCGCATGACTATATGTACTTGTCACTTTTCCATGTGTTAGTTGTGTCTTCTGAGCAGTTTGTCAGCTTTTGGACACCTTTGAAGGTGTTTTCTATGTGTTTCTATGTGTTTTTGTTTGCCTGCCATTGGTTTTAACGGTGTTCGAAGGTGTTCGACGAACAGTTCGACGAACAGTTCGGCGAACACACGGGTGTTCGACGAACTGAACCGAACTCGAACACTACGGGGGTGGCTCAACACTACTCTCAATGTTAAAATTAACCTACCCTTAAAATTATAGACTGTTCATGTCTTTGTCAGTGGGCAAACTTACAAGAAGAGCAAGGGATCAAATACTTATTTCCTTCACTGTATATACACTGTGCAGAATTATTAGGCAAGTTGTATTTTAGAAGATTATTTTTATTATTGATCAACAACTATGTTCTCAATCAACCCAAAAGTCTCATAAATATCCAAGCTTAATATTTTTGGAAGTTGGAGTGGGCTTTTTTTCGATTTGGCCATCTTAGGAGGATATCTGTTTGTGCAGGTAACTATTACTGTGCCGAAGAGTTATTAGGCAACTTAATAAAAAACAAATATAATCCCATCTCACTTGTTTATTTTCACCAGGTAAACCAATATCAGTGCACAAAATTTAGAAATAAACATTTCTGACATGCAAAAACAAAAACAAAAAAATTAGTGATCAATATAGCCACCTTTCTTTATGATGACACTCAACAACCTTCCATCCATAGATTCTGTCAGTTGCTTGATCTGTTTTCGATCAACATTGCGTGCAGCAGCCACCACAGCCTCCCAGACACTGTTCTGAGAGGTGTACTGTTTTCCCTCCCTGTAGATCTCACATTTTATGATGGACCACAGGTTCTCTATGGGGTTCAGATCAGGTGAACAAGGGGGCCATGTCATTATTTTTTCTTCTTTTAGACCTTTACTGGCCAGCCACGTTGTGGAGTAGTTGGATTCATGTGATGGATCATTGTCCTGCATGAAAATCATGTTTTTCTTGAACGATACTGACTTCTTCCTGTACCACTGCTTGAAGAAGTTGTCTTCCAGAAACTGGCAGTAGGTCTGGGAGTTGAGCTTCACTCCATCCTCAACCCGAAAAGGTCCCACAAGTTCATCTTTGATGATACCAGCCCAAAACAGTACCCCACCTCCACCTTGCTGGCGTCTGAGTCGAAGTGGAGCTCTCTGCCCTTTACAGATCCAGACTCTGGCCCATCAAGAGTCACTCTCATTTCATCAGTCCATAAAAACCTTTGAAAAATCAGTCTTGTCCAATTCTTGACGTTTTATCTTATGTTTCTTGTTCAAAGGTGATCGTTTTTCAGCCTTCCTTACCTTGGCCATGTCCCTGAGTATCGCACACCTTGTGCTTTTTGATACTCCAGTAACGTTGCAGCTCTGAAATATGGCAAAACTGGTGGCGAATGGCATCTTGGCAGCTTCACGCTTGATTTTCCTCAATTCATGGGCAGTTATTTTGCGCCTTTTTTGGCCAACACGCTTCTTGCGACCCTGTTGGCTATTTGCCATGAAACGCTTGATTGTTCAGTGATCACGCTTCAAAAGTTTGGAAATTTCAAGACTGCTGCATCCCTCTGCAAGACATCTCACGATTTTGGACTTTTCAGAGCCCGTCAAATCTCTCTTCTGACCCATTTTGCCAAAGCAAAGGAAGTTGCCTAATAATTAAGCACATCTTATATAGGGTGTTGATGTCATTAGTCAACACCCCTCCTCATTACAGAGATGCACATCACCAGATTTACTTAATTGGTAGTTGGCTCTCAAGCCTATGCAAACTAGTCTAGGAAAATCTGAGCTCCACTAGGAAATAGCGCTCCGTCCCTCCCGAGTCTCGCCGTGTGGCTAAGCAGTACTGTACAGCCACATATGGGGTATTTCCACGTTCAGCAGAAATTGTGTGACAAATTTTGGTGCCATTTTTACCCATTTTCCCATGTGAAGATGTAAAATCTGGGGCTAAAACAATTTTTTTGGGTGGTAAAAATGTAATTATTTTTTCTTCTTCACTGCCCATTAATATGTTCACTACACCCCTAGATGAATTCTCTGAGAGGTGTAATTTGTAAAATTGGGTGGGGGTTTCTGCTGTTCTGGCACCTTAGGGGCTCTCCCAGTGGGTCATGGCACTCGCAAACCATAACAGTAAAATCTGCACTAAATTATGACGCTCTTTCCCTTCTGAGTTTTGCACTATGCCTCAAAAGTAGTTCCCGATTATTGGCGTACTCAGGAGAAATTGGACATCAAACTGAGAGGTTCATTTTTTCCTATTAGCCCTGATAAAAATTAAAAATTTGGGGCTAAAACAACATTTTAGCTGTAAAAATGTAATTATTCTTTCTTCACCGCCCAATGGTATAAATTTCTGTGAGGCACATGTGGTGTCAACATGCTCCCTGCACCCCTAGAGGAATTCATTGAAAGGTGTAGTTTGTAAAATTATGTCACTAATGGCGGGTTTCTGCTATTCTGCCGCCTCAGGGGCTCTGTAAATGTGACATGGCACCCTCAAACCAGTCAAGCAAAATCTGAACCCCAATATGGCGCTTCTTCCCTTCAGAGCTCGGCACTGGGCCTCAAAAGTAGTTTTTGACCACATATGGGGTATCGGTATATTCAGGATAAATTGCACAACAAATTGTATGATGAAATTTCTCCTGTTACCCTTGTGAAAATAAAAAAATTGGTGCTAAAAGAACATTTTTTTTTATTTTCACAGCTCAACGTTATCAACTTCTATGAAACACCTGAGGGTTCAAGGTTCTCACCACGCATCTAAATATATTCCTTGAGGGTTCTAGTTTCCAAAGTGGGGTCACTTGTGGGGGGGGGGGTTCCAGTGTTTAGGCATATCAGGGGCTCTCCAAATGCGACATGATGTCCGCTAATGATTCCAGCAAATTTTGCGTTCAAAAAGTCAAAATGCGACATGGTGTTCGCTAATGATTCCAGCAAATTTTGAGTTCAAAAAGTCAAATGTCTCTCATTCCCTTCCGAACCCTGCCGTGCGCCCAAATAGGAGAAATTGCAAAACAATTTTTGGGGTCCATTTTCTCCTGTTACCCTTGTGAAAATAAAATATTTGGGGCTTAAAAAAACATTTTTGTGGAAAAAATTTTTTTACATTTTCATGGCACTTTGTTATAAAATTTTGTGACGCACCTGGGGGTTCAACGTACTCACCACACACCTAGATAAGTTCCTTGAGGGGTCTAGTTTCCAAAGTGGGGTCACTTTGAGGGTTTCCACTGTTTAGGCACATCAGGGGCTCTCCAAACGTGACATGGCGTCCGCTCTCAACTCCAGCCCATTTTGCGTTCAAAAAGTTAAGTGGTGCTCCTTCCCTTCCGAGCCCTACTTTGCGCCCAAACAGTAGTTTTCACCAACACATGGGGTATCGGCCTGCTCAATAAAAATTGTACAACAAATTTTGGGGGCCTTTTTGTCCTGTTACCCTTGTGAAAATAAAAATAATTGGGTCTCAAGTAAAATTTTTGTGCAAAAAAAGTTAAATGTTCATTTTTTCCTTCCAAACTCAATTAATTCCTGTTGTAATGCAGCAGCTTGCTGCATTGCCAAAATGTCTGAGGGGGTGTGTTCTGGCTGACCACGGACCTCCCCTTCAGGTGACTGATCACATGACTGTGACATCATCACAGGTCCTGTGCGCACAGAAGAGATACAGTGCATTGTGAAAGTGTTTGGCCCCCTTGAACTTTTCTACCTTTTGCCACATTTCTGGCTTCAAACATAAAGATATAAAATTCTAATTTTTGGGGAAAGAATCAACAACAAGTGGGACACAATCGTGAAGAGGAACGAAATTTATTGGATATTTTAAACTTTTTTAACAAATTAAAGACTGAAAAGTGGGGCGTGCAATATTATTCGGCCCCTTTACTTTCAGTGCAGCAAACTCACTCCAGAAGTTCAGTGAGGATCTCTGAATGAACCAATATTGTCCTAAATGACTAGTAATGATAAATAGAATCCACCTGTGTCTAATCAAGTCTCCGTAGAAATGCACCTGCTCTGTGATAGTCTCAGGGTTCTGTTTCAAGTGCAGAGAGCATCATGAAGACCAAGGAACACACCAGGCAGGTCTGTTGTGGCGAAGTTTAAAGTCGGATTTGGATACAAAAAGATTTCCCAAGTTTTAAACATCTCAAGGAGCACTGTGCAAGCGATCATGTTGAAATGGAAGGAGTATCAGACCACTGCAAATTCACCAAGACCCGGCCGTCCCTCTAAACTTTCATCGCGAACAAGGAGAAGACTGATCAGAGATGCAGCCAAAAGGCCCATGATCACTCTGGATGAACTGCAGAGATGTACAGCTGAGGTGGGAGAGTCTGTCCATAGGACAACAATCAGTCGTACACTGCACAAATCTGGCCTTTATGTAAGAGGGGCAAGAAGAAAGCCATTTCTCAAAGATATCCATAAAAAGTCTCGTTTGAAGTTTGCCACAAGCCTCCTGGGAGACACACCAAACATGTGGAATAAGGTGCTCTGGTCAGATGAAACCAAAATCGAACGTTTTGGCCACAATGCAAAACGATATGTTTGTCGTAAAAGCAACACAGCTCATCACCCTCAAAACACCATCCCCACTGTCAAACATGGTGGTGGCAGCATCATGGCTTGGGCCTGCTTTTCTTCTGCAGGGACAGGGAAGATGGTTAAAATTGATGGGAAGATGGACGGAGCCAAATACAGGACCATTCTCGAAGAAAACCTGTTGGAGTCTGCAAAAGACCTGAGACTGGGACAGAGATTTATCTTCCAACAAGACAATGATCCCAAACATGAAGCAAAATCTACAATGGAATGGTTCAAAAATAAACGTATCCAGGTGTTAGAATGGCCAAGTCAAAGTCCAGACCTGAATCCAATCGAGAATCTGTGGAAAGAGCTGAAAACTGCTGTTCACAAACTTCCTCCATCCAACCTCAATGAGCTTGAGCTGTTTTGCAAGGAAGAATGGGCAAGAATTTCAGCCTCTCGCTGTGCCAAACTGATAGAGACATACCCCAAGTGATTTGCAGCTGTAATTGCAGAAAAAGGTGGCGCTACAAAGTATTAACTCAAGGGTCTGAATAATATTGCACGCCGCACTTTTCAGTTTTTAATTTGTTAAAAAAGTTTAAAATATGTAATAAATTTCGTTCCACTTCACAATTGTGTCCCACTTGTTGTTGATTCTTCCCTAAAAAATTAGAATTTTATATCTTTATGTTTGAAGACAGAAATGTGGCAAAAGGTAGAAAAGTTCAAGGGGGCCAAATACTTTCACAATCCACTGTATATGTCCGGGTGTTTTTGAAACACAGAGAGTGAAGAGACCTGATCTCTGTGTCTGCGACATTAGCCCTGGAAGGCACGAGGCCTGGAGACCATGTCTGGTGAGCCTTAAACCACAGCTTTGATGGAACAGAGCTGATAGAAGCAGCTAGTCCCGGCAAAGGTAAAAGACGGTGCTTGATATGGACATTAATGTTGTTACCATGCTGAGGACTGTATCTGAAGCCAAGCAGGCATAGCTGATACTGAATGGCTCTAGAATATTACATGTATAACATTCTTGCGAGCCACTGAGATGGACTATGTTATAAGCAGTTTATGATGTGTAATAAACTGCTGGACTTTAGTTTACTGGAAAACGTTGCATGTGTGCTTTAATTGACCCAGTGAAGTGAGTGCCCCTCAACATGCTCAATAGCGCTACCTCACACTGTGAAGCACCTGAAGGGTTAATAAACTTCTTGAAGGGCATAAAAATTTTGAAAATTGCAAAACTTTCGCCAAATTTCTGACTTTTACACAAATCATATCGAACAAATTTTACCACCATCATGAAGTACAATATGTCACGAAAAAACAATCCCTGAATTAGTGGGATCCGTTGAAGAGATATTACCATATAAAGTGACGCTGGTCAGAATTGTATAATTTGGCCTGGTCATGAAGGTGAAAACAGGCTTGTAGGTGAAGGGGTTAAACAGCTATTTCCGAGATCGCATTATTTTTTTTCCAGCAGTTAGTAAATGCCTACTTATTAATATACAGACTAAGCCCAACATAAAGTTTATATCTTTTACCTGTTTTTTTTCATCTCTGTCTGCCCCTTTGCTCTTACAGTTTATTGGTGGTCTTTCTACACTACTAAAATTATATTTCGCAGCAGCACTTTATTTGTCCTCATTGCTGCAGACTCCTTTCTCCCTCTCCTGTGTGCTCTTGACTAGAATTGAGCGAATTTGTTCGAACCAGTTCGCTCAACACTACTTTTGACTAGCCCAATTTCTCTAAATTATTAAGCTAATCTAAGTTTAGAATTTACTTTATGCTTGTGTGCACTCTCTGCTCCTGTACAATACCTTGTCTGACTGACTTTATCTTGTACCATCTACATCAGTTTTTTTACATTGTTAGCTGGTTTGTAGCAGAGCTTGGCTCTTCTGCATACCTCCACAATAGAGCTTGTAATAACTGGGCAGTACAGAGCTGAACTGTGTTTGTTTGGTGCCTGCTGCTGAGAAATCAGTAGCGTGAAACTGCAATTACTGCTCTATTTATGTATATGGCAGAGGATTATCTTCTACCATATGCATCAACAGAGCAGCATTTGAAGTTTCCCATAAACAGGTAAAAAAACTCAGCTCTGTACTACCTAGTTATTACAAGGTCTACTGTGGTGGGGTGCAGGAGAGTTGAGCTGTGCTAGAAACCAGCTAATAATGATGTAAAAACACACAGACACATATACTGATGTAGATGGCATAAGATAAAATCGGCCAGGCAGTGTATTGTACAGAAGCATAGCGTGTATTGTAAATGTAGGGTAAATTCTATGTCACAGATAAAAGCATAGCAGAACTATTCTGGCAGGAAGCCAGCTGAGAGATGCATGTCCACGAGCACTGCAACTACAGCAGGACAGCATCATTTGACAGGTGATATGTGCAAAACAGGGCAGATTTAAAATTGAGTTATATTGGCACAAATGAATAAATGTACGTGTAAATTATTGACGATTTAAGTTTTGTGCACACAATGCGATTTTAATGTGTTTCCGTGGCGTTTTTTCCACCGCGGAAACGCATTAAAACCGCTTGTTAATAGGTTTGCCATGTATAGCAATGGTAATTCTCATGTGCTGTGCACATGATGCTGAAATTTCTGCTCCGGATTACCCTTGCGTCAAAAACCGCAGCATGACCGGGTACGGCCAATACTGCTTTCTTACCATATTTACCTTGTTCCACCTTCTCCAACGCTAAACCTTTACCACCCCACGAATAAAAACACTTCAATACAGGATTCTTTGGATAAATTTGGCCACAGCGGCCATTTTATTAACAAACAAACATTAACATATTAACAATAATAATAATGCCAGATAAATTAAGAGGGGAGGGTTCTTGGAGCTAATGGGTCTGGCTTTTATAACACGAAAGAAATCCAACCGCCATCTTACCCTCAGCCGTGCACCACCAGCTCGAGGGCACCATACTTCCACAATACATGAAAGATTAATCACCTAAGAGCTCCCAGGGTAAAACTCGGTCCAGAACCCTGACCAAAAATTGCCAGACCACCCCCCATGTAACTTCAAATTACCCGGAATTCTCGCAAATTCCTTGTATCAACAAATCCGTACCAACTCTAAGAACCCCACCCCCCGCCAATCCAGCCAGTGTGACAGTCACTAAGCCTCACCACCCATCTAAAAAACTTCCCTATACCAACTAGCCCTATTCCCTGCATTACAGAACTTATAAATAACGCAGTAAAAAAAAAAGAGGGTGGGTGGATGGGTCTTCTCTGTCCCGAGTCCTACAGAAGAATGGCCCTTCCCACACTATAGCCCATAGACCACCCCATAATCCTTATAGTGCCTGCCCCCATACTTCCATGCCCAATCCTAAACCCCCGCATCTTCCAAACTCAAATCCTCCCGGCCAATCCCAGTCATGGGGGGCTTCCCTCTAGCTACGCCCGACTCCAGCCCCCTCCTTGACCGGGTACGGCCAGTACGGCTTTCTTACCGTATTTACCTGGTTCCACCTTCTCCAACGCTAAACTTTACCCCCCCACGAATAAAAACACTTCAATGCAGGATTCTTTGGATAAATTTGGCCACAGCGGCCATTTTATTGACAAACAAACATTAACATATTAACAATAATAATAATACCAGATAAATTAAGAGGGGAGGGTTCTTGGAGCTAATAGATCTGGCTTTTATAACACAAAAGAAATCCAACTGCCATCTTACCCTCAGCCGTGCACCATCAGCTCGAGGGCACCATACTTCCACAATACGTGAAAGATTAATCACCTAAGAGCTCCCAGGGTAAAACCCCGTCCAGAACCCTGACCAAAGATTGCCAGACCACCCCCATGTATCTTCAAATTACCCGGAATTCTCGCAAATTCCTTGTATCAACAAATTCGTACCAACTCCAAGAACCCCACCCCCCGCCAACCACGCACAGCCCTGACACCTCAGGCTCGTGAGTGCCCCAACCCCAACAAAGCCCTTTCGATCCCATCCTGTATTGCCAAAGCCCAGAGATGAATTCCGATGGCATTCAAATGAACACCATCCGCCATCCAAAAATTCCCCGCTCCGGACTCTAAATCTAAATGTCTAATACTTACACCTCCATTCCTGAATACAAAGGCCCCTATGGCCCTATTCAACTTCACCCTCACTCTATTGATCCCTTTTAAAGATCTCGCCGCCCTCCACTTCTGTCTAGGCACCATGTCTGACCACACCGTCAGCAACCCTGGAAAAGTCCATAACCTCAAAAAATCAAACCGAATGTCGCAAATTAATTCCCTAACGGGCCTTGTTCCCAGATCGTTCCCACCTATGTGAACCACCAAGATATCAGGTGCTCTATTCCAGAGGTCCCCAACCGCCGGTCCGCGGACCAGGACCGGGCCGTTGGGGTTTTTCAGCCGGTCCGCGGCACCGCCACAGACAATCACTAAACATTGACAGTGTGCTCTGGTCTGCGGTGGCTCAGAGCACACTGTGTGGGGTGGATGCTGCCCGCTGTTCTAGACTCCCACAGGGTAGACCTGTAGAGGACCTGTGATGACATCAAGGTACATAACTGTGATGTCACCACAGGTCCTGAAGCAGGATGAAGCAGGGGCGGAACTACCGCCCGTGCAGCCGGTTCATTGAACGGGGGCCCCGAGGGAGAGGGGGCCCCTCCAGCCTCCAGCAGGGCCGCCATCAGGGCATGACTGCCCTGACTCCAGTATGGGGCCCGGCCGGTAGGAGCCCCCTCGGAGCCCCCCTCTTGTGCGTCTCTCTCCTCATGGGGCCCCCGGCCCCATGCAAAGCGCCGGGTCCAGGACATCTCATAATTCCTCTGACTTCCGGTCATGTGACGGCGCCGTCACATACCGGAAGGCAGGAGAACCTGGTGTCAGCGATTTGGACGAGCGCCAGGATTCTGCAGGGATCGCATGGGGGTAAGTATAACAAGTTTTATTTTTTTTTAAATACAATTAACTAGGAGTGGGGGGAATGGGAGATGCACATGGGGGGAGGGGAGAGATGAGAGATCCACATGGGGGGGAGGGGAGAGATGAGAGATCCACATGGGGGGGAGGGGAGAGATGAGAGATGCACATGGGGGGAGGGGAGAGATGAGAGATGCACATGGGGGAGGGGAGAGATGAGAGATCCACATGGGGGGGAGGGGAGAGATGAGAGATGCACATGGGGGGAGGGGAGAGATGAGAGATGCACATGGGGGGGAGGGGAGAGATGAGAGATGCACATGGGGGGAGGGGAGAGATGAGAGATGCACATGGGGGGAGGGGAGAGATGAGAGATGCACATGGGGGGGAGGGGAGATATGAGAGATGCACATGGGGGAGGGGAGAGATGCACATGGGGGGAGGGGAGAGATGAGAGATGCACATGGGGGGGAGGGGAGAGATGAGAGATGCACGGGGGGATGAGAGATGCACGGGGGGGATGAGAGATGCACGGGGGGGATGAGAGATGCACGGAGGGGATGAGAGATGCACGGAGGGGATGAGAGATGCACGGAGGGGATGAGAGATGCACGGGGGGTGGATGAGAGATGCACGGGGGGTGGATGAGAGATGCACGGAGGGGATGAGAGATGCACGGGGGGTGGATGAGAGATGCACGGGGAGGGTGAGAGATGCACGGGGGGTGAGCTGCACATGGGGGGATGAGAGATGCACATGGGGGGGTTATGTTTACATAACTTTGTTGCCTTATGAAGGGCGGGGGGGGCCCCCAAAAATTTCTTGCACAGGGGCCCACTACAATCTGTGTCCGCCCCTGGGATGAAGTAAATGCAGCTGAACAGCAGCTGTCAGGACAGCTGCCCTGTCCTGCTGCAGGGCGTGATGGGGCCTCAGTGATGCGGCTCCTGGCACAGCACATTATGTGGGGCTCCTGGCATAGCTCCTGGCGGGGACCTGGTCTACACTATATGATAAGTATGCACTAAACTCCAAATCCCTCCATTACCCCGCCCCCATATGACCAAAGCCCCGCCCACCCCACCCCCTCCTTGCTGGGCCATGGAAAAATGATCTTGCTTCAAGCCGGTCCCTGGTGCAAAAAAGGTTGGGGACCACTGCTCTATTCAACCGGGCTGCCTTGTGGAATCCTGACAAAAACCGACTCCACACCATCCCCCTAAAACCCAGCCAGCGGATAACAATCTGCTCCCTACCAAAACCCAGTTGCCTACCGTCCAGCCTTACGTCGTCCCACAGTACCCCCCAATGCACGAACGAATGTCCAAAAATCCAGGCTAACAATGGACCAGCACCTAAAATGATTAACGAAAAACAAATTAACCAACTTGACGGACTACTTTTTGCCATTGCCTTATCATAATTAATAACTCACATACGTAAGATAGCAGTCAGAATTCCACCTGCCGATGCCCTTTATCACCTCAGCACCCAAACCGCACCTATCTGCCTCTGACGCTGCGCCAATCCTAAATGAATGTGAGCCATATAATTCGGGGCTAAGCCCCAGCTTGAGAATCCCTTTTTTAAGTACTGCAGTAAACTGAAAACGGGACAAAAACGTTCCGTCCTCATGGCATAGCAGCGGCCAACTCTACCCGACCATACTTGCCAATATTCTTCCAAACATCTCCTTGGACACATCATTGCCCCGTCCACCTTGCCCAACATCACATGCCTGCCTTTTCCAGCTTGATCCGTCTTAGAGTGTCTTAACCAAAAATCAATGCCCCCAACCCAATATCCCACATCCTCGGTCCGCAGTCGCCCCGCCCTGCTTTTACTTGGAGCCACCAATTCCCGAACTCGCAATGCGCCAAAGAAAGCTAACGAAAAAGCCAGCCTAAACAATGTCAACTCAAAACTAGAACTACAAATCGTCCTTAGTACTGCACCCAGACCCTCTAACGTAGTAAACGACACTGGTCTCCGTTTGTCCGGCATGTGTCTGCCCCTCCTGAAACCCTTTAATGCCTACCTGACTAAAAAAGATTTTGTAGCGTCCCCTACTCCCTGCAATTTAAAACCGAACGCCAGCCCAGCCATGAACTTACTAACCCTTAACCCGGACCACCCAATCTCTAACGCCTTACCAATCGGAAACAAAACCGCCAAGCTTCTATCCTCGTCACTTACAATTGGCCCCCATTCAGCCAGCCAAGTTTGCCATACGCGCCATGATGACTTGTAAGCAGACCAGGTATTACTCGCAATAGATTCACGAATTAGCCTTCCTGCTCCTCCGTAATCAGTTGCCACAAGTGTGAAGGGCATTCGTCTCCCACGTCCTCCACCTCTGGCGCCAAAGCCCGGGAACGGTCCCACTGAAAACGAGACAATGCATCTGCTATAGAATTCTGAAAACCCGGAACATGCACTGCTGAAATCCAAGCATTCAATTCAAGACACCTGAGCACAAGTTCCCTGAGCAACTTAATGACCGGAGGTGACGAGGCCGACAAACTGTTAATCACCGCCACCACTGCCATATTGTCGCAATGAAATCGTACTCTCTTATTCAAGAAAAATTCCCCCCAAATAGAAACCGCCACCACTATTGGGAACAACTCCAACAAGGCCAAGTTTTTTGTATAACCCAACTATTTCCACGATGTTGGCCACGCTCCAACACACCACCGCCCCTTTCAGTACTCTCCCAAACCTGCCCCGCCAGCTGCATCCGTATAGATTTTGTAATCAAAACTGTCCACGTAATCCTGCTGAATTAACGACCTCCCATTGTAATTCTCCAAAAAACATTTCCACACTTCCAAGTCATCTCTGTGGTCCCTATTCAAACGAATGAAATGGCGCGGTGCATTCACATCTGCATTCGCCCCGGACAACCTGCGACAAAAAATCCTGCCCATAGGCATAATTCTGCAAGTGAAATTCAACCTCCCCAAAAGGGATTGCAACTCCTTCAATATTACCTTACGCAAGCTCCCCACCCTGTCCACCTCTTGCCTCAACATGAGCAATTTATCCTCTGGTAAATGACATTCCATCTATTCTGAATCAATCAGAATACCTAAGAAGCTCAACACAGTACAAGGTCCTTCTGTTTTCTGTTCTGCCAGCGGAACGCCAAAGCACTTAGCCATCCAAAACATAGATGCTAACAAGTTCCCACAAACTAACGATTCTGGAGGACCTATAAACAAAAAATCATCCAAATAATGAATGACCGATTGTACACCTGCAACATCCCGTACCGCCCATTCCAAGAAAGTGCTAAAAGTTTCAAATAACGAACAAATAATTGCACAACCCATGGGCAAACATCTATCTAGGTAGTACTCCTCACACCAAAACACCCTAACAACGGAATGATATCCAGGTGCACCGGAAGCAATCTGAATGCCGACTTGATGTCGGTCTTAGCCAACAACGACCCCGGCCCATACCTGCGCACCCATTTTACTGCAGCATCAAATGATGTATACACCACCGAACTTAGTTCCTGATCGATACCATCATTCACCGAAAGCCCTTTTGGATATGACAAGTGCTGAATCAAACAAAATTTATTTGGTTCCTTCTTTGGCACAACTCCCAAAGGAGAAATAATCACACCCTAACCCGGCAAACGCTGAAAAGGACCAGCCATACGACCCAACTCCACCTCTTTAGACAACTTTGCACTGACCATGTCCGGATGCAACTGGGCCGACCTCAAATTTTTAAGTGAAAAGGGAACTTTATGTGCGGGTCCTAAAAACCTTCTAAAAAACCATAACTAATAACATCCGCTTTTTCCCGATCTGGATATCTACTTAGAAAGCGGGCCATCCCGGGAAGTTTCACTGGAGTCTCCCCCTTGACCGGGACCCACTGATGGCTTCCCTTTTCCATCAAGAGGCGCCGTGGGAACTCCCGTTACAATGAGAACACACGTGTTGAAACTTACAACTGTTCCCGTACTTGCATTGGCCGTCATTAAACTGCCAACACGTTCCCGATTTTTCTTTTCCACCCTGCGCCACCGCGTTACCTCCCCCATGTCCAGACGATTGACTACCGCTCCCGTGAAAGGACTGCCCGTACCTGGCCAGAGCCATTACCTTAAGCCACAACCCTATGTCCTTCTGATCCCACTTAATTTCTGGCCTCACCGCCTTCCTCTGCCTGAACTGCTCGTCGTAACGTAACCATGTCTGCCCCCCGTATGTACGGTGGGCCTCCCCTATGAATCCAAATAACAAAATAAACTGGAGCAATTTTCCGGAAACTTCTCCCCAATAACGTTAGCCAGTACTGCAAACGCGTGCAACCAATTTACAAACGTCTGGGGAAACAAACGCCACCTCCGCTTTTCTTCCTCCTCCTTCTTGCTATCGTCCTTCTATCCCTTATCTAAATTGAACTTTTTCAAGGTGAGGAGGTAGAAAATTTCGACATACTCATCCCGCCAAATTTTTTCCCTTACCTCTTTTTTTAAATGTGCCCCCAAAGGCCCCTCAAAACACACATACACCTCACCCCTTGCCCTATCATCCAGCTTTACCGTATTGCCTTTTTCTTTCTCGGTTTGAACCGATACCGAAACCCCAGATGACACCTCCTCGCTAGAAACCATTGTCCTGACCCCTTCAGGCCCAGCCCGCTGCACCGCCGCCTGCCCAGGCAACCAAGCTCTCACGGGTGAGACACCCGTCTCGCCTGCTGTCCCACCTTCTAACCTCAACAGAAGGTGGTTACGAGACCATCAGGTGATCGGTGACGTCAGCTGATGGTCGCGTGACAATCAGCTGATCGGTGCCACCGGCCATCAGCTGATCGGTCTCGTGACTAATCAGCTGATGCTCACCCTGGGAACATTCGCAAGTGTCTAGCTCACCGAGACTCATCAGCTGATCTTCAGTTGATGAACCCCAGTGACTTCCTGCAGCCTGTATACTGACAGGGTGATTATACACCCTTGTCTGTATACAGTGCTGTATTCTACAGCTGTGATATCAGTGATTTCTGATGTCACAGCTGTAGAAGTGACCTGGATCGTCGTGGGACACTCGGCGGTGATCGTGGACTGCGTCGTTGACGGCGGACAGGTGAGGGATACGGTTGTTTGTTATTTTACTTTTTTTTCAGGAGATCAAGGGCTTCACGGAGGCGTGTAGTAAAAAAAAATTGTAGAACCGTGTGTTTTATTTCATTAAAATACTTTATTCTGGTCGTGTCTTTTATTGAAAAAGCGGCGACCATTTTACTGCGCAGTTAATAATGGGGGCGTCTTATAGACACCCTCCATTACTAACCTGGGCTTCACGTCAACCGCCAATACAAGGCTGACATGAACCCCAACCCTATTACTCCACTGCCACCGCTACAGGGCAGTGGGAAGAGTGGGGCTAAGCGCCAGATTTGGCGCATCTTATGGATGCGCCATTTCTGGGACTGCTGAGGGGTGATATTAATAGCAGCGGAGAGGGCTAGTATCCATGGCCCCTTCCTTGGCTATTAATACCAGCCCGCAGCCATCTAGTTTAGCCTTTGCTGGTTAGATTTTATAGGGGGACCCCACGTCAATTTTTTTCTGGGGTCCCCCTGTAATCTAGCTAGTAAAGGCTAATCAGCTGTGGGCTGATATTAATAGCCAGGGAACATTGTTGGCTAATTGCCCCTTCTGCGGCTACAAATATCAGCCCCCAGCTATCGGCTTTCCCTCTGCTGGTTATAAAAAATAACGCGGGAGCCCACAACTTTTTTTTTTTTTTAGACTCTGTGCCCATAATTCAGACGTATCACCGCATTGGATGCAAATTTTTGCTGCGTCCAAAATGTTGCATTTTACTGAACACAGGTAAATCCACATGTGTTCACTGAACCATGCGGATTTATCGCATTCAATACATTCTAGTGGTCAAATTTCTGTTGTAGAGACTAGTGACTCCACAAGAGAATTTGACATGCTGCAGTCCTGAAAGACTCGCCGCATGTCAGTGTCCACAAGTGATTTGCAGCCTCTGATGCACGTATAGTGGACGTGGGATGTCTAGAGATCCCATCCACTATAACGTAACATCTGGACGCTGCGGGTTTGACGCTGTATAAACACGCAGCGTGAAACCTGCAGTGGCTCCTGATTTTGACCACGTTACCCAAACTCACCCGCAGCGTATCAATTTCTGTAGCGGACACGCTAGTCACAGCTGCAGATTTTGACCGATTGAAGTGTCATTATATGTGGTGGATTCACATGTACCAACAACAAAAGTGCGGCATTAGAACACCGCGTTTTGGATGCAACATAAGTACGTTGTGTCCAAGTGGCTAACGAACCAGCTGTAAGATGTTATTTAATGGCCAAGGACCATGTTTACCTAATGGCACCTTCCTAGGGTAATAATAACATCTCACAGCAGTCACATAAATTACTTGAATAGAAATGCTAATGAAGATTGGGTGAATGAGACTAGCTGACATCCAGCTATTTTGTTTGCTGATGTCAAGGTGTCAATCAGACTTTCATGACCAAATTTTAATTAAAGTAATGAAACACACAGACACAGTGTAAACACTTTATTTGAATTACAGCAGACACATTCTTTAATCATTTAAATGAACCAATATACTCACCCCAGTTCTTATGGCAATCCAAGGGCTTAAGCAATGTCT
The DNA here is from genome assembly GCF_046119375.1 of Phyllobates terribilis. Lineage (NCBI taxonomy): Eukaryota > Metazoa > Chordata > Amphibia > Anura > Dendrobatidae > Phyllobates > Phyllobates terribilis. Next base: position 10,333,859 of record NW_027362774.1, read on the forward strand.
CACCAAATAACTTTACTTAGCTCCAAAAAGCATTCATAGATGTACAAAAACGCATGTAAAAATGCATGTAAATCCGCATGCGTTTTTTTTTTTTGCCAGGGAGAGGCAAAAACACTCAGGAAATTTCTGCTTCAAATCCTGAACGTGTGCACATAAGAAGAAAAAAAAAACCCGCTGCCATTCCAAATCGCTGTTACTGAATTAATGGTAATGGGTGTATATTCTAACCTTGTAAATCACGGATAGAACAAGTATGTGAATTGTGGATGTCTGAATGAGGCCCCATAGTGTTGTTACTCACCTATCTCATCTCTAGACCCGGGCTTTCATCCCTTTTCCAACGGGAAGCTCCCCCTGTTCTAGTCCGCACCGGTTTACTATGGTAACCCAGTAAGCACTTCTGATGTCCTCATTCAGGGCCTTTTAAAGGTGGCTCAGAAGGCTGTGCACTGCCTGAGTATTGATGTAGCGTAACACTCTGCTACCATGTGTTTTTCTGGAGTTGAGCCACACTTCCTACTTGTTACAGCTCAACCTAGGTGTATAATTATCAGTTCAGCAGCTCCAAACTGCTATTCTTTGACCACCTAATATTTTTGAGCTCAGTCCTGATGCTTCTAGTGTTGTTCACACCTTCAACTCTGTTACAACTAGATCCCTGACGATAAAGTCATCTCTGCTGCTCCTAGTGCTGTTTACAGTTTCAACTCTGCAGAAACCTGAAAACAGAAACATCTATTTTTTTCCTGGTGTTCTGCAGTGACTAATTAACTAACAAGAACGCTTCTCAGCTATCCTAGTGGTGCTACATATGCAACTTTGCTGTGTCCAGTTAGTTAATACTGGACTCATTTGAGATATCATGGCGCTTCCTCATCTTCATCTCTGCTGTGCCATGTTTCTGATAACAAAATTATTTCAGCTATATATGCTACTGCATATTTTACTCTGATGTTTCAGTACAGTCCGTACATTTGGCTCTGCTGTTTCTAGTGCTACCTGCTTAACTTATCCATCTGCCATCTACATTTCCAGCTTTCCTGATATTCTGTGTTCCATATGCAGTTGGCAAGTCCAGCTCTGCTGTGTTATCGCCTCCGGTCCATGTGGCTCAGAGAATCCACCTCAATAAGTGAGCCCATAACACCTTGAAAGTATGATGCCAGATTAGCATAAGCAAGTAATATTCCTGTGTGCAGTTTTGATCTTAAAACTTTTGCTTAAAGAGATTGTCTACTACTTTTACATTGATTGCCTATCCTTATTGTCTGATAGGCTGGGGTCCGACACCCAGCACCCCCGCCGATCAGCTATTATTGGTGATGTGCTCACTTGCCAAGCTGCTCTGTCTACTTGTGGTGGTCGCAGCTTGGTACTGCACTACCGTCTCCTATTCAAATCAAAATGTTATCACATTTTTCTGTGTGTCTGGATGCAGTGAATTACTGACTGCCATACAATCTAGAGCAGGGGCTTGCTGAGCTGTCAGTATTTGATGGACAGCTTAGATGTCCAATCGGATGCTGGGGCGTGCTGAGCTGCCAGCGTCTTGAATGACAGTTTAGTCGTCCAATCGGAGTTAGGGTGCTGCCTGAGCTACATCCATGTGTCTCCTGTTTGGATCATTACCTGGCTATTTAACCAGCTCTCTGCCTCAGACTATTTTGTCAATTGAAGCTTCTTGCTCCCTGGTGTATGTTTGCCCTGTTCCTCTGTGCTCTTACATAGTTACATAGTTACATAGTTTATAAGGCCGAAAAAAGACAAGCGTCCATCCAGTTCAGCCTATTTCTTGTGCACTGCAGCTATTCCGCAGCGTTGATCCAGGGGAAGGCAACAAAAAACCATGCGGTATAGGCCAATTTACATCATTGAGGAAAAATTCACTTCCCGACTCCAATCTGGCAGTCAGATTAAATCCCTGGATTAATTAACTAAGCATAAGATGTAATTTTATTGTTCTCAAGAAAGGCGTCCAGGCCTCTCTTGAACTCATTAAGTGAGTTGGACATCACCACTTCCTCTCCCAGAGAGTTCCAGAGTCTCACGGCTCTGACCGTAAAGAATCCCCTTCTATGCTGGTGCAGGAACCTCCTTTCCTCCAGACACATAGTGTGCCCCCTCGTCTTTGTCACCATCCTTGGTATAAACAGGTCATGGGAGAGATCTCTGTACTGCCCCCTGATGTATTTATACATGTTTATGAGGTCTCCCCTAAGCCTTCTCTTTTCCAACGTAAATAGGCCTAATTTTGACAACCTCTCTGGGTATTCTAGTCCCTCCATTCCCTTTATTACCTTAGTCGCCCTCCTTTGTACCCTCTCTAGCTCCAATATGTCTTTCCTGAGCACCGGAGCCCAGAACTGTGCACAATATTCTAAGTGCGGCCTTACCAGCGCTTTATACAGAGAAAGAACAATGTTCTCATCATATGCCCCTATTCCTCTTCTGATGCATGCCATGACTCTATTTGCCTTCGCAGCTGCTGCCTGACACTGGGCACTCCAATTTAATTTGCTATTAACCAAGACGCCCAGGTCCTTCTCCATGTCAGATTTCCCCAACGGTTTCCCATTTAATATGCATGGGTGACTGCTGTTTTTCTTTCCCATGTGCATGACCTTACATTTATCGGCATTGAACCCCATTTGCCATTTTTTGGCCCAATTCCCCAATTTATCTAAATCCTCCTGTAGCTGTGCCGTATCCTCATCTGTATTAACTACTTTACAAAGTTTAGTATCATCTGCAAATATTGCTATTTTACTCTGATTTACTGCTGCCTGACCTAGGACCATGCTCTGACGATTCGTTTGCTTTGACCCTTTGCTTGATCCGCTATCTTCCTGGTATTTTGACACCTGCGCCACGACCTGACTATTCTTTTGTATCACCCCTTTGTCGATGATGTACCCTCGTGGCTTCAGACCTCAGACTTTTTGATTACCCAGTCTTGCGGCTTGTCCATAAGTAGTGACTGGTGTAACACTTAAGATTAGTTTAAAAGTGTACCTCAAATTATAAATTTACTTTAAAAAAATCAATAGTACAAGAGATAAGAAATTTTGTATTTTTTTCCTACTGTAAAAAATAGCTTTTTATATTACTGCTCTTCTACCCTACCATCCGCATGATCATTCCCTCTGAATCCACTGATAAAACCCATACACAGGAGGCAGAGAGGAGCTGGATTATCATCTCACTGAGAGATCACTTTACAGCTGCTTCATAAAGAAGTCTGTAGAGGAAGGAGGGAGCAGCGGAGGAGATGCACGTAGGTGCTGCTGCAGCTCCTAGTAAATTTTCTATTTCACCCAAGAGCTGGATTCACAGCAGTAATTCCTAATTGTGCTGTATATTGCTCTTAATCCTGATGTTGCTGCTTATGTGAGACATACAAAAAGGTGAGCGAGATATATACAAAAAGGTGAGCAAGAACTCATCTTCTCTCTGTGATCATTGTATGAGAGACATTTTAGCAACTGGTTTTCTGTGGGGGAGGGAAGTGAGAAAAGTGTAAAGTAGTAAGATAGATCACAAAGTTTCTTGTCTTCTGTTGTACTTTGGATTAATAGAAAGTTATTTTATAATTGAAAGTACACTTTACGCATTGTAAATGTAAGATTCGGGACCCCTAGAAAGGTTTCCTTGTTGCTGTGATCTTACTGGTCTGTGCAGGTATTAATTATAACTGCAGATAAAAAAAGCATTCAAATGGGTTCTCTAAAATAAGGAAGACATGGCTGTTTATCTTTACAAAAAGTGCAATTTTTAGGTTGCCCTTGGTTTAGTTGTATTTACTTGTTTAGTTGTATTTACTTATTGTGAATCTAATGAAAACATAGAGTCCCTGTGGGTGGAGATAAGGAGAGGGGGAAAAAATAGTAAATTACTGATAGGGGTTTGTTATAAGTCTCCAAAAATAATGGAAGCAGCGGAGAATATTCTCATAAAGCAAATAGATGAAGCAGCGACTCAAGGAGAAGTCATTATTATGGGGGACTTCAACTACCCTGAAATACATTGGGGAGCAGAAACCTGTAGTTCAAGCAAAGGTAATAGGTTTTTGACAACTATGAGAGACAATTACGTTTCACACCTGGTTCAGGACCCAACAAGAAGGGGGGCACTGCTAGACCTAATATTAACCAACAGGCCAGGCCGCATATCAAATATACGAGTTGGGGGTCACTTGGGTAATAGTGATCACAAAATAATAAGTTTTCATATATCCTTTAATAAGATGTGTAGTAGAGGGGTTACAAGGACACTAAACTTCAGGAAGGCAAATTTCGGTTGAGAGATGATCTTAGTGCAATAAACTGGGACGATATCCTGAGACATAAAGCTACACAAAGCAAATGGGAGACATTTATTAGCATCCTGAATAGGACCTGTGCACAATATATACCCTATGGGAATAAACATGCTAGAAATAGGAGGAAACCACTATGACTAAATAGAGCTGTAAGGGGCGCAATAAGTGACAAAAAGAAAGCATTTAGAGAACTAAAGCAAGCAGGGGTAGTGATGATTCATTAAATAAATACAGAAAATTAAATTCTGTAAAAACCAAATCAAGGCAGCAAAGATTGAGACAGAGAGACTCATTGCCAGAGAAAGTAAAAATAATCCCAAAATATTCTTTAACTACATAAATAGTAAAAAACTAAAAAATGATAGTGTTGGCCCCCTTAAAAATAGTCTGGGTGAAATGGTGGATGAGGATGAGGAAAAAGCCAATATGCTAAATGATTTTTTTTCAACTGTATTTGGACAAGAAAATCGCATGACAGAAAACATGATTAGTGATGACAAAAATTCTCCATTAAATGTCACTTGCTTCACCCAGCAGGAAGTACGGCGGTGTCTAAAAATCACTAAAGTTGACAAATCCCCGGGCCCGGATGGGATACACCCGCGAGTACTGCAGGAATTAAGTAACGTCATAGATAGACCATTATTTTTCATCTTTAAAGATTCCATAATAACAGGGTCTGTACCACAGGACTGGTGTATAGCAAATGTGGTGCCAATATTCAAAAAGGGGACAAAAACCGAGCTTGGAAATTATAGGCCGGTAAGCTTAACCTCTACTGTGGGTAAAATCCTGGAGGGTTTCCTAAGAGATGCTATGATAGAGTATCTGAAGAACAATAACCTCATGACCCAATATCAACATGGGTTTATGAGGGACCGTTCCTGTCAAACTAATATGATCAGCTTTTATGAGGAGGCAAGTTCTGGACTGGACCAAGGAAATGCAGTGGATGTTGTGTCTATGGACTTTTTAAAAGCTTTTGATACGGTTCCACACAAAAGGTTGACACATAAAATAAGAACAATGGGGATAGGGGAAAATATATGTATGTGGGTTAAGAATTGGCTCAGTGATGGGAAACAAAGGGTGGCTATTAATGGAACACACTCAGACTGGGTCTCAGTTAACAGTGGGGTACCACAGGGCTCAGTATTGGGCCCTCTTCTTTTTAACATATTTATTAATGACCTTGTAGGGGTGATAAAGAGTAGTATTTCAATATTTGCAGATGACACTAAACTCTGCAGGGTAATCTATATAGAGGAGGACAATTTTATATTACAGGAGGATCTATGTAAACTAGAAGCTTGGGCTGATAAATGGCAAATGACCTTTAATGGGGATAAATGTAAGGTAATGCACTTGGGCAGAGGAAATAAAATGTATAATTATATGCTTAATTGTAAAACACTGGGCAAAACTGTAACTGAAAAAGACCTGGGTGTATTAGTGGATGACAAGCTCACGTTTAGTGGCCAGTGTCAGGCAGCTGCTGCAAAGGCAAATAAAATAATGGGATGCATTAAAAAAGGCATAGATGCTGATGAGGAGAAGATAATTTTACCTCTATACAAGTCACTAGTGCGGCCACACTTAGGATACTGTGTACAGTTCTGGTCTCCGGTGTATAAGAAAGACATAACTGAACTAGAGCGGGTGCAGAGAAGAGCGACCAAGGTTATTAGAGGACTGGGGGGTCTGCAATACCAAGACAGGTTATTACACTTGGGGTTATTTACTTTGGAAAAACGAAGGCTTAGGGGTGATCTGATTACTATGTACAAGTATATGAGGGGACAGTACAAAGACCTTTCTACTGATCTTTTTACTCTGAGGCCAGAGACGGGGACAAGGGGGCATCTTCTACGTCTGGAGGAAAGAAGGTTTAATCATAATCACAGACGCGGATTCTTTACTGTAAGAGCAGTGAGACTATGGAACTCTCTGCCGCATGATGTAATGAGGGATTCACTACTAACATTTAAGAAGGACATGGATGCCTTTCTTGAAAAGTATAATATTACAGGTTATATATACTAGATTCCTTGATAGGGCGTTGATCCAGGGAACTAGTCTGATTGTCGTATGGAGTCGGGAAGGAATTTTTTCCCCAATGTGGAGCTTAGTGTTTGCCACGTGGTTTTTTTTTTGCCTTCCTCTGGATCAACATGTTAGTAAATGGGTTGAACTAGATGGACTTAGTTTTTTAAGTTTGAAGGAAGACTATGTTACTATGTTACTTACATAGGGTTAAGCTGCAGTACTTGATATGGCCTTTAGAAAAAAGTGGCGCTGTTTCCTATTCTCATGCAGGTTTTAATGACAGTAAAAGAATTAGGGAACTGACTTTCAGTATTACAGGTTACTGCAAGGAGCTAGCTCATGTACTCAAAATGGTATTTGTTGGATGTTCATAAAGTCATTGCCTAACACATTTGATAAAATAAAGCTAAAGTGGCCAACGCCTTGAAGACAATTAAAGTAGACTTTAGTGAAGATCCCATTGCCATTACTTTTTTATCTTCTTAAAACTAAGGAACAGGTCACTATGAGATTAAAAAATGACTCAATATTAGCTGATCAGGTACAACCCAGGCTTTCTTTCTCTCATATTGGTTACACATTAACACTTCATGTTAGTTCACTAGATAGCAATCATCATTTTCCCAAATAACTTAAAAAAAAAAAAAATTGATGAAACAGTCAAGTCAACACATATTAAAATTCTGGCTTGACAGTAATGATTTAATTTTTTTTTTTTATGTTATGAACAGTATTTATCAAAAACAGCCCACTAGCGAATGAAAGATGTTCCTTATCGCTTCTTGTCAACTAAAGCATTATTCACCGAAAGTTTCCTTCATCTCTGTTTTGTGGCTCTCATTGTCATTTTAAATTGCAAATCAATCACACATCATGAAAGCTCTCGTTCTGCCGACGAGATTAACGCTCTGGCTAAAATTGTTTACAAAGTCATTTGTAAAGCTTCTGCTAATGCAGATGAGGCAACTTTACCAGTTTAACATTGTTGGTCTCAGAGAAAGCCTTAAGCAATGATTACAGAGGGCAACAAAAATTGTTCATTCATCATTATTGTCATGGGCTTTCGCAAATGATAACAATTTGTCTTCATCCTATTTTTAGACAATGAACCACAATACAGTCCGGAAAAGCCATCTATGCCAGATGGGAGAAAAGGTGCTTTCATTGCAAAATGTTTTGTAGGTTTCTGTTTTGTTTTGTTCTTTTTTTTTTTCTTCTTCTTCTTCGCTTTTTTTTTTTCTTCTACCATATGAGATATTGGGAAAAAAAAAATGTTTAACTGAGAGCAAAAGGTATCATCTAAATATTGGATCCTGGAGGCTGTACGACAAGTCCTAAGTGAGTTTGATGCTGAAATGAGGGTAAAAAAAATTACATAGAGACACAATATATAATCAGATTTCTGATGGAATTTGTATCCAACAAGCCGGCGATCTATATTGATGCACAAAACATCATCATGCATATTTATCGTTATTTTACGTATGAGGAAATTAAGTTATTCTAATTAGTACAGGCAGGTTTGGCAAATAATGTAGTTTTAGAAAGGAGTAAATAAAATATAAAGGTTAATGCAAATATGAGGCTCATTTAAAGGGAAATGTGTCATCAGAAAATGACATACTGTTTCAATCTGGCTTTTAAGATAGATTTATTTTTCACATTTTTTTATTTATTCATTTTTCCCATATCACTATTTAAAAGGACAAAAAAAAAAATGCAATTTTCATACTGGCCTTATATTAGACTCCTTCTTGTTGAGCACATGGACATTAACTACAAATGGTGTGTTTTAGTGGCAAGGAATATTAAGAGTCATATCATCCTGCTTGTTTTAACATTAGCAAGATAAATTTATTTCTTCATGTAATTACCAAGGTGTTGGACTGTAGATCTAATTCATTTAAATGCTGTGGACACATTTGACAAAGAATAACTTATTTTTACAACTTTTACCTCCAGTTTTTAAAGTTGCGCTTCATTCTTAGACTGACTTTTCCTTGTACAGCTTAGTAGTGAGAGTTCTGTGCTGGCAAACATTAATGCAACATGATTTCACTCTCTCCTCCCTTCCTGCAAAGTCAGCCTTGGGTTCTCTCAACTCCCTAAACTGAGGCTGCTTGCCCACGATGCGTTTTTCAAGCGTTTTTGCCTCGGATTTTCTGCAGCGTAAACGCTTGGTAATCCGTGCCCCATAATCCCCTATGAAAATCTGCATGTTCTGTACCCATGCTGCGGAATTTTCCGCTGCGGATTTTCCTTGTGGAAAAATCCGCAGCATATCCATTATTTGTGCGTTTCTGCATGCGGATTTGAGGTCCCAATGCATTTGAAAAACGCAAGTCAAATCCGCATGTAAAAACGCGTCAAAAACGTGTGTAAAATCCGCAAGCGTTTTTGACTACCAAGAACATGCAGAAACGCTGCAGAAATTTTCTGCTTCATTTCTGCATCGTGGGCACATACCCTGATACTCTGCCTTTGCAAATAATCAGCTATCCCTGTAGGCTGCCATGTGTTTGCTTCCCTGTTTTTCTAAAGTCTTTCTAATCATAGCCCTTGTGATCTGCTCTTTCTGAAGGCTGGCATGTTTTCCTCACTTTTTTACACTCTGATTTGCTATGCACAACCTCCTTTCCTTTCCTGCTATTATGTCTAACACTGAGAGGAAGGAGCATTAGGACAGAACTAGCTGGGGAAGCAAACGTTTAACAAACAATGTGTGTGACCATACTCTATTAACTTCCTTTTCTACACTAGACCACCAAAATTAGGGGAGGGGAGGCTTGAGTACTCTGCAGCATGCACATTACACAGACACACACAGCTCTGCATCCTATAGGACTGCTGCATGAACAGTAGATACAAAGATTGTAGATACAGATCTCTTCTGTACACACTATACATATACATACAAAAATCTCTGCTCTCCACAGCTAAGCTCATGTAGTAGTGGGGAAGGAAGTAGCTTCCCTCTGGCACTAAAAGGGTTAAAGAGAATGTTCCCGACAGATCTCTCTGGGCTGCAGTTAGGTCCAGTTAAGGGGTTAGCTGTGATAATCCAGCCCAGTAGAGGGAAGGGGAACCCAGTGCTATGGTTGAGCATAGAATGTGAATAAGGCTTTGTTTCTAATATGTTTCCTTGTAGGCTGTTATGTTGGTAACCAGCCACAAGATGCCACTGTCTAGAATGCAGATGGCATGGGAAGTTTGCCAGTAGCATTACAGGCATTTAGGACAGTGAGAGAGTTAACTGTGTGTGAGGACAGCCCATAGAAGGTGGGCTCTTTAGAAAATCTCTGGCTAGATCCCAGAAGCAGGAAGTGCAGACCAGGGTTGTGTAGTACCTGGGACCGGCCAGACAGGCTCCGTGTACTGGCTGCTAGGGCAGACGTGGGCCCCATACCCCAGACAGCGGATCACCAGAGAGAAGAATCCCTCCACAAGAGTCCTCTTAGCAGGCCTGGGAAACTCAAGAGAGTCATTGAGGACCCGGGGTCACATTCTGTCTGCAGGCTGCAGAAGAAGTTAGGACTCAAGTCTAGGACGTGGGGAGAACTAGGATCCAGATATACTGTCACTGGTGAGGAAGATTCTCTAGGGCTAGAGAACAAGGCAACAGAGATGCGTCACTTAAAGAGGGAACCAGGGCTGAAGTTGTATCAAGTACCTGTGGAAAAGATGACAACCCGTTGGGCCTTATCCATTATATCTGCCTTTAAATATTGTACATATACAGTACAGACCAAAAGTTTGGACACACCTTCTCATTTAAAGATTTTTCTGTATTTTCATGACTATGAAAATTGTACATTCACACTGAAGGCATCAAAACTATGAATTAACACATGTATAATTATATACTTAACAAAAAAGTGTGAAACAACTGAAAATATGTCTTATATTCTAGGTTCTTCAAAGTAGCCACCTTTTGCTTTGATGACTGCTTTGCACACTCTTGGCATTCTCTTGATGAGCATCATGGGCACAGCACATGCGGATTTCCATTGGGTAACATTGCTGCCCTTCTACCATGCGTTTTTCATGCGTTTCCGCAACTGCAAAAACGCCGCGGAAACGCATGAAATACGCATCGTGTGAACTCAGCCTAAGGCTTAGTGCCCACCATGCAGAAATTTTCCTGAGCATTTCTGCATCTCCTTTGCCGGAAAACGCATGTGAATTTTGCATCATTTTTGATGCGTTTTTGCATTTCGGTCTTGCAGTTACAGCACTGAGAGCTCACAGACCCATACAAGTCATTTTGTTTTTTTTACACATCTTTCTGTATTTTTTTATTTTATTTCTTTTTTTACAAATCTGTTTACAGCCTAAAAAAAAACCTCAGCCATGTCCGACACCTTGTTTTAAGAGGTGTAACAGGATTTTGACTTCAACTAGAAGGAGGGGTATATTCTGTTTGAGCAGAATATGGGTCCAATTCATTGTTCGTGGTGGTTTGTCTTTTTTAGGTCATGTAGTATTCGTTAACCTTTTTTGTACCAAATTATATATTATTGTGCATGTAGTTCATAAATTTTGCGTAAAATAAAACAGTTGTTTACTATCGTTTTTTTTTTATTTACCCATTTTGAGCTTTGTTCTACAAAAATGTAATGTAGTCATTTCATCAAAACTTTTAGTCGCAATTAATGAATCATCCGCAAACCTCTGAAAAGCAAAAGCCACACCCAAAATGGCGAACACATATAAAATAAACTTAAAAAAAAGACACAAATCAAAAGAAGGCTAAAAAAAAAAAAAAAACTAGAGAAACACAACAATGAATGTGTTTTATTATAGACATCACAGATAAATTGCAATATAATTACTATACCGCAATGTTAAGTGCCTCGGATATCCCTGATGACAAGTAATTCATGCTCTCTGCCTATAGAATTGTTCTTTTGTATTTTAGAATGTTTACCTTGGTGTAATATCACTTTTGATTGAATATAAAAATGGAGTTCTAGGTGGGAAAATATCAGAAAGAACTGCAAGATTGCTTTTACCAGGGACCTGACATTTTATATGCAAGCTATTAACTCCCACTCCAGCTTTGAACCATACAGTTCAAGTACACATGCATGTCAATGATGAAAAACAAATCTGCTTTGTTCAGCATTGAATATACATAGACCCACAACTGCCTCCTATGTAACCTATAAGCCCTCCCATTAATCTCCTCTGGATGAGAGATGCTTCCTGCATTTTTCTCTCCTGTCAGAGCTCATAGAGGGCTCCTGATTCACCGGTCGCTGACAAACAGCTCTCATCACTTGCTTAAAGCAGAGTTGAGTTTGGATTGTGCACCTGAAAGCATTATGAGATCAACATGCTTATTACAGCAAATTCGTGTTACTTTTCTTATTTAATTTTTTTTTTATTATTTGTAGAGTTTATTTGCTATGGAACTGCATTTAGAACAGTTTCCTTTTTAAATTAATTTTATACAAATAAATTGGCACATTGCAGATTAAATTTCTCATCACTGGTCAATTTCCATTCTTGCTATGCGGCATGCAGATAATAATTGATGATCTAATATGCTGCTGATTTTCTGTCTGCAGCATACTCGTGAAAAACATTTTTTTTTTTTCCTGTAGATTTTATTTTTAGCCTAAATCTGTACAAAGATGACAGTTTCCAGATCACTTCAGTAAGTGACAATAGTGGTGGATAGTGGAACTCAGATTTTGTCCGTTCAGTGAGGCTAATCCGCATGCTAACTGCAGATCCGTGGCAGAATTTCCTGGTTCTGTTGAAAGTTCCTGGGCAAACACACGTCAGAGTTTTCTATGTAAACCTACCCTGGGGAAGGAAGGGTTTGAGGTGTAAAAATCTGACCTGGTTTTTAAGAGGAATCCTCTTTTGAAATCCATTCGGTTTCATTTCTGACAGGATTTTTGAAGACTTTTTCAGCACTTTTTTCAGGCTTTTGATTTTCGTGTCCAGCATTTTAATTTTGCCATTGAAATCAATTAGAGGCTTAGGCTTCAGTCAGACGCCCATGAATCGCGTTCGTGTTCTATCTGTGTACCTGTTCCCTTTGTCTGTGTTTTTTTTTTCTGGACCAAGTGCTCCGCAAAAAATCATAGTGGCATGTCCGTTTTTGATCCGAGTCATGGATGAAAATTACCCACGGAAGTCTATGGGTCTTTGAGTAACATTGTATGTCGTGATTTAATGGATAGGAAAAGCTTTTTGTTTTGGGGGTGCTTTTTCCATCAGTGAAAAATCACTGAGGGTAAAAACCAAACAATGTGGTGAAAATCGGATACGAAACGCTGATGACCAATGGTCCGTATTTTTAAGTACGAGAAAAATCACGAACTTCTGAATGAGGCCTAATTCAAAGAGTATTTAAAGCAGTTTTTGAATCCGCTCCAAAATCTATGTTAAAAATCTGTGTAATGAAGAAAATACATGGCATATCACACAATTAGGTTCACAGGTAGGATATAACACATTAATCCAATAAAGGGGTTGTCTGGCACTTTAACATTGATCGCCTATCCTTGGGATAGGCCATCAATGTCTGATCCTTGGTGGTGTGACACCCAGCACCTCGGTCGATCAACTGTGTCAACGGCGGCTGGAACTTCTCAGTTGCGGAGCTGCACAGCACATCTCCGTTAAGGCTAAGTGCCCATGATGCAGAAATGCTGCATATTTTTTCCGCTTCTCCCTGGCAGGAAAAAACGCATGCGGTTTTTACATGCATTTTTCCTGCCAGGTAGAAGCGTTTGTCAAGCGTTCTTCACATGCATTTCTGCGTGCAGGTTATCAAGCGCTTTTCCAAGCGATTTAGCAACCGGCATGGATTTATAGTAGTGTGACCAAGTTAGTTATAAAAAAAAGAATAAGAATGGTAAAAAATAAAAAAAAAAAGATTATACTCACCTTCCGATGTCCTCCCGGTGTTTTCTCTTCTGCGTCCTGTGTCTTGGGTGGCTAGCGGTGGTGTGAAGGACCTGGGTGACGTCATTGAGTCATGTGACAGGTCACATGACTCAATGACATCATGGCAGGTCCTTCACAACACCGCGACCCATACAGCAGACCAGACGGAGCGGAGAAAACACCGGGAGGACATCAGAAGGTGAGTATAATCTTTATTTTTTATTTTAAATTCTTTTTTTTACAGTCTCTATGGTACCCGGGTCTAGATGAGAGTCTTCTCTCCTCCAGAAATGGGTACCATCCGCACATTGAACCGTGTGATATCCGCTTGTGCAGATGCAGTGATGTGGATGTCACGCGGTCCAATGCAAGTCAATGGCGGCGATTACGCTGCGTGTCCGTAAAATTAATGGACATGCTGCGTATTTTTCCGCAATGATAATCCGCAGCGAAAATCTCCGCAGCATGTGCACAGCACATACAGATTATCATTGGGGACCACGGGGCACGTATTACCAAGCGTTTTTTTTAGCGTTTAAGCTGCGGAAATTCCGCGGCAAAAATGCTTGAAAAACGCATAGTGGACACGCAGCCTTACTGTATAGTGGCCGCGTCCAGGTACTGCATATCCGCCACCTCTTCAAATCAGTGGGAGAGACGTATAGTACCTGGCCGTGGCCATTATTCCTTCTACGGGGCTGTGCTGTGCAGCTCACAGCTGAGCAATTCCTGACGACACCGGGAACAGCTGATCGGCACGGGTACCGGGTGCTGGACCCCCACCATTCAGACTTTGATGTCCTATCCTAAGGACAGGCCATCAATGTTAAAGTCCCGGACAACCCATTTAAGTGAAGAAAAAACCGACGTGTTTTTTGAAAGAAGATTCTTTAATAAGTAATTAAAATATATACACGTGACGTTTCGGTCTAGAAGACCTTCGTCATTTTTGCAAATGGCACAATAAGGAAGGCGACCTCCGTACTCTGTGCGAACATACACTAAGTCTGTTGTAAAAAGTTTCCCGCAGGAACTGAAATTTTACCCTAATGCAGTGACTTTTGTATTTACCTACACAAGACTAAAAGCTTGAAGCCTCAGGACCCAGTCTTTAAAAACATCCATCAACATCCTCCCAACATCTTCTGATTGTCAAAATATTATCAAATATATGTATGGTTTTAGATCCGTATATATATAAAAGCCTTCCGACATCTGGTATTCAGACTTCGCGTGTGTTTTGCTTTATTACATTCATATATCATGATCTAAAATTCATATGCACCTGAGAAAAATTGTGACATCTGGGCAGAAAAAGACGTATCCCATTCTGTGTAACATGGCCCATTTTTCCTTCAAATTTAATAGTCCCCTTTACTGTTTGTCACTCAAAATAAGTGTCTGATACTCAAGCATAAATTGTTAAAAGCGGTTCTAGGTAAAGGAAAAGTGGAAAGAAGAGGATTTTTTTTTTCTTAGCAAAAGCCAACCTCAATTTATGTCAAACAAGGTTAAAAGACCTTGGGATTAGTGCGATAATCGCACTGCTGTCAGACCGAAAATCCGCTAACAATTTAGTGGCAAACGCATGTTGTTCAATATCATTTCATATTATATTATGTCACACACAGGTGACAGTTGCACATCAGACTGACAAGATTCATTTACCTTATAGAGTTCATCGCTGACATTTGCAGACTAAACACTACTTACTTTTTGTCTCGATCGTACATCGGGTATATAGATACAGTTCAGTGGTTAATGGAAGATTCCCCCTGGATGGAGATCTGCGTTATCCACACAAATACACTCAGGGTACTGAAGACAGCATTTAGCTGACTGCGAAATCTTCCGTGTGTGTTTTTTTGGATATTTCATTACCAGTTCTTTCCAAAAATCTACAAAAACCTATCCGCCCACTAGTGTCTCCATAGATGGGTCTTGTTTATCAGCCAACCTTACCCCGATCAAGCTCTGTAGAGAGGAGCATATTAAAGTCATTTTTTGCTCTTAGTATTACAGAAAAATTGGACCCTATTAATTGCTACTAGCTCACCGCTATTATTATTATTATTATTATTATTATTATTATTATTATTATATTAACTATATTACCAATAAAACCTCTGGACCTTGTTAGTGGCCTTGGATTGTCTCTAGCAATTTTCTATGATCTGAAGAACACCTTGTCGGGTCTTCTTTTTTTTTTCATCACGTCTGTTTCCTGTACTGAGTTTTTTTTTTTATATTCTTTAGGGAAGTATTTACAATACCCAGTGTTGCCTCCTACTGATTTTGTATTTTGCTATTAGACTTTATGGTAACTCAAAGCTTTTGCGTAAAGAGGAAGGGTCCTGGCTCAGTTGCAGACTGTTGTCCTTCTCATGATTGCAAAGGATTATTTTTGGATGACTTTTCAGAAATGAAGAAAAAATCAACACTCCGTCCTCCAGGATAAATTCTATATTCTTTATTTAAAGCCCATGTGCCCAGACAACATTAAAAGTAGGTATCAAAACATCTGACCCTTTTCATAATAAAATTCCTTAATCATAGCTAAAGCTACTTTTAATGTTGTATTGGCACGTGGATTTTAAATAAAGGATATAGAATTTATTCTGGAGGATGGAGTGCCGACTTTTTCTTCAATTTAGTCTTATCCTAACCTGTTCAGGCTGTCGAGCACCAGGGATGTTAAGAGTGCAGGTGTGGTGAGGGCTATGACTGCACAAGCACATGGACATGGGTTGTGTACAAACCAGGGGGACAAATACCTGAACCAGACAGATCCCTATTTAGACTGGCAAAAGCCCTACTCTGACCCTGGTCTGTCCCTACCTGACCACAGAGGTTGGCACCCTAAGATAACGCAATGACGCCACCACTCGTTGACTGCTCACCCTGAATGCTCCTAACAGCTCCTTGTATAGCTATATCTGTGTAGCAACTCACTCACGAGAATAGGTTATACACCAAAAAACTGCAACTGACCCTTCCGGTTCCTGTACAGACTAGATATCCCGAATCCGCAGTCCCTAGTGGTACCTGCGGGTGAAAAGATAGACCTAACCACAGACTAGGAGATGGCAACTCCGGCCTAAACTGCTAAAAGGCTGAGAAGTTGCTTCACGTCCCATTTAAAGAATTGGAGGGCAGAGCAGAGTGTGAATTTCCTACAGGAAGAGAAATGTGCTGAATTAAGACAAGATCCCAGAGTTAGCAAAGTAAATAATGAAATACCAAACAAAGAATAAAGCAAGTACTGTTAACAAATATGCTGCCTACTTCCTAATGATAAACAGAAGATAGTTACAAACTATAGCAAAGAAACAGCAAATCAAAGACTCTTAGCTGGAATCTCACAGACTGGCTCCAAACATCAATAGAATGTCAGTACGTCCAAATGAATCTATCACCAGCAGGAGGACAGAATATAAAGCTGCACCCAAAAGGTGATAGGCACACAAATGAAAATTCATGGGTTAAGCTAAGCAGACTGCAGCCAGAAAAGCTGAACTCAAACACTCAGAGAATAGATGTGTCTGCTGTGGTCCGGCAGAAAGAGAAGCTGACTACAGAACACATACTCAAGGGATCGAATCCATGAGCATTACAGTGAGCTGTCCTGTTTGCCTATGGACATTTCTGAAATGTCTACTATGTGTATGGTCATGAGGAATTACGCTTTTTCTAACAATTATATGACTTCAGCATTTTTTCATGATTTTCCCTCCTGTAGACAATATCTCTAATTTTAAGTTCTTGTTAAAGGTGTTATCCAGTGAAGATAAATTATCACCTATCCATAGGATAGGTGACAACTTAAAGATTAAGCAAGACTACTGGAACCATCACCAATTCGTTGAATGGGCAACTTTTATTGTTGTTACAATGGAGAGGTAATGCACTTGCTTGACTACTGCTGTGCTTGGCTTCTTCAGACAGCTCCACAGAGAATGAATGGTGTGGCGTTGGAGCATCCACATTGTCACTCCATTCTTCCAGAGATAAAAGTGCCCTGTTCTGCTTATCAGAGTGGGTCCCAGCTGTCAGACCCACACCAATCAGGTGGATAAGAGATAACCTTTCTTCAATGAACTAACCCTTTAAGCTATTGGGTTAGCTTCCGTTATGTGTCTCATACAGAGCACACACAGACATGGAATATTCCTCCTCTCCTGTTAGTGTGCCCAGCATTGAGAAGCAGCAGCATGTAGGATTTAATCCCTCAGTACTGATCAGTATTGCTGTGAATCCAGTCCTTGGGGTGAGATAAGCACTTGCTAACACCATCTGTGTTTGTCACTCTGTATCTCTCATCCAGCTCCTGCAGCAAGTGGGAACAATGCTAAAACAGGACAAGGAAACATCAGCTCCTTGGTTCCTGGCAGCAGGATTCATGGTATTTATAATGGAGCCAATGCTTGTTCTTGATAGAGCAAGTCATGTTTATTTCCCATTACAAAGCTATTTAATTGGCAAATGCATCTATTGATCTCAACTTATTACTTAATAGGGAGTAACTGCTTTAGATATCCTAAATGAGATTATAATGTACCTTCATGTATGGGATGTTAGCTAGGTAGCAATAAAAGCCTGCTACAGTAACTTATAATCAACTCACTTCTTAGCGTATTAGGATTCGCTCACACTGGCGTATAACACGGCCAAGTGCTCTCCGAGGTATTATTGCATAGCACTCGGCCCATTGTAATACTATGGGGCAGTGCAGATCTGCAATTATTTTCTCATGCCGATTCGGCAGCATTCTGCAAGTGCCTCTGAGAATCGGATTGCACACACCCATACAAGTCTATGGGTGCAAGCGTCATCCGAGTTCTGTCCGATGTACGCTCACAATGGAGAAGATGGAGAAATTAAATTCTCCATCTTCTCTGCACCTGTGCCGTGATTCTCTCATGCAAGAGAATCGGATCACACTAAAATGGCTGCAATAAATATTAAGTGTATGTTTACACTTTGCAAGTTTCCTACTTATTTTTCTGCAGAAGATTCGCAGTCTATTTGCAGCAAAACTTTTTATTTATTACTTGAACATTTTGTAGCTTTGTCTCAGATTTCACCCTTTACATTGCAAAAGCATAAATCCACTATTAATTCTACAATTTTTATTTTTTTACAAATGTTAAAATTTGCAATTTTCTGAATGAGATCTCCTCCTGTTTTTCTCACTAACTTAGCCGGTACTGTATTAGGCTGTAGAGTTTTCAAGCGCACGTCTGCACTAAAAAACTGTACTAAGCACACAGGTCATCCCTAACCCCAAGCACACACATCAAAGGTCCACGGTCAATTGTGGTTTTTTAATAGTATTTCATATCTTAATAATGTTGTTTTAGATGTCATCTAGAATAATTGGTGCATTATGAAATCTGCCTAGACTGTTATATTGTAGATATAATGTGAGAATGGCGTGCTTTTGCACCTATTTATCTTTGCCATTATATGTCGATGCTGACCACACTGTCTTTTTGCTTCCACCGTCTAGATACAAATGATGAGCGGATTTTACAATAAAATCATGTTTTGCTCAATTTTTACTACTTTCTTGATCTTTTTTTTCTATCTCTTTATTCTCTATTAGGTTTCTGAACATCTCTTTGCCACCTAGTGGGCAAAACTGAATGTACACACGCTGAGCAGTAGTATCATTTAGCTAAATCTCAGCTTTGCAGTTTCTGAAACCGCCTCTGTGTTTTGCTGTTTATTCTTCCTCTTTGTTTCCATAAAGTCACATTCCGGTAGCCCGCTCTGCTGAGGTTTCGTTGGTCATTCGATAGTTTTTTCTTTTATCTTTCTTGTACTACTAATAAATAAAGTAGCAGATTGTGTGTTTCAGGGTAAATCGAGGACTATAGCATTACCCTAACTACAAGTTAAAAAAAAAAGGCTTAATTAGCAAGAGAAGTCATTGAAGAGTGCCAGAGCTGTGGACAAGGCTCAGACACTGTGAGGTTACTGCAGAAAATATACGGCCATACATAGGTATGTTACGAGGCCAGCAGTCAAAATAAAAGCTTGCATTTTAATTAGCGCTAGAAAACGAGGCAACTGAGTGTTTACAGCCGCGGAGCTTGGTGTAACTCATGATCTATTCAAACTGCTCAATTCAGAACTAATATTGTTTTCTCTACAACTAAAGAAAATCATTAAAACCACAGATAAGTATATTTTGTACCAATTAAAAAAACATCAATCAAACATTTTATTCTTAATTTTGCTATGTTTGGGCTTTATAATCAATACTGTTTATTGATCATGTCAAACTCATGATTTTGATACAGTATTTTGAAATCTGAATGGGCTTTTATTATCATTGATATTGGGATAGTTACCTATTTATCCCACCATAGACAACTGTGGTATATCCTAAGATATGGGTGGT
Organism: Phyllobates terribilis; assembly: GCF_046119375.1. Taxonomy (NCBI): domain Eukaryota; kingdom Metazoa; phylum Chordata; class Amphibia; order Anura; family Dendrobatidae; genus Phyllobates; species Phyllobates terribilis. The sequence continues at coordinate 10,353,532 of NW_027362774.1, forward strand.
GGTTTCACCGTTTTTGGGAGACCAGGTGTTCCCTGATTCCAGTTAAGGCACATGAGCTAGGTGCCACATCTAAGTGGAGCATGAATAGAGAGATAGCCACGAATGTGTCTGACTTTCTCCTTTCAGTACCATATTTTTCAGACTATTGGATGGACCTAACTATAAGGTGTACCCCAGGTTTAGACATCAGAAATTAGGAAAAACATATTTCCTACTAATTAAAAATTCCTTGGCGGAGTAAAGAAGTGGAGGAGTCAATACTAGTGATGAGCGAGTATGCCTCATTAACTCTTTCGGCGAGCATGCTCAGGTGCTCACCGAGTATTTTGACGTGCTTGGGCTTTCATTCATTGTCGCTGCGCCTGCAAGTGTAACGGCTGTTTGACAGCTGTATCACATGCAGAGATAGCCTGTTCGCACCGAACACGCCAAAATACTCAACGAGCACCCGAGCATGCTCGCCAAAAGAGTTAATGAGGGATACTCGCTCATCACTAGTCAATGCCACTAATTTGAATACACTAAGGTAAAATAGATAGGCAAAAGATATATTGTTAGGGTTTTGTCTGCAGTATGTGTATTATAGACATTTAGCTTTAGAGCAAATACTTTATGTACACTCTCTGCAATGCACACATCTACGCAACACTGCTACATGCACAGTACACACACAATCAGCTCTGCTGTATATAACCACACAATGTTGCGACTTAAACTCCCACAACTCAGCTACATCATTAAAACACACAAACAGCAAAAACTACAACACACTCAAACATCATCAAGACACACACAGATCAGCTACAACACCCTTAGTTCAGCCGCATCATCAAAACACACACAAAAACTGTATACATTCCAACATTTTTCCTTCCACATATCCTGAACGATCCTTCAGCTACTCAGGACATTCAGTATCCATGTAGGTCTTAGTAGCTTTTTCTCTTGCCCTGCCCCGATCAGATAGATCAGTGTCGGGTGGGAAGAAAGAGCAATACTCTCAGTAATTGGGGAGGACACTGTGTGAGCGTTCTTCTCAATCACTGGAAACTGCCTTTTCTGAACCATAATAAGATGCATATTTTTAGCAAAAAAAAAATCCCAATAGAAAGTGTGTCTAATAGTCCAAAAAATGCGGTAAATTGCATGAATTTTGGCTGAAAATTTTTGCAATTGGCTTTCAATAAAAATGTTGCAAGTTTTACAGGATTTTTCTTCCTGCACATTTATGACCACATGGAAGATGAGAGAGAAAAAAGACTAGATTTAGGCTGGTTTCACATAGTCTATGTACCAAGACAACACTTGGATCAGCAGAGCCAGTTTAACTTAAGCTAACTGCTTTAGACACTCCACAATATTAAAATTGCAACACCAAAAGGACAAACCGCGAGGTTATGCAAATGAAGGAAGTAGCAGGTGTCGCTAAGATCTGCAAATGATGAAAATTTCAAGCTCCAATCTGGCATGTGACGGGGGCATAAAAGCCAGATTGAAAGAAATTTTTTTTTTTTTAGCCACATGAAATCTCAAAAATCCGATCAAGTGTTTAAGGATGATTGTGCGATGTCTCCTCTTAGTTGGCGTGCCAGTTATCACCACTTGTCATAATCTGAAAGGGGTCGAAACCTTGACCTAAGAAACCTCGGTTTATTACTCTGGCCAATCGCAATGCGCCTAGGCCAAGATTTCTGCAATGTTCAACTTTGCATGTCCCAGTGATTGGTTAGAACAGATTAGAAGAATGTTGTGTAGTGATCCTTTATATACTGCAAGTGAAATTGGGCATCACAAACTGAGCGTAAGGCATCAAACATTGTCCACACAAATCATCAGAAGGCGTTCGCATTAGATTGGGCTACGAGCCAGACGTCCAGTTCCATTGACCTCATGCCACTACTCTCAAAGGCTTTCGTGGTGTAGAGAAAAACAGCAATGGAGGTCTGTCCTCTTCAATGATGAGTCCTACTTTTGTCTTTGATGTAATGATAGCCAGAGATAGGTCTGGAGACCACATGGGCAACACCATGTGGAGGCCTACATCAGCATTGCATCAGTCCTATTCCCGGGATTATGGTGTGTAGTGGAATAATGTACAGTTGCTTGGCCCCTCTAGTCTTCATTCCAAAGAGCACTAACAGCTCATTACATTGATTTGGTCGTGGAACCAGTGGTACGACCATTTCTCCAAAGTGTTTGAGAAGTGTTTTTTCAACATGACAATACCATGTTTTTCATGCTACTGTGAGCTGCATGTGTGGCCTAAACGTGTTTCCATGGCCTGTTGAATCTCCTGACTTTTTTTTCCATCTTGCACATCCTGGACGTCATTTGTCGGCAATTGCAAAAGAAACTGCCAGCAGTGGATCTTGATGATCTGTCCATTCAGCACAGCAGAACCTTTCTTAGACAATAATTAATAACTTAAGTGATAGCAGCTAAGGCTGTAAGTGCCTGGATATTGAAAAAATTGAGTTGTTTTGAAAATGTTGTTTCCAGTTTTTCATTTCCATATCAATAACATGTCTATCGATCTCGTCATTTCCACTATTTCACGACTTTTTCTTCTTGTTGTTGCAATTTGATCTTTGAGGATTGTATGCACTTATGAAGCAGTTAGCACAGGTTTAGACACCTTGGGGGTGGGCCGGGTCTTTTGACGGGAGAAAAGTCTGTTTCATGGACCAGCGTAAAGAGTTACTACCTGTCAGAAAGATCACACTATCGTAATCGCAGTTAACTGAGTCTACAGCCAACTATGTGAAGGGAAACAAAAGAGCCTGTAAGCACAATTTGTAAATATTTTATCCCAAAATGTATTTAAGTAAAATTAATAAATAGAAAAAAAAGGTTCTGAAAGTTAGATTAGAGGGTGGTTGTCTTCTTTTCTCTAAGTTACCTTGTACATTTCTTAGATAATCATCTGTGATAACATTCACGTCTAATAACTTATTCACGAATAATAAATTAAATGAAAGATAAAAACACACTTGGGTAATATGTTTTTTTTTTTATGCAAATCCAAGCAAAATTGTACATTGAGGGGGTAGTTGTACTTTTCCATGCCATTATTAAATAGTGGTCACCTCTGTAGTAGTAAAGTTTATTGTATCTTGTATTCCCAACGATGAAGATACTGTAAGGAGGGGGCTTCAAAGCAGACATTGAGCACTCTCGCATGTGTTTCACCGTACTCAGTTTCTCAAACACCACAACCAAAACACTTACAGACAGGTCCCTTCTGTTTGAAGCCCAAAGGACAATATGGTACTGAAGCATACATAAAACGTGCCACTAGCAAAAAGTAACTGGCAGCAGACAAAACCCCAGCCAGCAAACTGTCACTGCTACCCCAGAGGGTTTCTAAGCTTTATCAAATCCTTCCTGGCTAATCCACTAGCAGAGGTGTGCAGAGAGCAAGACCACCTCCCTCCATCGTTTTTGCTGCTTTTTTTTTTTCTAAGTAGCCATGCAAACCGGTAAAAAACAAAAGTGAGTTACTTATGATATCTTGGCGATTAACATCTTCTTCTTTGCATTCATTTCATTCATATGATTATGACCAAAATTATAAACTTGTATGTAGCAGTAAAGCTGGCAATAGACATTACCCGGTTGTTGGGAGATCTCAAGCTATTTACTGTGATTTGTTCAGTCTTTCTTTTAGGATCCCTGCTTTGGGAAAGAAAAGACCGTGTAGCAGTACATTGAGTCTACAGTTTCTTATTACTGGGCCTTAGGCACTCTGTGTAGCACTTGATTATACTTGAAAAAGACCACTATGCAGGAGGATACGTGGTGCAATGTAATGGTGCTCCAATAAATATATATTTTTTGGATGCTGGTGAAACCTTCTTTTTCATGTGTGCTATGATGCAGCCCCATATTCTCCTGTCTATAATGAAACATGGCTACTTTTTTTTCTTATGAACTTCATATGAAGATAAGATTTTTAGTGGTGCACTGTATTATATATTTGTACAACTGACATCTGTAATATGGTCAAGTACATGAGACATAATGTCTATTGTTTTATTCCAAGAACAATGGTTATTTTCACCTGATACAAGAGTAAACTATAAACTGTGTCAAATTTAAAAGCTATTGTCTAATATGATGCATGTAGAACACAGTGGCTGTATTATTAATTACAATGAAAATTACAATGAAAATCCCAGCAAAAATAATTCCACAGCCTAGAAACAAAAATAATGTACAGCAAATACATAACGATAGGTTTTCTAAAAGTTGGAAGAGGGCACAAATCAGAGAGAAAGTGAAAGACTAGAATTGATCAAAAAGATTTGCTTTCCTAGTCTGGTGTACAGTCTTGTCCTCAGGGAAGTGGGATCAGGGTAGTCTTCTCTTCTACACCTGGCACTGTACACAGCTCTTATGCTCACTAGGCATGCAATGTCATGATGTTGTATGAGGTCTAATCACTAGGCCTCAGGTGACATCATAACATGTGCTATAATCAGGGCTGTGGAGTCTTTAAGCCAAACCTCCGACTCCACAACTCCACAGCACTGCCTCACTACTGAGCATGTACATAAAGTGCAGCGCTGCCTCACTACTGAGCATGTACATAAAGTGCAGCGCTGCCTCACTACTGAGCATGTACATAAAGTGCAGCGCTGCCTCACTACTGAGCATGTACATAAAGTGCAGCGCTGCCTCACTACTGAGCATGTACATAAAGTGCAGCGCTGCCTCACTACTGAGCATGTACATAAAGTGCAGCGCTGCCTCACTACTGAGCATGTACATAAAGTGCAGCACAGATTCATCTCAACTAAAAGCCGAGATCCTTAGATCAGGAACAGAGCAGACATTTATAGGACATTTCATAACTTTCCCAAATTCTTATGAAAAAATTTACAGCACATACTGCATGGAACTACTGAACCCAATTTATTATATATTTTCAGAGTCAAGAGTCGGTCCATTTTTTACCGACTCCGACTCCACGACTCTTATCTCCACAGACCTAGCTATATTGGGACCCTGTAAGCGTAAGGGGTGACCTGAATGACTGTCTCAGAAGTGAAGTCTGCTCTGGTCTACCTAAATTGAAGAACCGGACTGGATACGAGAGTAGAGTCACTCTTGTAGTTCACACTTTAAGGAGGTTGTCCACTACTTGGACGAGCTCTTCTTAGATGCTGTTTTTCTCCTTGTGAATTGAAAAACCAAATCCTACAGTCACCTTATGCACTAACACCCCATTCTAGAGATGTTAGTTTCGGGTCTCCCAACACTCACGAGAAATTATGTAATGCGAGCGCTGCGGTCAGTCAGCAGTTGCTAATGGGCCATAGGGCTAACGAGACATTCAAGCGAATACTGCAAAGCTCAGTGCTGCCATTCCTGGAACGGCGCCAGTCCGGGAGATAAGTATAAGGATTTTTTGGGGGAGGACTAAGCATTTAAGAAGAGATTGTCCAGTTAGTGGACAGCTCCTTTAATCAAGGACTGAAGTTTTTTTTGTGTCTTTTCATTATAAAGAATGCATAGAAGTCATTATTTAGGGCATTTCTAAATTCTAAAACACTAATAGAAGTCATTATTTAGGGCATTTCTAAAACACTAAATTCTGATTGGTTGAGTGACAGCCCATTGGGAAATATGTCTTTATTGTATTTTGGCTGTCTCACAATTATGGATCCAGCCCAAATACATAAGGCAAGATATTTTCTCCACAGCTTGATTTTTTTTTTGTATAAATATTGTTGTCATAATTACTTTATATTGTCATGTAAATGGCACCTTCAGATGTTGTGAATTCTGCACTAACAAGCTGCCAAGGCTCGGATTAAATATAGAACCATACAACTGACTTCATAGGAAAATGATGGGTGTACATTGCTTACAGTCTGCCCGAAAGCAATAATAATAATAATAATGTCAGTCAAAGGTAGTATATTTATAAATTGCTTTATATCTTATTTAAGTAGTTGCAGGCGTCATGCTGAAAATCAGAGGCTTGTGAGTTACGGGGGTATTTCAAACTAGGAGAGAAAGTAAATACCTGTCGGAACTTGCAAGTGCTACTTCTCAGTTAAAATGACACAATCCCGTATAATTTGTCTCGATAACCCCTGAGAATCTGACACTCAGCTTAAATGTCTAATATGCTTTGTGATTGAGCACATATAAAATGTACTTGCTTTTTGTGTAAACTACTAATTATTGTACCTGAATGAAATTCGTCTATTATTTTCACTGCTGGAAATTCACAGGGTGGTGCTTGTAACTAATAACCGCCTCAGACGCACAATGCACGATTTATGTTGCTGAACATCGTTCGGGATTTTGATAACAAGATGAAGACTTCGATATTATGCCATATCCGTAAGGGACTTGCATTTAATTAACAGTGTTTTTTTTCTCTCTTTTACGTTGGGAAATAGTTTGATTTTCAAAAGAAATTCTGTAAGCTATGGTGAAACTGCACTGGGCTCTTGTGTCTCTAAGTTGTTTTTCATGTTTCCTAATTTCAACATCTTCCATGGTCTATATAAAATGTACATATCTGCGCATTGTCTTATTATTAAAAACTGGAAGTAGCCACATTGATTACTAGTCTTGTAAGTAAAATGTAATTATAATATTAAACTTGTTACCTCTGCTATCTAGAGGTTACAGAACCACTCCCATCAAAGTTTTTATCCTCTTAATATATTGCAATCATCATATTATATAGCGCTGTGTACTTACAATTGCCCATTTTGCCCTTTTACCCAGCTAATTATTCTGTTTTCTCTGCTGTATGTAGAAACAGGAAGTCTCTTGTCCCTGAATTCAAATCCTGACCCAGCTGCTCCATTCCTCCCGCTTGCCATACACTTTTGCGGTGACTTATGACTTGTGTAGACAAAATTGATCTCCTGTTTCTTCATAGAGCTTAGAAGGATTCAGCTCGTCAGTTTTTAATCACGTGATGTCACAGACCTAATGGAAAACAAAATAATTAACTGGGTAGAAAGGCAAAATGAGCAATTGTAAGTACACAGCCAATTGCTGATGACTACAATATATTAAGATGATAAAAACTGATGGGATTGCTTCTTTTAATTCAAGCTAACGAAAATAATTAACTTTGATTATACAATTGTAGCAAGTGTCCGTTACGCAATCATGTAGGATCATATTGCTTTTACTCTATTTGGATAGTTTGGCCGCCCTTTAACTTTGCAAATAGTGTCCTTACACTCTAATTATGAGCTTTGTTTTTATACAAGTTGATCCATCTACTATTTTCTTTGAGCTCATCAGGGTTAGCCACAGGGCTGTGGAGTTGAAGTCGGAGCCCATTTTGGTGGAGTCGGAGTCGGTATAAAATGGACCGTGTTAGTGAGGACCGGGGAGCGGCGCTGCCTGTGTGGGTACTCCCGGCTGCATCGCCGCTGACCTCCATGCGGCTACCGTCGGGAGATCAGCGATTAGTTCCGCTGATCTCCCGGCGGCAAGTGTGAAGGGAGAACCGGGGAGTGGCGCCGCCTAGGCAGCCAGTCGGGGTACTTCTGCTGCGAGCAGCCGGTCATCTCCCGGCTGCATCGCCGCTGACCTCCGTGCGGCAGATGAGCCGCTAACGGCCGCCATCTTGTTCTGAAATCCCGCGTCGCTGATTGGCCGCGGCCGGACTAATCAGCAACGCCGGATTTCCTGGACGGACAGACAGACGGGATAAGACGATTATATAGTAGATTGGGTACAGAAATTCAATGCAGTTTGTGGGGAATATTTTTTCATAAAAATTTGGGAAAGTTATGAAATATCCTATAAATGTCTGTCCTATTCCTGATCTAAGGGTCTAGACTTTTAGCTGAGATTAATCTGTGCTACCGTAAATTTATCACTTAAACATGAGCCATGTATGAGGGAGTCGGAGTCGTGGAGTCTGTGTCATGGAAATTGAGGAGTCGGAGGTTTGGCTTACCGACTCCACAGCCCTGGTTAGCCATTATATACAACCAGGTCTGTCACTCAGTCTCTGAGTGTCAGTGCATTTTTTTCTGCTTTTGTATTAGTTCCTGTGTTTTGTACTACATCAAGGCATTGGATACCAGTAAAACTATTCTAAGCCTGTTTTAAGTCTCAGTTCTTCTAGTCTGTTCCTGGTTGCACAACTGCCCTTACTCTGTTCTTAACCCTTCACCACTTCTGGTTCCATGACTGGTCTTGTTCCTATCCTGTCGTCCGCTGCACTGGGCTATCAAGTGTCCAGAGACCGCAATCTGGGGATCCTCCTGCAGCAATATGCACTCCTGATTGCCGAGATTAAGAGTGAATACCAGATGATCCCTTAGATTTGCATCCCAGTCTACCCAGTGCAAAACCATTTGAGGCCTATTGGTCAGTTTACATGGACCAATCAGCAGCACAATACTGCCGCCAATTGGTAAACTTTTACAAATTGGAGGCCATTTAGATGCCTGTTTACATAGCAGACTAAAGTAAATGATGCACACTGAGCGATTTGTACTAGATACATAGGCTGCTATAGATCTTGGCAGTTCGAGTCCTGTTTATACAGTACAAAGCACTACTGAGAACAATGATCTTTTGTGCTGGACAAAAGATCATTTCACCCAATGAACGAGCGCTTAGCTAGTTCATCAGGTGATCGGCATTCTGTTTGCAAGGCAAGATAATTGCTATTACTACTTAGTATTATCTTCCTCTCTAGTGCACTCCAACTCAGTACAGGCAAACAGCTGTTTCAAAGCCTTATGGCAATATGTAGGGAGAGTGTAATGGCTGCTGACTTCTATGCCCAAATCCAAAGCTTTTCCATGAAATTACAGGCACCAATGAGTTTTTTGCAATCAATATTTGTTCAATTTGTGGAACTGCTGTGTCTCTGGTAACACAGAAAATGGAGAAAAGAGAGCATTCTATAAACGTACATGGGGTCCAGACACTTTGCAAAACAGTCATATTATCTTCATGGCCTTTATTCCCTCTTTACTTGTGCCCCATACTCTCATTACTATTACTATGATCAATACACAGGTCATATTCTACTGCCTATTCATTGCAGTTGATAAAACTTGGGCTGCACCAACTTATAATTCCATAAAGTCTTATTCTCCACCGGACAACGTGATAGACAGCGTTGTGTATTTCCGTAATAGAAAGAAACGGCAGATTTTCTAGGCGAACAAACAGCTGTTCAGCTCTAAGTATATAGAGTAGAAAGGTGTTTCTTCACTCGATCCCCCAGTGTATTGAAAGGGCTGTGATAATGTGATTGAAAATTCCATTGCCCAGAGGATATAATACCAGTAGATAGGTAGGTTGACCCATCGTAGCCAATGAATGTCCATAGTATATGAATTTAAAAGTAATCTCAAAGAGCCTAGGGGTAGACGTAGCAGAGGTACTCATTTCTTTGTGTACTTTTAGCAGAACAACATTGTCTGCAAATGACTCCCGTGTTTACCTTCCTGTAGAGGTTTTTGTGTTCGGCATTAACAGGCGCTCTCAGGTTTAATGCACTTTCAGCTACGAGACGCCATTGATCCTGCTTTCAATCTCAGAACCTTCGGAGAATGAAAGAAATTACATTATATTTTGTAGCACAAGAGAGGACTCTCTCCATACATCATGGAAAAAAGGCATTCCAAGCAATTTATCTCTTTATAAACTAAGCCATAAGCAGCTGTTTTCCTCCATGTAATGCAATCATTCAACTCTGCGTTGTAAAGACTGTACAGAGCCGGACTTGTTGGAAAAAGTTCTTCGCGGACATGCAACTCTTGACAGATATTTCCTCGGGGGTGCCTCTTTTTGACAAACAGATCTGGAAATGCATTTCATTAATTTGTATTATCCCGAATGAATTGCTTAATCAGAATGATCTGTCCAGAGAAGTGCGTTCGCTCAGATTTGTTGTCTTATAGTCAGAAACAGGATGAATTTATAGGAGAGAATACAAGATGAAATCGGACAGATAAATGGCAAGGGAACGAGTTGTAGATTCCGTGTTGCGGCTGCAGTGTTATTAACATAGATTCACAATAAGACAATAATTACAGCGTCTGAGATATACAATCTGTGAGCCACAAGTTAGGTTGGTTTCTTTTTCTTTTTCAAATTAACTAATGAACAAAACTTTATTTCATTACTTTTCATTTTATAGTTCACAGGGGTCTTTGCAACTACCAGGAGATGGGGATGTTATTTCTGTTTGTTTCGTTTTTTACGTATATACAGATGAGCAAAATCATTCTCCGAACCCTGGACCAGTAGTCATGTTAGTACTCTGCGATAGATTGTCCAGAGTGATGAATATTTCCTCCTAATTACTAAGAGTGACATGTTAAGCATGTCAAGGTGAGGAGACTTTTAAGCCGCAATGCTCCTCTGGGAAATATGCAAATTTGCATATGTCCCAGAGGAGAATTGCGACCTAAAAGTCTCTTCATCTTGACATGGTTAACATGTCACTCTCTGCAAGGAGAAATGTTACCCTTTGGATCCCGGTCAAACACCTCTCACCCTCCCAAACCAGATCTCACACTTTGCACTGAGGAGGGGCAGTACCCCAAATCACAGTGTCTGCAAATTGAGATTCTGTTTCTGGCTTTTATTCTAAGTCATGTGACGAGGCTCTTTAGAGAGTCGATATTGACTTTTAGGATTGCTACTTCCTATGGGTGGTGCTAGAGTTCTTGTCCTATCCTCTCTGAAGAAATAATCTGCTAACTGCTGGCATCCTGGGTTCCTCTTCTGAATAGTAGGCCCCACAATGTCATGACAAATAGCTTTGACTGCCTGATTAACTATTAAGATTATGTCCACTCATGAAATAAAAGAAAAAAAATCAGAATACTCTAAAAGAGTAAAGTAAATTATCTTCTCCTTAAGGCTTGTTCACACATAGTGTTTTATTGTACAGGAAAAGCGCAGTGTTTTACAACAACAGTAAAATGAATAAGATTTCTAAAATCTCATTCACATGGTGGTTTTTTGTTGTTGTTTTTTACACCTGTGGTGAGGTACTTTAAAACAATGCAGAATGTCAATGCTTTCAGTGTTTTTACTGCAGTTGTTTCCTATTGAGATGAAAATGGGCAAGCGTGCTTGGCACTACTTGTCAGGAACACCCATAGTGACGACATCGGGGAGATCACGCAATATCTCGCCGTGCCATCACTATGTCACTGATTTCGTCTGGAATCACTAGCACACGATCCAGCCTACTCACTCATTAGGTATCGGCAAGCGACCAGTGAGTGTATGGCGTCACACTTCTGGGTTCCAAAGAATGGAATCCGTGTGTCTTCCATCTGTACGGTCACTGTCAGCTACACGATAGCCCAATTATTATTATTCTTTGCCACCACCGGCCGAGTTTGAAATATAACACAGGCCTGGCCGGACACCTGCGTTTTGGTAGCGTATATTGCTTCGGGGAAGGGAACGATTACAGAACAAAAGAAACAGAACTATTAAATTTTATATTTAATCCAAAAGGGAGGCAGTGTTTAGGAAAAATATATACAAGGAAGTTACAAAGGAGACATTAAAATACATAAGCAGTTATATAAAATAAACAGGATAAAAGAAGACAACTTTCTCTATATAGATCGCTGCAATGATTCAGTATAGGTAGTGGAGGGGCTCCCCAGTTTGATGTGAGCGTTATCGAACGCGACCCGCTGCTTATAATCTTTATACCCTCCGGCAGTGAGTGCTTCTCTATTGTCCATGGATTCTCTTAGACCTAAGGGGAGATCTGCCCACACGCCCCTTGTGGTGATATCATGTGGGCCGGTCTCCAGCCTGTACATTTTTATTAAAAACGCTAACTTCTGCAATAACTCATCGCTCGTTGATCACAGAAGCTTGCAAACTACGCCATTTTTTCCGTTATGATTTTACCTCCATTTAGAGACCACACATCGCACAGCTTCAGTCTGCTATTCTGGTGTTTTTGCGCTACAGCTCCCTGATTCTGCTTACAGCTATGGAAAACTATGGATACATTGCTGGGCTGATTCTGCCACTAAAAATATAGGTCCTATTATTGCTGGACATATGGAACTCACAATATTTCATATCGGAGTCGGCGTGCCTATAGATTTCTTCATTGAAGCTCAGGAAGCAAGCTCCAACAGTTACACGCAAATTATTGCAATCCTGCCACTAATTACCCCCCTGCGTCTTTCAGGGACAAGATGCTCACATTCTAAGTAGCTTGGTGGCACCTCTTGGCTGCCATTTGTTTGTGTAAGCTTTTACTCATGACTGTGTTAATTGGGACTTTGTGCTGGGCAAAAGGGGGTTGAGGGAGAAATGGTCAATATCTATGACAGACTTTCGATATTCCTCAATATTTCCCTGACACTACTCGATACTCTATCAAGCATCAGGGTGCTCGATCTAGTATCATGCAGTGCTCGAGTATTTGGATCCCACTTAAACTGATTTGAATCATCTGAGTCGCGTGGCGCACTGAAGCGGGACACCTCTGTCAGCCGGACTCTTTGTGAGCTGTAGACCTCCAGAGAGAGAGAGACCGTCGTCCGGAAAAATGCTCGAGTTTCACATTCACTTCCATTTTGCTCACTACTTGAGTTGAGCACGTCTGAGCATCCGACGTGCTCGATTCGAGAACCGAGCACTCGAGCATTTCAGTGCTCAATCGACACTAATAAAAACCACAACCCAAAAAAATTCTTCTGCGGTTTTCTGGCCTTTGCCTCCATTTTTCATACAGAAGAAAAAAGCATAAAAAACTGTGTGACCCCTTATCATTCCCCCAACTTTTCTCTTCCAGTGCTGGCTGACTAGACATGTGACGGCTGCAGCCAGCAGACCAGAACATGAAGTATTGACACCATTGAGTGACCTGGTAAGTAAGGCCTCATTTAGACATCGGTAATTTTTCTTGTACGCAAATTATAGTTCAATTTTCATCATTGGTAAAGCAAAAATTAAATGGGTATTAGTTGATATATACCTCGTATCAGGAGATGCATTTGAATTGGTCGTTTTTGTCATCATTTTTATTTTTGTATTGCTACTTTTGCACATCCACCTATTTTGTAACATCCTGTCTTTCTGTTTGTTCTCAATAAATTTTCTTTTAAATTTGTCATTTAGGCATCATCTGTTTCTACCCTGGTTAATGAAAAGGGTTATCTTACATTTAAAAAAGGAATTTTATTTTGATATAATGTCTTAGTCTCATTTAATTTAAAGGGCTTGTCTCATCAAGACAAACCCTGTCTATGTGCTCCATTGTGGCCCATAGTCTACGGGTCAGAAGGCAGAAGCTGCTCTATATTAGCCCGTCCCATTCAGACAGATACAACACGTCCTTGCATTACGTGGACAGCCCTTTCCTTGAATATCCGTCATGAAATATAACATTTTCCTCACAAAACTTCGTCTGATTGTTTGTTTGTTAGTTTTCCGGTAGCAGGATACAAGTTGATAAGCTTATTACCCTGAGTGCTGGGGTCTAAGGGGTAACGTTTCTCCTTGTGGAGAGTGACAAACCAAGCCTGGCATGTCAGAGTGAGGAGACTTATAAGCCATGAATTCTCCTCTGTGAAATTAAATATGCAAATTGTCTCTTCAGAAAGAAAGAGGACTAGAAGTCTGGTGCCACCTATGAGGACTATATTTTGAGAGGGGTTGTATCTGATTAGACCGCCATTAAATACCAATTTACCTAAATGCTCAAGAAAATATCTTGGAAAGGGCATGTACGGAAATCAAGTACATCTGAATTCAGCGTGGCCACTATTCCAACTTATCATTTTTATTGTGTGTATTTTCTGGAGCCATAAGACCATTATTTAGGATAAAGTACAGAATTAGGCTCTGTTCAGATTGGCATTTTGGCTTTCAACAAGAACGAAAGCCACAATGCCATTCTGGCACAATCACTCACCTGAAACCAAAGATTTCCGTCAGATCTCATCGGCTTATAATGCGTTAGCTTTGGTAAAAAAAAAAAAAAGTCACAATACAAGTCACAAATCTCGTATATGAAAGAAAATGTGGTTTGATAAAGAGATTTTTTTGTTCTAAGGAGCTTACAATCCAAAAAGTAGAATGTAACAGAAAGCCTATGACTTGTGCTGGAAACCACCAGGAGGTGATCTGAAATAGACGAACTGAACCTGTGTGGTTGTCAGGTTTATTTAATTACTGCCTGTTGTCTGTTTGGGATGTCTCTGCTTCCTGTTAGCGTGGAGCGCGTTCTGCAGTTGACTGTAAAGATGTGTTCTTACTTGTGCCCTGTAGCTATGTTTAGCTTCCTGTCTCAGCAACGTATTTTTCTTTTAGCTGCAGGTAAATTTTGATCTCCTAGCATGACACCGCCGTGATCTTATTTACTCTGTACAAGCACTCGCTGTTATTAGATAAGTTAATCCACTCCCCCTTACATTCAGCAGCAGCTCGGGATTTTGCACAAAGTGCCATTTTGCCATTGAATCTAAAGGAAACATCTTCAACTCTGGGAACCTGCGCTGTGTTTTCATTAATTGAAATTATTACATGTTCCCTCCTGACTGCACGGAGTGTAAGCAATTACCAGAGGTGCTGGATGCATTAACTAACATCATGCTTATCTTTTTTTTTTTTTTAGCTTTTTTCAGCTTTTTGGGTGGCACAGCAGACATAGGAGGGAAAAATAAATAGTGCATGGGAATGGATGGTACTTTAAAGAGCATTTATACCCTATACAGTAATGGCCGAAAGTGTTGACACTCTTGAAATTGTTCCAGAAGATGAAGTATTTCTCCCAGAAAATTATTGTAATCACACATGTTTTGTTATACACATGTTTATTTCCTTTGTGTGTATTGGAACATCACAAAAAAAACAGAGAAACAAAGGCAAATTGGATATAATTTCACACAAAACAAAATTGTTGACACCTTTCCAAAATTGTGGGTAAACAACTTAGTTTCAACCATGTGATGCTTGTTCAAACTCACCTGTGGCAAGTAACTGTGGGCAATATGAAAATCACACCTGAAACCAGATAAAGAGGGGAGAAGTTGACTCAATCTTTGCATTGTATGTCTGTGTGTGCCACACTAAGCATAAAGAATAGAAAGAAGAAGAGAACTGTCTAAGGACTTGAGAACGAAAATTGTTGAAAAATATCAACAATCTTAAGGTTACAAGTCCATCTCCAGAGATCTTGATGTTCCTTTGTCCACGATGCGCAACATAATCAAGAAGTTTACAACTTATGACACTGTAGCTAATCTCCCTGGACGTGGACTGCAGAGAAAAATAGATGAAAGATTTCAAAGCAGGATAGTCTGGATGGTGGGTAAGCAGCCCCATTAAAGTTTCAAAGAAATTCAAGCTGTCCTGCAAGCTCAGGGTGCATCAGTGTCCGTCGACATTTGAATGAAATTTAACGCTTTGGCAAGAGACCCAGGAGCACCCCACTTCTGACACAGAGACATAAAAAAGCTAGACTGCAGTTTGCCAAAATATGCATAAGTCAAAATTCTTCTGGGAAAGCGTCTTGTGGACAGATGAGACCAAGATAGAGCTTTTTGGTAAAGCACATCATTCTACTGTTTGCCTAAAACAGAATGAGGCCTACAAAGAAAAGAACACAGTACCTACAGTCAAATATGGTGGAGGTTCAAAGATGTTTTGGGATTGTTTTGCTGCCTCTGGCACTCGGTGCCTTGACTGTGCGCAAGGCATCATGAAATCTGAAGATCACCAAAGAATTTTGGGTAGCAATGTAGTGCCCAGTGTCAGAAAGCTGGGTTTGCATACTAGGTCATCGGTCTTCCAGGTCCCAAACATGCTTCCAGGCCCCCAGAAATGTATGGAAACTAAGCATTGGAGATTTCTGAAGTGGCCAGTAAAGGGTCCGGATCTAAATCCCATTGAGCACCTGTGGAGAGATCTTAAATTTTTTTTGGGGAGAAGGCAACCTTAAGTATGAGAAACCTGGATAAACTTTCAAAAGGAGAGTGGTCCAAAATTCCAGAGAGATGTAAGAAGCTTGTTGATGGTTATAGCAAGCAATGGATTTCAGTTATTTATTCCAAAGGGTGTGCAGCCAAATATTAAGTTGAGGGGGTCAACAAATTTGTCCAGCCCAGTTTTGGGGTTGTGTGTGAAATTATGTCCAATTTGCCATTTTTTCTCGTTTCTTTTTTGTGTTTCTCCAATACACACAAAGGAAATAATTTTTTGGAAGAAATATGTTACGCTAATGCCGGTGCCCCGGCATGGTTCCACATCCTCCTCCATGCCAGGACGCCGACATACTCACTGCTGCAGCCACGCGGTCATCTCCCCATCTCTGACACATCTCCTTGCTTCCTGTGCACTCACTTCCGGCGGCATGCCTAGTGCGTCCGGGCTCCCCTGCTCTTAAAGGGGCAGCGCACGCACACTGTAAATGCTCCCAGCCAATAGCTGGCAGGCATCTAGTGTAAAAGGCACCCTCCCCATTAGGGAGGTGCCTGAGCAACCCCTATAGTTTCCTGAGTAGTGTGTGTGAGTTAGCCCGAGTCCCTGGTCCTTTTGTGGCCAGATCCTGAACCTGATCCCCTGGTCCTTGTGTGGCCAGGGCCTAAACCTGAAACTCTGGTCCTTGTGTGGCCTGGACCTGCACCCAAAACCGCACTCGGCGGTACCTGAAGCCTGTGAAGCTTCTCTGCAGTACCTGAAACCCTGGTCCTTGTGTGGCCATGGCCTGAACCCGAAAGCGCACTCGGCGGTACCTGAACCCTGAGAAGCTGCATCGGTGGTACCTGAACCCTTAAGTCACACTGGCGGTACTTGAACTCTGAAACTGTTCCATCAATACTATAACCTGCACCTGAGTGAGTCCTGGTTAGCGTTCCTGTGTCCGTACTGTCAGATGCTGTTCTAGTATTCAAATACTGCCTTGTCTGTGACTTTGTGTCAGTATCCCTTCTGTCGGAGTACCCAGAACCTGAGAAGTCTGAACAAAGTCCAAATCCTGCCTGTCAGCGACTCTGAGTCCATTACCGTGTCAGTGAATCTGACCCCTGGGGTCAGCAGCTGCAGTACCGGGGACTGCCTAGGAGTGGTACCTGGCGGCTTCCTGCAGCTCAAGCCTGACTCTACCATCAAGATCTCCAGTGATAACCAGGTAGCCTCTTAGCCATGCCCCCTCCTAGATAAGCCCGTTCCCGTGGCACAGTGGTTCCACGAACCACAGGCGCCACCTGTAGGCGTGACAAAATTCTTAAATTTTTTGGAACAATTTCAAGGGTGCCAACACTTCCGGCCATGACTGAATATACATACAGGGTGGTCCAAAAGTAGGTGGACAGAAAGTGTAATAAGGTTATGAAGGGGGAGATTTATCAAACATGGTGTAAAGTGATCCAGGCTCATTTAGCTGTTGCGCTAATGTTAAATGCATGTTCTCAACTAGTACCAGTAAATACAATTATGTCTGTTAACATGGCCGGATAATTTGAAAGAAGCTTCATCACTCCACATAATGTTATCTAAAATTACTGGATTTTCTTCAATTTCGTTAAGCATAACCTCACTAAATTGCAGCCGCCTGTCTGGATCATCCTCCAATAAACCATGAATTAGACGTGGACGATAAGCTTTCCACCCAATAGATTTCATAATTCGCATGATAGAAGCTCGTGAAATTCCCAATTCCAGAGAGGCTCTTCTGTGGACTTTTTTGTTCTCTGAACAAATGTTTCAACAACAAGTTGTTTCTTATCTTCTGTACAGACTGTTTTGGGTCGAGCAGTTTTTGGAGCATTAAGGATTGAGCCAGTGGCATTGAATTTGTCACGAATGCGGTAAATGGTTTGTCTCTTTGGGGCTCGAGTACCAAATGTTTCAACCCAATTTGCTCTAACGATTTCAGCATTTTGAGATTTCCAATACTCTGTTAAAATCCATTTTCTTTGATCTGTATTTAAATTATTTGCCATTATGTGTTATCTGAATAATCTGAAAAGAAAACAGATTTGGGGGAGATCTATCTGTGAAAACTAGATCTGTGAATCTGGCTCAGTTGCCTTAGCAACCAATCAGATTCCACCTTTCATTTTCCAAAGAGTCTGTGAGGAATGAAAAGTGGAATCTGATTGGTTGATAAGGGCAACTGAGCCAGATTCACTTTACACCATGTTTGATAAATCTCCCGCTTCATAACCTTATTACACTTTCTGTCCACCTACTTTTGGACCACCCTGTACATTGTTAAAATTGACATATACATAAAAAAGTAGCATAATGGATGTGGTCGCTTCATTTCATATTAAAATGTTTAGACAGGGATAATTTTCTTTACAGGTTAGGAGTCTAGCTCTGTAATAATAGATTTTCTGGACTCAGTCATTGTTATCACATTTTGGAGATCCACAAACATTATCCATTGAAACTTTTGCATGTTGAGAGAATCTTTAAAGGGAATCTGTCATATCGGATAAAGCTAATAGCTTGCAGATATGGGGTTAATCTGTTAATAGCACTAGAAAGTTGCTTTGCCACCATACTGAAGGACCTTTATTCCTAATAAGAGATACCGGCATGCAATCATACATGCGTGTCGGCGCTGCCACAGTCATTGCTCACAGCACTGTTAACGGCACTGTAATCACACCCCAGCACTTTGACTGACAGCTGGCTCTGCACTGATGCTCTGCCATGCTGTCTGTCAAAGTGACAGGAGCTTACAGCTGCCGTTCAGTGTTTTGAGCAGTGACTGTATAACTGAAAGCCATCGGCTACTGGTTGGCATAAAGGTTCATTATCTCCCAGGTGCAGCACTCCTAACACTATTGAGCTACCCTATGTTTGCAGGTTAATAGTGTTTTCTTCTTTTTTTGATCCCCATAGCATTCCAGAGATATATACCTTTTTATTTAGTTCCAATTTTTATGGTCTTTACCAAACAGGCATGGCTCACTGGATTCTCTGGGGGGGGGGCATATCTTTTTAGGTTGCTTTGAATAATTACCCTGTTAGCACCGCCCCATTCAAAAAGCCACAGAAAGTAACACAAAATAAAAAGATCCTTATGTCTGGAACCATATAGGGGATTTACAAAAAAAACTGAATATTCAGGGGATCAAGGGGATTAAAATAATAGGAGAGGAGAGGCTGCTCACTTTTGACCTTGTGACAAGTTCTCTTTAAGAAAGAGTTATATAACCTAAGTCTGACTTTCTAGACATACTTTGCAGTGCCCCTCAGTTTTGGCTAACACAAGGAGCCCCCTCCACAGTGGCGTACCACCAATGGCGGCAGACCACGCGACTGCTATGGGGCCCGTGAGCCGGGGGGGCCCCATAGCAGTCCAAGGGTGGACATACTGCTGCCGTTGCAACTGCACCGGGTCCCCACCATGCAGCTGCACCAAGGGGCTTGCAAGGTGCAGCTGCTCCCTGCACACGGCGGTCAGGGAGCGATCCCTGCAGCTCCGCTGCTGTCAGGAGGAGAATAGCAGCGGAGCTGGAGGGTTCGTCCTCTGCTTCCTCCCTGACCCAGGCGCGCGCAGCTTGATGACATCATCATGCAGCGCACCTGGGTCAGGAAGAAAGCTGCCGGCAACCAGGAGGATGCTGCTGCAGGGGAGCGAGCTGAGGTAAATTGTTGTTTTTTTTTTGTTTTGTTTTTTTACTGAAATGCTGGGGAGGGGAGGTGGGGGGGGGAGCAATGGTGGGATGGTGGGGCTGGGAAGAGCAATAATGGGGCTGGGGAGAGGAATGATGGGACTGGGGAGAGGAATAATGGGGTTGATGGGGATGGGGAGAGGAATAAGGGGATGGTGGGGCTAGGGAGAGCAATGATGGGTCTGGGGAGAGGAATGATGGGACTGGGGAGAGGAATAATGGGGTTGATGGGGATGGGGAGAGGAATAATGGGATGGTGGGGCTGGGGAGAGCAATGATGGGGCTGGGGAGACCAATGATGGGGCTGGGGAGACCAATGATGGGGATGGTGGGGCTGAGGAGACCAATGATGGGATGGTGGGGCTGGGGAGCGCAATAATGGGGCTGGGGAGAGGAATAATGGAGTTGATGAAGCTGGGGAGAGGAATGATGGGATGATGGGGCTGGGGAGAGCAATAATGGGGCTGGGGAGAGCAATAATGGGGCTGGGGAGAGGAATGATGGGGCTGGGAAGAGCAATAATGGGGCTGGGAAGAGCAATAATGGGGCTGATGTGGCTGGGTAGAGGAATGATGAGGGTGAGAAGAGCAATAATGGGGCTGATAGGGCTGGGGAGAGCAATGATGGGGATGGTGGGGAAGGGGAGAGCAATGACGTGTTGCTGGGAGAGAGCAATGATGGGGGTGCTGGGAGAGACCAATGATGGGGGTGCTGTTACAGAGCAATGGTGGGGGGCTGGGAGAGAGCAATGATGTGGGGCTGGGAGAGAGCAATGATGGAGGTGCTGGGACAGAGTAATGATGGGGATGCTGAGAGGAAACGATGGGGGTGCTGGGACAGAGCAATGATGGGGGCTGGGACAGAGCAATGATGGGGGTGGTGGGACAAAGCAATGATGCGGGTGCTGAGAGAGAGCCATGATGGGGGTGCTGGGAGAGAGCAATGAAGGGGTGCTGGGAGATAGCAACGATGAGGGTGCTGGCACAGAGCAATGACTGGGGTGCTGGGACAGAGCAATGACGGGGGTGCTGGGAGATAGTAATGATGGGGGTGCTGAGAGAGAGCAATGATGGAGGTGGTGGGAGAGAGCAATGACGGGGGTGCTGGGAGAGAGCAATAATGAGGGTGCTGGGAGAGAGCAATTATGGGGGTTTCACTTTGCTTGTACTGTGAAGCCTTGTATGTTTTCCGTGTGCACATAGCCTTACAGTTAATTGGGGAGAGTCACAGAGACTGAATAATTTATATTATTGGCCGGTGGAGATTATAGTTCATGGGGGCACACTGCTGCTTATCGCTTTATATTTTGATTGCTAAGTGGCTAATAGTATATTAATGGGGGGGGGGGTTACATATCTGTATTCGAGGACGCAGAGCGAGGGAGACACATGTATGCATACAATATGTGACCTTGTTATTTTCTAGGCTGGAGATCATCGTGACAAGACGACTCGTGACTGGGAGATGTCGACATGAAGGTCTGACCAGATGGCGAAGAAGCAGCAGAAACCGGCTCTGATCAGATGAGACGTCAGCGGTAAGGGCCTGGATGTAAATATTATTCTGTATCTGCACTGTGTGACTTGGAGTGATAATGTTATCTGTAAAATCCCTTAGGCCACATTCTCACATTTGTGTGAAATGTCCTTGTGCTGCCAGATCTTTTTATCGGATGGTCCACGGACTCGTACAGTTTTATAGATCCATTCACACATCCATGAAAATCACGGATCTGAGAATGAGATCTGATCCGATTTTGATGATTAGAATAGGGCATGCTCAATGCGTCCGTAAAACAGGGCAGCACACCCACACTGCACACAGATGCAGGAATGTAGCCTTATTATGTATAGCACAGTCCCTTAGTATATAGTGTACTCACTTATTATGTATAGCGCCATCCTTAGTTATATAGTTTCCTCTTTTATTATGTATAACACCCTCCCTTATTATGTACCATCCTCTCTAGCGGCTCACAGTTGGGGGATCATACTGCGTTGGGGTCAGCATACTTTACCCTGGGAGTTGAGGTGGGGTACAGTAGGGTCATTATACTGTGCATGTGGAGGAATTCACCATGGGGGTTTCATACTGTGTTTGGGGGGCCCTTTTATTGGCATCACACTTTATGGGGCAATGAAAGAGAGATCTAGGACGTCAGCAGGAGGAAAATTACTATGTAAAGGATGGAAAGTTGTGAGATCTGATCTTTGGTGACCCCGACAATTATTTAAATTTTTTTTTTTTGGGGGGGGCCCAATTAGAGCTTCTGCTATGGGGCCCCATGATTCCTATGTACGCCCCTGCCCCTCCATATTATATCCCTATGGCCTTATAGAAATGTCTGACTATGGGTGAATGCACAGTGGGCAGATTTTATGTGTGGAATATCCCTTCAATCTACTAGTTCTGGAAATTTTCAATGGGGCAAATTATTGCTGCATGTCAATACCTTTAATACAGATTTCACTGTTTGCAATGCATAGGGTAGAATCCTAGAATAATATCCCCAGCAAATATGTTACACTTTCAATTACCCTTAGTTAGACAGCCCCTTTAACTGTTTGTTTGCATCAATTTTAATTAGTAGGCATAGTCTTTTTTATGCATATGACAATGATGCACTGAAAACATCCAAAGGTTCCTTTTAAGAAACTGTGCAATATATCTTACCAGAGAAATCTGCTTCCATCCTCACTGCCAAGCCAATACTTCATCTCCCTCCTGCCTCATGAACTCACCATTCATGTTTAAAACTCAGCTCAACTAAAAGCCCCCATACATTTTAGACTAATGTCGGCTGCACACGCCGACATCAACGGGTTTGTATATATCAACTAATGTGTATGAGGACACTGGCCAACAGATGAGGGCGATGTCGATTGGGCATGTCAGATTTTGGACTGTTAATCGAATTGTTCTTCCGGCCAAACGAGCGCTCCTGTGTATAGGAGAGTTAGCTGAGATTGCTGTCGGCCAAACTTATCTGCCAAAGCATCATTTGGCTAACAGCCATCTAACATTTATGGGATCCTTAAAGGGGTATTCCCATCTCCAAGATCCTATCCCGATATGTAGTAGGTGTAATAATAATAATGTGAGCAAATACCTCCAATTAGAAATGTAGCATAGTTTTTCTGATTCATTATGTTTCTTTCCTCATGTGCAGGCATTGCAGGACCTTGGGTATCCTGTGGAGTCGGTGTTCATTTTGGTGGAGTCAGAGTTGGAGTCGGTATAAAATGGGCCGACTCCTAAAATATATAATAAATTTGTACAGTAGTTCAGTGCAGTATGTGATGTAAATGTTTTTATAAGAATTTGGGAAAGTTATGAAATGTCCTATAAATGTCTGTCTTATTCCTGATCTAAGGATCTAGAATTTTAGTTGAGATGAATCTGTGCTGCACCTTATGTACATGCTCAGAAGTGAAGCTCCTCCTTCCAGTACTGTGGAGTCCGAGTTGGAGCCTGAGTGGGAAGTCAGGGAAATTGAGAAGTCTGAGTCGGTGGTTTGGCTTTCCGACTCCATAGCCCTGATGGTTACGACCACTGATATAGTGACAGTGAGCTACTTGCTAGTGGTCATAACCATGGATACCTAAGGTCCTGCAATGCCTGCACATGAGGAAAGAAACATGGTGAATTAGAATAACTATACTATATTTCTAATTGGAGGTATTTGCTAATATTATTATACCTACTACATATTGGGATAGGATCTTGGAGATGGGAATGCCCCTTTAAGTCTTGCTCTAGACAGGAGGGACTGTCTGCACAGTTAGGTGCCACCATTTCACAGAAAGTTGAAGACTGCATCAGCCAGAGAAGACTCGTATGATCCCAGGTACAAAATCGTAAACTTCTCCAACATGCTTTGCAGCTATCACACCACATAGCATAGCCAATTAGAAGGGATTATCATAGCCTACAGTCATGGCCAAAAGTTTTGAGAATGACACCAAAATTATATTTTCACATGATCTGCTGGCCTCTGGTTTTTATTAGTGTTTGTCTGATGTTTATATCACATACAGAAATATAATTGCAATCATATTATGAGCACCAATAGGTTATATTGACAGTTAGAATGAGTTAATGCAGCAAGTCAATATTTGCAGTGTTGCCCCTTCTTCTTCAAGACCTCTGTAATTCTCCCTGGCATGCTCTCAATCAACTTTTGGACCAAATCCTGACTGATAGCAGTCCATTCTTGCATAATCAATGCTTGCATTTTGCCAGAATTTGTTGGTTTTTGTTTGTCCACCCGTCTCTTGATGATTGACCACAAGTTCTCAATGGGATTAAGATCTGGGGAGTTTCCAGGCCATGGACCCAAAATCTCTATGTTTTGTTCCATGAGCCATTTAGTTATCACCTTTGCTTTATGGCAAGGTGCTCCATCATGCTGGAAAAGGTATTGTTGGGCGCCAAACTGCTCTTGGACGCTTGGGAGAAGTTGCTCTTGGAGGACATTCTGGTACCATTCTTTATTCATGGCTGTGTTTTTAGGCAAGACTGTGAGTGAGCCGATTCCCTTGGCTGAGAAGCAACCCCACACATGAATGGTTTCAGGATGCTTTACAGTTGGCATGAGACAAGACTGGTGGTAGCGCTCACCTCTTCTCCGAATAAGCTGTTTTCCAGATGTCCCAAACAATCGAAAAGGGGATTCATCAGAGAAAATGACTTTGCCCCAATCCTCAGCAGTCCACTCCCTGTACCTTTTGCAGAATATCAGTCGGTCCCTGATGTTTTTTCTGGAGAGAAGTGGCTTCTTTGCTGCCCTCCTTGAAACCAGCCCTTGCTCAAAGAGTCTCCGCCTCACAGTGCGTGCAGAAGCACTCACACCAGCCTGCTGCCATTCCTGAGCAAGCTCGGCACTGCTGGTAGTCCGATCCCACAGCTGAAACAGTTTTAAGATACGGTCCTGGCGCTTGCTGGTCTTTCTTGGGCGCCCTGGAGCCTTTTTGACAACAATGGAAGCTCTCTCCTTGAAGTTCTTGATGATGCGATAGATTGTTGACTGAGGTACAATCTTTGTAGCTGCGATACTCTTCCCTGTTAGGCCATTTTTGTGCAGTGCAATGATGGCTGCACGTGTTTCTTTAGAGATAACCATGGTTAACTGAAGAGAAACAATGATACCAAGAACCAGCCTCCTTTTAAAGTGTCCAGTGATTTCATTCTTACTTAATCATGACTGATTGATCGCCAGCCCTGTCCTCATCAACACCCACACCTGTGTTAATGGATCAATCACTAAAACAATGTTAGCTGCTCCTTTTAAGGCAGGACTGCAATGATGTTGAAATGTGTTTTGGGGGTTAAAGTTCATTTTCTGGGCAAATATTGACTTTGCAAGTACAGTAATTGCTGTTAAGCTGATCACTCTTTGACAGTCAGGAGTATATGCAAATTGCCATTACAAAAAATGAAGCAGTAAACTTTGGAAAAATTACTATTTGTCTCATTCTCAATACTTTTGGCCATGACTGTATATAAAAGCATAAGCAGGCAGTGCAGCAGCCATTTTGTGGTGAAACTGTATAGTGGTGAAGATATCACAGCTTAGCCATAGAGATAAGGAAAGAAAGCAATAATACACTGAACAAACTGTACAGATAGTTTGTGACAGCACAGTAGTAAAGACATTGCTATATATGTTGAGGTTACTTTATCATTACTAAGCCTGTGTTTGGGTTAGAAAGCATGAAAGGGGTTCAATACAGACCCAAGGAACCTTACAGTGTTAAACATGGGTTTTCATTACAACTGGACTCTTTGCAGTATTTGCAATTCGTGGGAAATTTAATTTTTTTTCAAATGTCAAAGATTCACTCAACTCTAGGAGATTGTCATCAAAAATTACTTTCTTTTTTTCTTCTTCTGAAAACAAAAAAACAGGCGATTTTTACACTTTAATCAACATAATAAGGTAAACTATATTGTAAACTATATTATTTAGCGAAAACAGTTCATATTTCCCATTTGTCACAATGTGCATATTATACTGATAAATCCTAACTATTTTTGGACCATTATGAAGAATCATTAATGTGTTTAAAGAAGCTGAACGTATAATACATAATCCTTTTATACTCTACATAAATCTACAGTTATTGTAATCTAACAGATATCGGACTCTGGATAGCAATTTTTTTTTTCAACCTAATTTAGACTCCAATGGAATAATGAGTGTTTTTCATGTCACCTCTGTTCTTGCCAATGCTCCATCTGTGTGCAAAAAGTCCTTCTGACAACCACTTGAAACTAAAGATTTTTAATGAAAAAGAATGACACTTAAAGTATATTTTTGTAGTGATCTATATACTACTTAACTCAATAAATGGCTAAGGTTGTTTTTTAAGTCACCAACCTTCGGGTGTAGGCATTCCTCAAATGTCAGCCGAGCTGCCAACTGGCTCTCTGGTCAATTTGCATAACATTACCCTTAATGTCTATTGATTTTAGTTTTAAAACTATTGCATTTTTGCAGTTATTGATTTTTTTTGTACTCTTTTTGCAAACCTTCCTCATTCCTCTCTAATTTTTCACAAGTTGTTTTCGAATTGTGTTTTAGTTAAATCACGGTTTGCATTTAGACGCTTTGTTTTCAGTAAGAGTGACTCTCATTTCTGCGGCCGCATTGGTTCTTTATATATTTTTGTAATTGGTTCATTTAAATATCTAGATGTCTTTCATAAATTTTTGTATTCGGGTCCTTATATAGGATAGTGCAAATAAAGCTTCTTATGGAAACATATTTAGCTTCTTTGCACTGTGGCCTCCAAGCAATCAACTCTAACCAATCTCGACAAGTCAGACGTTTTACTAAATTTTTCCATCAATCTTCTCATATTATATTATTTTACAGTTAATGTACAATAGTTAACAAATTTGCTTCTAATATTCTAAAAGCTTCTCTTTGGATGTGATTCTAGTCAAGGCTTCTGTTGTGAGTTAGCGATGGTCCATTGCTGGTGACATGATGGACCTATCGCACGTATGTAGATACAAATGGTATTCTTGTACGAAAGGCTCAGTTAGGAATGGGTGTCATGGGACTGAACATAATATGAAAGCTATGAGGTCATTTTATAGATCTCAGTAATAGCTAAAGGGCAATCATATGATGTTTTGTTAAATGGAAGCTGGAATCACAACAGCGATTTGGTGCTCGTCCATCATACAAGGTCTAACTTTCCCATTCATTTCTTCCATGCTCAGTTGTCCACTCTCCCCTTGGACTTAATCCACAGTTACCCAATCATTCTTCCTCTTCTGTACGTTATTATTTATTGTAACAATGATCAAAGAGTGTGTAGGCTCGGTTTTTCATTTCCTGTGTAACCACGTCTACGGATGAAATTTGGGACGTAAATTCTACTTGACACCAGGGCCCTTGTGATGCTCTGGTTTATGTCTCCAGTCATTCAAAGTACTGCTTTATATCTGTCCTAATTACTTCTGTATTTGGCTATATATATAAATATAACAGTGACCCTCAGAAATACTTGTCTCTGGTGATTTTTTTTGGACACAACGTGTAAAAATGTTACTACATCACTCGTAACTGAAATTGTAATTTAATTTAACATTTTTATTTTAGGCTGAAAGGTAAAAGTCTTTAAAGTTCAACTTCTTAAGATCTCTGAAACTATAAAGTTACCTACAAGAAGGGGACTGGATTGTTTTTCCTGTACCAGTCGCCGACTGGTAAAGGAAAAATTTATTGTAATTGTTTGTGCTATGTATATCCCTTTCACATGTAAAGCGCCATGGAATAAATGGCACTATAATAAATAATAATAATAATAAAGCAGGTAAACACTGAATTAGCATTAGGCTGAGGCTTCATATCTATACTTGCTGTGCGACATAAAAATCACGATATTGCACTGCGACATCGCATAAGATGATTGCTATTGTGGTCACATGTAACATGTGACCGTGGCAGCACATTCTGTAGTGGCCCCCATAGGTTTCATTGTAAGGCAGGTGGGACTTACGACTCACACAGTCATGGCCGGAAGTGTTGGCACTCTTGAAATTGTTCCAGAAAATGAAGTATTTCTCTCAGAAAATTATTGCAATTTCATGTTTTGTTATACACATGTTTATTTCCTTTGTGTGTATTGGAAGCACACAAAAAAATAGGAAAAAAAGCAAATTGGACATAGTCACACAAAACCCCGAAAATGGTCTGAACAAAATTGTTGGCACCCTCAACTTAATATATGGTTTTAATAAATAACTGCAACTGCATAACTGTTGGAGCACTCTTCTTTTGCAAACTGTTCCAGGTCTCTCATATTTGAAGGTGCCTTCTCCCAACAGCAATTTTAAGATCTCTCCACAGGTTTTCAATGGGATTTATATATGTAATCATTGCTGGCCACCTCAGAACTCTCCAGAGCTTTGTTTCCATCCAATTCTGGTTGCTTTTTGAAGTATGTTTGGGGGCTGGAAGATCCATGAACTAGGACACAAACCCAGCTGACACTGGGCACTACATTGCGACCCAAAATCCTTTGGTAATCCTCAGATTTCATGATGCTTTGCACACTGTCAAGGCACCCAGTGCCAGAGGCAGAAAAAGAGCCCCAAAACATCTTTGAACCTCCACTATATTTGACTGTAGGTACTGTGTTCTTTTCTTTGTAGGCCTCATTCCAATTTCGGGAAACAATAGAATGATGTGCTTTACCAACAAGCTCTATCTTGGTCTCATTTGTACACAAGACGCTTTCCCAGAAGGATTTTGGCTTACTTACGCACGTTTTGTCAAAATGTTGTCTATCTTTTTTATGTCTTTGTCAGCAGTGGGGTCATCCTGGGTCTCCTGCCATAGCGTTTCATATTATTCAGATGTCGACAGATAGTTCGCTCTGACACTGATGCACCCTGAGCCTACAGGACAGCTTGAATTTCTTTTGAACTTGATTGGGGCTGTTTATCCACCATCTTGACTATCCTGCATTACAACCTTTCATCATTTTTTCTCTGCTGTCCATGTCCAGGGAGATTAGCCACAGTGTCATGACTTGTAAACTCCTCGATTATGTTGCGCATCATGGACAAAAGAACATCAAGATCTTTGGAGATGGAGTTGTAACCTTAAGATTATAGATTTTTTCAACAATTTTGGTTCTCAAGTCCTCAGACAGTTCTCTTCTCCTCTTTCTGTTTTCCATGCTTAGTGTGACACACAGACAAACGATGCAAAGATTGAGTCAACTTCTCCCCTTTTTATTTGGTTTCAGATGTGATTTTCATATTGCCCACACCTGTTACTTGCCACAGGTGAGTTTGAACGAGCATCACATGCTTGAAACAAAGTTGTTTACCCATAACTTTGGAAAGGTGCCAACAATTTTGTTTGTCCCATTTTTGGGGTTTTGTGTGAAATTATGTCCAATTAGTCTTTTTTTCTCATTTTTTTCCAATACAAACAAAATAAATATGTGTATAACTGTAGCATCGGCGTCCCTGCCTCCTGCTAGGCAGGGACGCCGTTCCCCTCACCTCTCCTCTCCGTGCCCGGCGTCTTCCTCCCGCTCTGCTGGCAGCGCGCGCTGCTTCCCGGCCTCTGTGCTTAGGGCGCTCGCGCTCCCCCTCTCTTAAAGGGGCCGCGCGCGCCGTCCTAAGGAGTCACCGGTCAATGGCCGGAGTACCTCACCATATATAAGGCACCTCCTCCAAAATGGAGGTGCCCGAGCAATGTTGTTGCAAAGCCTTTCAACTCTGCTTCAGCCCTCAGGTCCCGTTACCAGTTACCTGCCAGTCACCTGCCAGATTCCTGCTTGATACCTGCCTGATACCTGCCTGATACCTGCTTACATGCTTACTATCCTGTGGTCCGACAGTCTGCCTACCAGCACCTGCCAGTCTGTCTATGGATCAGTCCGCCTGCGGACCAGGAAGTACCTGCCAGATACCTGCCTGATACCTGCCTGCCTGTCCAGAGACTCTTACTCGCTCACCTGGGAGCGCTTACCTGCTACCTACCTGCTAGCCTACCTGGAGGCTTAGCCGTCACTTGCTGTGACCACCTGCCTGTCCAGAGACTCTTGCCCGCTCACCTGGGAGCGCTCACCTGCTACCTGCCTGCTAGCCTACCTGGAGGCTCTGCCGTCACTTGCCATGACCACCTGCCTGTCCAGAGACTCTTGCTCGCTCACCTGGGAGCGCTCACCTGCTACCTGCCTGCTAGCCTACCTGGAGGCTTTGCCGTCACTTGCCGTGACCACCTGCCTGTCCAGAGACTCTTGCCCGCTCACCTGGGAGCGCTCACCTGCTACCTGCCTGCTAGCCCGTCTAGAGACTCTTTCCCTGCTGTCACTTGCCGTGACCACCTGCCCGTCTAGAGACTCTTTCCCTGCTGTCACTTGCCGTGACCACCTGCCCGTCTAGAGACTCTTACCCTGCTGTCACTTGCCGTGACCATCCGCCTGTCAAGAGACTGTCCCCGTCACTTGCCGTGACTTCCTGCCCTTCTACCCAGAGACTGTCCCTGTCACTTGCCGTGACTACCTGCCCGCCTTCCCTGGGAGCCACCCGCTTCCTTACAAGGACTGCCCCTTTGTATAGTTGCTCAGGTGTTCCACCTCCCAGACCCGTTACAATAACAAAACATGTGTAATTGCAATAATTTCCTGGAAGAAATGCTTAATTTTGTGGAACAATTTCAAGGGAGCCAACAAGTGATGAGCGAGCACTAAAATGCTCGGGTCAAGGAAATCTTAATGCTCGGGTGCTCGACCCGAGTAACGAGTACAATGCAAGTCAGTGGGAAGCTCTAGCATTTTTCCAGTGGCCCCCCGGAGGTCTGGAGGGGGCCTGAAAATTGGTCAAATCGATGGAAACAGTGCTGAAATGACATGGAAACAGCATGGGGAAGACCACTGGAATCATCTTTGAATCCCAGGTCACTGCTGTGAACAATGTTGTCAAAGTATTATGCCACTTTTACAGACTGACAATAAAATATACAAAAACAAAGGCAAAATGTATTTTCCTGGAAAAAATGTTAAGAAACATTCTTTCCAGGGTAATGACTTGCATATAAGGCAAAATAAATAGCCAAAAGCAAAAATGCCTCTCCACACCTTGGGCTATATTCACACTTAGTGTTTTTGATGCCTTTTTGCACTTTTGCATTGCTTTCAACGGTGAAAAATACATTCACCAGTAAATGTAATTTTAACATTTTACTACGTTATTATTTGGCCATGTGTGTGTGAGACATGATCAGACACATCCTAGATAAAAGAGGTAATATTGCACAATAAAAAATAAATGTAACCAGCTCCGAAGAGGTTTTTATGGTACGTTGCAGCACCAAACTGGACGAACTCAAGCAACTGTGCCTGCTTTGATTAATTTCTGAATGTAGATTGTATTAAAAAACATGAATCTGTCAATGATTTTTGGAAAAAAGCAATCAAGTTATAGACAGTGTAAGAGATGTATCCAAGTAGAATGAATACTCATTTACAGCTGATGATAGCTGCATTTAGAATAGGGACAGGTGCTAGGTAACAGCGGTATCAATAGAGAATAGAATTTTTTTGCTTGCTTGCAGCAGCAAGGGTATAAGGCAATAATCCCTGTCTGGATGCGTGTAATACACTATCCATAGTGTGATAGCTCACCCATACACTAATTTCTGATAAAAGTTAATATTGTAGAACATAGAGTCTATTTGAATTGGCCTTCCTATTATTAAGGAGTGGGTCTCCTATACCGTTATTGCGTATGCAGTAAGTGCAAGGGCTGGCAAAAATTATGTTGCACTAAAAATCCCCTTTGAAGAGACGTAGTGGAGGGCCTCAGTCAAAAATTTTTTTCCCATTATTAAGGAGTGGGTCTCCTAGACTGGTAATGCCCATGCATTAAGTGCATGGGCTGAAAAACATTTACCCCTGGGGGATATACATATATATTTTATAGATAGAGGTAGGCCTGTAAAAATATTTCTGATGGGCATCATAAACACACTTAAAAAAAATTATGTGGGTGTTGCTTGATGATTACCCTGGTGATGTGGTGGAGGATGAAGAGAAGAAGGAGGACGACATAAAATAGACGAACTACTGAAGCGTATACCCATGTCTGGGTGTGAAGGGGTGCATGGGAATAGACCCTCCAAAAAAACCACTGGATTTGAGTTTATGCTCCGCTGCTATCATCTGGTGCCGTTGAGAAGCCTGGCCCAATCCAACCCTTGTTTATTTTGATAAGAGTCAGCCTATCAGCATTTTCAGTTGACAGGCAAATGCGCCTATCTATTATAATACCCCCGGCGACACTAAAAACTCGCTCTAACAAAATGCTAACAGCAGGGCAGTCCAGTACCTCCAAGGAGTAGAGGGCCAGTTCATGCCCTGGGTTTAGCTTGAATACCCAATAGTTATAAGGCACAGAGGAACCACGGAGGACATTGGTACGGTCAGCAAGGTACTCCTTCAGCATCTTCCAAGACTTTTCACTCGTCAGAGTACCCCGCGCATCAGGGTCCGAGTGCTGGGAGGGTCTGAGAAAGCTTTCCCAGACCTTTGACAGTGTTTCCCTGCCTCTGCTGCATCTGGTTTGTGTCTCCCTAGCTTGCACTCCTTGTTTGGCCAAGGAACTGTGATTTCTGTCTCCGGCATTGTCAGATGGGAATTTTTTTAATAATTCTTCAACAAGAGACTTATGGTACTGCAATATTTTATTAGACCTCTCCGCCACGGGAAGGAGAGATAAAAAGTTCCCTTTGTAGCGTGGGTCTAGAAGTGTGACCAACCAGTTATTACCTTTGTCCAAAATGTGTACAACGCAAGGGTCACGGGAAAGGCAGCGGAACATGAACTCAGTCGTGTGTGCAAGACTGACAACAGCCAAGACTCCCCTGTCCCCACCAAGAGGACAACTGTCCATGTTCTCCTCCTCCTTATCCTCCCCCTCTTCAGGCCATCCTCGCTGAACAGATGGTATGAATGTGGTGTGGGTAGTACCGTCTGTAGCGCAGGAAACCAGCTCCTGCTCTTCCTCCTTCTCATCACCCAAACTGCATTGAGATGAGATGAGGCTGGGTTGTGTAGCATCACCCTGTATAGTTCCTTGCTCCATCTCATCGTACTGCGCCTGCAATGCCTCCTCTTTAATTGTGAGCAGCGAGCATTTCAGTAGACAGAGAAGTGGGATGATGATGCTAATTATGGCGTCATCGCCGCTCACCATCTTGGTCGAGTCCTCAAAGTTTTGGAGAATGGCACAGATGTCAGACATCCATGTCCACTCATCAGCTCTTATGTGAGGAGGCTGACCGGAATACTAGCTGGCGTGTTGAAGCTGGTACTCAACAACTGCCCTTTGCTGCTCACAAATCCTTCCCAACATATGCAATGTTGAGTTCCAACATGTGGTGACATCGCACATCAGTCGTTGAGCGGGAAACTGCAAATGCTGCTGAACCACTGCCAGGGTGGTGGAAGATGTAGCTGACTTTGAGAAATGGGCACACACGTGGCGTACTTTCACAAGCAGCTCAGGCCGATCTTGGTAGGTTTTGACAAACCGCTAAACCACAAAGTTGAGCACACGGGCCAGGCATGGTACGTGTGCGAGGTTGCCAAGCTTCAGAGCCGCCACCAGGTTCCAGCCATTGTCACACACAACCATGCCTCGCTGTAGGTTCAGTGGTGACAGCCACAGATCTGCCTGCTCTTTTATAGCTGTAAGCAACTTTGCAGCAGTGTGCGGTTTGTCACCTAAGCAGATTAGCTTCAGCAGAGCCTGTTGCTGCTTGGTCGAGGCAGTGATTCCAGCTTGCAACTGATGTGGTCATTTCTGAGATGGAGGAGGAGGTTCAGGAGCTGTAGAATGTTGGTGCAACCCTGATTGACCCAGGGCCCGCAATCCTCAGCGTCGGAAGGACGTTTTCCGTCCCAGGGTCCGACTGGGTCCTGGCTTCCAATATTAACCCAGTGTGCCGTCAGTGAAATGTACTGTCCCTGGTCACAAGCACTTGTCCATGTGTCCGTGGGTGGAGCTTCCAAGTAACTGCGTTGTTGAGGGAATGGGTAATGTTGTGGGACACTTGCTTGTGTAAGGCCGGGATGGCACATCGGGAGAAATAGTGGCGACTGGGGACCGAGTACCAAGGGACAGCCGCCTCCATGGGGTTGCGGAAAGCTTCCGTCTCCACGAGCCTATAAGGCAACATTTCCAGTGCAAGCAGTTGAGAAATGTGGCAGTTTAGTATTGTGGCCTGTGGGTGGGTGGCTACTTATTTGCGCTTGCGTTCCAAGGACTGGGGTAGGGACAACTGAACGCTGCGACAAGGACGTGGACATGTTTGCTGACGGTGATGGTTGCAAGTGTGCAACAACAGGTGCAGGGTGGAAGGCATCATCACCTGCATCATAGACCAGGGATTGGCGTGCATGCACAACAGCGGAACAGGCAGTGGTGACACCCGCACACACCGTCTCTGGACCCTGGCGTTCGGCCCAACTAGTCAGGTTCTATGCTCTCATGTGTCTCAGCATGCTGATGATGGTCAGGCTTGTAGTTTTGCTGCCCCTGCTGATTCTGGCATGGCAGATGTTGCAAATGGCCTTTTTTGGAATATCTGGACAGTCTTTAGAAATGAGCCAGACTCTGGAAGACCTAACAATTGGAATTTGAACTTCTCTCGTATTGGTGTTTTGGGGAACAGTTGCCTGCCTTGTGTCTGTGGCCACCCCACGGCTTCTTTCTGCCTGTTGTGGTGCTATGCCTCCCTCCCCCTCTGCGCTGCTGTCCTTGCTATGCATGTCATCTTGCCAGGTTGGGTCAGTGACTTCATCGTCCACCACCTCGTCTTCCACATACGCAGCCTGGGCCTCCACCTGACTTACTGGCAATTGGGTCTCATCATCATCCACCTCTTGTGACAGTAATTGCACTTTTCCACCATCGCCTCCATGTGACTGTGGCCGCTCAAATATTTGGGCATCGCTACATCCGATCTCCTCATGCCCCGCTTGAAGCGGACCGAGCGAGAGGCCAGAATCTATAAATGGAAATGTGAACAGCTCTTCAGAGTAAGTGTAGAAAGTGGGACAGGAAGCTAGATTGATATGATGTGGGTGCTTGTTGTGCTCCCTCAGCAGTCACAGTTTCATCTTGCCCACTGCCTAAGCCTCTGCGTGCGACATTAGCATGTTGTTCACTTACCTTACGTCCCTTACCACGCACCCTGCCCATTTTAAATGGAGTATAGGGTGGACCAAGGGTGGATATGTTTTGAACACGCAACTAGCAGACTTTAAATGGAGTATAATATTTTGCAGCTTACAAAAAAAATGTCAGGATAAATACCGCAGTAATATTTGATCACATCTGATGACCAATTTGTTTAGGTAGTGCCGGTATATGAATGCTGTTGGTCAGCGATTAAGTGTGGATATGTTTTGAACGCACAACTGCCACACTTTAAATGGAGTATAATATTTGTCAGCTTCCAAAAAAAATTCTGGATTAATACTCCTGTAATATTTGACCTCCTGAGGTGATGGACAAGTTTCTCTGCTTGCACAATACAGCAATGCTATTCAAATCAACCAAAACTGACTGTATGCTGCTAATATGCAAATGGAGCAGTAAAATGGTGTATTATATTGCTTTTCACCAAAATTATCAGGATTGAGAGCAAAAAGAATAATATTAGCCCTGATATTTAGGGATATTGATAGGAGTTCCAGCAGCAGAAAGAACGTGCAATGGCTCCTTTTCTGTACTATGCTAGGTGTCCACAAACTCTGCCTAACTACTACTATCAGCGGGATTACTATTCATCAGAATGAGCCCTTACAAGGACTGTTAGTGTAAATTAATAATAGTGGTGTGGAATCCCTGTTTAAAATATTCGCCATTCTCTCTCTCGCTCAGCTGCAGCTCTCCGTGTTTGACCGGTAGACTGTGACGAGCATAGGGTTTTATATAGACCTGATGAAGCTATGAGGCCAACCAATCACTGTAATGCCACAACCAACATGGCTGCAACATTACAGTTCCTGTCAGCCAATCCCTGCATGGTAATTGGCTGCCTAATATGCTCCAAACATGTGGGGGGGGACTCGAGCTCCTGCCCGAACATTCAAAAAAACACTCGCAGAGTAATGAGCGTCTCGACTTGAGCACTGTGATGCTCGGGCGAGTTACGAGTAGTGACGAGCGTGCTCACTCATCACTAGTGCCAACACTTTCGGCCATGACTGTATGTGACCTGTCTGTTATTTGACTGTTTTTGTACAGCAGATGTAAAATAGTCATGTAGGAAGGAATATCCACCTCCGTCTCAGAATTTATATATTCAAGATACTTTATTGATTGGTACACATCAAAAAGGCATGAATCAGTATATTAAGGCATGAGCTTGTTATGTAAGGATAACTTGGAGGAGTTTATCCGTCTGGGGAAAAGTAGAGCATAACGCAGGCACCTTCCATGCCATTGCAGAGTCTCTTTGCATAACACGCTCTTGCCTTCATATACTGCATTTCAGTGATTCAGATATACTGCGACCTTGTGATAAAGACCCGGGACGGGTTGAAACGTCTTTCTTTTTGTCGCTAACCTGTTTCAACTGATTCATGCCTTTTTGATGTGTACCAATCAATAAAGTATCTTGAATATATCAACTCTGAGAGTGGGGTGGATATTCCTTCCTATACACCGGGACTACGACCCACTCCTCCAGCACCTCCATTTTATTTTATTTTGAGTGCAGACCAATTATTAACTTTTGTAAAATAGTCATGTGACAGTAAGTTGCACAATATGTTTTTTAGTCAAGTATCTTGTGTGAGAATTGCCATCACAAGTAGCTGTAACTATACGCCGACATTTCAGCATTTTAATGAAATGGAAAGAGAATAGGTGACAAAAGTGGACTGACACTTTTCTTCTATTTTTTTTTCCAGTATGCTTTATTGGAGACCGATAATTGACTTGTGATCTTACAGTGGCTGTTTGCCTGTACATGGCACCAACTTTAATGAGAGACTTTGTAGTGCATAACCACACGGAGTACTCCAAAGTGTAAGTAAGCTGTTGTGACTAAGAAGTGTGCTCTTTCTATGCTTTCAGTCTACCCTAGTAGCGAACTTAAACATGGTGTCACAGTTGCACTGTATGTGGAAGTTTGGCAGCTGTCAGTAGGGCTTCCATAGGCAGGCTTGGCACATGCCACTCCATTTACCAGATCTCTAGTTTTCACCCTTTAATCCTTGTAAAGCAATCACATAGGGACCCCTGCACTCGTATCACATAGTCATCTGTTGCCTGGTGGAGCAAGCTGGTGGCAAGAAGGGTCATCACGTAGGGTCATTACCAAGAAGTCACCTCAAAGACCAAATCAGAAAGCCAGTGGGTGGTCAAAATACAAGCTGAGGTCAGAAAATCAGGAAATGCAACAGGAGCAAGGAATAGGGATATACAGTGGCATGTAAAAGTTTGGGCACCCGTGGTCAAAATTACTGTTATCAGCCCATTTTCCTTTTTCCAATTTTTAAAATCTAAAAAATTACATTATATATTTTTTTGTGCTTAAAATACAAAGGAAATGTGTCATCTTTAACTTTAGGCTTTTTAGAGATCATTTCATCTTCAACTTGCTTAACTGTTCACAATAACAGTAATTTAGACCAGAGGTGCCCAAACTTTTACATGCCACTGTAGACCTGCTAAGTTTAACTTGTTGACTGACAGTGGAAGCCAGAGCTTTAGGGGTTTAAATAGCAGACATCCCAGTCCCTCCCTCCCCACATCCCGCTAAGGAGACTCAGGAAGGAGCAATCAAAACCAAACAAGGCTTAACCCCATAGTTCTCTGAGCGGCACCAAAAAATCTTCAGCAATGTCACAAGCACTGCCCATCAGCCAAATCCAAGATGGAGGGGACGTGAACTCGCACAGACATTATATATGGGTTGTCGTAATAGCTCAGTTCCTTTTAGACAAGATTACTCTTGGTCCAAGCGTTGTATATTCTAGACATTTTCTAAAGGCCTGTGTGACGACACAGCATTTAATCTTAATTATCCAGACATAAATTCAGTAGACCAGAAGACATTCACTCATATCTTTATGTTGACTTTTGAATTTACTCGTATGTGTTTTTCTTTGGTTGGTCAAGAAACTATTATTTGTATAAGACTGAATGTTGGCACTTGAGTTGATACTGACTGCAACTTATTGTCTGCTGTCTTTGCAAGACAGGGATGCAGGGTCATTGAACAATAGATGTTTGCTAAATATGTTTATCATTGTGTGGGTCCTGTGGCAACCAGGACGCATGGCTCCATCAAGAAGGACACATCTGTTCCATTGAATATCACTGAACCCATAGATACGTTTTGGGAAACCAGGTTGGGACCATCCGGTCACCTAGCTCCATGGAGACATTTGGAGAAGCCAGGATTATGACCCTCTGGTCTTCTGACCCCATGGGTACATTCAGAGAAACCAGGTTGGGACCATCTGGTTGCCTGGTCCCATGGAGACATTTGGAGAAGCCAGGTTGGGACCATCTGGTCGCCAGGCCCCATGGAGACATTTGGAGAAGCCAGATTGGGACCATCCGGTCACCTGGACACATGCTTCAATGGACTGTCAGCTTCCTAAGCTTGTCGTTACCCCCACGAAAAGTGGGGTGCCACTGGTGGGGGTAGTGAAGCCCCGGACTCGCAGCTGCTTTAATCCCGGTGAGTCCACGGAAAGTTGAGACTCTGTAATTTTGCACCATCTTGGGTATTTTGCTGGGACTGTTCTATGTTATTGTCTGTTTGGTGGTTCAATAAAGTATTGCCACAGTTTTACCCTCATCCTGTGTTGTTTGAATAGTATTATACGCACGGAGACCCCCATGTCTCCACAGCCTGCTTAGAAATTACCAAAATTTTGATGTCACTCTTACATAAACTTGCATTTGTACATAATTAAATTTGTGCATTTTCTGATCTCTGCAATGCATAATGTAAATATGTAGGCAGTGTATGTAATCCCACATTGAAAGATCTCTGTGGGATCAGATTATTAAGATTCTGCCTGCTGTTCAGTATGTAAGATGGCCACTGGACATGTCCTTGAGGGGAGATATGTATTGCTGAGGTTGGTAGCTTCAGTGATGTAAAACCGGGAAAGGATGCTCCAGCACACATAGTGCTGAGATGGTCAGTAGGGCGTATCAGGACCATTTTTTACAAACAGTCATAAGAGACAGGAGTGATTGGCTGCTCACATATCCCCACCCCAGGGCGTATGTATAAAATGGAGACTGAGTGTCTCAATCTGTGTCTGTGGCTGAAGTTGTAGAGACCTCCAGCGTGTTTGTACTGCAGGACACTGCCTGTGAGCGGGCAAACCCGCAGTACTGCATGGACTGTTCTGCTATTTTGTTACTCTGTGCCAGACAAGGCTGTGTTTTGTTTATGTTTCTAGTGCGGTTTATGAAGTCACAATAAACCTGCCGTGGACTTTTTTAAACAAACTGTATCCTGTGCCTACCTGAAGCCGCTGAGTGAGTACTAAACCCTACAATTGGTGGAGAATGCGGGCACAAAACCCAAGGGGTAGTGTGACTGCTACAGGAAACCGTTTATGTCCTGGGTGAAGACCACCAACCAGCCAGGGACGTCCGGCAGCATGGAGGAGTTGATAAAGCAACTCGTGCAGGCTTATCTCCAGCAGCATCAACAGCAGCAGCAGATGCAACAACTATAGCACAAGCAGCAGATGGAGCTGTTAGCCGAGGTGATCCGCCCCACCCCCAACTCCAGGTGTTGACTCTCACATGAGGAAGACGGTAAGAAGAGCATTACGAAAGATGACCCCAGGTGATAACGTTGAGACGTTTCTGACGGTCTTCGAGAGGGTGGCAGAGCAGGAGAAATCGCCTCCAAAACAGTGGGCGGAGGTTTTGGCGCCATATTTAACAGGCGAGCCGCAGAAAGCCTATTTTGGCTTGGTCTTTCAGGATGCAAAAGAGTACGCCAAATTAAAAACGGAGATCTTGGCGCGCTTGGGGGTGACTCTGACTATCAGGGCACAACAGGTGCACCACTGGGCCTATTGCAGTGACAAACCTCCCCGGTCCCAAATGCTCGACCTCCTACACCTGGTCCAAAAGTGGTTGCAACCTGAATCTTCCTTCCGAGGTAGGTGCAATCCTGGGTTGCCCAGGGGGATCCCCATAATGCCGATGACCTGGTGGGGTTGGTGGAAAGGCACCAGGCGGTAGAGAGTTCCTTGGGGAAGTCATAGCATCTCCATACAGGGGTTCCCAAAAGGGGGCGGATACCCAAAAGAGGAGAACTAGAGCCACATGTGGTCGTGTCCTAGAGCCCAGGAGAGGTCTGAGTTGCTGCCAAAGGTCCCGCCCAAAACATTGTATGTTGGAGATGTCATACCCCAGGTCACATATCCACCCGTTGCCCCATGACCAAGAAGCCAATGGACTGCAGAGCAAGACGGGTCTGTTCGTACTTTGCATATCCAGTCTGCAGTGCTGTTCCTCAACCAGGCGATGGACCGCAAGCTTGCCTTGTGTCAGTGAATGGAGTGCAAGTAACTGCTCTGTTAGACTCGGGGAGTTTGGTAACCATAGTGAGGGCCGCAATTCCTCATCGGCTGGTTTCAAGAAAAAGGTTGGCGTCCGTTGTATCCATGGAGATGCTAAGGACTACCCTGTGGCCTGAGTGGTCATAGGCACAAACTGTGGCGCCAAGTCCCATGAGGTGGGCGTAGTCAAGGACCTGTTGCACCGTTATTATAGGGCAGGACTTTGTCTTGTTTTGAGACTTGTGGGAGAAAGGGAGGAAGCCAGATTGTCCAGACAACAACCAGGTTTCTCCTGAAGAAACCTAATCACAGGCTGCCGCCGGGTTTCCTTTTTGTGTGATTGTTGGGGATGAGGATGAGGCAGCATCCCCGGTAGCCAACATCCCTGAGCTAGAGGTGTCCGGGGGAAACTTTGGAACCGCCCAGCTCAGAGACTTGACTCTAAAGGGGGCATTTGATAATGTCACTGTCCTGAATGGTGCTGCTCAAGAGCCGGGAGCTGACACCCGATATCCGTACTTTGCCGTAAATGGGGAGTTACTATATTGGGTCACCAAGCTCAGAGGGGAGGTGATCGAGCAGTTATTAGTGCCTGGGCCATATAGACGTAGGGTGTTAGATATGGCCCATGTACATGTCTTAGGTGGTCATTTGGGGGTAGAAAAAAACCAAGAAAGGATCCTCCAGAGATTCTACTGGCCCGGGTGTCACCGAGAGATAGTGAATTATTGTTGGTCCTGTTCCACCTGTCAGCTGACCTCCCCGGTAGCTCACTTCCATATCCTTTAGGGCCTCTGCCCATCATTGAGGTCCCGTTCGATCACATCGCCATGGATCTAGTGGGACCCCTGGTTAAGTCCGCCCGAGGTGATCAGTACATCCTGGTGGCACTGGACTATGCTACACAGTATCCGGAGGCCATACCACTATGAAACTCCTCCAAGTGCATAGCCCGGGAGTTGGTCCATATCGTTTCCAGGACGGGGTTGCCTAAAGACATCCTAACGGACCAAGGGACTCCATTTATATCAAAAGTAATGAGGGAGTTGTGCAAGATCCTACAAATCACACAATTTAGGATCTCAGTCTACCACGAACAGACAGATGGCGTGGTGGAGAGGTTTAATAAAGCCTTGATGGCCATGTTGAAGAAGGTTGTAGAGAAAGACGGCCAGAACTGGGACTGTCTACTGTTATACCTTCTATTCTTCATCAGAGAAGTCTCACAAGCCTGTACTGGATTCTCCCCTTTTGAGCTGTTGTATGGCTGACACCCCTGTGGACTCCTGGACGTGGCAAAAGAGACCTGGGAGCCGGAATCTACACCCTGCAGGAGTGTACTTGAACATGTGGCCCAGATGCAAGAGAGGATTGCAGAGGTGATGCCCATGGTTAAGGAACACCTCTTCAAGGCACAAGAGGCACAGTCGAGGGTGTATAATAGATCGGCGAGGGTGAGACACTTCAACCCTGGTCATAGAGTACTAGTGCTGGTACCTACGGTGGAGAGCAAATTCCTGGCCAAGTGTCAGGGCCCCTATGAAGTGGTTGAAAAGGTTGGCGATGTCAATTATAGGGTCCACCAACCTGAGAGAAAGAAGCCCTACCAGGTGTACCACGTCAACCTGATTAAGCCATGGCGAGATAGGGAGCCCATGGAAGCTCCGTGTTTGGTGGCAAAGACTGAAACCGACGTGGAGGAGGTCAAAGTGGCAGAGTCACTGTCACTTGCCCAAAAGCAACAATGCAGAGAGTTGCTGCAGCAGAACAGGGACCTGTTCTCGGATCTACCGGACTGTACTCCGGTCATAGAGCAAGAGGTGCTTACGGAGCCTCATGTCCGAATGAATATGAAACCATATCGTATTCCTGAAGCCCACCGAGAGGTAATCTCGAAGGAGGTGAACCGCATGCTGAAGCTAGGGGTCATCAAAGAGTCCAAGAGTTGCTGGTCCAGTCCCATAGTCTTAGTGCGGAAAACTGATGGAGAATGGCGGTTCTGCAATGACTATAGGAAACTGAGGTCTCTAAGTTTGATTCGTATCCAATGCCCATGGTAGATGAACTATTTGAAAGGCTAGGGCCAGCCAGTTACATTACCACCCTGGACCTCACAAAATATTGGCAGATTCCTATGTCCCAAGAGGCCAAGGAGAAGACGGTCTTTTCAATGCCAGATGTGTGTTTCCATTACACCAGGATGCCGATTGGGTTGCAAGGAGCACCAGCTACCTTCCAGAGAGCCATGGACCGGATCCTAGCTCCCCACAAGAAGTATGCAGTAGCCTACCTGGATGATATCGTGATCTACAGCCAGAATTGGGGAAGCCATCTGAGCAAAGTCCAGGCGATATTCAGCGCTCTATGGAAGGCGGGGTTTTCCATCAACCCAAAGAAATGTGCCATGGGCATGGAGGAAGCCGTATATTTGGGCTATGTCATAGGCAGAGGCGTGATAAAGCCCCAAATAAAAAAAATTGAAGTGATCCAGGGTTGGCCACAACCTCTCTCAAAAAAACAGGTCAGAGCCTTCCTGGGCATCGTGGGCTACTACCGCCACTTCATCCCTAACTTTGTCATGATAGCCTCCCCTTTGCCATACCTCCTTAAAGGGACAAAGTCGGCTATGGCTAAGTGATCTCCAGAAGCTGAGACGGCTTTCCGGGAGCTAAAGCAGGCTCTGTGTAAACAGCCAGTGCTGGTGGCACCGGATTTCTCAAAGGAGTTTGTGGTCCAGACCGACCCATCAGTTGTCAGGCTGTGTGCTGTCCTATCGCAAGAGATAAACAGCGAAGAGCACCCCATAATGTATTTAAGCCGGAAGCTGACGTCTTGTGAGAGAAATTACTCCATAGTGGCGAAGGAATGTTTGGCTATCAAGTGGGCCCTGGACACCCTAAGATACTACCTTTTAGGCAGGAAGTTCAGGCTGGTGTCAGACCATGCCCCACTAAGGTGGATGAGCGAGAAGAAGGGGAACAATGCTCGAGTGACCATGTGGTTCCTAGCTTTTCGGGAGTTCAGCTTCCATGTAGAGCATAGGCCTGGGAAACTGCATGGCAATGCTGACACATTGTCGAGGGTACACTGTATGTTATCAGAAGGTGCCAAGCCCCCGGGCTTTGGGCAGATGGGGGTTATGTAAGATGGCCGCCGGACATGTCCTTGAGGGGAGATATGGATCGCTGAGGTTGGTATCTTCAGTGATGTAAAACCGGGAAAGCATGCTCCAGGACACATAGTGCTGAGCGAGTTAATAGGGCGTATCAGGGACGGTTTTTACAAGCAGTCATAAAAGTGGGGAGGGATTGACTACTCACATATCACCAGCCCAGGGCATGTGTATTAAATGGAGACCGAGTGTCTCATTCAGTGTCTGTGGCTGGAGGTGTGGAGCCCTCCAGCGTGTTTGTACTGAAGGACACTTCCTGTGAGCGGGCGTACCCGCAGTACTGCATTGACTGTTTGTTTTGCTGTTTTGTTACTCTGTGCCGGACAAGGCTGTGTTTTGTTTATATTTCCAGTGCATTGTCATAGAAGTATTGAAGATCTCTCTCCCTGTGATCTCTCTCTCTCTTTTCCTCCAAACCACTCTTCCCCCTTCCCTCTACCATTTATCAGAGTAGAAGAGCTGGCAATCTAAGGAGCTGTCCATGCAAATCGCAGCACACACGGGAGAGGTTACAAGCTCAATAGTCCATTCAAATTAGCATACAAATATATTTCTTATTGGCACAGGCCTGCGATAAATAGTCACCTCAGCATATGGGCAGAGATTGAATGAAGAGGAAATGGCTCCTTTAAGCTTCAAAGAAACTCTGTCACACGACTCACAATAGCTAGGACAGTCCCAACATAAATCTGCAGTCTCGCTGGCACCGACACGAAATATGGAGTATCGGAAGTTCTATACTTTCGATAATAATGGGACACATATTTTTAGTGGCAGGTTCAGATAAGGAACAGCACACATATTTTTCTGGATCTGTGATCCCCTCCAGTGGGCTGTGGCGCAAAAGTACCAAATTAACAGACCGCAGCTATGCCATGTGTAGTCTGTAGAGAAAGGTAAATTCTTAATTGGAAATATGGGATCAATCTCGCGCTTCTGCGATCAACCCGCGAGGGGTTATCGCGGACGTTAAATATTTTAATAAAAACATGAAGGGTGGAGCCCCGCCCACGTGATGTCATCACAGGGGTTTTGTGAGCAGGTCACCCCTTTGGCATAAAAGACCCAGCTGAAGATGGGTTCATACTCGTGTTGGAAGTTACATATTTATGTGTAAGCAGGGGTCACGTTCCCTGAATGGGCATTGGAGTGCTTCCCTCCAGCTAGACTGAATCATCTCTGCGATGTGTCGAATAAGTTCTTCTTTAATCCCATTTTATTTCTGTAACTGTATATTCTGTATTG
The DNA here is from genome assembly GCF_046119375.1 of Phyllobates terribilis. Taxonomy (NCBI): domain Eukaryota; kingdom Metazoa; phylum Chordata; class Amphibia; order Anura; family Dendrobatidae; genus Phyllobates; species Phyllobates terribilis. The sequence continues at coordinate 10,398,168 of NW_027362774.1, forward strand.
TAATATCTCCTTTTGTAAAACCTTTTGTATATTTTTCAAAAACACTGCCTCCCTTTTGGATTAAATATAAAATTTAATAGTTATGTTTCTTTTTCCTCTGTAATCGTTCCCTCCTCCGAAGCCATACACCACCAGAGAGCAGGCTTCCGATCAGGCCTGTATTGCATTTTAAAGCTGATCGGTAGTGGCAGCGAATAATATTAAGTGGGTTATTGTGAGGCTATCAGTGGTAGTACGAGGGCATATACATATTCCATGTGTTGGAAGGTGGTGTGTATGCCGTACGCTCACTGCTAGCTTGCTGATAACTACTTAGTGATAACAGCCTGCAGCCTCCTATATTGATCGTCAGCCAATCGTGCAATTGTCCGGACCATAGGGGGCAGCAGAGAGCTGTTTGCTCAAGAGATCACAGTGGGTGGTCTCTGTGAGTAATCGGGATTGTGTTTATCTCTGACATGCAGTTTATGAAGTCACAATAAACCTGCCGTGGACATTTTTAAACAATCTGTATCCTGTGCCTATCTCAATCAGCTGAGTGAGTACCAAACCCTACAAGTATGTTTGACCATGTGGTGGCTCCACATTCAAAATGAGTTTGGGGACTATTTTAAGGTACCGTGGATGAACCGGAATTCTCTATTATTTTGTTTTACGTAAATTATATGGTAATATATTAAATATTACAAATATTCATGCTAATTGTATAGCAATGACCAGCGGTTGCTTATAGCCTTTTGTGCATGTGTCAGACTGAAGATTGGATGCACCCCTGTCATTTCCATTTGGCATTTGTGATAAGTGTGTGGTCGAGTGAAGGACTATTCAACTAATGTTTGCAGGCGTACACAACGTCTCAAGCACACGAGAGTGAATCTGTGACAGTTTATAATTGGTACTTTTAGAAATGTACTTTAGCTATTTAATATTAACTAGAAATTAGACTAAACAGGGATGTAAAGTGCTTTCCAGTGTATATTATCCATAATTCAGGGGGATTCAATCCTATGCAAATAGACCAACCTTCTGCGTGATTTAGCTGCATAAATAACAACCTATTTATTCCCCTTGTATATGAGTATTTGGACGCTGCTGACATCATTATGGACGATTTTATTAAGGAATTCGATGTATATTTCGAATTGAGGTTGTATATTTCATCCATAATCCAAATGTATGTTTCCAATTTAGATTTCCCGATGTGGATTGTTTGGGGTAGTCTCCGTGTAATGGGTTTATTGTATGTTTAGTCATATCAATAAAATATTTTATTTTTAAAAAACGTGACAGATATATATCTAAAAAAAATATATGGCGAATTAGTTGACTGCTTTTGCAATTTAGGTAAAATAAAAGGTACCCCCATCCACAATGTCTATTACAATGGAGAACAAGATGGTGAAAAGTCGCCTGGTTTTCTCTGTATATTAACAAAATATATTATTCGCTTAATTCCTGGAATTCATTTACACTATTTCACGATTCAATATAATATTGTAAAAAAAAAAAAAATAAATACATGTATCATGTATCCCATAAGCAATAAAGTCTCCAAGTGGCCAGAGATCACTGGCGTTTAATAATTTGCTCACTAGTTACGGTGTGAACTATGAATTTAGCATGATGCGTCACATCACACAATAAATCATGGGACAGGTCATTAGGCATGAGGATCATGTTAAGTGTTTTTCAAAATAAATGAGCTCACGTCCCATTTTATGTAAAGTAAGCAATTGTTTAAATATGACGATGTGCTAATTATTTTTTCTTTTGTACGGAAGGAAGAAAGATAGATGAATGTATAAAAATTGCATATACCTTGCTCTTTAGTCATAATTTACTGGTCTGATTCGGTCGGCGCCCAGATCATCTCCATAATTTCTAAAAAAAAGGACGATTAACTGTACGATACTGAAGTGTCTGTGGTTAAAATTTAGTGGGACAGGCTTTTTCCTTCTTTCTTAAAACGTGCCGTTAATTACATATATGTCAACCATTGGTCTTGTCGACATTATATTTTACCTTTAAATTATGTGATGTCCTAATTAACACTTACATTAAGACCCGATGACTGGTTATAAGCTTCTATTCCCCCGTTTGACTGTATCTGTGAATCCTTTTTCTCCTTTGTGACAACCGTGTTTATGGCTTTTCCCCTGCCATCGAACTAGATGGCACATTGAATTATTCTCAAACGTATAAGGGCATCACGTCACATTTGTGTGTTTGATATCATACGTGACTAGCTGTACTCCAGCCAAGACCCTTAATGTACAATCTGCAGATGTGCTACCCTCTGAATGGTTAGATACATATTAACGTAAATCTTTCTGGAGTCAAGCTCGTTTCACATCAGTTATACAAACATATTGGTTCCTTTAGAAGGACAAACACTCAGTGTTCGTAAAAGGGAAATCTAGGTCAGAAACTAGGCATAATCATTTTCACTTGAGAATTTAATCACGTCTTAGAGGAATTCCCAGGTTTTTTTTTGGCTATGTTGTATGTTTGCTAGAAAGCTTTGCTGGAAATTAGGTTGTTGCTTACAAAAAAAGTAGAGGATATAAACCACAAAGCAAAAAACAGAATACCACTAAGATACAGTAAATGAAGCAAGCTGTTCATTTCCAAGTCTTATATCGGGTCTTTCAAGAAGTTTTCCAAAAATACCTGTATTTTAAATAAAATTGACTTTTGAGGAATTTTTCTATAATTTTACAGATATTTCGTGTCTGTGTAAGATCTCATTTAAATATCAAAAGACTGACCGCCACTTCCGAACAGAAAACTAGTGTGTACAGGTGCATACTAAGAGTAGCCATTTCCATACATAAATAAGTTATTAGTTAAGACCTCATTTAGACGCCCTTTTTTTTGCTTTCGTTAAAAAAGACTATTTTTCACCAGTGTGTTAGATCTGATTTTCAGCCATTTTTTGGTCCAGGTGTATGTTTTTTTTACCATCAGTGTGGAATCTGTTTTCATTGTTTGCAAGAATAAAAATAAAAGAAATAAAAAATTTCTAAGCTTCCCCTCCCTGCTAGACTGTAAAAATACAGACAGCACTGGGACAACACATAGATGGCATTCAAGTCTCATCAATATTTTGTTTTTTGACAATCAGTCCCCAAAAAACCAAACAGGTGAAAAGCCCCATAGACTAGAATAGTTATGTGTTCTATCAATGAAAAACACAGATTAAACACGTCCATTGAAAATGGGCATGTAAAAGTGGAATTGGCCTCTGGTCACACTATTATTGTGGCTTCTAATTTTAAATGGATCCTAATTGATCTCAATGTATCTTAGTTTGTTGGGTTAGAATGCACTGCATTTAAGGCAGATCAGTATTGTAGCTAAAGATATCCATGAATATTAGTTTAAAATCAGACAAACCTATCCATATTGCCATGTTGGTGAGATTGGCCTACCATTTAATGGGTATGGGGCCATCCCTAACATCATCTGTCAAGAGGTCCACCGTACACTTTAGAAGATCTAGCAAGTTTGAATTAACAAATGAAAGCTCATGAGCTCTCAAGAAGTATAGAAAGTGTGTCCGACAGCCATCTAAGGTGTATAGGTATTAGAAATGAGCAGATAAGGCAAAATTAAAGTTTGCAAGATTGGCCAGATTTTCCAGGAAAATTTGATTTGCAGAAAGAAATTCTCCACGAATTGAATGTCCCTTATTATGCATTGAGGTCTCTCCAAAGAATAATAAACATAATATGCAAAAAAAAATTAATAAAAGGACTTATATTCTTCTTTCCACTCACTTCTCCGACCCATCCTCTCCTCATCGTCCTCCATCCAGTAAAGAAGTCCAGGAATTGAGCCTGTCCGCACGGGAGGTCATTACAAAAAATTAGCAATTTGGCGGATGTGGATTTTTTGTAAATTTCAAGTAGAATTTCACTCAAATATATATCTCTAATGGGATGTATGATCCTTTGTTCCTACAGAAAATAAGCCACCACTTTTGGCCTGGCTTGCATGTTTATGGTGGATTGAGGAGAAGTGGCCCACATAGGACAGTAGCTGGTTGCCTTACACATAACCTCCTGTTTGTCCAAGTCTTTTTCCTTTGTACTCTACACTCATCAGTCCCTACTTACGTGAATAAAAAATACATTTCAATATTAAATAGCAATATTTTGTAGCCATGGCACCATAAGTGTCTTCATGCAATAAACAGACTTAAGTTAGTAAAGATGGTATTCAAACATTCATCTATACTGTGTGCTCATTATGGTGAAGTGTTATATTCCCAGCTATGTACCATTTTATCTTCTCATATTTGCGTCTGCCATGTTTAGAAGCCAAGTTGGAATTGAGCTTTTTGTAAGAATCGAGCCTACATTGAAGGAAGCTTTCATATCTGCCACCTGATCAGCAAAAAGGCCTATTAGACTATTTATAAGCTCACGATGATTACATTGCGCACTTATCAGTCAAGGTGGACATATCTGTAAACATTTCCGACACTGGCTGTGAAATGTGGGCTCTGTTTAAGTGATCCATAGCAATGGTGAAAATGGGGTTGTCATCTCCGTAATGAACATTTCAACTCATTAATGTAGATTGTGATCTCTAATTAAGCTCTCGAGTCAAGCAGAAATAGACAGAAGGTGTTGATGTCTGATGAAGAAGTCTTTACACTCTTCAGGCATCACGCAATAGATGAGGTGATAAGACAGGCTTATAGGTACCTGGTGCAACTTGGAGTAAAGTCATCTGTCAGGATCCAAAATGGCTACACTTTTGTGCTGTTACTTGCTGCAGTAAACACTTCTATAAAGTGTTAACAGATGTGCTGTATTTATGGAAAACCTGCCATGTTTGATAGGTTGTAATCCCCTGTTAATGAATTGTTTTAAGTCTCCTATCAAATATGTGTCATATCGTACATTGCACTTCCGTTTTTTGTGTCTTTTGTAGAGCTTACATTCACTATAAGATGATGCTCAATATTATTACATGTCTACTACATGTAAACCATTTTTAATGGGTTAAAAAAAAAAAAAAAAAAACCTGTACTCACCTACTGGATTGGAGCATACCCTGCTGGGCTCCTGGCTTCCTCTTCCAGTGGAGAGAAGTCTCATGACTGCTGCAGCCAATCAGTAGCCACATAGTAGTTTCAGCATTGACATTCCCTACGAGTAGAAAAAATAGTTTTTCAGGCGTCTCCAGCAGAAGAGCAGAGGAGCTGTGGCTGTCCTTTGGGATGTTGATCAATACTGTACAATCCTTTAATTTCTGCAGGAGTGTCCAGATTCAGACCTGCCAGGACCTTCTTCCTTAAAAGGTTATTCCCCAAATCACTTGTTATCCTCTATTCATATGATAGGGCAGATATCCCAAAACCTGTGGATCGGGAGCCACATGTTGTTTACGGACCCTGATGTGTGGCTCGCAACTGTCTGTCAACATGGTGCATTAAGAGGCTCTGGAGAGAGACGGAAGCGCACACAAAATAGGGCAATACCATCTGGTAAGGGATAGGTATAATCGATGGTAGCACTTACTTAAAGGTATTGTGTGCAGGCACAACACCGATAAAGTCGCTGCTGCTGTCTCGTGGCTGAAGGCAAAGCTTCCTCTAGGGGTATACTGGCAAAAATGGAAACTGGCGCTTTTAGGCGGGCCGCACTGCGGGAATGAAGAGCCTTGGGATTCCAAAATGTTTTTTATTAACACCAACGCGTTTCTGCATTGGACCACCGTCTTTCTCAAAGTATAGGTTTTTATAGCAGCACAGAACTGCATTGGTTTTAATAAAAACCGTTTTGGAATCCTAAGGCTCTTCATTCCCACAGCGCAGCCCACCTAAACGTGCCAGCTTCCATTTTTGCCAACATGGTCTAGAAAGGAGCTATGAAGAACAGATCTCCATATTGTGACTTCTGTGAGTAGCCCAATACAGAAGAGCAGAGATGGATGCTCGCATGCTGGCTTTGAGGTTGGAGAGATGAATTAAATTCTAAAGTAACTGTATATAGGATGATACTGCCAGATAGAAGGGGTGCTTGAACATGGATGGATAGCGTGGTGGGAATACTTGATGCAAAAATACTGAATGAGGGTAAGTTGGGAACCCCTAAATGCAAGTATGTTGCCTTAGTGTTATTTCTGTGGGCAAGCTTGGGCTGTCCTTATACCGATATCGGGGGCTCTGGATGTGGCTCATGACTCTCTCTCTGTGCTGAAGTTGGCTTTCAACCTAAGAAAGGATGGAGATCAAAGTGATGAGGGATATGTTTCTGACCCCTGAGGATCCAACCTCTTGAACCTGCAGACTTGTCTTGAATGAAGTGGAGCTGCGAATGCCCGACTTCGGCTATTATAATTCTCTATGGGACGGCCAGAGAAAGCCGAGCTCTGTACTTCGCTACTTCCAGCAATCCCATTGACAATGGATGGAGCAGGAGTCGAGTAAACGCACTTCCGCTCCATTTAAGATAGGACCACCGATCACAGGATTGCTGGGGCATTCCAGAAGTTGGACCCTCATCAATCAGCAAGTTATCCAGGATAACTTGTGATTTTGGGGAATAAACCCATAATAACATTTACAATAAACCCGATTTACTACACTCTTGGCTTTGTGTATATGTACTTTAAGTGTAGGAAGCAGAAGAATTGTGACAATTATGCGCACAATTAAGGAAAAGGAGCCCTAGGAATATTCTGATAGACGTTTAGGTTAAGAAATGATTGCAATATACAAACCAAGCTAAAATTGTCCAAAGTTGCATTATGATTTTTTTTTCAAGATATTACATATAACCTCTGTTTTTTTCATGTATACTTTTTTTCTACCTATATAAACAACATTAATGTAATCTGTATAGCGAAAAATTTTGATGTATGTAAGTTGATTAATATCGAAATGTGTCAGTGAAGCTCTTGAAATGCATCAGTAAGTCCATCAGTCCACACGCCTCCGTCTCATAATGCTCATATAATTATAACAAAGCTTTGTTCTCGTGTTGTAAACTTCAGAGAAGAAGGTGTCATAGCCTATTCCAGTCATACTTCATAGATAGTACACTGCCGCCAGCTTTGCGCTCACTTCCTGCCTGAAGACAAGAGCTCACTCCAGATCTTATTTTGATTTACAATATACAACATATTGGGCTCATATGAGAGTCATAAAACATATCCGATTTCCCCTCAAAGGATGAAGTCAAAGGTGTATGTTTTACAAGATGATAGGAAAAGAAAATAGTTCTTTTTATGATCAAAATGCAATTGTATTGAAATCATCTGTCTTTGCGTAAAGACTCTTTCCTGCCTAAAATTGTATCCCACAAATCCAAATCCTCAAGAGATCTTTTGATTGCTTTGTAATATATATATTTTGAGACAAATGGAACAAAAATGTCTCGCTTTCTCCTGTCTCATATTAATTAGCGTTTTGCTGTCCATTTAGCACTTCACCACAGGCTTTCATCTGAATACCTACAACATGGTCGTAAACTTCAATGAAGCAAAGTTCAAAATGTAAAACTTTGGACTCCGTTTGACCTCATTCCCTGAAGTGTCTGTCTTTCTTGTCAGCATTATTTTCCATTGAAGATGATAACTACATCGGGTGAACACCTGAATACCATTTTTCAGGTGTTAAGACGGAAGCCCCAAATGTTTGGCAGAAAAACAAGATATGAATGCTGCCGCATTCGCACAACTGTGTATGAAAGCCAAGTGCGGACCGCTATGTGGAGACCAGCCGCGGGTCTTGTGACCCTAGCTAGAACAGGAAATGGTTAAGGGATTGTGTACAGTCCAGTAGCTATTCAGTCACTTTTTTTTTTTTTTGCACATAATATTTTAGTTTTGTAATGTGTTTCATCCCATCTCTGTTGCATTCCTAGGTTTTAAACCTTTTCATTATGAACATCTGGGTCAAGTAATCGCCCGTCTGACTACCAGACCATTAGATGCTCTTCTTGCACCACTTATAACTGTGTCCTTCCTGCCTAGCTCCACCATCCCTGCCCATGCAATCTTAACGGCAACTGGTCATGCCCCCAAACTACAAAATCTGCAGAGTAATAGTGTTTTAAAGCTGCCCGGTTGCTGTACTGAAAGCCTGTCTACCAGGAGAAAATCAAGTTTTTTTTTCCTGGCATCCTTCGGCCTTCAAAATATTGAAAGATGCAGAATGTCACGCATGGTGTGGGAAAGACTTAGTGCAACACAAAGGGAAGAGGGAAAGAGAGCCAAGACTCTAGGGGAAGGGGGGGGGGAGTGGAGACCTCCTAGGTTGATCTAGCATCACCCTGTCTCCCCTAACATCCCTGTATTGACTCTTCACCAATCGCCACACGCGTACCTCGCACTGTCTTTCCCTGGCATTTGGCTCAGGCTAGGGAAGGGAGGAGATGAGCACTAGTCGATCTCCACTAAACACTATAGACAAGGAAGGACAAACAGAGGGAAATAGCTTAGCTTTAGACGACTCCAGACAAATGCGCACACGTCCTCAAGCTCCATAGAGGACAAAGTACTGCTCTTGGTAAAGCCTTCACAGGTAGTAATGAATATCGCCGGCACCTCCCTCTAGAACACACCAGGTATTTATACACCCAGGGCAGGGGGTTAATTAGCCAGAGGGAAGTAGCCACTGGGTCCTAGAGAAAGCCTCTAAGAAGACGTCTTTTATGCCAAATGTAGAGATCTCCTGCAACCAACTGCAGGTTGACTGTCTGTCACTTCTGACACACCCGTGACAGTGGCACTTTGTGAGGTTGGTGCACAGGTAGGATTCCACTCCACCTAGTAGTTATAAAGAACTCTGCACTCAAATGGTAGATGCAAATATAGAAAAATGTATTATAATTGAATTATGCAATCCACTGATCACTATGTGACATTTCGGGCATGCAAAAGACTTTCATCTGACACTATAACATAAAAGAACAATTTTTTCTAAATGGAGCGAAAATCAATAAGCACTCCAATAGAAAAAAAATAAACAAAATAAGAAAGTGGATGCATAGAAAAAATTACATGACAAAAATTTTCATTATGGAGATGACAAAAATTTTACATAAAAAATATACTGGGCTAAAACAAATCAGTTCATGACACTTGGAAAAAGATATATTTACCATTACCATATCATTTCCATCTAAAAGGACATAACATGTCCCACTGCTCTTTAGTGTATTGGGACTTATCCCGAACCCTAGAAGAGGAGGTAATAGACTTAAAATCCTCATACATCGGGAATCCTATTGGATACATACCCTACAATGTTTTGAACCAAAAGGGCTTAATACAGACTATGAAATTTCTAGTTTTATGTGACAATATATTAACTTCATGTCTTTCTTTTTAGACACTTTAAAGCGGCACAATCGCCATACACTTTGCTGACAGATATTATTCTCACCTCTATTCCTTTTCTCTAATCACAGTTTTTATGTCTTCTGTTGATTATTTTTTTCTATCATTATTTTAATTTTACTTTTTGTTTTGTATTTTGTTATCTTAATTTTTATTTTTAATTCTTTATTTTCCATTCATTTTTTATTGAAAATTATTTTTTATGAAAACATTTTTTTTCCTTAGCCCTCTAATTTACCTTGCTTCACAGTCTGCTATATGTTTCTTTTTATTGTTTAATTACTGTATCTTTCTTCATAGTTCTTTATTAAGGCTGTAATTCATAATAATACTAAGCTCTTCCCACTCTTTGCATGCACGTAATGTTCATTCTCACCACTGTAATACATTTATTTACATCTGGGGATAACATTGCCATTGCGATATGTCACTTCCTGTGACGTGTTAGCCACCAAATTCTCTGAGAGGCGACATTTCTTCCAGCGCCGGAGTGTGACGCCACTTCTGGTTTTGGCGTCACAGCTCGCTACGCGCTCCAGTATGGCGCGACTCACATTACAAACAGTATTTAAGATGTGGGTATGGGATGAACTATAGCGCTTTTCTACAGCACATATTTGCAATCACACAGCGCTGTCTATTAAAGCCTCATTGCCTACATGCCCTGATCATTGCTATTTGGTAAGATTTGTTATACTTATGTTTTTTTTTTTCTCCGTGCTTTTTCTTCTCCCCCTGTTCTCAGGATGATGCAACTTTCGCTTTCCTCTTCAATATACTTCTCTAGTGAATCTTCACTTTTGATGGAACCTCTGCACTACTCTCTATATGACATGTTCAGTTTGCCCTAGCATTTGATTATTTTTGTCAATTTAGCAATACATTCATCTTGTGATATACTATTCACACTGCGGTTGTTATACATATTACCTCAATACAAGTCCTTTGACTTATGTATGAAATATTTGCTTTTTGATTTGACACTTTTCACTATTGTTCCATTTATTATTACTTTAAAAGTACGTGTCCTATTTTTTCCAAGTGTCATGGACTAGACATTGTTTTGTTTTTGGTCTGCATATTTTTAATGTAAAATTTTTGTCATGTAATTTTTTCTTTGCATCCACGTTCTTATTTTGTTAATGTTTTCCTATTGGAGTGTTTATTGATTTTTTTTCTCTGATTAGTAAAAATTGTTGTTTTATGTTATAGTGTCAGATGAAGGTCTATTGTATGGCTGAAATATCTCACAGTGATCAGTGGATTGCATAATTCAATTATAATACATTTTTCTATATAAGCTTTGGTTTTCAGTCATAGAGGTGCACTTTAGGTAACAAAACCCCCTCACTGTCTGACAGCCAGCTCTGAACTAATGCACTGCTGAGCTGGCTGTCAGTCAGTGCCAGGGCGAGGTTACAGCTGCCACTCACTATGAGTGGTGACTGTAGGCATGCAAGCCATGTTTCTATGGCTGAAATCCAGAGGCTGCCTGGAGGAATAAACTTAATTTCCTTCCTGTAGCCAGGCTCTCAGTTCAGTTTTGGAACGCTATTAACCTGCACATTAACCCCATATCTGCAGGTTAATATTTTTTGGGACAGGACAGGTTCCCTTTAAGATACGGTATTTCTGCTTTACATAATAGAATAGTTATAAATAGGTGATTTTATACAATTGTTACACGCACGCCGCTAGGTTCAGATAGGTCGAGACTGGTTTCATGAATTCTTTGGAATCCTGGGGGAACCGTTACTCGGGGCAACCATAGGCTGCAGCTTCTCTCAGGCACACAATAGATTCAGTTGCTGACCGGACACATCTGACAAGAGTCTTTTTCAACAGTTTAACAGTGGAATTTAATCTGAAGCACGGCAAGTGCAATTCAGGGATATTACAGCACAATCTTCATTACAGTACAATCTGAGTTTCTTGAGCAACCGGCTCCAGTAACAATACAGTAGTTTCTTCACAAGGCACAGTATTACAGTCTCTTCAGTAGCAGAATTCAGTAAAGATTAGATCTCTTAGCAGCACACTTCTGTGCATACACAACCACAGGCTTTTCCTTCACAAGGACCCAATAGTACACAGCATTCTTTATCCTGCATGGAGATGGAGGGGGGAGGGTTTGATGAGGGAGATGATCCCTGTGACACAATTCCTTCCAGTCCTTATCTTCCTGCCCAATAATACTATGCACTGTTAGTTCAGGGAGTTTATCTGACCAGTGTTTAGTTTCTCTTCTGATCTGAATCCTGTTCAGTTGCCTTCTGTCAGATACAGATAACACACTACCTTTCTCTTTGGCTTCAGCCAGACTACAATAACAAGTTTCCCACAATCCCCCTGAGGCTCTGCTAAAACACTCCCTGTCTCCTGTGACTGTGTTAACCCCTCTAGTTGTTGGATGCTTCTGAAGCACAACAGTTCCTGTCTCCTGTGCTTGTTTTATTTGTAATAGTTGCTTGATGCTTTTGAAGCAACAGCACTACTTCTGCATGTCATACAATGATACCTTCAAAATGATAAAACACCATAGATTATCCAGTATCTGTGAGTGCTGTGTTCAAAATTTTCAGTTTATCTTATGATATGTTGCTTTACATTGCTCTCCTGCTTATCATAACTGACAGGGAGAAACCCATCACAAGCAGGAGACAGATGAGACAGGTTGAAGCTGCATCACATAGGGTAGACTGAGACTCCACATTAAAATTCTACAATAATTCTCTGATTTAGATAGGACTCAGAACAGAGCAAGTGTAATATGATGAGGCTTGCCTCTCTGTAAAGCTAAAGGCTTAATGGTTAATGTAGGCCCCATTAGGAGTACCATATCAAAGTGTGTATAGACAAGGCAAACTCATGATCCTCTACATTATTCTTTAATATTAGCCTATGCTGCAGTATATCAGCAAAAGTAAGTTGAAATGCTGCTTTAATCCTTTTTGGGGTCTGTAAATTCCACACTAGTTGGTATAATGGCTAAAACATGCCATAGAATTGCTGATAATAAAGTGGAAAATAGTGTGGCTCATAGTTTTATTTTTAAGCTTTCCACTAATTTTTGGGTGCGTTGAACATTACCATGTAAACCATGAATTCCTGATTGGCTCAGATGGATCATGAAGGATCTTTAATGGTCAGAGACGCTGCCGCTAGTTTGCAATGATATATCTGTAAGATGCCTAAACTAAATGTGTCTATCATGGTGACAGATTCCATTAAAAACCTTGCCAAAGCCAATGCTATTATATGGTTGGAATTATTACCTTGATGACAGGGTAACATATCGATATGATACATTTTAATGCACTTTTGTACTCAAAAACATACCCTTTGCTGGTCGAGGGTGATATAAATCTGATTTCATGTGTTTGCGGATCTTTATTTTCCTTATGTCTCCTCGTTGTCACATTCATTAAACCGTCCATAATACACGGCTGTTTTTCTAAGTGTCCTTAAAATATACGGCATTGTATGACAGCTGGCAGAGAACAAGTTAAATCTCATGATTAAAAAGCACTAACAATAGGCAAGAAAATGAAGACATTTTGTCTTTTGGCTGTCTGCCATTATACCAAGAATGACTCCATCTTCTGCATTACCTTGCTGGGCAGACACTGCTTTCTCCACCCCCCCCAAGCTAAAACATTTTTGACAGGCAGCCATTCTTTTCATTTACATTCTTATTAGAATAATGCGATTTTTTTCTCCCCATATTGTTCCTGTATCCAGCTGAACATTGCTGTGTCCGCCACGCAGAGAAAAGACTGCCCCCCACATCCAGGGTGATTATAATAACTGACCCGACAGCCGATAGAAGGGGAGATACATGATTGGCAATTTAAGCAACTCCAACTGATACATGAACAGTAACATCACATCACAAATCATTACAACAAGTGAACCTTGTTCAGCTTAACTTAATATGGACTGGACGAAACGTGAGTGGACATCTTACGTTAAAGGGAATATGTACGGCAAAAGAAATCTAAATGCCTCAGTTCCTTAAAGCAATAATGAAAAGACTCTTCTCCAGTAAGATACAATGGAGCATTCTTTACAAATTGTTGCAATAATACAAAAATACATGTTAGATTCGTTATATGGGCGGGGAAATTTAGATGTGTGGAAATGTTAATTGGATTACAATAAACTTTTTTTTTGAACCCCCCATCCCCTCTTGTTACATTCTAGATTCAGTTTAAAGCAAAGTCTTTTAGGTAACTTATTTCAAAGCAGAGAAAAAAATGCGAGATTAAATCAGTTCACAGCCCTCGTTTCCCGCTTTGTGATGTTAGAAAGGTTTACAGTTTAATATTTTAAATTAATTCCATGCCGACATCTGTATTTCATAGCGGAATGGGGCCTTATGTAAATATTATCAAAGTAGATTGTTTTGTTTCGTGTGCTTCCAAGAACGTCACGTTTCAGCTCTCATTGGATAAATGTGTTATCCATTGCTTGATCTCGCCTTTACAGATCCTTAATTAATTAGAAAACGCAGGTGCAGCTTCAAGACCGTCGTTCTGGACTGTAAAATGTCGCTCGCTGCTAGAGTTATACTTTGGAGATGTTGCTGAAGAGTATTCGGATAAAAATCAGTCTGGCCTGCTTGAATTTTTAACTTTAGAATTAGGTCCATGTCAAGGAATTTTGAAACTTGTCATCCAAGGAAGAAGCTGACTTGCTTTTGAAGATTGACCTAAGGCCATACCGGTTTGGATTATCATACCTATTCTTTAATGTCTGGACAGAGGTATTTAATTAAAGGTGTTTCCGACGGACTGAATAACAATGATTGGTGGGATTTGGTCTCTAGACAAGCCTTTGTTAGAAAAGAGTGGCTTCAGCACTAGGGAAGTGTTGTGGCCACTGTCTTGCGTCTGGATCCAAACCCTTGATCCTGTGTTCTCTGGTCGGCATCTCTTTCCACTTAGCCACAGCAGATATACCTGTTCTTTGGGTGTTTTAGTTCTATTATCTTTGTTTCTGTCTGTTTTGGGTAACAGGTGTTTTTCATTTGCTCTGTTTGTCTGCCCTATCGCCTTTCAGGAGCAGCTTTATATACCTTCCCCTGCTGGTGTTTCCTGCTGGTGATAGCCTTTGTTGGATTCATTCAGTTTGCTGTAGTTATGTTGGCTGCAGCTGTTTCGTGTGTGATTCTTTTATTCCTTAGGGAATTGCTACTCTAGTAATACTAGGAGCTGCTAAGGACATTCAGGGTAAGCCGCCGTCGAGTTGGGGCGCCATTGCATTATCTTTGGGTGCCAACCAGTGCAGTCAGGCAGTGACAGACCAGGGTCAAAGGAGGGCTTTTCCTAGTCTGAACAGGGATCTGTCAGGTTCAGGTATTTGTTTCCCTGGTTTGTACGCTACTCGTGTGAATGTTGTTTAGAAGTCATAACAGCCACATTGAAATTTTTTCCTGCAAATTGACACTTTTTGCCATTTTTTAAAATGTTTATTTGCTTCTGAAAAACAAAATGCAAAATTAGGAAATATTATCCATTTAAAAATGTTGCTGCTGCAGATATCTGTAAATCCTATATTCAATTAGTTGCAAAAGTGTTCCAAATTTGTCAGAGCTGTTGCTACTGGTTCAGAAGGCTCTCATTGCTCTCCCCCTACTTTTTCTTAGTGTTAGGGAATGTGCACAGAGCATTTTTTTTTTTTTTTTTAAGCGTTTAAACGTGATAAATTTTAAAGAGGAAACCTTTCCAGGAAACACTCCTGTTTTGGAAGAGGTTTTTTTTCCTGAAGAATTTTTTTCAACCTTTTGATTGGACAGTGCCTTGTTTGCAGTAGATTCCTTCAGGAGCAACACAAAAGTAGTGGCATGCAATTTTAGTTTTCTATCAAAGGAAAACATTTTTCAAAATACTGAACATATGAACTGCAAAATATTTTGTTTTGTATTTTAGGTAGAAATGAATAGGAATAATCTTTCATGTGTTTAAGTGATTTTACAGGCAATTTTTGGAGCGGAAACTCCTCAAAATACTCTGTATGCACATTCTCTAAAAGATAGCAGCAGAGAGGGGTAATGGCAGCATAGAGATGTTACTCAACTGTACTGGCTCATATGCTGGGCCTTCCTTCCCTTATGGCCAGCTTCCTATCTATTAGTCCACGCAGGGAATCAGTACTTTCCTAGAAAATACTTCTGACATCATCACTCAATTCCTTATAATGACTGGTCACGTAATCATGTGGTATCTGAGTATTGAGAAAGCATGCTCTCATTTACCATTGGTTTGTCAGGAGTTGCTTCACCTACTTAGCTCAGCTTCAGTCAAGTGTTTAATTATCCACAGATACTACTGACTTCCATTTAACTGTCAGCATTTATTTCCAACCTCAATCCTGCTTGCCTAGGGTGTGGGCCACACCTATCATTCTGCAAGTTCCCACATCACAAACTTTTTGTTACTGTTCTGTTCATTACACAGTCTATGCAATCAAGGAAATGGATATCTGCAAGCAAGTTTCCATTTTACCAATATATTTCAGTTATTTGTTTGGACCAAATTTGTGTAAGCATGTTTGCCATACTTCGCCACTATTCTGCTGTTAACCATTTCCTTCCTCCAAGTTCCTGTTTGCATAATTTTCTACTGTTAACCCAACTCTATAAGCAAGTTAGAATTTTGCTTTTTCAGCTGTTATTCCTGAGTGTAACCATATCTCTGTAAGCAAGAACTAGTTTACCATTAATTCAGTGTTGTCCTGCTGTTAACCATATACCTGCTGCAAGTTCTTGATTGTATACATCTTTGCTCTTAAAGATTTACCTGCTGAAAGTTTCACACGCTGCATGTCAGGGATTCTCAAAATGAATGAAGAGATGAAGATTGCAGACTGAAAGTGTGATTTTATTAACTAAAGGTATGTACTAACAAAGAAATATATACTTTTTTATGTTAAGGGTGTCCATAACCTCTAAATAAATGGGACTATGTTACAGTTTTCTTCAAAGTGCCTGGTCATAATTAGCACTTTTCAGTGAAAGGAGCCTCAATCACTTTTTTAGCAATCAGTTGGCATACAAGTTGGCATACAAGCACTCATGCTCCCACTAATCATTCAGCCAGAATAATTTATAATTCATCAGAGCACCCTATAAAAACAAAAATACAAAAATAAGTGAGCAAAGTATTAGTAGACCTATTACAAAGGTCTGAAAGTCAATATGCCTGTTAAAAAAAATCGAGGTAACAAATTTTGTAAATTTGGAATACAGCTGGTAATTAGATCTAAAGAAAGTGAAAGTCCCATAGTGGGAGAAAGTGAAAAAAAGTTGCAAAAATATTTTTAAAAAAATTACAACATAGAAAAAATGTATCAGGATCTTCTTTAAAATGTCAAAGTTTATTCAATTATGTATAAAATTAAGAAAGTATATTGTCACAGCCCCGGGGAAAAAAGGGGGTATTCATTAGAGCAAACGCGTTTCAGACTGTGCGTCTTTAGTCATTAGGTACCAATAAAAACAGCAACTCATCCCGCAAAAAACAAGTCCTCACATGACTCTGTCGGCCGAAATATGGAAAAATTATTGCTCTCAAATATGGTGATGCAAAAAGTAGTTTTTGCAACAAAAAAAAGCGTCTTTAATGTGTGACTGCAGCCAAACATAAAAATCCGATGTAAATCTGGTATCGCTGTAATCACATCAACCCGAAAAATAAAAGTCGTCTGATCACTTATACCCTGCAAGGAATGGCGCAAAAAATAAATAAAACCTACTGTTGATTTGTTCATTCTGTCTCCCAAAGATCGCAGTAATGCTCTTCTCTCATTTATCCTGATTTCTGCATGGAGCGCTTGCATCGGGGCTTCCGTGTAAATCTCTGAAATACGTGATTCAGACTGAACCCCTGACAGAAGATTCCCTATAATGAAGCAGATGGAGACACTGTGGACACCGTCTGGCCTATTATCCAGCGGTATCAGTCTTTTTATTAGGAGTTGTGGTAGATCAGCTCGCTTGGTTGCACATAGAGGTACACAGAAACACTGTCTCTTTAAATCTTCTGCTGCATTTATTAAGAGCTCTGCATAAACTACAGTAATTTTAGCAAACATAAACACGGCCTTCTTGGCCTAACAGAAAAAAACAAAGCATAACCATAACGTATGGCATAGTCCTTGTTGCTATGGATAACTGCCCGCTTCGGAACAAACAATCCCAGGTTTATCTTTCCTTCCTATGACCAAAACTGCTCAGAGCTTTCACCTCCATGCCTTCCCCACACCAAATGCTCTGGAAGGATGTGAATTTATCCTCCCTCTCTACAGGTGTTCAATCATCCCAGCACTAAAGATGGCTGTTTAACCCACTCGTGTGCTGGAACCTTTTTCCTATGTGTAGTTACTGCTGCTATCAATCTCAGTGCTACATATCTCCCCTCCAGTACTTTGCCAGTGACTTTGTCACATATTCCCCTCCTCTGCCCAAAGCCGTAAGTTTTGCCACCTTCAGTCACCAAACGGGAGTCTAAACTGGCATCTGCCTTACCGTGCAGCTTCCCAGGCCTGTGTTCACATGAAAGATGAAGTCCTGTAGCCCTGAGTTTCAACTCTTGGAAAGTGATCTCTGCTTCAAGAGACCATTTGGCCATTGACATCTTCGTGCCCTAAAGAAGGTTGGTCAGGGGTGCGGCTATCATAACGAATTTTGGGATCCACCGCTGATAGTATCCCACCATTTCCAGAAATCCCTGAAACTGTTCCTTGGAGACCGGTTTCGGCCAACTTTGGACTGCCTCCACCTTATTCCCTTGCAGCTTTACTTTGCTTCTTTCAGCGATGTAGCCCAGGTATTTTCCCTTTTTCCCGATGGCACACCTCTTTGGGTTTATGGTAAACCCCCCCTTTCCTCAGCGCATCCAGCACAGCCTGGACCTTCTGCAGATGACTTCCCCAATCCGGGCTGAATATCACAATTTCGTTGAGATAAGCTGTGGCGTACTTTTTGTGAGGAGCTAAGATCTGGTCTATGACCCTCCGGAAGGTAGCTGGGTCTCTTTGCAGGCCCAATGGAAGCAACCATCAGGTGTAAAAGAGGTCATCTTCTTGGCACTTTGAGAGAAGAGGATTTTCCAGTATCCTTTCGTTAGGCCCATGGAGGTGATGTATCTGCCTGACCTTAGCTTCGATATGAGTACGTCGCGGGGTATCGGATGCTCGTAATTTTTAGCCCCTTCCTTCGAAGTCACCTTGTGGTAGACTTCAGGGATTCTATAAAGTTTTTTGTTCACCTGCACATGTGGTTCTGTCAGGATTCCTTGTTCATCAACCTGCGTACGTCTTGGTAACTCCGAAAACAGGTCCTAGTTCCACTGAAGAAGTTCTCGGCACTGTTGTTTCTGGGCTGGTGACAGTGTCTCTGCCATAGGGACACCCTTAGTGTCACCTTCTGGTCTGTGCAGCCCACATGGAGTTTCAACTTGGTTTCTCTGTTGCCTAGCCTTGACAGATAGCAGCATGAGAGGATTTTGGAATAGAGAGGTGGTAGCGGTTGACTGACAGGTGGGACAGTAATTGCAATATTTTAGGATTTCACGGTGACATTTGGGCAAATAGTACCTCTGCATGACCCGTTGTTGTTGGAGAGGAATTATTACCCTCATGAGGGTCACCAAACTTCCTGAGTCTATAGTCCAGTCATTTGCAGGCCATTCACTGTTACAGGGCTCCTTGTCGGGTGGACAATCCACACTGCAAGCTGGATATGCGTAGAAGGAACATCGGCGTTCCATGCGACAGTCCATTTGCTCAGTGGTCAGGGGACAATGAACTGCTATATGACCTGTATCGAGACATCTCCAGCAAATTACATCCTCCGATGAGGGCCTTGGCATGACCTCTGCCGCCCCCCTTGGACTTTGGACGCCACACCCCCTTTTTAACCTCCTCCCCTCAGTATGGAATGGGTGGCCTCCCCACGGACCCGTCGACCCCCCCCCCCCCCTGATACCTTTTGACAAGTCCGACCAAGTCATCCGTGTTCTGGGGATCTCCCTGGGCAACCCAGGTCTGCATCTGGTTCAGAAGGGAGTGCACGAACCGGTCTATTACAACTCATTCCACCATCTTCGCTGGGGTAGAGGACTCTGGTTCTAACCACTTTTGTGCAAGGTGCAGCAGATCAAACATTTGGGAGCGAGGGGGTTTGTCACGGTGATATGCCCAGTGGTGGATCCGTTGTGCCCTGACAGATATTGTCACCCCCAAGCGCACCAAAATTTCTGTTTTCAATTTTTCATATTCTTTGGCGTCCTGTAAAGCTAAATCATAGTAGGGCTTTTGTGGCTCCCCCGTTAAGTATGGCGCCAGGACTTCCGCCCACTGCTCTGGCTGGAGTTTCTCTCTATCGGCGACCCTTTCAAAAATGGTTAAAAAAGCCTCTATGTCATCAACCGGAGTCATTTTCTGCAAGGCTCTCCTCACCGTCTTCTGGACAGAGAAATCATCAGCTGACATTGGAGTCGGAGCTGCTGCCGTGCCACGAACCGCCTCTGTGATTAAATGAATCTGCTGCTGCTGTTGTCAGAGCTGCTCCCGATGTTGCTGCTGGAGCTGCTGCTGTTCCTGTTACTGCTGGAGCTGGGGCTGCTGCCGGTGCTGCTGGTGTTGGCTTTGGACCAGGTGCTTGATCAGCTCCTCAATTTTGTCTGACCGCTGTTCAATTCTCATAGCCGCCTTCACCCTGGACATGCAGTCTGCCCACAGCCATCACACTTGCTTCCTGGGGATCTTGCCTGTACATCTAACACCAACTGTGGTAGATCGGCTTGCTTGGTTGCCCATAGAGATACATAGGAACACTGTCTGTTTAAATCAGCACTGCATAAACTACAGCAATATTAGCAAAAACAAACACGGCCTTCCTGACTTAACAGGAAAAAAACAAAACATAACCATAACGCATGGCACAGTCCTTGATGCTTTGGGTAACCACCCCCTTCAGGAACAAACAATCCCAGGTTTGTCTTTACTTCCTATGACCAAAACAGCTCAGAGCTTTCACCTCCAGGCTGTCCCCACACCAAATGCTCTGAAAGGCAGTGAATTTATCCTCGGAGTTCCTCCCTCTCTACAGGTGTTCAATCATCCCAGCACCAAACATGGCTGTTTAACCCACTTGTGTGCTGGAACCTTTTTTCGGTGTATAATTAGTGCAGCTATCAATCTCAGTGATACATATCTTCCCCCCAGTACTTTGCCAGTGACTTTGTCACAGCATGCATAAAAGTGCCTTCGGCCACAGTTCTGTACACTGCAGAACAGAGGCCAGAAGGAGTCCAGAGTAACGCTGCTGTCTCATTATAGTGAATAGATCTCTTGGGGGTTTCATCTGAAATACATCACTAAGAGATTTAAATGGAAACCACAATATCAGGGCTCAGCATAGAGCACAGGATAAATGGAGACATTTTACATAACATTTTGGATCACAATAAAAGCTTTGACTGAGTCCACAAAAAAGTCCCCATGCAGGTCTTTCATCTGTTAATGGAAATATAGGGAGGGAGCTTCCACGTCACTGGTAGCACAAAGGCTCTGGAAAAGCTAAATGGCCCTTGTCCCCCAAAAGATATTCAGCAAATTATATGCACCCAAATCCAAAAGCCTCCCTCCCTTCTGAGTTAACGTCCACATGTTTGGCATTTCTGTAGCGATGAGAGCCTACCTAATTTATGGATGCATATCTCTAGAAGCATGACCTGCCTATAAGTATTAGTCACTACAACGTACTGGTCACTACAACGGCAGTTTTCAATTTTCACTCAGCAGCATCCATTGCTGCTTGTTTCTGGAAAACACTCATGTAGATAAAATCCTCACCACACCTGTAGATAAATTCCCAAAGTGGGATCAATTGAGGGGGAATTCTGCTCTTCTAGCATTTAGGGGCTCCGTATATGGCGTCCACAAACTAATCTAGGAAAATCTGTGCTCCGTCCCTCCAGAGTCTTGCCGTATGGCTAAGTAGTACTGTCCACTGACATAGGATGGTAGGGTGCCAACCTCCACGTAGGTAGGGATTAAGTTAATTAGGGACAAGAAGAGGGATATTGCCCATTGGTCCTTTTTCCATCTTTCCTCCTGTTTGTATGTGCTCAGGTCCTTTGTGTCTCGCACTACCAAAAGGAACTGGCTACTCAATTATTATTGGGTTATGTGTTTAATATATTTTCCCCTTCTTACTCTTTCATCTCATGTTCTTGTGGTGATCTAAATTTCTCAAATGAAAAACATCAAAATACCAGTGACTATCACCTCCCTTCTTTTAATGGATTTATTGTCTAATCAGTGATATTGCCTCTGCTAGTATTTTCCCTTTCGGTCAAGTATAAAAACAAGATTAATGTCATTTTTCACTCTGTACATGCTGAGAAAGGGCATGTGGAGCTCCTTTATAGAGTTTACGTAAGGGTTCCACAAGATGCCCCGCATAGGCTACGGGGGAATGCTTATGTCCGCAGGGATTGCCGATCTCCCTGGCAATAGGGGTTGTTCTAGGGCTATGGACCTGAGCGCTTTTGTTTGGGCCCATTGCCGCACACCTGGGTGTGACAAGCACTCTTTGGAGCGTATTGAATATGCGTTCCACGCAAACCCGGAAGTGCGTCATAGAAAACCCGGAGGTGCATCATAGCCACACCCCCGGAAGTGACGCGTGCGTGTCAGACAGCGTTCCACGGAGGAGGAAGTGGTTTTAGCATAGGTTTGGAATGGCAGCATGTGACAGGCTGCAACCAATCCAGGTGCAGCGTGTGATATTTAAAAGAGGGACCTTCCCATGTGCTGTAGCAGCACAAACTAAGGAAACTTTTGCCCCTGAATGGAAACTTTTGAACCTCTGTTTCCCCTGAAGACTCAATTTGAAGAAACGCGTCGGGGTGGTTCGTATTATGATGATGCTCACCTCAATGAGAATGAATAATAGAAGTCTCTAAGATTTATGGGTGAGATCAATAAATATGTTACCTTTTATATTTTCTCCTATCCAACAAGCATCTTTCAATATATCTTTTACATTGACCCTTATCTAGTTAGTATTAAAATAAGATGGTCACTGAAGTGTGCTATTAGATGCTGTTTGTTGTATGACCATTATTGCATCTGAGCAGGATCTTTCTGGGTAAATTTTCCTGCATTGAGTATAGGTGGGGTAACCATTTATCCATGTGAAAGGTCATGTGAACACCTGATGTTATTGGGTGTGATAACTGGAGAAAAGGAGTGTATGAGTGGATCACTCTTTTATTGTGTATATGTCAGTCTGTGAGCACTTGCACCTTATTTTATAAGTCTTTGATTAAAAGTTAAATTTTAATTGATACACAGCTATTTCAGTTATTATATACTGTATCATTTCATAATTAAGCCCAATAGCTAGACCGTATTGAAATAGTGGGGCATGGCAGGGTTTCTAACTACGGGTCTGGATATCGAGCAGTGGATAAATTAAGCTAGAGAGGTTTCCTCTGATAGACTATTTGTACAAAAGAAATATACCCCCTCTTTTAACGGGGCATTTAAAGAACTAACAAAAATTTACAAAGACCAAATATTATCTTGGTGGGAGGTTCAATCACTGGATAATTATATTAAAGCAGGAATAGTTCCCAGGCACCTTAGGATTAATTTGTCTCCAGAGTTTAGATATAGAAACCCCACCCTCTTGGCTAAATGGGAAAAAGAAGCCACAGATAGTGCAATTAGACTGATGAAACTTCTTCTGGAGGAAGAAAAAATTAATCTAGCATCACTTAATGAAAAGTTAAATAGTCAGATTGAAATAACAAAGAAATTTATGTCTGAGTCTGAATTTTCACAGAAGGAGCTCTCTCTACAAAACACTGTTGAAAGGTTCCAGTTTCATTTGAAGTAAAAAAAACATCTATTTTTCAGCCGAGATTTACAGGAATTTAAAGAGAACAAAGCCTATTCTGTAACAACTATACGTAATCGTAGTAATATAGAAACAGATCTATCCTCATCCGAAACAGATTTTTCAGACTCAGAGGGACGAGGTAGGAATCCAAAGGGAAAAGGACGAGGGAAGGGTCGAGGGCTTGGTAAGGGAAAAAGGTCACCCCAAAGGGGAGGTTTTTTAGACCCCATTTACCCTTTCAGGAATCGTCTAACAGGATACAATCCAATATAGACTCCAAAGTTATTAATCTTTCCTCAAGAAATATTTCTACAGACGAAATGTTTCCTTAGAAAAAGACTCTCTTTTGTACCTACTACAGCTTGTGATATTTTTGAGACAGTAAAAGATCTGCACCTATTTATACGTAAATTAAAATGGAAAAAAACACTTCATCAGGGAAGACAAAAAGAAAAGCCTTAAGTTGGGTATTGATGGACTCTTGCAGGATGTCTGATTTTTATTCCATCTGGGAGACATTAATCCAAATGTAAATGGGATGGGCCCGTTCACCAATCTCAGGAGTAGGAGTCGGAAGATGCCCCCTTCCACAGGAGACATCAGTCCATTAGATGTATTTCTTGATCTTGTGATTGGTGAACTTAGAGCTCTTAATATGGGCAAATCAGACTGTCGTTTTAATCTTTCCAAGACTCAGATGGATTGTTTACTTAGGCTAGAACAAGATAAAGACATAACGATCAAGCCTTCAGATAAAGGTGGGAACATCGTGATAATGGACACTGTAAAGTATCATGAGTTATGCCTTTCCTTACTAAGTGAGGAGATGGGTTATCGTAGATTACTAGAAAATCCCACTAAACAATTCTCAAAGGATCTAAAAAAACTCTTGGAATATGGCCTTGAAAAAAGAGTCATTGACAGTAATGAGAGAGACTTCCTGTATCCGGTCCATCCTGTTTTGGCAACATTTTATTGTTTTCCCAAAGTGCACAAGGGAACTACTCCCCTCAAGGGGAGACCTATTGTGTCAGGGGTAAACAGTATGACACAAAATTTAGGTATCTACATTGACAAAATTTTGAAACCATTTGTGGTGTCACTCAGTTCTTACGTGCGAGACACAATGGACCCTTTGGGCAAAATTGACGGTATTACGGTGGATGCAGACACAATTCTATGTAGCATCGATGTGGAGGCCCTTTACTCCTCGATACCCCACGACTGGGGATTAAAAGCTGTTCAATACTATTTGAAATCTAGGGGACAACAATTTGCTGCACATAATGAGTTTGTTATGAAAGCATTGGAATTTTGTCTTACAAGGAACATTTTCATGTTTGACCAGAAGTACTTCTACCAGCTCAGGGGCACAGCAATGGGGAGCCCCTGTGCCCCCTCTTATGCTAATTTGCTCCTGGGCTGGTGGGAGGAAAATTTGGCATTAGGAGAACCCCCCCCCCAGGGACCAAGTTAATAACATCTCAATGTGGCTTCGCTACATCGATGATGTGTTTGTTCTTTGGAGGGGGAGTCCTGAGAGCTTTGGAGAATTTGTTACTGAACTAAATTACAATCCTATCGGCCTTAAATTTACTTATGAGGTCCACACATCTAGACTAGCTTTTCTGGATGTTCTCATACAGAAAAATTGTGATGGCTTACTTGTTACTGATACCTACAGAAAGCCTACAGCAACCAACTCCCTCTTGAGATGGGATAGTTGTCATCCTGTCCCCCTGAAGACGGGCATCCCTAAGGGCCAATTCCTTAGAATGAGGAGAAATTGCTCGGATATTGAGAATTTCAAGAAGCAGGCATGGGATCTGAGGGGGAGATTTAGGGAAAGAGGATACCCTAAGCAAATTTTGGGAGAGGCCTTTAAGGAATCCCTCAATAGAGATAGAGCATCTCTTCTAAACCCTCAGCCTAAACAGAGCGAAAAAAATGAGGTGGTAAGATTTATTACGCCCTTTTCTAATCAATCTAATGGTATCAGGGCGATTCTCCAGAAACACTGGTCTATCCTACACATGGATTGTGATCTCAAAAATTTCATACCAACAGTTCCCCAGAGTACGTATAGAAGAGGTCGGTCTCTATGAGATCGCCTTGTCCATAGTCACTATTAGCCAAAAAGAACTGTTGTGGTTGGATCGGGGTTGCAGGGGCTCCTTTCGATGTGGGGGCTGCAAGTCTTGTGATTTCATCACACAAGGGAAAAACTTTGCAGGAAATGTAACAGGTGTGGTGTCTATGAGATTAGACACCTTATCAACTGTCGCACAAAAGGGATTGTATATAAAGCAACATGTGAATGTCAACTTGAATATATAGGGAAAACTAAGCGAGAGTTTCGTAAAAGGATAGGAGAGCACATCAGAGACATTATCAACCAACGAGATACTCCCTTGGCCTGCCACGTCAATACCATGCATAATGGGGACCATAAGAAAATCACATTTATGGGAATTGACAAAATTACCCCACCAATTAGAGGAGGTGATTGGGATGCCCTTATATTGGAAAAAAGAAACCCGGTGGATTTTTGAACTAAGGACCAGCACTCCGCTTGGCTTGAATGAACAACTATCCTTTTCTCCCTTTATAAACACATAAGGGTCAGGAGAGGGGCAGCTTAGGCAGGGACAGCCAACGTTGAGTGGGGGCGCCACTGGCGTAGGATGGTAGGGTGCCAACCTCCACGTAGGTAGGGATTAAGTTAGTTGGGGACAAAAAGAGGGATATTGCCCATTGGTCCTTTTTCCATCTTTCCTCCTGTTTGTATGTGCTCAGGTCCTTTGTGTCTCCCACTACCAAAAGGAACTGGCTACTCAATAATTATTGGGTTATGTGTTTAATATATTTTCCCCTTCTTACTCTTTCATCTCATGTTCTTGTGGTGATCTAAATTTCTCAAATGAAAAACATCAAAATACCAGTGACTATCACCTCTCTTCTTTTAATGGATTTATTGTCTAATCAGTGACATTGCCTCTGCTAGTATTTTCCCTTTCGGTCAAGTATAAAAACAAGATTACTGTAATTTTTGACTCTGTACATGCTTAGAAAGGGCATGTGGAGCTCCTTTATAGAGTTTACATAAGGGTTCCACAAGATGCCCCGCATAGGCTACGGGGGAATGCATATGTCCGCAGGGATTGCCTATCTCCCTGGCAATAGGGGTTGTTCTAGGGCTATGGACCTGAGCGCTTTTGTTTGGGCCCATTGCCGCACACCTGGGTGTGACAAGCACTCTTTGGAGCTCAGTGAATATGCGTTCCACGCAAACCCGGAAGTGCGTCATAGAAAACACGGAGGTGCGTCATAGCCACACCCCCGGAAGTGACGCGTGCGTGTCAGACAGCGTTCCACGGAGGAGGAAGTGGTTTTTGCATAGGTTTGGAATGGCAGCATGTGACCGGCTGCAACCAATCCAGGTGCAGCGCGTGATATTTAAAAGAGGGACCTTCCCATGTGCTTTAGCAGCGCAAACTAAGGAAACTTTTGCCCCTGAATGGAAACTTTTGAACCTCTGTTCCCCCTGAAGACTCAATTTGAAGAAACCCGTCAGGGTGGTTCGTATTATGATGATGCTCACCTCAATGAGAATGAAAAATAGAAGTCTCTAAGATTTATGGGTGAGATCATTCCATTTATATTCCCTTTCTCTTTCCCAGGTCTATTTAAACTGGGGATACGTGGTATTGGGTTAGAAATTAAGCGAGTCCTGTCCCTGGCCCTTGTTGTATGTGTACAATTTAAGTATCATAACCATGAAAGAGGATTTTTTATTTTGGGAAGACTCTAACACTACAATTTGCTGCTTTATTGGTAAATAAATATGTTACCTTTATATTTTCTCCTATCCAACAATCATCTTTCAATATATCTTTTACATTGACCCATATCTAGTTAGTATTAAAATAAGATGGTCACTGAAGTGTACTATTAGATGCCGTTTATTATATGACCATTATTGCATCTGAGCAGGATCTTTCTGGGTAAATTTTCCTGCATTGAGTATAGGTGGGGTAACCATTTATACATGTGAAAGGTCATGTGTGTTATGATCTGCTACAAGCACTAAGGAAAGACAGGAGATCTGTCCCTACAATAGAACTAAGCTGGATCCCTACGATGTAACGGGGAACCTGATCCTGCGATCAGACCCGCTAAAGTCCTCGGCTAGTCTGAACGAAGACCTATAGATGTGAGGAAGGGATTAGTGTTGAGCGAGCACTAAAATGCTCGGGTGCTCGAAGCTCGGGCCGAGCTCACTGTGATACTCGGGTGCTCGACCCGAGCAACGAGCCCAATGTTAGTCTATGGGAGACCCGAACATTTTTGCGGCGGCACTCCCGGCAGTCTGTAGAAAGCCTAAAAAGTGCCCAAAACGATAGTGACAGTGCTCAGATGACATGGGGACAGCATGGGGATCGCCCCTGGAAGCATTTCTGACCCCCAGGTCACTGCTGTCAACAACGTGGTCAGAGGTATTAAGCCACTTTTACAGGCTCACAATAAAACGTTCAAAAACGAAAGTGAAAGTGCTTTTCTGTGAAATATGTTAACCCCTTAACGACCATGGGTCTTTCTGTTTTTGTGTTTTCCTTTTTTGCTCCCCTTCTTCCCAGAGCCAGAACTTTTTTAATTTTCGTTCAATATGGCCATGTGAGGGCTTATTTTTTGCGGGACGAGTTGTACTTTTAAACACCATCACTGGTTTTACCATATCGTGTGCTGGAAAATGGGAAAAAAAATCCAAGTGCAATGAAACTGCAAAAAGAATGCAATTCCACAGTTGTTTTTTGGGTCCTTTTTTTACCACGTTCACAGATTGCTAAAACTGACCTGCCATCATTATTTTCCAGGTCGTTACGAGTTCATAGACACCAAACATGTATAGGTTCTTTTTTATTTAAGTGGTGAAAAAAAAATCCAAAGCTTGCTAAAAAAACAAAAAAAAATGACGCCATTTTCCGAGACCCTTAGCTTCTCCATTTTTCGGGATCTGGGGCCCGGTGAGGGCTTATTTTTTGCGTGCCGGGCTGACGTTTTTATTGATACCATTTTGGGGTAGATCCGATGTTTTGATCGCCCGTTATAGCATTTTATTGCAAAGTTGTAGCGACCAAAAAAACTTAATTCTGGCGTTTAAAATTTTTTTCTCGTTACGCCGTTTACTGATTGTATTAATTCTTCTTTTATATTGATAGATCGGGCGATTCTGAACGCGGCGATACCAAATATGTGTATGTGGTTTTTTTTTTTTTATATTTATATATATTTTATTTTGAATGGGGCGAAAGGGGGGTGACTTAAACTTCTATATATTTTTTTTATTTTTTTAAAAACTTTTTTTTTACACTTTCTGCTTGCTTCTATAGTCTCCAGAGGAGACTAGAAGCAGCAGTTGTCTGATTGCTTCTACTGCATACAAGCGATGAGCAGATCGCTTGTATGCAGGAGAAATGCTCACTTGCTATGAGCGCTGACCACTAGGTGGCGCTCATAGCAATTGAGACATGACAACCACAGGCGTCTGCTGCAGACCCTGAGTTGTCATGCCCACCCATTGGTGACCCGCGATCACATGACGTGGTCACTGATGGGCGGGGCTTAGGACTCCCGGAAGCGCGAGTTAAATGCCACTGTCAGAGATTTAACATGTTAACAGCCGCGGGTGGATTGCGATTCCAATAATCAGCTGACATGTGCTCGCTTCAGTGCGGGCTCACCGCCGGAGCCCCCGCTGAACAGGCCTTCCCGACCTGATGCGTACTATTACTGACCAGGTCGGAAAGGGGTTAAGGAACATCCTTTCTAGGGTAAAGACTTGTGTATAAGGTAAAATAAATAACCAAAAACAAAAATACTCCTCCACACCTTGGGCTATGTTCACAAGTAGCATTTTTTATGCGTTTTTGCACGTTTGTATTGCTTTCAACCGTGACAAATGCATTCACCGGGAAATGTCATTTTAACATTTTACAACCTTATCTGGCCATGTGCTGTGTGACACATGCATACAGTGCTAAAAAGACATGGGAACAGCATGGGGAAGACCCCTGGAAGCATCTCTGACACCCAGGTCACTGCCTAAAAGTGTGCCCATCAGAAGTGATCCTTGCCGCATCAGAAGATGCAGACTTGCAACTATCCCCGTGCAAGTCCTTGTCCCAGGGCAGTGTTCAATTGTACCTCCCCCATAACTTGCAATACAAACGCAAGTATGCAGCCTGCCACCCACCCACCCCCAGGCTGCAATACCATACTGCTAGCTTGCTTGCACTTGAAATTGGGCCTTTTAGGCATGTGGAGGTGGAATCTGGCCACCACGTCATGGCTGCGTCGGTAGCCTGGTATTCATACTCAGTCCCCAGCCGCCCGGCGACCGGGTGTCCACGCTTGGTCCCCAGCCGCCAGGGGGCGGCCGGGTGTCCATACTCAGTCCCCAGCCGCCCCGCGGCCGGGTGCCCACACACAGTCCCCAGCCGCGTGGGGGTGGCCGGGTGTCCATAAACGGTCCCCAGCCGCCCCTATTTGTCCCGGTGCGCCTTATACACAAGCGCGCATACCAAAACATTACCTGTGCCCTCCCCAGTGCATTTAGTGGGAAGGACAACCTAACCACAAACACGTGGACAAGTGAATGTGGCCAGGAATGGTCCATCTCACTGACGCCTTCACACTGGGTTAATATTGAGGAAGCCGGGGCACAGTTGGATACTGACCCAGGACCCGCAATCCTCTGTCTGGAGGACGTGTTGCATCCCAATCAGGCTTCAACACAAAGTTCAGAAGGTAGACAGCAGCAGTGGTCGGCCTCCTACACAACGAGTAAATTATTCATGATCATGAGGCCATCCACCTCCTTAGCTTTCTGTTCCTTGGAATGCAAGCGCATGTATGTAGTAGCAGCTAGGCCTGAGGTGGTCCGCGTTTTGGCGCATATTCTACCTCCTTCGAGGATTGCTGGATGTTTTCCTGCTACTATCCCAGTTCTATGACTCCCGTTAAAACAAAGCTTCAGGTGATGAATAATGGATGAGGTGGTGGCAAAGGAGAAAGAGCAGGAGGAACAGGGACCATTCACATCAATATCAGGCCAGTCAACCAGATATGTCTTGTAGGATATGTTTCTGTAACAAAAGGAGCGGTTCGGCTACACAGTTATAGGGCATACAGTGAGTGCAATGCCTACCAAAAATTTCGAGCCACTCCAATGCCCCTTGGAAATGACATGGAGGTCAGAGGGCCTTAACTAAACCTTTTTTTCGATTTATAGCAACTGGGTCTCCCATGCACTGTTGGCCTAAGCAGTGAATGGAAGGCTTTCCAAAAATTATGAGGAACTGCAATGCCCCTTACAAGAGCCATGTGTGGCACCCCAGGGGTCTGGTCACCACAGTAATAGAGATATTACGTCGGAGAGCAAGTGGGAGGTTTCCTGGTCAGGATCCCTGAAACATGCAACATCCTCCTGCCCCAGTCCTGGGAGGGGAGAATTCTGCCCTTATAAACTGGATCTGGAGCGGGGTTGAGTAAGTCAGAGAACAGTCAGAGTCAGAGTGAGAGCAAGGGAAAGTAACAGCAAGGAGCTCTGTAGGAGCTAGGAGCTAAAGACCAGGGGCTGGAAGCTGAGCAGAGCTCGCCCTGGCAGAAGACAATAGGAACCGGACACAGGAGTCCGAAGCTGTGAGGACTTATATATCCAGCAGCAGAAACCAGCCGGCAGGGGATTTCAGGTCCTCTGGCCATAGAAGCCCGGAGGCTCAGTCACAAGCAAGGGACCAGCACCGCCATCGTGGAGCGGAGGCTAACAGAAGGCCCCAAGTCACCAGCCATACGGGTGAGCACTACACGGTACACTCAGGGACGTGGGCTACTTCTACCCGCTTACAGCAAGGTAGCCAGGAAGAGTGCAGACAGACTGGGAGGCCTACAACTCCACCTGGCCAGGGGAACTCCTGCTTGCTCACAGACTGACCAGGTCTCTTATGCTAGCCAGTACTCCCGGGAGGGTCTACCTTATAATCATCAGTAAAGACCCTGAACTGCACTGCAAAGACTGAGTCGTTCCTGCTGCGCTCGTGCACCATCACCCCCATCATCCACACTCACTGCCCTGAGGCTATACTCTTCCCGAGGGGAGTTATCCCATTCTATGCTGCGCACACAACACCAGCCTCAGCGGTCTGCCTCGCAGCGGTGGTACTCCCTGACCGCAATCCACGGGTGGTGCAGTCGGACAATTAACCTCAAAACCTAAGAAAGACTGCCACTGGTTTGACCAGCCTGAGCCACGGGACCGGGTCACCGCCACGGAGACTACAGACCCCAGTGACCCGGCACCGGGTATCCCACACACGTGTACACACGGCCCAGGGGGCGCGTCACATACAGTACAGCATATTACAAACATAAGTCCCATTATTGGGGAGTGGGTGTCCCATAGTATTTGCTTATGCCTTGCAAGCAAAAGCTGCCAAAAATTAGGACGGAGCAACTTGCAATGCCCCTTACAAGAGCCATGCAGTACAGCATATTACAAACATAAGTCCCATTATTGGGGAGTGGGTCTCCCATAGTATTTGCTTATGCTTTCCCAGCAAAAGCTGCCAAAAATTAGGACGGAGCAACTTGCAATGCCCCTTACAAGAGCCATGCAGTACAGCATATTACAAACATAAGTCCCATTATTCGGGAGTGGGTGTCCCATGGTATTTGCTTATGCTTTCCCAGCACAAGCTGCCAAAAATTAGGACGGAGCAACTTGCAATGCTGGCACCCTGGTGGTATAGTGGTGGTGGAGGCTGAGGATAAGGAGAAGAAGATTAAACAGCCGAAACGAGGAAGCGTATACCCATGTGTGGGTGTGAAGCGGTGCATGTGAATACACCTCCCGAAATAACACAGTGGATTTGACTTTATGTTACTCTGCTGTCATTTGGTGGTGATGAGAAGTCTGGCCCAATC
The DNA here is from genome assembly GCF_046119375.1 of Phyllobates terribilis. Lineage (NCBI taxonomy): Eukaryota > Metazoa > Chordata > Amphibia > Anura > Dendrobatidae > Phyllobates > Phyllobates terribilis. The sequence goes on from NW_027362774.1 coordinate 10,430,422, forward strand.
CAGCCCTTGTTCATTTTGATAAGGGTCAGCTTGTCAGCATTGTCAGTTGACAGGCGAGTGCGCTTATCAGTTATAATTCCCCCAGAGGCACTAAAAACACGCTCCGATAACACGCTAGCGGCAGGGCAGGCCAGGACCTCCAAGGCGTACAGAGCGAGTTCATTGCAAGTGTCCAGCTTGGATACCCAATAATTAAAAGGCACAGAGGAATCACGGAGGATGCTGGTACGATCGGCAAGGTACTCCCTCACCATCTTTTGAAACTTTCCACTCCTTGTGAGAGTACCCCGCGCCTCAGGGCCTGTAAGCTGGGCGGGTGTCAGAAAACTGTCCCAGAACGTTGACAGTGTTCCCCTGCCTCTGCTGGATTGGAGTTGCATCTCTCTCGCCTGTACGCCTTGGTTGGGCAACGAACTGTGACCTCTGCCGCTAGCGTGTTCAGATGGGAATTTTTTTAAGAGTTCTGCAGCAAGGGCCTTCTGGTATTGCCCCATTTTTGTAGACCTCTCCACCTCAGGAATAAGAGAGTGAAAGTTCTCCTTGTAGCGGGGGTCTACAAGTGTCACCAACCAGTAATGACTGTCACCCAACATTTTGACAACGCGAGGGTCACGGTTAAGGCAGCGTAACATAAAGTCAGCCATGCGTGCCAGACTAGTAACGGGCAAGATTTCCGTGTCCTCACCAAGATGACGACTGACCATGCTCTCCTCCTCCTCTTCCTCCTCCCCCCTGTCCTCAGGCCACCCACGCTGAACCGACGGTATGACACTTGTACAGGTACTACCGTCTACAACGCATGATAGCAGCTCCTGTTCTTCCTCCTCCTCCTCCTCCTCCTCTCCCTCATTGTCCCCCAATGCACGTTGGGATGAGATGAGGCTGGGCTGTGTGTAATCGCCCGCTACGGCTTCTTGATCCATCTCATCATACTCTGGCTGCAATGCCTCCTCTTTAATTCTCTGCAGAGAGCGTTGCAAAAGACAGATAAGTGGTGGGATGCCGACACTAATGATGGCGTCATCGCCACTCACCATCTTGGTGGCCTCGTCAAAGTTTGTCAGGATGGTACATATGTCAGACATCCAGGTCCACTCCTGAGGTCTTATGTGTGGAGTCTGACCTGAATATCGACGGCCTTGTTGCAGCTGGTACTCCACAACTGCTCTCTTCTGCTCCCAAATCCTTTGCAACATGTGGAGGGTAGAGTTCCAACGTTTGGGGACATCACACACCAGTCGGTGTGCCGGAAGCTGCAAACGCTGCTGCAACACAGCAAGGGCGGCGGAAGCTGTAGCCGACTTGCGAAAATGAGCTGACAGGTGGCGTACTTTGACGAGCAGATCTGGCAACTCGGGGTACAATTTAAGAAACCGCTGAACCACGAGGTTAAGCACATGAGCCAGGCATTGTACGTGTGTGATCTCACCTCGCCTCAGAGCCGCCACCAGGTTACGGCCATTGTCACACACGACCATGCCGGGATGTAGGTTCAGCGGTCTCAGCCACAGATCTGCCTGCTCTTTCACAGCTGTCCACAACTCACAAGCAGTGTGAGGTTTATCACCTAAGCTTATGAGTTTCAGCACAGCCTGTTGCCGCTTGGCGGAGGCAGTACTGCAATGCTTCCAGCTTGTAACTGATGTGGTGATATCTGAGATGGAGGCTGAACATGAGGAGGAGGAGGATGCGCAGGAGCTGTACACTGTGGGGGCAACTCTGACTGACATAGGGCCCGCAATCCTCGGTGTGGGGAGGATGTGTTCCATCCCAAGGTCCGACTGGGTCCCAGCTTCCACTATGTTTACCCAGTGTGCCGTCAGAGAGATGTACCGTCCCTGGCCACAAGCACTTGTCCACGTGTCCGTTGTCAGGTGGACTCTCCCAGTAACTGCGTTGTTGAAGGCACGGCAGATGCTTTGGGACACGTGCTTGTGTAGTGCGGGGATGGCACACCGGGCAAAATAGTGTCGGCTGGGGACCGAGTACCGAGGGACGGCCACCGCCATAAGATTGCGGAAGGATTCCGTCTCCACCTGCCTAAAAGGCAGCATTTCCAATGCAAGCAGTCGTGAAATGTGCGAATTTAGGACTGTGGCCTGTGGGGCGTTAGCTGCGAATTTCCGCTTTCTTTCAAAGGTCTGGGATATGGACAATTGAACGCTGCGGTGGGACGTGGACGTGGACGTTGATGCTGTTTCTTGAGAAACTGCCATAACAAGTGAAGACTGAGAGGAGGGGGCATCTTTACATGCAGTATGGACAGAGGATTGCCTTGCACACACAACAGGGGGTTCTATTGCACGCACAACAGTGGAAGAAGCAGTGGTGACACCCGCTGACACTGGTCGTGGACCCTGGGTTTTGCCCCACAAAGTCGGGTGCTTTGCTGCCATGTGCCTGATCATGCTGGTGGTGGTCAGGCTGGTAGTTTTGTCACCCCTACTGATGCTGGCATGGCAGGTGGAACATATGGCCTTTTTGGGGTTATCAGCAGAGTCTTTAAAAAAATTCCAGACTCTGGAAGACCTACCGCTTGTACTGGCAACGTCCCTCGTGTTGGTGTTACGGGGAACGGTTGCCTGCCTTCTGTCTGCGGCCACCACACTGCTTCTTCCTGCCTGTTGGGGTACTCTGCCTCCCTCCCCCTGTGTGCTGCTGGCCTCACTCTGCATGTCCTCCTTCCACGTTGGGTCAGTTACTAGATCATCCACCACCTCCTCCTCTTCCACTTGCGCACCACGATCCTCCTCCTCACTTCCTGGCAATTGTGTCTCGTCATCGTCCACCTCTTGTGACAGATTGCCAACGTCGACTTCCTGTGGCCGTGGCTGTTCAAATATTTGGGCATCGCAACATGGGATCTCCTCTTCCACCACTTCAAGCGTATCAGGCGAGGGGCCCAAATATGGAAATGGACCAGTGAACAGCTCTTCAGAGTGTCCAAGTGTGGGATCACTTGCTGTCTGACGACACTCGGCATGGTGGGAGGAAGGAGCATCAGGGTGAGGAGGAGTATGCGGTCGAGACTCACGGCTACTAAGAGTTGACCGTGTGGAAGAAAGACCGGAGGTGGTGGTGCCCAGGTAACTGGAAGTATTTGTAACGGGTCCGGGAGGCGGACTGAAACGGGTCCGGGAGGCGGAACCTCTGAGCTACTATACAAGGGGGCGGCCCTTGTAAGGGAGCGGGTGGCAGTCTCTGGGTGAACGGACAGGGAGTTACGGCAAGTGATCAGGGCAGTCTCTGGGTAAGGGGTAGGTACGACCTGTGATGGCAGAGCCTCCGGGTAGGCTAGCAGGCAGGTGGTAGATGTGTGCTCCCAGGTGAGCAAGCGAGAGTCTCTGGAATAGCAGGTGGTCACGGCACGTGACGGCGGAACCTCCGGGCTGGCAGGCAGGTAGGTAACGGAGAAGCGCTCCCAGGTGAGCGGGCAAGAGTCTCTGGAATAGCTGATGGTCACCGCACGTGACAACGGGACCTCCGGGCTGGCAAGCAGGCAGGTAACGGAGATGCGCTCCCAGGTGAGCGGGCAAGAGTCTGGAGTAGCTGGTGGTCACAGCACGTGACAACGGAGCCTCCGGGCTGGCAAGCAGGCAGATAACGGAGAAGCGCTCCCAGGTGAGCGGGCAAGCTGGTCCATAGACAGACTGACCGGAGTAGTAAGGCAGACCGTCGGACCTCAGGCAAGCAGGCAGGTAGCTGATATGCGCTCCCAGGTGAGCGGGCAGGCTGGTCCTTTAGACAGACTGACAGGAGTAGTAAGGCAGACCGTCGGACCTCAGACTGGCAGACAGGTAACAAGTATTCAGGCAGGAATCAGGCAGGTAACTGGCAGGTACTGGCAGGTAACTAGCAGGAAACTGGCAGGAAACTGGCAGGAAACTGGCAGGAAACTGGCAGGAAACTGGCAACGGGACCTGAGGGCTGAAGCACAGGTGAGACACAGGTGCAAACAACATTGTTCGGGCACCTCCATTTTGGAGGAGGTGCCTTATATATGATGAAGTCCTCCGGCCATTGGCCGGGGACTCTTTAGGGTGGCGCGCGCGGCCCCTTTAAGAGGAGGGGAGCGCGCGCGCGCGCGCCCTAAGCACAGGGGCCGGGAAGGAGCGCGCGCTGAGAGCAGAGCAGGAGGAGGACGCCGGGACGGAGCGCGCGCTGACAGCAGAGCGGGGGGAGGAGGCCGGGCACGGAGCAGAGCGGTGAGAGGAGCAGCGTCCCTGCCTAGCAGAGGGCAGGGACGCCGGCACTACAGTACCCCCCCCTTTAGGCCCCCCCTTTTTTAGGCCAGACAGAAATTTAGCTAGGATGAGAGGGGCATGGATGTTCTCCCGGGGCTCCCACGTTCTCTCCTCAGGACCAAACCCCTTCCAATCTACCAGGAAAAAGGTCTTTCCTCTTACCCTTTTGGTGGCAAGAATGTTCTCTACCTCAAACTCGTCCTCAGCAGAAACTGGAGCAGGAGGCGTACCTGTAGACTTGGAAAAAGAGTTAAGTACCACAGGTTTGAGGAGAGACACATGGAAGGAGTTAGGGATCCGTAAGTTGGCCGGGAGTTTCAATTTATAGGCCACCGGGTTGATCTGACTGATGACCTCCAGTGGGCCGATGAACCGAGGCCCTAACTTATAGGAAGGGATCTTGAGCCGGACATATTTGGACGAGAGCCAGACTTTATCCCCAGGGCGGAATTGAGGAGGGTCCAGACGTTTTTTGTCAGCGTGTCTTTTCATACGCTCGGATGACAGAAGGAGTACGGACCGGGTACTCTCCCATATGGAGGAAAATTTGTTAACAAGAGATTCCGCAGCCGGATTGTCCGCCGAGGTGGAGACGGGAAACGGGATCCGAGGATGCTGACCGTAGACTACAAAAAACGGGGATTTGGAGGAAGACTCGCTCTCGTGATTGTTGTACGAGAATTCGGCCCATGGCAGGAGATCCACCCAGTCAGAATGGTGAGCATTAACGAAGTGCCGAAGGTAACTGGTCAGGTTCTGATTGATCCGCTCCACTTGACCATTAGACTGTGGGTGGTAAGCGGAGGAGAAGTCCAGGGTGACGTCCAGCAATTTACAAGTGGCTCTCCAGAAACGGGAAGTGAACTGTACCCCACGATCCGACACGATGTGACGGGGCAGGCCATGAAGACGGAAGATGTGGCGGATAAAGTCTTTAGCCAGCTCGGGTGCAGACGGAAGACCTGGCAGTGGAATGAAGTGAGCCATCTTGGAGAAGCGGTCAGCGACCACCCAAATGACCGTACAACCGGCAGAGACGGGCAGATCAGTAATGAAGTCCATCGCTATATGCTGCCAGGGGGCAGCAGGTACTGGCAGAGGTAGGAGGCGGCCGGCCGGCAGGTGTCTCGGAACTTTGTTGCGGGCGCAGGACACACAGGCAGAAACAAAGTCTATTACATCCTTGTGCAGGTTAGGCCACCAGTAGTGCCGGGTAATAAGCTGGAGGGTCTTTTTCTGACCGGCGTGGCCAGCTAGTTTAGACGAATGACCCCAGTGTAGAATCTTCTCCCGATCAGGTACTGGTACGAACGTCTTACCAGGAGGAAGACGATTTAGACTCACGGGAGCCACCTGCATTACTCTGGCGGGATCGATGATATGTTTCGGATCCTCCTCGAGATCAGACACCAGAAAGGATCGAGACAAGGCATCCGCCTTGACGTTTTTGTCAGCCGGGCGAAAATGAAGGACAAAATCAAAACGAGCAAAAAACAAGGACCACCGGGCTTGGCGCGGGTTAAGTCTCTGGGCATGCTGGAGGTAAGCCAAGTTCTTGTGGTCAGTGTAAATTATTACCGGGTGAAGAGCCCCCTCGAGCAGGTAACGCCACTCCTCCAATGCCAGTTTGATGGCCAATAACTCTCGGTCTCCTATGGAATAGTTGCGCTCAGAGGAGGAGAAGAGTTTAGAGAAGAAGCCACAAGTTACCATCCTCCCGGAAGATGATTTTTGAGTAAGTACCGCTCCGGCTCCAGAGGAGGAGGCGTCAACTTCCAGGAAGAACTGCTTGTTGCCATCTGGGCGATGCAGCACCGGGGCGGAAGAGAAGGCCTGTTTAAGGGAAAGAAAGGCCTCCTCTGCTTCGGGTGGCCACTCTTTGGGATTAGTACCTTTACGGGTGAGCGCAGAAATTGGGGCCGTCCGGGAAGAGAAGTGTGGTATGAAGAGGCGGTAGTAGTTGGCGAAGCCCAGGAAACGCTGAATGGCCTTCAACCCCTCCGGTCGGGGCCATTTCTCGATGGCAGACAGTTTCTCAGGATCCATTTGAAGGCCGGTCTGAGAGATAATGTAGCCCAGAAACGGAAGCGAGGTCTGCTCAAAGAGGCACTTCTCAAATTTAGCGTAGAGATGGTTCTGCCTTAGCCTGAGCAGGACCTGACGAACGTCCCTCCGGTGAGTCTGGAGATCCGGAGAGAAGACCAAGATGTCGTCCAGGTACACCACTACGCAGGAGTAGAGAAGGTCCCGGAAGATGTCATTGACCAACTCTTGAAAGACGGCAGGAGCGTTACAGAGACCAAAGGGCATTACCAGGTATTCATAGTGGCCGTCCCGGGTGTTGAATGCCGTCTTCCATTCATCCCCCTGACGAATACGAACCAGGTTGTACGCCCCACGAAGGTCCAGTTTGGTGAAGATCCTAGCCCCCCTCAGACGATCAAATAATTCTGGAATGAGCGGAAGGGGGTACTTATTCTTCACCGTGATCAGGTTTAGGCCTCTATAGTCTATACAGGGACGGAGAGAGCCGTCCTTCTTTTTGACGAAAAAGAAGCCTGCTCCCGCCGGGGAGGTAGATTTCCGGATGAATCCTCTGGCCAGATTCTCCTCAATATATTCGGACATTGACCGGGTCTCAGCAGCGGATAAAGGATAGATACGCCCACGGGGAGGAGTAGTACCGGGTAGCAGATCGATGGGACAGTCGTATGGTCTATGTGGTGGTAATGTCTCTGCCTCCTTTTTATTAAAGACATCTGCATAAGACCAATAAGGGATCGGAAGTCCAGGTAGATTAGCTGGGGTAGGAGAGGGACGGACGGGATGGACGGGAACCAGGCAGGTTTTATGACAGTCTTGTCCCCAGCGAAGGACCTCTCCGGTTTGCCAGTCTAGCACGGGTGCATGTCTCTGGAGCCAGGGCAGACCTAGCAAGAGGGCGTGAGAGAGTCCAGGCAGAACATGAAAGGAGATACTTTCAGAATGCAGCATTCCCACCTGCAGGGTAATGGATTCGGTGATGAGTTGAATGGGGCGAGGTAAGAGGCCCCCATCCACGGCAGCGACAGACAAGGGTACAGCCAGAGGTTTGGTGGGGATGCGGTATTTCTCAACCAGGGACTGTGAAATAAGGTTCCCGGCTGCTCCAGAGTCAAGTTGGGCTAGTTCGAAATAACGGTTCTCCCCGTAGATGATCGAAACTGACAACAGCAGGGATGGAGAGGATTTATTCTTGTCTAGGTGGACCTCTCTGAGCGAACCTAGACACAGGCGTTTCCCGACCTCTCCGGGCAGGCACGGATCCGGTGCTCCTTACTGCCACAGTAGAAGCAGCTCCCCTCGGCACGGCGTGAGTCCTGACGGGTTTTGACCATCTTGGTCTGGTCGACCTGCATAGGCTCAGGAGAGTGTACCTGGGGAGAGATGGAGGGAATGACGGGTTTCTGGAAAGTAGGAGCTAAACGTGGAATCCTTCTCTCACGGGTGACCTCTTTGGCACGCTCCTGAAACCGTAGGTCAATTCGGGTGGCAAGAGTTATTAAGTCATCGAGAGTGGTAGGAATGTCCCGACCGGCAAGTTCATCTTTAATACGGCCGGACAGACCCTCCCAGAAGACGGAAACCAGAGCGTCGTTATCCCAGGCCAGCTCCGAGGCAAGGGTACGGAACCGTATGGCATATTGGCCCACGGTGAGACTCCCCTGACGGAGGCGTAGCAACGATGATGCAGATGAGGTCTTCCGTCCGGGTTCGTCGAAGACTTTCCGGAAAGCCGTGAGAAAAGCAGGCAAGTTGGACACCAGGGGGTCTCCTCTCTCCCATAGAGGATTCAGCCAGGCCAGGGCCTCCCCGGTGAGATGGGACATGATGAAGGCAATTTTGGCCCGGTCGGAGTTAAACTGGTAGGACAAAAGTTCAAAATGCAGGGTGCACTGATTCAAGAAGCCCCGAGCCTGGACGGGGTCGCCTCCGAAGCGAGGAGGTGCAGAAAGCCGGGGTCCAGGGTAGGATACCATAGTATTAGTGAGCAGCGGAGCCGCCGGATTGCAAGATATGGCACTGGCGGAGGTTGTTGGTGGATCAGACAGAGTGTTCAGGCGAGTATTAACATTCCGCAGGTGACCCAGGATGGCCTCCTGTTGGGACCTCTGACGGGACAGTTCAAGACAGAGGTCCGAGAGCGAGGGAGCTTGGGTGCCACCGGGTTCCAGGGCCCGAGCAAACTGTAACGGGTCCGGGAGGCGGACTGAAACGGCAGATGCTTTGGGACACGTGCTTGTGTAGTGCGGGGATGGCACACCGGGCAAAATAGTGTCGGCTGGGGACCGAGTACCGAGGGACGGCCACCGCCATAAGATTGCGGAAGGATTCCGTCTCCACCTGCCTAAAAGGCAGCATTTCCAATGCAAGCAGTCGTGAAATGTGCGAATTTAGGACTGTGGCCTGTGGGGCGTTAGCTGCGAATTTCCGCTTTCTTTCAAAGGTCTGGGATATGGACAATTGAACGCTGCGGTGGGACGTGGACGTGGACGTTGATGCTGTTTCTTGAGAAACTGCCATAACAAGTGAAGACTGAGAGGAGGGGGCATCTTTACATGCAGTATGGACAGAGGATTGCCTTGCACACACAACAGGGGGTTCTATTGCACGCACAACAGTGGAAGAAGCAGTGGTGACACCCGCTGACACTGGTCGTGGACCCTGGGTTTTGCCCCACAAAGTCGGGTGCTTTGCTGCCATGTGCCTGATCATGCTGGTGGTGGTCAGGCTGGTAGTTTTGTCACCCCTACTGATGCTGGCATGGCAGGTGGAACATATGGCCTTTTTGGGGTTATCAGCAGAGTCTTTAAAAAAATTCCAGACTCTGGAAGACCTACCGCTTGTACTGGCAACGTCCCTCGTGTTGGTGTTACGGGGAACGGTTGCCTGCCTTCTGTCTGCGGCCACCACACTGCTTCTTCCTGCCTGTTGGGGTACTCTGCCTCCCTCCCCCTGTGTGCTGCTGGCCTCACTCTGCATGTCCTCCTTCCACGTTGGGTCAGTTACTAGATCATCCACCACCTCCTCCTCTTCCACTTGCGCACCACGATCCTCCTCCTCACTTCCTGGCAATTGTGTCTCGTCATCGTCCACCTCTTGTGACAGATTGCCAACGTCGACTTCCTGTGGCCGTGGCTGTTCAAATATTTGGGCATCGCAACATGGGATCTCCTCTTCCACCACTTCAAGCGTATCAGGCGAGGGGCCCAAATATGGAAATGGACCAGTGAACAGCTCTTCAGAGTGTCCAAGTGTGGGATCACTTGCTGTCTGACGACACTCGGCATGGTGGGAGGAAGGAGCATCAGGGTGAGGAGGAGTATGCGGTCGAGACTCACGGCTACTAAGAGTTGACCGTGTGGAAGAAAGACCGGAGGTGGTGGTGCCCAGGTAACTGGAAGTATTTGTAACGGGTCCGGGAGGCGGACTGAAACGGGTCCGGGAGGCGGAACCTCTGAGCTACTATACAAGGGGGCGGCCCTTGTAAGGGAGCGGGTGGCAGTCTCTGGGTGAACGGACAGGGAGTTACGGCAAGTGATCAGGGCAGTCTCTGGGTAAGGGGTAGGTACGACCTGTGATGGCAGAGCCTCCGGGTAGGCTAGCAGGCAGGTGGTAGATGTGTGCTCCCAGGTGAGCAAGCGAGAGTCTCTGGAATAGCAGGTGGTCACGGCACGTGACGGCGGAACCTCCGGGCTGGCAGGCAGGTAGGTAACGGAGAAGCGCTCCCAGGTGAGCGGGCAAGAGTCTCTGGAATAGCTGATGGTCACCGCACGTGACAACGGGACCTCCGGGCTGGCAAGCAGGCAGGTAACGGAGATGCGCTCCCAGGTGAGCGGGCAAGAGTCTGGAGTAGCTGGTGGTCACAGCACGTGACAACGGAGCCTCCGGGCTGGCAAGCAGGCAGATAACGGAGAAGCGCTCCCAGGTGAGCGGGCAAGCTGGTCCATAGACAGACTGACCGGAGTAGTAAGGCAGACCGTCGGACCTCAGGCAAGCAGGCAGGTAGCTGATATGCGCTCCCAGGTGAGCGGGCAGGCTGGTCCTTTAGACAGACTGACAGGAGTAGTAAGGCAGACCGTCGGACCTCAGACTGGCAGACAGGTAACAAGTATTCAGGCAGGAATCAGGCAGGTAACTGGCAGGTACTGGCAGGTAACTAGCAGGAAACTGGCAGGAAACTGGCAGGAAACTGGCAGGAAACTGGCAACGGGACCTGAGGGCTGAAGCACAGGTGAGACACAGGTGCAAACAACATTGCTCGGGCACCTCCATTTTGGAGGAGGTGCCTTATATATGATGAAGTCCTCCGGCCATTGGCCGGGGACTCTTTAGGGCGGCGCGCGCGGCCCCTTTAAGAGGAGGGGAGCGCGCGCGCGCGCGCCCTAAGCACAGGGGCCGGGAAGGAGCACGCGCTGAGAGCAGAGCAGGAGGAGGACGCCGGGACGGAGCGCGCGCTGACAGCAGAGCGGGGGGAGGAGGCCGGGCACGGAGCAGAGCGGTGAGAGGAGCAGCGTTCCTGCCTAGCAGAGGGCAGGGACGCCGGCACTACAGTATTGTCTGCTATCCAATTAATAACCTGTTCACACTGATCAGTTCTCAATACTGGTGTTGTTCTGTGCTTCCCTAGTAATTCGGTCAAGAAGTGGGAGCGAGAAGATGTGGCTGTTGGTTGTGGCACATTTTCACCTTGGCCACGGCCCCGTCCTCTGCACGAACCATCACCAGAACGTCCACTTCCACGTCCCTTGCCACGCGCCTTGCCCATTGTAAATGAAGTAAAATAGCTTACACTTGCACTATCAATGGAAAAAGGGTAGTAAAGAGTAGATTAGAACCGTGGAAGAGGAAGACCACAGTTATTGTTTACTGGGGTATACCACACTTTTTTAAATAGAGATATTTGCGGCTGAACAGTGAGCGACACATTCAAACTGCTTTTTTTTTAAGATACCAAAGGCCCAAAACTGGATAGTACAGCAATTTGACCCGTGGAACTGCGAAACCACACTGGGATGTCGGGCCTACACAAGACTATTTTCAACAGATATATTTTTGTGTCACAACAGTCAGGAGACACTACTGTTTTTCTTTATGGAAAAAACTACCAAAACCTGAATAATAGAGATTTTTTACCGTGGAACAGCAAAACCACAGTTATAATTTACTGGTGTATACCAGGCTTTTTAAAATATATATATATTTGCGGCTGAACAGTGAGCGACACACTCAAACTGTTTTTTTTAGATACAAATGGCCCAAAAGTGGATAATACAGAGGTTTGTACCGTGGAACTGCAAAACCACACTTGTATTTCTCGGGCCTACACCACACTATTTTCAACAGATATATTTGTGTCTGAAAAATCAGGGAGACACTATTTTTTTTTTTTTTACAGCAAAAAATGCAAAAAGCAGGATAATAGAGATTTTTTACCGTGGAACAGCAAAAGCACACTTCTGTCTCTCTTGCCTACACCAGACTATTTTCAACAGATATATTTGTGTCTGAAAAATCAGGGAGACACTATTATTATTTTTATACAGCAAAAAATGCCAAAAACAGGATAATAGAGATGTTTTACCGTGGAACATCAAAACCACAGTAATAATTTACTGGTGTATACCAGGCTTTTTAAAATATACAGTACAGACCAAAAGTTTGGACACACCTTCTCATTTAAAGATTTTTCTGTATTTTCATGACTATGAAAATTGTACATTCACATTGAAGGCATCAAAACTATGAATTAACACATGTGGAATTATATACTTAACAAAAAAGTGTGAAATAACGGAAAATATGTCTTATATTCTAGGTTCTTCAAAGTAGCCACCTTTTGCTTTGATGACTGCTTTGCACACTCTTGGCATTCTCTTGATGAGCTTCAAGAGGTAGTCACCGGAAATGGTCTTCCAACAATCTTGAAGGAGTTCCCAGAGATGCTTAGCACTTGTTGGCCCTTTTGCCTTCACTCTGCGGTCCAGCTCACCCCAAACCATTTTGATTGGGTTCAGGTCTGGTGACTGTGGAGGCCAGGTCATCTGGCGTAGCACCCCATCACTCTCCTCCTTTGTCAAATAGCCCTTACACAGCCTGGAGGTGTGTTTAGGGTCATTGTCCTGTTGAAATATAAATGATGGTCCAGCTAAACGCAAACCGGATGGAATAGCATGCTGCTGCAACATGCTGTGGTAGCCATGCTGGTTCAGTATGCCTTCAATTTTGAATAAATCCCCAACAGTGTCACCAGCAAAGCACCCCCACACCATCACACCTCCTCCTCCATGCTTCACGGTGGGAACCAGGCATGTAGAGTCCATCCATTCACCTTTTCTGCGTCTCACAAAGACACGGTGGTTGGAACCAAAGATCTGAAATTTGGACTCATCAGACCAAAGCACAGATTTCCAATGGTCTAATGTCCATTCCTTGTGTTCTTTAGCCCAAACAAGTCTCTTCTGCTTGTTGCCTGTCCTTAGCAGTGGTTTCCTAGCAGCTATTTTACCATGAAGGCCTGCTGCACAAAGTCTCCTCTTAACAGTTGTTGAAGAGATATGTCTGCTGCTAGAACTCTGTGTGGCATTGACCTGGTCTCTAATCTGAGCTGCTGTTAACCTGCGATTTCTGAGGCTGGTGACTCGGATAAACTTATCCTCAGAAGCAGAGGTGACTCTTGGTCTTCCTTTCCTGGGGCGGTCCTCATGTGAGCCAGTTTCTTTGTAGCGCTTGATGGTTTTTGCAACTGCACTTGGGGACACTTTCAAAGTTTGCCCAATTTTTCGGACTGACTGACCTTCATTTCTTAAAGTAATGATGGCCACTCGTTTTTCTTTACTTAGAATTTGTATTATGGCAAGAAAAAAGCAGCTAACAGTCTATTCAGTAGGACTATCAGCTGTGTATCCACCAGACTTCTGCACAACACAACTGATGGTCCCAACCCCATTTATAAGGCAAGAAATCCCACTTATTAAACCTGACCGGGCTCACCTGTGAAGTGAAAACCATTTCCGGTGACTACCTCTTGAAGCTCATCAAGAGAATGCCAAGAGTGTGCAAAGCAGTCATCAAAGCAAAAGGTGGCTACTTTGAAGAACCCAGAATATAAGACATATTTTCAGTTGTTTCACACTTTTTTGTTAAGTATATAATTCCACATGTATTAATTCATAGTTTTGATGCCTTCAGTGTGAATGTACAATTTTCAAAGTCATGAAAATACGGAAAAATCTTTAAATGAGAAGGTGTGTCCAAACTTTTGGTCTGTACTGTATATATATTTGTGGCTGAACAGTGAGCGACACACTCAAACTGTTTTTTTTAGATACAAATGGCCCAAAAGTGGATAATACAGAGGTTTGTACTGTGGAACTGCAAAACCACACTTGTATTTCTCGGGCCTACACCAGACTATTTTCAACAGATATATTTGTGTCTGAAAAATCAGGGAGACACTATTTTTTCTTTTTTTTACAGCAAAAAATGCAAAAAGCAGGATAATAGAGATTTTTTACCGTGGAACAGCAAAAGCACACTTCTATTTCTCTGGCCTACACCAGACTATTTACAACAGATATATTTGTGTCTGAAAAATCAGGGAGACACTATTTTTTCTTTTTTTTACAGCAAAAAATGCAAAAAGCAGGATAATAGAGATTTTTTACCGTGGAACAGCAAAAGCACACTTCTATTTCTCTGGCCTACACCAGACTATTTTCAACAGATATATTTGTGTCTGAAAAATCAGAGGCACACTTTTTTTTTTTTGGGGTGGGGGGGGGGCACCAAAAGGTTAATAAGATGGGTATTTGTACATTGTGAAGGAGGAAAAAAAAAAGAGGATTTAGATTAAAAAAAAGGATTTTTCCTGGCCCCCAGGACCTGGAGCTAAGTCCAGCAATGTCAGCAACAGGAGCAGCACACAGGACTGTAATGCAGCGTTTGCTGGTATAACCACTGCGTCTCCTATACAGCCTGCCTGCCTGCCTGATATACCTGGGATGGATATTAGTCCTGAGAAGGACTGTTTGTTTGATATGGCAGCCTTTACAGACCCTACACTAACTATTTTGCAGGATATATCTCTCCCTAGCTCAGCAGCGCTGTCCCTACACTGTCTGATCCGGAGCGACTGTGTCCAAGATGGCGGCGCCCGGTTTTAAATACTCGAGGTGACGCTGTGCGGCCAGCCAATCACTGTAATGCCCACAAACAACATGGCTGCGGCATTACAGTGACTGGCTGGCAATCCCTGCATGTTCATTGGCTCTGTAAAGAGCGCCAAATATGCAGGGCGGAGACCCGAGCTCCCGCCCGAGTAACCCGGAAATGCTCGGTGCTCGCCGAACATCCCGAGTAGCGTGATGCTCGGGCGAGTACCGAGCAGTGTCGAGCATGTTCGCTCAACACTAGAAGGGATCCCTACAAGAACTAGGGACTGGGAGAAAGATGGACACCTCCTAGCAGAAATTGTAGCAGAAATAGGACAAACAAACAACATAGAACATAGAGGTCCGAAGACCTAACAACTGACTGAGAAAGGTAACAGAGCACCAAGCTAGCTCAAGAGTAGAAATTACAGTGAAGTCCAGCAAGGCCAGGAGGGCGGAGCCGGATTAAATGGGCAAAAAAGGTCATGTGACCAGCAAACTAGAAAAAACCTAACAGGAGAGTTCTAACAATGTGAACACCTGATGTTATTGGGTGTGATAACTGGAGAAAAGGAGTGTATGAGTGGATCACTCTTTTATTGTGTATATGTCAGTCTGTGAGCACTTGCACCTTATTTTATAAGTCTTTGATTAAAAGTTACATTTTAATTGATACACAGCTATTTCAGTTATTATATACTGTATCATTTCATAATTAAGCCCAATAGCTAGACCGTATTGAAATAGTGGGGCATGGCAGGGTTTCTAACTACGGGTCTGGATACCGAGCAGTGGATAAATGAAGCTAGAGAGGTTTCCTCTGATAGACTATTTGTACAAAAGAAATATACCCCCTCTTGTAAAGGGGCATTTAAAGAACTAACAAAAGTTTAGAAAGACCAAATATTATCTTGGTGGGAGGTTCAATCACTGGATAATTATATTAAAGCAGGAATAGTTCCCAGGCTCCTTAGGATTAATTTGTCTCCAGGGTTTAGATATAGAAACCCCACCCTCTTGGCTAAATGGGAAAAAGAAGCCACAGATAGTGCAATTAGACTGATGAAACTTCTTCTGGAGGAAGAAAAAATTAATCTAGCATCACTTAATGAAAAGTTAAATAGTCAGATTGAAATAACAAAGAAATTTATGTGTGAGTCTGAATTTTCACAGAAGGAGCTCTCTCTACAAAACACTGTTGAAAGGTTCCAGTTTCATTTGAAGTAAAAAAAACATCTATTTTTCAGCCGAGATTTACAGGAATTTAAAGAGAACAAAGCCTATTCTGTAACAACTATACGTAATCGTAGTAATATAGAAACAGATCTATCCTCATCCGAAACAGATTTTTCAGACTCAGAGGGACGAGGTAGGAATCCAAAGGGAAAAGGGCGAGGGAAGGGTCGAGGGCGTGGTAAGGGAAAAAGGTATTTCAGTCTTTTAGGGGGATTCTGGTGTTCTTGTACCCTAGGGGCTCTGCCAATGTGACATGGCACCGTCAAACCAGTCCAACAAAATATGAACTCCAATATGGTGCTCCTTGCCTTCTGATCTTTCCCCTGTGACTCAAAAGTAGTTTCTGACCACATATGAGTTATCGGCGTGCTCAGGATAAATTGCGCAACCAATTTTGGGGTCCATTTTCTCTTGCTATCCTTGTAAAAATCCAAAAAATGGGCGCTAACACAACATTTTTTGTGTGGGAAAATATTTTTTTTTTCATTTTCACAGATCAACATTGTAAAATTCTGTGAAACACCTGTGGGTTCAAGGTTCTCCCCACACATCTAGATAAATTCCTTGAGGGGTCTAATTTCCAAAATGGTATCACTTTTGTTTTTTTTTTCTCTGTTTAGGCACATCGGGCTCTCCAAAAGTGACATGACACCAGCCGACCATTCCATCAAAATCTGCGTTCCAAACCACCATTCCTTTTTTGAGCTCTGCCATGCCCCCAAACAGTAGTTTACTCTTACATGTGGGGTATCTACGTACTCAGGAGAAATTGCACAACACATTTTTGGGTTCCATTTTCCCATTTTCTCCTGTTACCCTTGTGAAAATTTAAAAAATGGTGCTAAAAGAACATTTTTGTGTAAAAATATGTAATTTTTTTATTTTCACAACTATGTTCTAAACTGTTGTGAAGCACCTGAGGGTTGAAGGTGCTCAACACATATCTAGATAAGTTCCCTGAGGGGTCTAGTTTCCAAAATGGTGTCACTTATGGAGGGGTTCCACTGTTTAGGCACATCAGGGGCTCTCCAAATGGAAAATGGCATCCGCTAATTATTCCAGAAAATATTGCATTCTAAAAGTCAAATGGCTCCTTCCTTTCCAAGCCCTGCTGTGTCCAACCAGTAGTTTTCCTCTGTATATTGGGTATCGGCGTACTCAGGAGAAATTGCATAACAAATTGTATGGTGCAATTTCTTCTGTTGCCCTTATGAAAATGCAAAATTTGGGGCTAAAAAACATTTTTGTGGGAAATATGTGTTTTTTTAATTTTCACGGCTCAATGTTATAAACTTCTGTGAAGCACCTGGTGGTTCAAGGTTCTTCAAGGTGAGGCACGGCTATATTCCAGCTTGAAAGCATTGATCACTTGTGTATCAACTGTGGTTTTTCTCCTCTAATATTATTGTCCCCTGATGAGCCCCAGATTGAGGAGGGGGTGAAACGCATTGGGATTATATAAAGGGACATTTTTTGCTGCTGGGTTTAAACCACCCTGAGGGACCAAGAAAGTGGGTGCCAAACTTGATGGGATACTTTGGTTGAAGTGCACAATTGAGAATTCTGCACTTTTTGGGACTATACTACTGGTCAGCCATCTATTCAAGGGCTAAAAGGACCATCATCCAATGCATCTGCTTGGACCCTAGATGGACTGAAGATCAGATAAGTCCATTTTATGCATATATATGACTAATGTGCATCTGTAGATATTGGTCTCTGGATATTTGCACTATCGTCTGTTTGGGATTTTGTGAGCTGACACCATTTGGTTCCCATTTATACACCAGTGTTAGGGGGATATACAGTGCCGGCAAAAAAAATCTTTACAAATTCAACGAAACCACAAAATCTTAACGTTCAAGTGTTTTATTGTGACTATTTCGTTACAATTAGTATTTTAATTAATTAGTATTGATATTTACATTTTACTAAGCCAGTTTTGCTATTATATAGTTTTTGATTATCTCCTTCATTGTGTGCACTTTTAAGAAGTGAAATCATGATGCGGATTTTACACGTAAATTTTTTTTTTACTGCACAAATGTAAAGATTTTTTTTGCCGGCACTGTACTTTGTCCCTCTGGCAAACCTCTATCCGAGGAAATATTTGATTCACGAGATTGTTATATCTTATATTTTGGTTTTGATGTTCAGCATTCTTCCCCATACTAATGTAGTTGTTGTGTGATATCAGCATGTCAATTACGACATGATTGGGCTTGACTTTGGTCAATACACATGATGTTGTTTGTATGTTTGTCTAGGGAGATCTAGGGATAGGTCAGGGACAGCCTCCGTTAAGCGGGGACACCAATCCGAATCGTTAGGGTGCAAACGCTCCGCTGTCAGGTAGGGCATTCCTTCCCTTAAGGGAAATATAGGGCAAGCCTGATTGTATTCTTTGTTACCCTCACTATCCCTCCCCCATATGATGTTTTTATGATATATATGTTTATGTCTTGTCTCGTTTGGACTACTAAGTACACTTTTAATGATCATTATTAAAAGTTACATTTTATTGGGTATTTTTTTTGTTTGGTCTACACACAATTGTATACCCACTTTTTGTCAACTTGGTTTGGCTTGGTTTGCTTTGTTTCAAGGTGCTCACCACATATCTAGAGAAGTTCCCTGAGGGGTCTAGTTTCCAAAATGGTGTCACTTGTGGGGGGGGGGTTTCCACTGTTTAGGCACATCAGGGGCTCTCCAAATGCAACATAATTATTCTAGCAAATTTTGCATTCAAAAAGTCAAATGGCGCTCCTTCCCTTCCGAACCCTGCAGTGCACCCAAACAGTGTTTTTCGCCCATATATGGGCTATCGGCATGCTCAGGAGAAGTTGCACAACAAATTATGGGGTCCATGTTTCTTGGTACCCTTGCGAAAGTAAAATTTTTGTGGAAAAAAAATGTTCATTTTTTTTTCTTCCACATTCCAAAAATTCCTGTGAAGCACCTGAAGGGTTTATAAACTTCTTGAATGTGGTTTTGAGCACCTTGAGGGGTGCAGTTTTTAGAATGGTGTCGCTTTTTGGCCTTTACTGTCATATAGACCCCTCAAAGTTACTTTAAATGTAATGTGGTCCCTAAAAAATGGTTTTGTAAATTTTGTTGTAAAAATGAGAAATCACTGGTCAACTTTTAACCCTTTTAAGTTCGGAACAAAAAAAAATATTTTTCAAAAATTGTGCTGATGTAATGTAGACATGTGGGAAATGTTATTTATTAACTATTTTGTTAGACATATCTCTCTGATTTAAGGGCATAAGAATTCAAAGTTTGAAAATTGCAAAATTTTCGCCATATTTCTGTTTTTTTCACAAATAAACACAAGTCATATAAAAGAAATTTTACCACTATCATGAAGTACAATATGTCACAAAAAACAATCTCAGAATCCATGGGATCCTATGAAGCGTTCCAGAGTTTTTACCTCATAAAGTAACACTTGTCAGAATTGAAAAAAATGGCCTGGTCATGAAGGTGCCAGCAGCCTTCGGGAGGTAAAGGGGATAAATGGATCGGAGGGTGTCCAGCACACTAATCGATCAGTTGTTATCTTCAAGTGGATATTGGGTGTGCTCAACCCCTGGAGGAAGCTCATGCGAAACGCTCGTGGGGGTTGTTAGGCATACACATTATGGCTAAGGAACCCCTGGCCATTTTACACTGCTCATATCTATGTTCCATATATATGGGAGGTGCTTAACACACATGTGCTCACCTTTGTATACTATATTATATTGTGATTAGTGTTCAGCATTCCGATACAGCGAATATCGGTCGATACCCGATATTTCAGTATCGGAGTTCCGATACGGAGTTCCGATACTTTTAGAATATCGAATACCGGAATCGGAAGTTCCCATAATGCAATGAGCCAGTTTGATTTTATTCAGCCAATGAGGATCCTAAGAAGTGTGAGCACATCCTGTTAGGCATGTTAACTAATGGCATGGCTGTGATTGGCTGCTGAAATGATGTCATGATGCACTATAAAAGCCGCCGCCGCCATTTTGGGTTCACTCTGCTGTGAATTCAGTTAGGGACAGGACGCTGCTGTTCTGAGGGACAGTTTGAGCTAGCGATTTGCTTTATTGTGCTTTACCCAGGCTACTTTATAAACCGCTGCGTGAGAAGCTTTCTTTTGCCTTGCAGCGCTAGTGCACAGTTCTCTGCACTGTTCACGGCTGTCTGCGAGGTTTGTGTGTGTGAGTGCAGCTCATGCTGTAGTGTGTTCTGCAGCCACGTCCGGTTGTAGTCCGCTCAGCGTGCGTCACTGCCTCATACATTGTCCTTTTTTGCATTAGTGCTGCTCATTTTTCCTGATTTCTCCTATTAGTGTGGTTCCATCCGTATCCAGATAGATTGCTTCCAAACATACTATATAGGAGTAGATAGAGAAGCTTTCTTTTGCCTTGCAGCGCTAGTGCACTGTTCTCTGCACTGTTCACGGCTGTCTGCGAGGTCTATGTGTGAGTGCAGCTCATGCTGTAGTGTGTTCTGCAGCCACGTCCGGTTGTAGTCCGCTCAGCGTGCGTCACTGCCTCACACATTGTCCTTTTTTGCATTAGTGATGCTCATTTTTCCTGATTTCTCCTATAAGTGTGGTTCCATCCGTATCAAGCTAGATTGCTTGATACCAAACTATATAGGAGTAGATATAGGAGGCTTTCTGCAGCCTTGTGCCCTGCAGCCCCAGCCCGATTAGTATTAGCCTATTTTGTGTAGCCTCATCTATTGCATTGTAGGTTACCTTCCTGCATTGTAAAGCTACAAAATGTTTGTGATACTATCGATTTTACATCTTTGGGCACATCCAGTGTCTTTTTGTGAAAAAAAAAACGTAAATAAAGTTCACCAAACACTCCACTTTACAGTTGTGTAGGCCACATTAGCTCATATTAAAGTCTAGTCCACACGTTATAAAATTAGTGTTTCTTATACCTGTTAGCAGCTGTTCAGGAATAAGCACACTAAGCCCTTAGTACTTTTCTGCCTATCTTTATCAGTCTACGAAGATGAAGAAGGCAGGGAGTAAGGCATGTGGTCGTGGTCGTGAGCGTGGAGTTTCTGCAGGGAGAGGACGTGGGGATTCTGTGCCTGCAGGGAGAGGACGTGGGGATTCTGTGCCTGCTGCGGGCACCAGTGACTCAGCATCCCCCAGTTTTCCCAGGGAACAGTCCTTTATGCGCAGCTTTGTAGGAGCTCGCCGTACCCCACTGCTGCGGGAGGACCAAATTGAAGCCGTTGTCGGATGGATGGCAGCTAACTCATCGACTTCAATTAGTTCCAGATCCTCTCAGGTCCTGAGCACTGAAGAGCACCCATCTGTCTCTTCACCACCTGCCAAATTGCCCAGGCAGTCAGAAAGCCCTGGACAGGATCCATCTCTACTTCTGTTCTCTGAATCTCTTGGCTTGGAAAGAGGGAGCCAGCCAAGCAGAATTCTAGAATTTGAAGAAGAGGTAGTATGCAGTGATGCGCAACCGCTTTGTCTCTCTGAATCTGAAGAGGCGGGTGGGCCAGTGCCTATGGTCAGCACACCTCAGTACGCATCTGATGATGAGACTCAGGTGCCACTTTCTGGTGCGTACTGTGCTCTTGAGACTACCCAGGAGAAGCAGTTGTTTGAAGAGGTTAGTGTAGATGATGAGGTCCTTGACCCATCATGGCGTGAGGTACAGGAAGGTTGTGGGAGCAGCTCTGAGGAAGAGATTCCCCGAACGGCCCAAAAAAGAGGGAGAGGGAGGGGGCAGACTAGGTTGCCTGTGTTATGCACACGCCCGGACTGACTGGCGTGTGCGTGTTTAGTGATCCCACTGGACCATGAACCGGAGAGTGCCTGGAGGGACATAACTAAGTATCTACCCGATCCGACCAAGGTCGCACAACGGCTAACCACGCCAGTGCACCAGGGAGGAACCGAGCAGAGGGACCAGGTGTGACTCCAGGTCAGACCCCGGACACGGCTGTTGACCCACACCGGGGAATACAGGAACAGGCAGGTTAGAGCACCGGCTGGGTAGGGTCCAGTACAGACTAGGAGACGGGTTCAGAGCCGCAGATGCGGTAATCAAGCAGAGTAAAGCGAAACCGCAGGTGCAGTGGACAAGGCTGAGCAGAGCGAAACCGCAAATGCGGTGGACAAGACTGAGCAGAGCGAAACCACAAGTGCGGTGGACAGGGCTCAGCAGAGCGAAACCGCAGATGCGGTGGACAAGGCTGAGCAGAGCGAAACCGCAGGTGCGGTGGACAAGTCTGAGCAGAGCGAAACCGCAGGTGCGGTGGACAAGGCTGAGCAGAGAGAAACCGACGGTGCGGTGGACAAGGCTGAGCAGAGCGAAACCGCAGGTGCGGTGGACAAGGCTGAGCAGAGCGAAACCGCAGGTGCGGTGGACAAGGCTGAGCAGAGCGAAACCGCAAATGCGGTGGACAAGACTGAGCAGAGCGAAACCACAAGTGCGGTGGACAGGGCTCAGCAGAGCGAAACCGCAGATGCGGTGGACAAGGCTGAGCAGAGCGAAACCGCAGGTGCGGTGGACAAAGCTGAGCAGAGCGAGGAGCGTGTTCAGACTGGCCTGGAAATACAGCCTCCAGGAAGGCGGACAGACAGGCAAGAAACACAGATAACAGATCTAAGTATGCGGCCCCTAGAAGGCGGGACTAACAGGCTAGGAGCGTGTTCAGACAGGCCTGGAAATACAGCCTCCAGGAAGGCAGACAGGCAGGAGAAACAGAACAGGACCTGGCACATTCAGAGTCAAGGAGCACACTGAATGATAAAGTTGCTCAGCCATCAGCTTCCAGGTGAAGCTGGCTTAAATATCCAGTGACTGACCGCAATAGGCTGAGGATGCATTAGGGGTGTGCCCACAGCAGCTACAAGAAACAGGAAGTGACCAGGCCACCGCCCTAAGCAGCCAGAACAGAGGCAAGCATGGAAAGAAGCCAGGCTAGCAGACTGGACTTATGATCAAGTTTGCGATCTTGCATAGTGGGAGATGGTGCCCTATGCAATAACGCCGCCAGGTATGTTACAGCCTGTAGCCTCCACTTTGGCACCCATTAGGAGCATGCATCTTCCAAAACCCAAAACGGGCGCTACCAAGACTTGCAGTGCCTGGTCCTTTTTTGACACAGTTGCAGATGACATTTGCTTAGTCAAATGCAAGCTGTGTAATCAGAAAGTGAAAAGAGGGAAAAGTGTCAGCAACCTCAATACCACAAATATGTGGAAACATGTGCGGACCAAGCACGTGGTGGAGTTACAAAGACACACTGAAGACCTAGGCCAACCTACAGCGCCACCTACCACCTCTTCAGCTCGTGTTGTAGCCTCTTCCTCCAGCTCACATACATCTGGTTCGGCTTCCTCACAGGATCGCCATGGAAGAACCTCTGGCACTGTTGTACAGAGACACAGTGTCATTCCACCCACAGCACCACGTTCCCTGTCATCCTCACACTCCCAGGCCAGTCTACAGCCATCGTTAGCACAGGCATGGGAGAAAAGGCACCCTACTCGGCAAACCACCCCCGAGCACAGGCTCTGAATGCTGGCATTGCCAAACTACTGTCCCTTGAAATGCTATCATTCAGGCTGGTGGAGACTGACACCTTCCATAACTTGATGGCATTGGCAGTCCCACAATACAACGTGCCCAGACGCTTTTATTTCAGCAGGCAAGCCGTCCCTGCCCTGCAACAGCATTTGGAGGGAAAAATTAAACATGCACTACAAAACGCCGTCAGTAGCAAGGTCCACCTGACCACCAATGCGTGGACAAGTAAGCATGGACAGGGACGATACCTTTCCCTCACTGCCCATTGGGTAAATGTTGTGGAGCCGGGTACAGATCTTGAGAGTGGCGTTGTACGTGTTCTGCCAACTCCAAGGATTGCAGGAATCCAGTCTGTACACATTGACTCCTCCACATACTCCAGTTCCTCTGAATCAGCTCTGCAGGAGCCGTCACGGTCTACCTCCACATCGACCCGTGAACGGTTCTGTTACGACCGATATGAGCACAGCCGTGGCCAAACGTCAACAGGCTATATTGAAATTAATTTCTTTGGGGAATCGAAGCCACACAGCGCAGGAGCTCTGGAATGCCATCAAGCAGCAGAGCGACATGTGGTTTGTGCCAGCGAATCTCCAGCCAGGCATGGTAGTGTGTGACAATGGCTGAAATCTGGTGGCAGCTCTGGGCCTAGGCAACCTCACTCACACCCCATGTCTGGCACATGTGCTCAACTTGGTCGTGCAGAGTTTTTTGAGGGACTATCCGGATCTTGATGCACTGCTGCACAAGGTCCGCATAGAGTGCGCTCACTTGCGGCGTTCCAGCATCGCAAGATCGCGCATTTCAGCTCTGCAGCTCCGATTACGCCTTCCGGAACATCGCATCATATGTGACCTACCCACCAGGTGGAATTCAACGTTACATATGTTGGAGAGGTTGTGTGAGCAACAGGCAGCAGTAATGGAGTACCAGCTGCAGCAGGCGCAAGCAAGTCGCACTGCGTGCCGTTCACACTTCACCACCACTGAGTGGGCCTCTATGAAGGACATCTGCCACGTTTTGCGTGCCATCGATTATTCCACGCGGATGGCGAGTGCAGATGATGCACTAGTCAGCATGCCTATCCCCCTTATCTGCCTGCTTGAAAAAAACACTGCAAGCACTAAGGGAGGAGGTTTTGGAAGAGGTGGAGGATGAGGAGTTACAAATGCCATATGCTTCTGTACAGTCTGCGCACCGTGGTTCCTCACAAAGGCCTAGGCAGGGGACACCTTGTGAGGAGGATGAGGAGGAGTCAATGGAGGAGGAAGACATCTGTCCAGAGGAGGGAGGTACACAATGCTCTAGTAGTCAGTATCTAGAGCAAGGGTGGGGTGATGCAGAGCAGGCAGAGATCACGCCTCAAGCAGGGGACAGCGTTTCTTGGCCAGTTGGCAGTCTGCAGCACATGGTTGATTTCATGCTGTAGTGCCAGAGAAACGACCGCCGCATCGCCCACATTCTCCACACGGCTGATTATTGGGTGTCCACCCTCATAGATCCTCGCTACCGGGACTACTTACAAAGCCTCATAACACCGTTGAACCGTGAGCGTAAAATGCGGGAGTACCAAGACACACTGGTGCATTCCATCATGTTCTCCATTCCACCCGAGAGCAGTGCTGCTAGTGCTTTACAAAGCAGCTCAGTGCGTCGAGGCAGTGGAGGAAGCTCTGCACAAAGAGGGAGCAGAAGCAGCGCCTCAGCACAAGGCAAGACCAGTATGGCCCAAATGTGGCAAAGTTTTGTGTCCCCGCCACAAATGTCTACACCATCACAGACGGCTCCAGTCAGCTGGAGGCAACGTTTCCGTCAGATGGTGACAGACTACATGTCTTGCCCTCTCAGTGTACTCCCAGACGGCTCTTCCCCCTTCAAGTTTTGGGTCTCTAAGCTGGATACATGGCCAGAGCTTAGCCAGTATGCATTGGAGGTGCTGGCTTGCCCTGCTGCTAGTGTATTATCGGAACGCGTCTTTAGTGTCGCAGGTGGTATACTAACAGACCGTCTCATCCGACTATCCTCTGATAACGTTCACCGGCTTACTTTTCTGAAAATGAACAAGGCCTGGATCTTGCATGAATTTGCCAGTCCACTTCCAGATTAAATAATTGGTTGTCAACAGTATCCAGGTCTCCTGTTGTGTTCATGTTTTTACCACCTGAACTGTAATCCCTGGGCTCCAACACCGCCAGTTGCTGCTCAGAAGTGGCGTCTGCACAGTCAACACTTGCTCCAGTGTTATTGGGGTTCAGTAACGTCAGCTGATCCCCTGCTGTGTGTCCGGCAATTTCTCCTGCTCTGTCCACATTCACACTACTACTGATTTTAAACTTGCTCCAATTAGGCCTCTGGCTCCTCTCTGTTTTCAGTATTTACCCTGGGCTCCAACACCACCAGTTGCTGCTCAGAAGTGCCGTCTGCACAGTCAACACTTGCTCCAGTGTTATTGGGGTTCAGTAACGTCGGCTGATCCCCTGCTGTGTGTCCGGCAATTTCTCCTGCTCTGTCCACATTCACACTACTACTGATTTTAAACTTGCTCCAATTAGGCCTCTGGCTCCTCTCTGTTTTCAGTATTTACCCTGGGCTGCAACACCGCCAGTTGCTGCTCAGAAGTGCCGTCTGCACAGTCAACACTTGCTCCAGTGTTATTGGGGTTCAGTAACGTCGGCTGATCCCCTGCTGTGTGTCCGGCAATTTCTCCTGCTCTGTCCACATTGACACTACTGCTGATTTTAAACTTGCTCCAATTAGGCCTCTGGCTCCACTCTGTTTTCAGTATTTATCCTGGGCTCCAACACCGCCAGTTGCTGCTCAGAAGTGCCGTCTGCACAGTCAACACTTGCTCCAGTGTTATTGGGGTTCAGTAACGTCAGCTGATCCCCTGCTGTGTGTCCAGCAATTTCTCCTGCTCTGTCCACATTAACACTACTACTGATTTTAAACTTGCTCCAATTAGGCCTCTGGCTCCACTCTGTTTTTAGTATTTACCCTGGGTTCCAGCACCGCCAGCTGTTTCCCAGCAGTGTCTTTGGCACGGGTACTCCCTCCTACCCAGTCTGGTTCCAGCACGCCAGCTGTTTCTGGGTAGTGTCAACGTCACTTTGCTTTCCCAGCAGTGTCTTTGGCACGGGTACTCCCTCCTGCCCAGCCTGGTTCCAGCACGCCAGCTGTTTCCGGGTAGTGTCAACGTCACTTTGCCTCCAATACGTCGTCCTGTCGTGTTGCGGTCGGGTTAGCCGACTCTATGGTGCCTGCAGTTTAGGTGACTCCTATGTGGGCTGCGGGATCTGGCAATGAAGGCTGTTTCCATAGTGCCAATAGGACAAGCACCCCCTGTAGGACTGTGGGTTTCAGTAACTCCGGCCGGCTCGCGGCCTTGCAACTTTTTTTTTCATGTGTACCTTCTGCTGCCTATCTGAGTTCCAGTACCATTAGCTGGTTCTTTGGAAGTCAATCTTGAATATGTCCCCCTGGGTTCCAGTAACATCAGCTGGTTCCAGGCAGTGCCTTTGGCTTAGGTGCCTCCTTCTCGGTATCCGAGTTCCACCATCGTCTGCTGGTCCTTGGTAGTGCTTTCTGGCACAGGTACCTCCTGCTTAGTAACCGGGTTCCAGTACCGTCAGCTGGTTCTCGGCAGTTCCTCAGCCTTCTTGTACCTTCTGCTACATTTCCAAGTTCAAGCTTTTTGAAATGGTTTTTGGTAATCACTCTGGATCTCCCTGATGACGACCCTGAAGATGACGACCCTGAAGACCACCCTGGAGAAGACGAGGACCCCGAAGACGAGGACCCTGAAGACCACCCCGAAGAAGATGAGGACCCCGAAGACGTCGACCCTGAAGACCACCCTGAAGAAGACGACGACCCTGAAGACCACCCCAAAGAAGACGAGGACCCCGAAGACGACGACCCTGAAGACCACCCCGAAGAAGACGAGGACCCCGAAGACGAAGACCCCGAAGACGAGGACCCTGAAGACGACGACCCTGAAGACCACCCCGAAGACGACGACCCTGAAGACGACGACCTTGAAGACTACCCCAAAGAAGACGAGGACCCCGAAGACGACGACCCTGAAGACCACACCGAAGAAGACGAGGACCCTGAAGACGACGACCCTGAAGACCACCCCGAGGAAGACCAAGAAGATGACCCCGAAGAAGATGACCAAGAGGACAATGAACAAGTAGACAACCACCAAGATACTGAAGAACAAGAGACAGAAGACCAAGAAGCAG
Source organism: Phyllobates terribilis (assembly GCF_046119375.1). NCBI lineage: Eukaryota > Metazoa > Chordata > Amphibia > Anura > Dendrobatidae > Phyllobates > Phyllobates terribilis. Next base: position 10,457,907 of record NW_027362774.1, read on the forward strand.
AAGAACAAGAAGCTGCAGAACAAAAAGCAGAAGAATATTAAGCATAAGACTAAAAATCAGAGCAAAAGATATTATCTAAATTATAAGCAGAAGAAGACTAAGCAGTGTATGGGGGTGAGTCCTTTCCTCCTCGTGGTGCCCCTGGAAAATACCTGCTGCTGCAGGCCAATCTGAACTCGGACAAATCCTGTTGTAAATCTTTTGTGACAGGCAGAACGGAAGGTGTAATCTTCAAACTTTTATAGATAACAACTACAGGAATGCCTGTCACAAATAAGAATATGATGAAGAAGAAGAATATGAAGAAATAGAATATGAAGAAGAATAATAGTTGAATATGAAGAATGTAAAAAAAAAAGAATAATAGGAAGAAGGTGAAGAAGAAGAAGATGAATAAGGTGAAGAAGTTGATGAAAAAGATGCTGCTGCTGAGGATGATGAAGGAGAAAGTGTGGGAGAATTTAAAAAGAAGGTGAAGAGCATGGAAGTAGTGAAACATAAATATCTGACAAAATATAAAAAAGCTTAACATAGTCAATATCTTTGTAACTCCGAACGTCTTAAAAAAATATTAATTCCTGCTATTCCATTTGATTGGGCTAAACCTCTATGCCTTTAATGTCTCCTCCACCTCCCCCAATACATTCTACATTATTCTTAGTTGTTTTCCTTCATGTAGAATTAACCTACTAGAAAAGAAAGGGTTTATTTTCATTCCGATATTTGTGTCCCATTGACTTGCATTGGTTTCCGGTATCGGAATCGGCGATATCCGATATTTTTTGGGTATCGGTCCGATCCGATCCGATATTTTCTGATATCGGAAGGTATCGCTCAACACTAATAGTGATTGATTTTTGTGCCCTCTACTATACTTTGGACTGTGCAGTGATACTTTTTATTCTCATACTTTGAGACTAGATGATATTTTTGTATCTTTATTCTCTGCATATTACATTATGTTAGTGATTTTCCTTTTACTACCTATGCATATATACTAATCTGCCTGTACAGTTCGTGTATTCCTCTATTCGAGCCCTCACTGTGGACCTTGCTTATTTTTTGTTATCATGTCTAGACATTAGATTACATTGGTGGTTCTTTTGCAATTTTAAATATATTTTTTCAATAACACATTCTATTTTAATTAGCTGGAGGTCATAACTTCATAATTTTGTAGGTAATATGAAAGACTACATCTGTTATCCAAAAAACACTGTGTGTATCTAACCACCCTTAACCCCTTCACCACCTTTGGATTTTCCATTTTTGTACTTTCGTTTTTCTGCTCACCTTCTTCCCAGAGCCATAAATTTTTAATTTTTCCGTCAGTATGGCAGTGTGAGGGCTTGTTTTTTGCCGGACAAGTAGTACTTTTGACAAGCTCCATTGATTTTACCATATGGTGTACTGGAAAATGAGAAAAAAATCCAAGTGCGGTGAAATTGCAAAAAAAGTGGAATTCCACAATTGTTTTTTTTTTTTTTTTACCATGTTCACTAAATGCTAATACTGACCTGCCATTATGATTTTCCAGGTCATTACAAGTTCGCAGATACCAAAAAGGTATAGGGTCTTTTTTTATTTAAGTGGTTAAAAAGAAATCCAAAGTTTATAAAAAAAAATGGCGCCATTTTCCGAGACCCGTAACATCTCCATTTTTCAGAAATTACTTTATTTTTTGATAGAGCGGACGTTTCTGAACGCAGCGATACCAAATATGTGTATTTTTGATATTTTTTTATTTACTGTTTTCTTTTTTTGAATGAGACAAAAGGGTGATTTTAATTTTTATGTTTTTTAAATTTTTTTAAACTTTTTTTTTTTTTTTTTTACTTTTCACAGGAGATTTGAAGCTGCGATCTTTTTATCGACCCGCGATCATGTGACGGGGCGCCGTTGGACGGGGTTTGTAACGTGCTTCCAGCGCCATCATGTTAAGTTCCACTATCAGAGATTGACAGCGGTATTTAACATGTTAACAGCCGCGGGTGGATCGCAAGCAGTTCAGCAGTCCTGTGTCTGAAAATATGCGGCCTCAGCACCGGAGTCCATATCAAAGAGGAGGACGCGACTTATACATAGCTGTACGTC